>NC_064565.1:88619838-89255254 GCF_937001465.1 Orcinus orca
TCCACATCTGAGCATGAAAACATGCTTCCCTCTGTCTCTCCACCCCAAACAAACCTTCCCCTGACCTGTCCTCTCCCCCTGGCTCCTGCTGCCTCCTGTCCCCACTTTTGGGACCTGCCTTCCTGCAGGGAGCCTGTGTTCTGCTCTGGGCATCGCAGTAGCTGAATGGTAAAGACTCCGCCCCTGCAGGCAGGGCCTGTGGTTTTCTAGCAATGCCTATGACTGGTGGGTAAGTCTGTGTGAGTCTGGGATGCTCGTTGTGGCTGCACACTTAGCCACATCCTCCAGTGGTACTTTATCAGTGATATTTACATCTCCACCACTGTGACTCCTTTGTCTTCCCTAGCCCCTCTTATTTGATTTAGAACTGAATTATCTGGGTCATTTGTAGAGACGTGGATGAATCTAGAGACTGTCATACAGAGTGAAGTAAGTCAGAAAGAGAAAAACAAATATCGTATATTAACGCATATATGTGGAATCTAGAAAAATGGTACAGATGAACCGGTTTGCAGGGCAGAAATAGAGACACACATGTAGAGAACCAACGTATGGACACCAAAGGGGGAAACTGGCGGGACGGGGCGGGGCATGGTGGTGGTGGGATGAATTGGGAGATTGGGATTGACATATATACACTAATATGTATAAAATAGCTAATAAGAACCTGCTGTATAAAAAAATAAAATTCAAAAAAAGAAAAGGAACTGAATTAGCAAGTAGAAGGGCATAATTTATTAGCCACCTCAAATCCTCAAAATGGAAAAATGCCAAAATTTAGGCGACAGGTGGGGAAGAGCAGCCTGCAATCTGATCTGCGGTCATAGTTTTATTATAATTCTGGTCAGGGAGCCAGAGAGCCTTTTCTATCCTCCCTCATGTCCTTCCCATGCTCCCATCAATCTGGTATGAGGTCTCAGAAATCCCGTTCAGCTGTGATTCAGGCAGTTGAGAACGATCAGTTGGAGTTAATGTAAGAGATGAAACCTATTTGAGAGCCTGGATCCAATATTCTGATGCCTCCTAAACTGGTAACAGCATCCCTGACCTGCACACTGACCCATATTGTGATGTCTCCTCATTGTACTCAGTACAAAGAGCAAACTTCTCACCATGGCCTGACCAGCCCCGACTGCCTGTCACCTCCCTTGCCCTTCCTCAGTGTTCTTCTTGCTGTGGCCACACTGAGCTCCTTGGTTCCCCCAGCAAGCCATGCACCATAGGCTTTTGCAAATAGTGTATACTTTGCCTGGAAGGGAAGTCCCATTCTTCCCCTTCGCTGCTCTGTCCAATTTTGCTTATCCTCCATGTCATAGCATCTCTTCCCTGAAAGCCTCTCCTGGTAAGTTAGGGGCTTCTTCCTCAGTATTTTTCCAGACTTGAGTTCCCTGGGAACATGGGTACCACTTTCATCTCCCCTGGCTCCCCAGGGTGTAGAACAAAGCCTTCCCTATTGTTGGCCCTGAATCCAAGTTTCTTGGAAGAATGAGTGCATTTTCAAGGTCATTCTAGATTTTCCTACTCTTGTTTGTTCTGCTTTGAAGCCCTCTAAACAATTCCAATTTTTCTAGAAAAGTCCTTTGTAACAATTTGGTATAGCAAAGCTAGGCACATTTCATACAATGAGCAACAGCATGAAAAAGCAGAGTACGTTAGATTCCTGACGTGGATGAGATTTCCCCATGTTTCCAATGTTGATTCTAGCCCCTCAATGAAGAGAATGATGAGGTTTTAGTCACCCCAATTCTAAGCAGCCTATAATACAACAGAAGCTAAATGCTGTGAGAACAAGTTCAGTCTGGAATTTTCCTTAAGATCATGTATAAAAGACTTCATATGTACCGTGGTGTTAATGGATATCTCTGGATGGATTTTTAGACAAATCCTAGATTTGTCCAGAACTTGCCTTGGGCCATAGCCTCTGTATTCTTGCACCTTACTCTTACTACTGGGCTTTTGTAACATCCCAGTTACAGCTTTTTTAAAAAAATAAATTTATTTATTTATTTATTTATGGCTGCGTTGGGGCTTCATTGCTGCGCACGGGCTTTTCTCTAGTTGCAGTGAGCAGGGGCTACTCTTCATTGCGATCTGCGGGCTTCTCATTGCGGTGGCTTCTCTTGTTGAGGAGCACAGGTTCTAGGTGCACGGGCTTCAGTAGTTGTGGCACGTGGGCTCAGTGGTTGTGGCCTGTGGGCTCAGTAGTTGTGCTGTGGGCTTAGTTGCTCCACGGCACGTGGGATCTTCCCGGACCAGGGCTTGAACCCGTGTCCCCTGCATTGGCAGGTGGATATTAACCACTGCACCACCAGGAAAGTCCAAAGGTTTTTTTTTTTTTTTTCTCCTCAACTTCCTTTTTTCCCCTCCAATATTTCTAGAAGAAAACACAAAATCTTCAGTCTTATTGCCTGTACACACAGGAGGTTAGCATATGTTTTCAGTGTGTGTGTGTGTGTGTGTGTGTGCGTGTATTAAGATATGGAAGTACATAAAGAAAGAAGAGTACTGCTTTTTTCCAAAACTTAAAGGAAAAATTAAGGCTTAAAAATTTGGGATGCTTCTAACTTTGTACTATATCTGGCATATAGCAAATGCTTAAAAAATTTTAGGTACAATTCTATTTATAATTATTAATATTACTCTTAGTAGGCATAGGATCCAGTACTTGAAAGCAGGTTGTCTTTATAATAAAGCAAGTGTGGGGAATATACTCTCCTGGCCCTACATTCTCCATAGGAAGTGGAGATTGTATATATTATCTGGAGTTCACCCAAGCTACTTTTGGGACAAACAGGATCATGTGTTCTGAACAGAGGTCAACAGCTGTTACTCCTCTGTGGCATTCCAGAGATGAGGACAGATGTATTCAGATTGACCTTCCTTATTCAATGAGTGTGGGAATGGTTGGAAAGGGTAGGGGGGAGGAAAATACAAGAAGGGGGAGGGTGGGAAGGTTCCCATGGGCGCCCAGTAACACGAGAGACCATTGAAAGCAATGTTGAAGTTAACAGTCCTATTTCCTGTAGGTTCCGTGCTAAAAAACATGTGAGGGGACAAAGCCCCTTACATTTTTTCCAAAAGGAGGAAAGCCAGGCATGATGGTTTTCCCAAGACCTGGACAAGATTGTACTTCCTGAAGAGGTCAGAGGTTGCCTCCTTACCATTCCACCGATTGCAAAGCCGGGTTATAGAGGAGGGTCAAATCAGGTTCAAGACAAGCTGTGGAGTGAAATACATTCCTTACCTTGCCCTCCCAACCTCAGTCATGTTTAATTAACATTCCTCTTTCTAGAAAATATCCAAAATGTCCCAGCGGCTTTAAAAACTCAGCCAGCTCAGGGCCCTTGGTACCTTTGTTTAATGCCGACAGTAAGGCAGGGGGTGGTCTTCTCTGAGACTGAAGGAACGTGGCTCCATGAGACCATTAGATTTCCAGAATAATAGGACTGGAGAGCAGCACAGTAGACTTCTTTGATGACAACATCTTTGGGTCCTAAGACTGTCCCTTGTCACACTGTCCTAACGGTTTTGCCCAAGTCTGATTGGCAATAGTCTCTCTCAATCTTTAACGACAGTGATCGAGGTTTTCTGTATTTACCACTCCCCTTCTGCTTATTTTCAGATTACCAAGTGGATGAACTTGTTGTCATAGAACCGTCCTAAAGCTCAGATCAGCATTGTCCGGGCTCGTGCTGTATCCTTGCTGACAGCACACAAATTCCTGGTCTCGTCAGGATTCATTCCTCTAGGATGATGTCAGGCATACACAAAATGTGTTTTTTCCTCTTGACTGGGTCTCCATGAATATAGGGTCAGCAGGAGAGTATGAGAATCCCGTACTCTTGACTGAGGAAGACTTTGCAAGTCCTATGGAATTCTTGCTGAATTTTTATGAAGTTGGTGCTGAATCATAGATGTGTCTCTCAAGAGGATACATGCCTCTTTAGAAACAATGCTCCTACCCACCGCGCTATCAGTCACAGATTCGAGCTGTTGGTTGATTTGATTGGGATGGTGTCTACTTCTCCCATGACGTTCGACTCTAGTTTAAATCCTTGCTTTGCTACTTACTGCGTGATTGTGGGTAGATTACTCAACCTCTCTAAGCTTCTGTTTCCTTACCTATGAAATGGAGATATTAATAGTAGCAACCTCTTACGGTTGTTGTGGAGATTGAAGGAGATAATGCATGCCTGATGCTTAGCACATACCTGCTAGCTGGCAGCCCCCCAGGAAATGTTAGCAACTGCTTTTACCATATGGAGAGACAGGGCTGCCTCTGTTAGTGGTCAAAAGATTTTTAGGTAATTGTTTTAAGCTACTTTTCACCATGCTTTTTCATGTAATCCTTGGTAAAGCCTCCCAGATTGTTCCTGCAAATATATCTTTCTGTAATATTTCTTTACTTGGTGGGATTAGTCAATCAGTACAGCCGTTATTTCTTGTTTTTTGCTTTTTTTAGTGGTAGCCTAATTTTTTTCAGGCTTTGGTCCTGCTGGCTTGTGATCATATGCATGACTTTTTAGACTTCATTTTTGTCTATTTTTCGAATAAGATTTTCATACAAACACCTGGGGTAGAATCAAAGCTCAAAGGGAGAATCTAAGGCCTCATTATTTTCCCACAATCGCCATGTGAGCATTTGAACCTCTGTGAGACAGAGGTTTGGGAAAACTTAGAAACTAAAATGAAAGGCAAGCTTCTAGCTGGAATTTAGATCAAAGAAGATATTATCCTGGTAGGCTTGCTCTATATGAGTTAGAGATTGCCAGGGCTTTCCCACTGACTAGCTTGGCCACTCTGATTCTTGAAGACTCTTCAGTGATACTTTGTAGCTTATACTGGTTTGTGTAATTACTAAAGGATTGTCCGGCAAGGAGGAATACAGGGCTAATTTCTAAAATGATTCTGATGGCACTCTTGCTATGAAGTAAAATCAATCCACAGAAATAGATGGAACACATATTCAATGGTCTATTTTGGTTGATCCAACAAACATTTATTCAGCCCCTTATAGTAAGAATGACGTGGAGATTAATTAAATCTTATTGGGGAGATTCACACATTGTGTGACATGTGAGCAACTTATTGAGTGAGGCATTTTGATCCCCATTTTACACACGAGGAGTTGATATTATGACTTTCTAAGATCATATGGCTACAAGGTGACCCAACTGGGATTTGACTCCTAAGCCCATGGGACTTCATGTCCTGTGCTTTTAGCCACTGGAATTCCCAAATGTGTGATTTTTCACCCCACATCAGCTGGCTGTCCTACAATTCAATTCAGTTCTGACACTATTTACCTGGAGTTAGTGTCAGATCCCACAGGTTAAGGGCTCAGTCCCATAAGACCGGCCCCATTTCAGAAGCCAACTGCACGTCCCAGGTTATCACTTGTATTTCTGACCAACTGGCTACAAGTTGGGTTCCCACAACCCCCTCCTCAGGTTCACTAATTTGCTAGAGTGGCTCACAGAATTCAGGAAAACACTTAGACTTACCAGTTTATTACGCAATAAAGGAAATGATAAATGAACAGCCGGATGAAGAGGTATGTAGGGTGAGTTCTAGATTCCAAGTGCAGTAGCTTCTGTCCCTGTGAAATTGGGGTGCACTACCCTCCCAGCTTGTGATGTGTTCACCAACCCAGAAACTCCCTAAAGCCTGTAGTTCAGGGATTTTTATGAAGTTTTCGTCACTTAGGCATGATTAATTTTTAACTCAATCTCCCTCCCTTCTCTCCTCCCCAGAGAATAGGGGGTGAAGCTAAAAGTTCCAAGCTTCTAATCATGGCTTGATCTTTTTGTGGCCAGCTCCCATCCTAAAGCTCTCCAGGAGCCCACCAAGAGTCCCTTCGTTAGGACAAAAAAAAAAATATTCCTGTCACACAGGAAATTCCAAGGGATTTAGGAGCTCTGTGTCAGGAACTGGGGTCAAAACCCAACTATTAAAACAAAAGATAATCCTAGCATCTTTATTGATTAGGGAATTTCACAGGTTTTAGGAGCTTTTGCTAGGAGCCAAGGATGAAGACCAAAATACATATTTCTTAATATGTCACAAAAAAGAGTCTTTTTCTTTTTCTTTCTCTTTTTTAAGGCTCTTACCCCTAGGCTTAATTTCTATTATGTTTCAAACAGCCTATAGAATTTGGTCATGTGTATTACATTTTTCTTTGACGAGCCATGTATTATAGGTGGGACTTCAGTATACATGTTGATTTATTAAGGTCATTTGTTTCATCACAGAGCATCTGTCCTTGAATTTCAAGAGCACGTGTGGATTTAAGGAATCTGGAATTTCTCCAGAAAAATACAGGTGGGTTTTTATGAAACACAGTTTGATTAAGTCTGCCCAGTGCCCTCTTGGGCCACTACCCCATTTCCTCTCCACCCTCTGGTCACTCAGGCTCTAATAAGACATAGTGTTAAATGACTTGTACCAGAAAGGTAATGTACATTCCCTATTCTTTTGTCCTGAAGGAATTTACAATCCTGGAGAGGGTTGAGAGTAGAGAGGCAGTCAAGTGCTGTGATTATGGCTTGGTAGTTCAAGTTAGAAAGGTGTACATTCTAATCCTGGCTCCACTGCTTCCTGAGACTTCTTAACCTTCTCTCGGGATCAGTCTTCTTATCTGTAAAATGGGGATAATAATAGCATGTTTCTCACAGGTTGTGTGTGTATTCAATGAGATCAGGCATGTAAAGTGTTTGGTTCATAACTGTTATTATTATGGGAAATGTAGGAGGGTCTCAGTACTCCATGCATTGATGGATTTAAGGTCCTTTATTTCATCTCTATCATTTCTACTTCTTAGTATAAGTGAATGCCATTGAATTTCAAGAGCAAATGTGAAAGGACTCTAATGAAATGATTTGTTTCTTTAGTGTGTTAAAAAAAGGAAGGTGGGCTTCCCTGGTGGCGCAGTGGTTGAGAGTCTGCCTGCCAATGCAGGGGACACGGGTTTGTGCCCCGGTCCGGGAAGATCCCACATGCCGCGGAGCAGCTAGGCCCATGAGCCATGGCCGCTGAGCCTGCGCTCCACAATGGGAGAGGCCACAACAGTGAAAGGCCCGCGTACTGCAAAAAAAAAAAAAAAAAAAGGAAGGCAAATGCCAAAGTTTGTGTTTCTTTTTATTCTAAGGAGTGAAAACCAAATACGGTTAGTCAATTAATAAAATCAAGTATACTTAATTATTGTTTGTGGGTTTGTGTAAATCAACTAACCTCTCTGGTCTTCAGCATCCTCCTTTGCAAAATAGAGGAGGTGGACCAGATAATTGCACTCCTTCTTTCCAGCTAATGTTGATTCAATTAAGCATTACCATATACGTATTATTAACTACATGCTACATGCTTGAAGCATATTTCTTTTATATGCTTCACAGCAGCTATTAATTTGCTCCTTAACTTTTTGTTATCAATCAGAGGAAATCTGGGGGAGTCTTTGTTTCTACTGTACATATTCTTCATCTCTGTGATGAATTTCAGAGCCTCTTGTTCTAGATCTGGGTGGTCTGGGGACTCCTGAATAAGGGTAACCTTTTAGAGAAGGGCATACTTCTTTCTATAAATTGTCCTTAGAAAGACATCAGGCCCTGGGTAAGATATAACTTCCCCTATATCTTAGAGAGTCAGAGCTAGGAATACTGGGTCAAATTCTAGAAGTGAATCTTCTCTCAGACTGGAGACATAACTTTATCATTTACCTTTAGTTCAGAAGTGTAAGTGAGCCATAACCAAGGACAAATTGCTCCAAAGGGCAGAAAGATATACTGGTATGGGTGGGGGTCACAAAGACTGTGTTTGTGAGAACATTGAAATATGGACAAAGAGGGTCTATTAGGAGGGAAATACTTTTGATCTGTCATTTATCAGACAAAGAGGGAGGGGCACGAAGCCTTCTTTCACTTCAGCTAAATCATGAGAGATGGTCAATGTGGCATTTGAAAATAGCAAAAATTTGGTGACAATACCAGGGGATTGTTAGATAACTTATGAGGTGATTATATGATGAAATATTATGCATCAATGTCAAATGATGTTTATAAAGAATACTTACAGGTCATGGAAAAATATTCAAGATAAAACAGATAATAGTATAGATCTGTTGAAAATGATAAGTAAAACCTCATATTAAATACGTAAAAATCTTAATAGGAAAACACATGGAAGGTGAGGTGAGTTTTGTTTCACTGATTATTTTTGACATTTAAAAAAGTAAAATGTATCTTTTTTCTAAATTTTCTATATGTAATATGTCCTACTTTTATAGTCAGAATAAAAATCAATACAAATTGTGTTTTTTTTAAAAAACCACATACACAAACCCCAAACTAGGGTAGTCATATAAAGCTTAGGGTTTTCAGGAAAGCAGAAAAATGTTACTGGAAAGTTTTTGAGAAAGCCATCGAGTACAGGATCCTGACCCAGGTGCCAGAAGAGGAAAGTGGAGCTGGCCACGCCAGGGGGATGACCCTAAATGCGGAAGTCTTGGCCAGAGGGCAAGGGCACCAGCCTTGGGGAGGCTGCTACGGAGCCTCCTTTCATGCCTGTCACTTAGCCTGAATGATTCCTTGAGGGACATGGAGACCATGAGGTACCAATGGGCTTTTGGTTACCTTACTGTCCTCCTAAGGAAATGTGATACTTTTTTTTTTTTTTTTTTCGGTACGCGGGCCTCTCACTGTTGTGGCCTCTCCCGTTGCGGAGCACAGGCTCTGGACGCGCAGGCTCAGCGGCCATGGCTCACGGGCCCAGCTGCTCTGCGGCATGTGGGATCCTCCCGGACCGGGGCACGAACCCGTGTCCCCTGCATCGGCAGGCGGACTCTCAACCACTGCGCCACCAGGGAGGCCTGATACTTTTGACTCTCCCTTTGCTTAGGGGACCTCCTCCAGATAGTCAGTAGGTGGGGTGCTTGCAAATGTGTTTCTCAAAGTTCCTAGAAGTGAGACGGGAAAGGCTTGGCATAAACTAAGCAGTGTGTGTGCTAAATGCTCCATGGGGCCGCTTACATCCAACAGAGACGTTCAATTTCTAATATTCATAACTGCTTTCAACACTGATAACAAATATTTCTCAAATCCTCAATATAATTCTTATTGGTGCCTTTTGGACACAGTCTATCTCCATCCTGTGAAACTCTCTCCCCTTTTAGAACACCTTGTTTTTCTACCCTTACATTCCTGCTGGATTTCAAGCACCCATTTTTCACAGCTCTGACACCCGTCCACAGAGAATGATTTCCATGAGTCCATTATAGAGTGACTGACATTGTCTTTCAGTGACAAGAAAACACTTGCCTTTAAAAGAAGAGGAAAAGTCAAAAGTCATCAAAACAATGTGATATCCTGTGTGAAATGTTGCAGTCACAAAAGTTTGAGGTTTGAGTCCCTTGATCATGTGCCCCGAGGGAAGTAAGTGGTTTGAGTCCCTTAATCATGTGCCCTGAGAGAAGTAAGTCAGTGGTGGTGGCTGCGGATGACGAGTCAGGTTGCTCAGGTGCGTCTCCAGCTCACCTCACACTTGGGCTTCTCAGGGAGGAGGGGCGGAAGCCCTGGCCCACCGTTAGCACGATGATCCTCAGCCTGCTCCTGGCTCTCAACTTCTTCCCCTCAATTCAAGTAGCAGGTAAACAATTTTGATTTCTTTTCTCCCCCAACGTTTTTATTTGAGGTCTTCGGTTCATTTTCAAATTTCAAAGAACTCATGAATTTGGGCATTTGAAGTGTAGTTTTTGCTATGAATGGCAACCTGTTATTTAGAAACTCACTGATTCTCAGACTATGGCCAGCAAAATATTTTAATGAACTGCCTTTGGAATTAAATCAGATTTATTTAGCTATCAGTTGAAAGTGTCCCAAGAATTGTTAGCTTTTGTCTATACATATATATTTTGAAATGTAAGAAAATTGCTGTAAGCAGGTTGGTTCTGAAAGCTCTGGACTTGGATTGCCTGGATTCACAGTACAGATCCATGTCTTGCTAGCTAAGCTTAGGCTAGTATTTAAACTCTCTAAGCCTCAGTTTCCTTGCCTGTAAAATGGAGATGATAATAACCTCATCTCAAGGTCATTGTGAGGATAAAAGGAAACAATCCATGTGAAATGTTTAGCACAGTCAGTGCTTGGCTAGCAAGATAAAGGTTGCTTGTAATTACCATGTCTACCTGAACTGAATGAGTGCCAGAATGAATTCTGGAGTTGTCACAGAAGCTGGTACAATACAGATGCTAATAAATTAGTTTTTTTTTTTTTAACAGCTGGCTGAAATCTGTTTTCTTAGTTGAAATTCTTTTACGTTTCCAGTGGTGATGGGGAGAGACTAAAAAACTTGACACTATCACAGTTAACTGCATTTCAGATGAGGAGATGGGAGTAGAAATGTTAATTTGGCTAAGGATATACATATAGGAGTTATTGGAACCAGGGTCTGAACTACTTTAGTCTGACTCTAGAGCCTGTGCTTCTCCGCCTAACATGATGTGCTTTATAATTTCTTAGCTCCAGATATGTCCAAGGTTAAATCATCTTTGGAAAATGACAGTTCCAAACAGAAAGAGTTTGTTGCGTATGTGGGCTGGAGTCAGATGTTTGTTCAACTCGTTCTCAGAGTTAGAAAAGGGTCCCACTTGGCTCAAAAATTGGACTGATAGGGGTTAATCAGCATATTGAAATAAGGATAGTTATTTTCCCCTTGAAGATACATTGAAAGGCCAGTATCTTCCATTTTCTTTCTCACTTATTTTGGTAATGTGGGGACTGCATGATTTTTTGTTGTTCTTAACTATCATGTACATGATCTCCAAAGAATATAATGACCCAACCTGCACAAGTACGCTAGCTACATATATACCCATCCATTTTGTTGTCTGAGGTGCCAGTAAGCACGTTTACAAATTGTGTGTATTTATAAAAGGTGTTGATATAATAAAAGACATGAACAGGTGATGAGACAGGTTACGCTCCAGTATCTGGAACCCAGTATTGAGAGTTACCAAGTATATTTTAAAAGAATCTTCAACATCGATTTAAAAAAACTTTGTTTTTAAGGGATCTCTAAAATTTATTTTTAAAGAGTATTTAAAATTTCTTAATTTATTAGGCAGTAAAGAATGGGCAGAAATGAGAGAGAAGCCTCACTCTGACAGAAAACTTTAAAATTGATAATTGTACACAAAATACTTTCCTCTGTGGAAAGCCATCCATCATCATTTCATTCGCTCTCCTTTGAAGATATTTTTTGTAAGACTCAAAGCTTTATATTCTTCCTTTAGAAGATATATTAAAAGGGGGATAGCTAGAAAAGCAGTGAAGAGATCACACACATGGAAACTGTTTTTGACTTTGAGGTGCTTCTACTTTTCAAATGCCAACTCACCCCCATAAAAACTTTTAAGATTTGATGCTGAGTGGCCATCTAATGAAGTAGGAAAGGGGTAGAGAAGGCCCTTTCAAAATGTCGCTTCCAGTAAGAAAACTTATGAGAAAAAATAATTACAACATACAAAAATGTCTAATGATCCATTCTAATCAGTGGTGCAAAATCGTCCATGTGCTTTTTGTTTCTGTCTTCACCCTCCACGAAGAAGTTACAGTTAAGGACATTTGCTGGTCACAGTGTACTTGTCCTCCCTAGGATTGTGAGAGACTACTTCTATGTCTGTGTTGAGATATGTGTGTGTATGTGTTTGTGTGTGTGTGTGTGTGTGTGTGTGTGTGTGTGTGTGTATGAAGAACAGTTTTTCCCCCGACTAATTTAATAAGTCTAACTCATTGCCTCACAGCATAGCTTAAAATACTTATTCTATGAAGTATTTTAAACCTAACCCAATGCTTCATGATTAATAACACTATAGAAAGATCTTTATGGCTAAATTAAAGAAATATGACTTAGGAAGCATGAGAAAACCTTAACTTACAGTTTCTTTACTAACATGACATGTTTTCTACCAGATAATTGTGCAATTGAGATCCACAATAGAGGATTTTGTTGGATTTTGGAATATGAATCCAGCATAGAACTGCAGCCCTTGAAAGGGAATCAATTCGTGGTTGATGATAGAAGCGTGCCAATAATATATAGCATTGTTCATAGGTTTTTCAGCCAATATTGGTTATTTTTCAGCAAGCTAATCATCCATGATAAAGGCAAAAATCAGGACAACACATTTTTTTTTTCCACGAGAGCATTTCTTTTCATTTCTTCCCAAACCTTAGCAAAGAAACTGTCAAAAACGGCCAATTCGAACACAACTGGTTTCTGCAGTGCTTCTGCATTTCCCCCAGCACTTCTTTTTCTGAGAGAGGCACAGACGGCAGGAAAATGATTGGCATTTAATAAAAAAACATCAGCAAAGCAAGGTAATTAAAGACCTTATTTTTAGTTCAGCAAATGACCCCTCTGAGGTAGTTGTACACAAAAAGAATCATTTACTTCTCTCAGGAAAGTGTTGCTCCAAGGCGGGGCTTGGGAAGGGAAGGTAAAAAGATGGACATAGAAAATGCAATGTAACCAGCAGCTTGCTGTGTCTACATGACACCCCATGCACAGTAGCCAGTTCTTCTGACTGTTAAAAAATTGACTGGGTGTTTTGTCAGTTCCAGTAAATTTGATGGACATTTCAAGAGTGTAGCCATTGCTTAAGAATTGGTTTTATTCTGCTTTCACACCCTAAGATACTTTTTTTTTTTTTAAAAAGGCAACCATCCAGAAAGAACTTTTACAGCAAGGAATGTAAAATTAATACCAATATATCAGTACCAGGAAATAGAATGAGTCATTTTCACAGATAGATCAGAAAAAGAAATGAATCTGTGATCGTTACTCTGAATCTCTCACATTCAACCCTTTACTATGGGGGGTGGGGGAGGATCTCGCTGCCTTTCCTTTAAACATAAACCTTCCTCCTTTTTAATATCCTTACTCTGTTTTCATGAGTATCAAAATGCCATGTGACTACCATTCACCTTTTATCATGGGTGGCTATCTTCCTCCAAGTACTGCCTGCATGGAGTGTGTTGACATTTACAAAATGAAAATTATGCCACCAACATGGCAGAAGAAAATTCCGTTTGTGGTTTATCATCTCTAAAACAATAGCTCTTTATTAATGCATATAGGCATTGATAAGGATACACGGTTCATTGCAGACTTTCTTGTCTGAAAATTAGAGGGCAGGCCCTCCTTCAGAGCACAGTTATTTATCCTTTTTCCTTTTCATCTTGGTTAAAGTTTTGTTTGCCTTTTTCTTCAAGACATTTCTTATTTATAAAACTTCACAGAGGCTGGGACTTTTCTTCCCAGTAGATAGTTTAGCTGAACTTCAGGGAAAAAAATGATATCTGGGTGGCTTTGTGACAGACTGAAGGGGTCTCTGGTTTTCTAAGACTTGTTGAGGAATCTATGTCTCTTTTATGTTCATTTCTTTGACCCTTTTTGGTCAATGACATGATGTTGTCATCCAAAAATGTACCCAGAACTTTCGGTCTGAGAATGGTTGCATGAGAATTGGTCCCAGAAGCTGGAGGGAATGTAACCCAAGCACCTACACCTAAAGTAGGTGTCTAATTTCTTGCTTATTACTCTCATTTTAATGACTCTCAACACTAGAAGAGAGGTGTCCTGGATGGGTTCGAGGGCTACTCAGCCCCTTATTAGAGGATGTGAAAAAGAGAGTTTAGACTTCTTGGGCCTTAGGATTTCAATGCTGATTTCATAGGCATCTATGAAATGTGTGTGACCATTCAGGTTATGTGAGTTTATATTTTCATTCTTGGAAGACGAATGCATGGTGGTGGTGAATTTCTGACTTAACTCTGAGCTGCAGCTTTATCTCTGCATCACCATTACCATCATCTTTTTCATTTGTCATCATCTTTATTATCTTGGGGACTCTGGTTGCCAAGGTAACCAGGTTAATGGTTCCTGATGGTGTCATAAGAGTCACCCACTCACCGTTCACTCTGACCTCTAATCTAATTGTGAGCCCCTTTCTGCAGTATCTGAGTCACCTCTCCGGCTCACAATCCACCACTTAATGTGTTGATTATAACAGTAACTCCTAGTCATTACCCACTCTCTCACACACAAGAATCTAAATTAGTGACATGTCTTACATTTTTAACAATGACATGGATTCCCGTGTTAAGGACTTAGGTGGGTGTTTCATTTTTTTAAACTTGAGAAGATAAAGGGCTGTGCTTTTCATTTCTTAGGGATACTTGACATGTGATAAAATGTCAGCACATCACTGTGGCTGTATTTGCAGCTTCCATGTGACCTGACGACTTGTGTTGAAATTCAACAGTACTAATAATAAGGGTACATAATTTAAGACCAGCTTCAGCAATGTTGAGTCCAGGAGGGTTCCATTTCCAATTCACAGACTCTATCCCATAGGAGGTGGATGAGAATGGGCACATAGGAGGAGGAGGAGAATGTTTCCTCCCACCATGAGGCTCCTGTGGGGACTAAAGCAGGGTGTTAGTAAGTTACTGTTCTCTAAAGTTCCTGCTCCTTCTTATGCTTTGGGAAGACAGATCTTCTTTCATGTGCTCATTCCATAGGTATTTATTAACATCTTCTACGTGCTCTTTTAGGTTCTGTGACTGGTACAAAAACCCAATTTGAGCTACAATGAAGTTAAAAATGAGAACTATGAAACCTTTCCAGAATTTTTTTTTCTCTTTCAGTTTAGGACCACTGTGAATGATTTCCTATCCATGCTAATTTATTTCATGGAAAACAATGATAAGCCAAAGCATCCACAGAACTGTTAAATTCAACCACAGACAGTTTTTAGAGATGGGAGGGAACTTAGACATCTCTTGATTTATAGAAAAGGAAGTTGTGTTGATGGTTCCTCGAAGATGCTAATAGAAAGATGACATTGCAATGTTTCCTGACATCTTGGGATGCTTTTAGGCTGGACCCATTTTACTTATCCAATCTATCTCCTTTTATACCCCAATACAAGATCCTTAACCTAAATACTGAGGGTTTCTTCAATGTCTCACACACCTGCACTTTATGACCTTTCTGATACTGTTTCCCTTTTGGAATTCCCTCTCCCTTTCCACACATCCAAATCCTACTTGACTTTCACTTTATATCTTTAGTGCAAGATCCAGCTCCCTGAGGAAGCTTTCCCTGGGTATTCAGCCTTTACTACGGTCTTATAAGAGGAGCCCCAGTGGGAGTGTAACACAATCTAACAAATATTTATTAAACCTCTGTTATATTTTAGTCTCTATTGGGATCTGAAGGAATATAAAAAGAGGAAAAGAACTATAAAGACTTCATTAACACACAAGACTGCTTGTGTAATTAATCAAGTTCTCTGCTTTTACAGACTTCAGATCTAGTTGAGAAGACTGTATGTGACAGGATATAACAGCTGGAAACATAAATAAAACTTGGCAGTTTCCTACCTCATCATGCTATTCGATGCCTTAATGGCTTTGCATATATTATTCTTGTAATCTGTTATGTCCCCTAGTCCTCTCATCTGAAGAAGTCTTCTCTGAGACCCTACATGGCCAAGTGAGGGACTTCCTTCCTCATCAGGGTTCTTAAAATTATTATTGTGTGTTGATACATCTGTTTTTTCCCCCTAGACTGTGAGCTTCTTGCAGACAGGATCATGTCATATCCATCCTTATAACCTCAGTACTATGTACAGTGCAGGAATCATTGTAGGTGTTGGACAAATATTTGTTGAAGGAAATGAATGAATTAGTACTAAAATGGGGCAGCATAAAATAAACAGTAAGCTTTTACGGAAAGCTGGGAATTAAGCTGGACTTTAAAGCTAGATAGGATGTGAATGCATGATGTTATTAATAATAATTGTCAGCTAATATTTATTTTGCACTTATAATGTGCCAGACACTGTTCTATGTGGTTTTCCCTGTATTAAATCATTTATTCTTTCCTTAAATCCTTTGAGGTAGTTACTATGATTATCTTGTCTGTAAGATGGGAAAACCGAGGCATGAAACAGATGGAACGACTTGCCTGTGGTCACACAGTAATCGAGCCAATCCATACACACTTGTTCCAGGGTTCATGTTCTTACCAATGCCGTGTTGCCACAGGAAGGAGAAGAAATACAAATGAAGAAATTAAACCAGGAATATCATTGCATGTTCTTGGAACAGTTGACCAGTCTGAATGTATAGAGGCTTGGAGAGGCAGGGTAGAGTCAGGTCCAACAAAGGATTGAATACTGATAATAGAAATTCACACTTCATTTTCAAGATATTGGGAAACAGCTGAAAGTTTGTGGAAGCAGGATGGTCTAGAGTGTATGGAGACTAGTGACCAGGAGATCATGTTAGAACACTCTGTCACTTTGTCAGGAAGGAGTGACTATTCTGAGAGATGTTTTGAAAGTAGAAATTTCAGGACTTAGTGCCTAGTTTGTGAAAGAGAGGGAGGGATAAAGAATGATGCCAAGATTTTTGGCTTAAGAGGAATGGTGGTGTCTCCGCCTGAAATCAAGATGTTGTGTAACTGAGTTCTGGAGGAAACTAGTGTTTAACTTTAGACACACCGGGTCTGAAGTAAGGACTTGAGGTATCAGAAAGATGTCTGGTACAAAGCTGAAGACATGGGAACTGGGTAAGAATAAAATATTTAAGCATCCTCAACTTTGGAATAAAATTGAAGCTGTGGAAATGGAAACAGGTAGCTAATAGAAAGGAGAGGGTATAACTGTAGAAAAGCAGAGTGTTGAACGGAGTCTGGAAAATAGGCCTGGTTTGGAGTCAGCTGAAGAGGAGGATGAACTAGTGAAGGAGACAGAGAATGTGTTTGGGGAGGGAAGAGGGGAATGAGGCTCGTGGAATGTCACTAGAGCCAAAAGAGGAAAGAGTTTCCAGAGAGACAGTGGTTAATGGCATTGACTGCATAAGGGAAGGAGAAGTGCGTAATGACTTGGAAAGGCCATTGGTTTTGGCCAAAAGGAAGCCATTTGGGGCTTCTGAGTTTAGGCAAGTGATGGGGAAGGAAGATAACACTTCGAAGGTTTAAGAAAAGGTGGAGGGGGACAAAATTGAGAGAGTGAAAAGGAGAGGAAATTGCCAGATAAAGTGAAGACAGTCAGGAACTTATAACACTTATAATGTTTACCACGGTATTTTGTACATAGTAGGTGTGTAATAAATGTTTGCAACTGAGTGACTTAATTATATTCGACAGGTGGAAGGAGCCAAGTGTTGGTTTTGAGTGTGTGTGTGTGTGTGTGTGTGTGTGTGTGTGTGTGTGTGTGTGTGTTGCATGGGTGGAAGAGAGAGAGGGCTATTAGGAAAGACAAGAGGAAGAGGGAGAGAAAAACAAGAGAATGGAGGCAGTTTTCTTGAGGAGATGGGGATGGAGATTTGGAGAATGGGAGTATTAGCGAGAGGAGGACAAATGTCTAAGAAGAACGGGAGGAAGGGTAGAGATTTTATAGGGGTAGAGATGTGTTAGGATGAAGCCAGGGTAGATGAGTGGTTCCATACTGGCAAATATATATTTATATATGTTTGATTCTCTCAAGACAGGTCATAGTGTTAAACCTGTCTCAACAAGGGCCACTGGGATAGAATATACCTCGACTTTGAAGAGTTAACCTGTTTGTACTGTAAATTTGCTTGAGTCTTCAAAACTGCACACTGTGGCTGGGCTTGGCCTCAGCTCACGGCTGTGATAACAGGGTCACAAGGTTCAGACCAAGCCTGCCCAGCATCACAGGCAGGGTTCCAGTTTCCAGTCAGGGATGTTAATCTTAGCAACTCTCTGTGCTTTTCAGAGAAAGGACATGGTGGCTTGCCCTTGACCTTAGGGAGGCCACGTCTATTATTCGTTTTCCAAACTCAAAATCTAAAACCCCTGATTTATCAAGGTAGGGGGATGTAATGAAGAGTTTTAGTTTGTTACACTCTGACAACTTTTCTAGGCCTTCATTTCCTCATCTGGTATATGAGGGGGTTGGATGAGAAGGCATCTCAGGTCTATTTCTGGCTCAAAAATGCTTCTTAAGTGGGATAAAAGCTCTAGCTTTTATCAGCTCTAGCAAGGCAACCCCACCCCTTTGTGGATGCTCTTACGACATGATAGAGAAAATACAAGAACTGCAACCAGCCATCTTGGAAATTGTTTGGAGAGATTGTGAACCAGCATCTTAGATGCTAATGTGCTTAGAAATGACTGCAGAGTTTTGGGGGACAATATTGCCTTTGTTCTCCCCTATCTTCCAACATAATGTTAAAGTTTAACACAGTAATTATTTTCAAACTTCCAGGCCATGACTCTTAATGTAGAAGAATCTGAATGTGCTAAGGTGGCCCTAAGCAGACTTTGCAAAGGTATAAGATTTAGGGAGAATGAAACAGACAGGAAAAATGTACTGTCGTCTTCTTTACAGAGTTGTTTTGAATGAGGGTTTAGAATGATGGTGGCTCAGGAGGAAAATATGGTTCCCAAATTTGGTTACCAGATTAAAATATGTATTTAGGATATAATATATTAATACGTGAGGTCTCTAGATACCTGTGGGTATCTGTTAACTGGATTACTGTCATAATATTTGTGTAGAAAGCTATAAAGCCCTGATTACCTGCTATCTGAACTACAGGTAACCTTTTAAGGTAATAAAATTTGAATTTTGGAATGGTCTGGTAGCTTTTGGTACAGGCAGCTCTTTCATATAAATTAAGGTGCTCTGTCATGTTGTCCTCTCAGATGGTTCTTCCAGCATTAGGGGCTGAGAGGACAACACAGACCCTTGAATGGTAGGGCCTGGGTCACATCACACCCAAGTTTATGTTGCTTTGTGTTTAGGAAGTTTTGGTCCTAGAGTGCTCATACCCTGCATTGCTGGGTAGCGTCTCTGAGTGGTAGGGATGGGTTGTAGTACAGGTAGTGGTTTTTTAGCAGGTTTAATAATAACTGTCACCCTAATACAGATGACATCCCAATGTACATGTCTATCTCTGACTTTCTTGAGCTCTAGTCCGACTCATCAAACTCCTGGACCTTTCCTCCAGGATGCCTTACCTACCCCTCAGACCCAACATATCTAAAACCCAACAGCTGTTTTTCCAAACAGATTTCCTTTCTTCACGTAGCTAATTTTGTTAATAGCCCCTTACCCAGTCCATGTACTCCACGTCATTTTGATTCCTGTTCACCATCACCAAGCATAACCCAGCACCAACACCTTGTCCATCCTTTCTATCCCAGCTGCTACCTCCACAGCTCAGGCCCTAGGAGCTCACACTGATGCTATTGGCTCAGCCTCCTGACTAGTCTCTGCCTCAGCCCTGCCCTCGCTCCAAGCAAATGCACGTGCCCCTCTGGCTCCGAGCAAATGCACGTGCCCCTCTGGCTCCAAGCAAATGCACGTGCCCCTCTGTGCTAATCTCGCCAAAGCAGTGCTTACCATCCCAGTCTCAGCTCAGGTGTTTTCAATGTCTCCCATTGCCTTTCTAGTAAAACCCATGTGCCTTTTTCTTGGCATTATAAAGGTTCTCCATGATTGGTATCAGCCATCTTCACTTACTTCCCCCCTATGTAAATGGAATGCTCAGCTTGTTCCCAATAAACCCTTACCCTAAAGGGCATTTCCTTTACCTTAGCCTGTCTAAATGTACTCCAAAGTTCATGGCCCAGTTAAAGCCCAGTCTGTACAGAAGCAGACTCATCTTGTCTGGAAACAAGGGATCTTCCGTGTGACTGTCAGTGACCCTCTACAGGGCTCACACACCAAACCTGGTTTTGGAGTGTAGCTAATTGTGAACCTGCTTTAGGATTTCTCCCAGAAGGAAGAGGCTGCCGCTTCTTTTACAGCTTCCCATCTCCCAAGAACCTAGTACTATAGACCCCATTATTTATTTGCTGAGTGAATGCTTGACTTTGTCAAGGCAGAAGTCAGAATACCAGAACAGTTTTCTGACACACTGAAAGTTCTTTTCAGAAAGAATTCATTGATTGTATTGATAATTTTTCTCTCTCAATAATTAGTGCCTTAGGTCTAGGTGCTTGGATGGGATCTTTTGCTACTATCTGGCCTCTGAGTTACTTTCTGACAGTTGCCTGGAGCACAACAATTTTTTTAAAGGCCAAGGGTGATGGTCCTCTACATTACAGTGTCTGCCTGTCTGGAAACACAGATCGAGGCTGAAGGTGGTGCTTAGACTGGTGCTGGCCAATAGCAACTTCTATTTCTATTATCATCTGTAGTCGTATGTACTTGTTTGAACTAAGGTCTCTTTAGATTTTGTTTGAAAGTCACACTTGCTCTGGGTAAGAGTTAATGTGCTTGATAGAACTTGCTAGTTGTGCATATGCAGTCTTGGGCAGGGCTGGTTGCTTGGCCTGACTGTTTTTCCCTATAGAAGTCATTGCTTCTGTCGTGGTGGCCTCCTCTACACAACTCTCTTTTCCTTCTGATTCTGGAACCTCTTCCTCCCCTTGCCCCTTTAGATCTGAGCGTGGTTATAACTCTGCTGCTATGAGCTACAGGTTCTAGTACTATCCCCTGTGGTTCCAAACCACTGCCAAGAGTCTTTTTATAAATAAACCCACCTCCTATCGCCCAGTTTTGAGTGCCGTCTGTTTCCTGCTAAGATCCTGAATGAGACCATGTATATGTATGTGGACCATGGTTTTCAAAGACTTTTTGTTTTTTTTGGAGAGGCTTTCCTTACATCTCTATTCCTTGTGAAAATAAGGAGAGTTTCAAGATGACAGTCAACAGAAAACTAGATGAAATGACCACAAAGTTATTTTGAAAACATATTCTGAATTACATTTTTTTCCCCCATTTTGACATGGATTTCAGAGAGTCTGGAGCCATTCAAAGTTTGATAGCGTTGTTTTTCTCTCTGTTTTCACTGAGAAGGATGGTGAAAGGTGCTGTAGTCTGAGTGTCTTGTGTTCCTCTTTCTCACATCTCTATGAATCCAAGCCACAAGCTAGAGTTACCAGAGCCACAGATGGTTGAGCATTCAAGTCCTCCCAGAAAGCACAGTTTGTCTTACGAGTTCCTGAGGCCAGCACTGCATTGGCCTATGGTCAGCCTGCCCCTTATGGAGTCTGCAAAAGGAGGAAGTGGTCAGATGGCCATGTGCTGAAAGGTATCCTGGGCCTGAACAGGAAACGTGCTCAGAGGAAAGTTACGGTAACTTCACCAGCTCTGTGGTCAGGAAGGAGGTGTTCTGTGCCAGGGAAACCAGTGTCACCTTCACAATGTGTTCACAAACATCACAGGGCAAGATGGTTGAAAAGAGAAAGCTTCATTTTCTTTGGTTCCTGCCTAACATGCTAAACACTGTTCAGTCAGAATTTTAAAAAGGAAGCAACGTGATTAGGATCTTTACAACCTGATTGTTAAACTGCAGAAGAAACTCTGATCATGGTGTGCAGAGATGGAACCCAACAAAGTTCTTAAGAGGTCAATGGACATTGACAACAAGGTCAAGAGGTCAAAGGACAATGACGTTGCTAAAGAAACATGTACTCTATCTTTTTTAGGGCTTCCTTAACTTTAGTTAAGGAATGCGGCCTTCAGTCTTGAGTGCTGCGTATTCCACTCTCTGGTTCACCAGCCTCTGTGTGCCATTCGATTTCTCTATGGTGCTATGATAAGGAAAAGGAAAGATGGAATATCCTAAATTAATCATGACAAATAAATGTAATTCACAAAGGCCCTGAAGTTAAGGGTTTGCCCAATGAGGTTTAGATTGAAAGTGATTTTATGTATTGACTAATGTTTGTGTTCAAACTCTTTTGGACATGTGGGCAAGCTGAAATGGAATTGTTGCAATGGTGTAATTATTGCGTGTGGATCTGAGATAATTTATAAGAGGGATTTCATGGGACCATATTGTCTGTAGGCTTTATCTAGGATCCATCTATGACCTTCAGGAAGTCTCTGCAATTGTAAGCAAAATCTTTTGTGTAGAGGCAAAGCAAGTTTGGTAACAGACTTTTTCTAAATATGAAAAAGTCAAGATTGACATGAAATCAAGTCAAACTTGCTGAATGTACAAAATTGGTTTTCTATTCATTCATGATTTAAAATATTACTCCTAGAATCATAAATAAATAATATCTTAGATCTTCCACAATTTCTGTGACCTTGTTTAGAAAGCCATTTACTTCTTTGGTTTTCAGTTGCCTCTTGTGTAAAATAAGGGGTTGGCTGAGATCATCTCCAACTTCCCATCCAGCTGAGCACTTTTTGCGGGATGGTATTCCAGCAAAACGGGGTAGAAAATGAAATTTATCTTGGTCCTGTCCTCTTCCCACTCCATTTACTCCCCTGCTCAATGATATTCTCCTCCTAAGTCTCACTTCTGTGCCATCCAACTATCAAGTCCAACTTTGAGAAGGTCTAGAAACAATCACCAAAATTGATTGAAATTTTGATGCAACCTGGCAGAGGGAAAAGAACACTAGATTAGAAGTCATGAGGCTTGAGCCAAGTCCTAAGGGTCATGTACTTGTCCTGTAACCTTGAGCAAGAATTAGACCTTTTTGACCTCACTTTCCTCATCTATAAAATGGGCATAAAGATGACTGTCCTGCTTATTTATTTCACAGGTTAATGTAGAGTTTATATGAGATAAAATAGGAGAAAGCACTTTGTAGCCCTATGAATATAGACCATAGTTACTAATTTGTCAATGTATTTCCCACATTGCATTTTAGGCTTCACCTTATTTTGAAATCAAAGCATTAACTGAGCTGGTGGGGAGTGTCCTTTTAGGGTCAGGGCTCCTTCTCTGGTGTTTGGAGCCACACCTTAGAGATGGTTATCCACTCCACCTGTGCAGAGAGTTGTTTATTATTATAGTAGTTGACCTATTTACCATAGGCAAAAAGGGAAAGTTTTGTTTTGTTTTGTTTTTCGTAACCAAGCTCCCTTCCCCCCTTTCTCATGGAAGCACAAGCAACTTTCAATTTTCCAGAAGTCAACTATATCACAAAATTCACAGATTATCTGTGGGAAATCTTTCAGCTCTCACTGCCTTGCTCATAGGTAGCAGATAAGTACCTTCTCACCTCCAATCTTACTCTTCATGTTGCCTGTTGTCAAGGAGGAGTTGTGCGGGAAAGAGGTTTGAGGTTACTGCTTCCTGTCTCCACACCTTTAGCTAGTTTAGCTGCTAGGAAAGGCTTTGAAAAGCAAAGCACTAAATTCATCTTCAAAACAACTTGCCAATTCAATTAGAGCCATGTCAGTCAAGCCAATCTTTTGACACCAGAAGCGAATACAACTGATAGATTGACAATGTCTCTCTTTTAACCTAGTAGGTTTGACCTAGGCAGACCTTGCCTTAACTACTCACAAGAGGGAAAACTGAATATTTACAGGGAAAGGGGTAGGTCTGCTAAGAAAAAAATTGACATGAGAAGGATGCTTCCCACTCCTAGCACTAACTGGAAGGCAAAAAGGAATCAAACAGAAGCTAGTATGGGGAAGCTAAATATTTCTCTTATTTCTTCTTCTGAGTCTAGATATGTCCTTAAATTTTACAATATGTCCTTAAATCATTTAAGTACTGTAGATTCCCTGAAACTCAGAGAACCAAAATACGTATCAAAGCCAAATGTCATTTGGTGTTCTGGTCATTTGTTGCTTTGACTGATCCATGTTATTACTTTACTCTCGCAGAGTAAGGGGTATGCATTTTCACACATGCTCCATTTTTAAGAAAAAATGAGAGCAATCAGAATTACTGTTTCTATGGGAAGTCATAATGATCACAAATATTCAATATCACTTAGAGCAATTGATTATCTTTTCCTACCACCCAGAGTGAATTTCCTTCCCTTAGTGTCTCTCCAAAGCAGATGTGGATTTTGAAGTCCTATGAGATGGCTTCTCACTTAGGTTTCTCTGAATGACTGACATGAATCAAGGTGGAAGCAAGTACTATAAGGAGATACATGTTAAAAAACAAGAGGTTCTATCAGTCAAACTTGAATTCAAGTTGAACCCTCAGCTAGGAGGCTGTTGTCACACACTAGCACATATTGAGAGAACTATTGATACTTCAAGCATAGTACCTAATTTTAAAATGATCTGTGCTGACATAGAAGAGGGAGGAAAGTAAACCTTGACAGATAAATTGGACATCTCTTTTCCCTCAAATGACCATGTAACCAATATATTTCAAGCTCTTTCCCAACAAAATATTAGTACATAGGGTCACACGGGAAGTGACTTTTCCTTGCCTTGCTCAACTGTTGGATAGGCCATCAACCAGGGAAATATTGAACAGGTAACAGCCAGCCTCGATCCTAGGACCTCAGATTACTCTTTCCTAAGAAGTTTCTCACTTTGTAGAAGTGAGAGGGAGTGTAGTGCCGAGGGAGAATGGGCTCAGGAGAAATGTGATCCGTTTTAACAATGCTGAGGTTTGAATTTGGAGGCCCCATCATGAACTGAAGGGAAATCTATCTTCCAGTTATCTCATTATATCATGCTCTGTGAAGGGAAGCAGAGGAAGACCACTGCTTCTCCCTCTTCTGAAAAACAGCAAACACTGACTAAGATCCAGGGCGTCAATTATGTGCCCGGGAACCTTTGAGGTAATTTCCTTTTTCTTTGCAATGATCCCCTAGGCTGGAAGAATGTCTTCTTCACAGCCCAGATGTCCACAGTTCACCTCAGTTTCTGAGCTGTCTGCTCCGGTCACGTAATGAATGAAGAAAAGACATAGGCAAAAGGAAAACAGTGTTACTTACTGGTTGGTCTGTGTGGCCTGAGGACAGCATTTTTAACTCCCTTACTCATCACATCTAAACTCATGCTGAGTTCTGCCAACTTCAGTCTGGAAATATTTCTTGAGTTCATCCACCTCTTTCTAACCATAGTTCAGACCCTTATCACCTCTTGCCTAGACTACTACAATTGCATCCTAACTGGTCTCCACGTTTTCACTCTTGTTCTCTTCAAATTCACCTTCCACCTTTGTGCTAAAGGGATCTGTATAAAATGAAAAGTTGTACGTATAACTCTTCTGTTTAAAATCCTTCAAAAGGTCCTCATTACCTGCAGGAGAGAGTCCAACCTATGAACTATGCTTACCTTGCCAGTCCTGTCTTTTACAACTCAGGTCCAGCAAATTCAGGTAGGTGCAATTCCCAACACCTGCCATACTCTTTCTTCCCTCCTTATCTGCTCTGCCTAGACCATTCTTTTTTTTCTCTTTGTCTTTATCTTCCCCACAGTCGCCTACCTCACCCCTACCCCAACACACTTTCTCCTACCTCCCCCGCACCCCCTAACACAAAGACTCATCTTAGCTAGGATAACTTTTACTTCATAAAAACCTGTTGAATCAATGTGTGCATAATCCTTATAAGACTCAGGTCAGCAGTCACCTCCTCCAGAAATCCTTAGTTGGTTCCCCAGTTGCCCTCACAAACACTTGCAGATCACTCTGCCACTCTTTTTAAAGTTGCTGTCTGTTTTTGTATCTTTCTTCTCCCACCAGATTGTGAGCTGCCCAAGGATAGTCACTGAGCCCTGCTTACCTTTGGGAAATCAATTTCTCTCTCCCAGTGCCTCTTGGGACGGTGTCTCACCCTGAGTTATGCAAGAGGCACTAAGCAAACTACTGGAGTGTAGATGCTTGAGCTACTCTGGCCCCCCTCCCTCTCCAGCTTGCTGTGGGTGCTGGGAGAAGGAGGCCACACTGAGCAACCGTCCAGGATTTCTCTTCAGCCTTACTCAGTTTCCTTGCCCATGCTTCCCCTCCCCGCTTTTAAAAAATCCCTGCAAAGGAGTCCTATTCTCATCTTTTTTCTTACATCAGCTCTCAAAGGAAGGTCAGGAAGAATTTGAATGCCCATTAGAACAGAATTCAAGTAATTAATAACAGAAACACACTTCTTGGAGTCCTCAATAGGCAGAAACACAGATACCTAAGCTGAAAAGGAACGCAGATGTTGGCATTTCTTGCTGGGGTTGGCTCTTCCAATCAGAACCGGCCCAGTGATTCTTGCTCAGTAAGCACAGAAAAAGGCCAAGCAAGATACAACAAAACAGAAAATGAGTTGGATTTTCCTATCAAGACAGGCTGAACTTTTTGAGTCTTTACGTGTTTACTTTTCAGTGCTTTTAGAGAGTATTTGTTATAATGAATAATAAATGAAGCTAAAGTTGTTGTTGAGACAGATTTTGAATGAGGACTTAATGAGATGCTAGGCAGAGCTAGCTGCTGCTAAGAATGGTACAGTCTGATCACCATCTTTCACTTATTATTTAATGAGATGCTATTGTTTGCACAGTATCATGCAAAGAAGCATAACCCCTTGTCCTTGCTCAAAAGGGACTTGGGAACTAGGGGTGTACAGGAAATACACACAAATCAAAAGTTAAACAAATGGAAGCCTATGAAGCAAGAGGTGTTCAAAATGTAGAACAGAGAGTAATCATTTTGAGACCTGAGAAGGGAGAGACATTGTAGGCCGTGGAGTCGGTGAACAAAGTACAGAGAGATGAGTACTCACAGTGTGGCCCTAAATGATCTGGCTAATGGGGAGGGTTTTGGTTCGAGGAAATGCGATTGGAAATGCTAGTGGAAGCCTATGAATTGAGGATTAAAAGTGAGTTTCAACTGTTAAGCCACTGCTTCGCAAACTTGACTGCAAATTAGAATCTCTGAGAAACTTTAAAAATATTGACGTCTGGGTCCTACACCCAAAGATTCTGATTTAATTGGCCTGGGAATCAAGGGTTTTTAAAGTTTCCAGATGACTTTAATATGCTGTCAGCTTGAGAACTCTGTTAGGCTGTAGTGGTTTTCAACCCTGACTGAATATTAGAATCAACCAGGGGAATTGTTAAACCAATGGCAAACGCGACATATAAAATAGGAGAAAATAGTTGCAAATCACATATCTTGATAAGGAACTTGTATCACAAATATGTAAAGAACTCTGATAACTCAACACTAACAAGACAACCCAGGTAAGTGGGCAAATGATCTAAATAGACATTTCTCTAAAAAGGGTATACAAATATCTAATAAGTACATGAAAAAAATGCTCAAATCATTAGGGAAATGCAAATCAAACCACAATGAGATACCACTTCATAACTCTAGGGTGGCTATAATAAAAATGATGGACAACAACAAGTGTTGGCAAGGATGTGGAGAAATTGGAACCCTTATACGCTGCTGGTGGGGCTGTAAAATGGTGCAGTTGTTTTAGGAAGCAGTTTGGCAGTTCCTTAACAAGTTAAATACAAAGTTACCATAATGACCCATCAATGCCACTCCAGGTGTACACCCAAGAGAATTGAGAACATTCGTCCACACAAAAACTTGTACATGAATATTCATAGCAGCATTATTCACAATAGCCAACAAGTGAAAGCAACTAATGAATGAAGAAACAAAATGTGGTATATCCATACAATGGGATATTATTTGGCCATGAAAAGGAATGAAGTTCTGATACATTTACAACATAGATGAACCTTGACAACATTCTGCTAAGTGAAAGAAGCTAGATACAAAAGGCAACAAAAAACTACAAACAGAACTACCATACGACCCAGCAATCCACTACTGGGCATATACACTGAGAAAACCAAAATTCAAAGAGTCATGTACCACAATGTTCACTGCAGCTCTATTTACAATAGCCAGGACATGGAAGCAGCCTAAGTGTCCACCAACAGATGAATGGATAAAGAAGATGTGGCACATATATACAATGGAATATTACTCAGCCATAAAAAGAAACGAAATTGAGTTATTTGTAGTGAGGTGGGTGGACCTAGAGTCTGTCATACAGAGTGAAGTAAGTCAGAAAGAGAAAAACAAATACCGTATGCTAATGCATATATATGGAATCTTAAAGAAAAAAAAATGGTCATGAAGAACCTAGGGGCAGGACGGGAATAAAGACGCAGACCTACTAGAGAAAGGACTTGAGGACACGGGGAGGGGTAAGGGTAAGCTGGGACAAAGTGAGAGAGTGGCATGTACATATATACACTACCAAATGTAAAACCGATATCTAGTGGGAAGCAGCCGCATAGCACAGGGAGATCAGCTTGGTGCTTTGTGACCACCTAGAAGGTTGGGATAGGAAGGGTGGGAGGGAGGGAGATGCAAGAGGGAGGGGATATGGGGATATATGTATATGTATAGCTGATTCACTTTGTTATAAAGCAGAAATTAGCACACCATTGTAAAGCAATTATACTCCAATGAAGATGTTAAAAAAAAAAGGCAACATATTGATGATCCCGTTTATATGAAATGTCCAGAATAGGCAAATCCACAGAGGTAGAAAATAGATTCGTGATTGCCAGGGGCTGGAGAAAAGGAGGAATGGGGAGGGGCTGCTAATGGGTATGGGATTTCTTTTGGCGGGTAATGAAATATTCTGGAATCAGAGAGTGGTGATCCATTCACAGCTTTGTGAATGTAATAAAAAGCCACTGAACTTTTTTTTTGTGGCCTCTCCCGTTGCGGAGCGCAGGCTCAGCGGCCATGGCTCACGGGCCCAGCTGCTCCGCGGCATGTGAGATCTTCCCGGACCCGGGCATGAACCCGTGTCCCCTGCATCGGCAGGCGGACTCTCAACCACTGCACCACCAGGGAAGCCCAAGCCACTGAACTTTTAAAGTTTACTTTAAAAGGGTGAACTTTAAAAAAAGGGTGAGCTTTATGGTACATGAATTATATCTTAATAAATTGTTATAAAAAAATGAAAAGAATGGATCCCTCTCTCCACCAGCATAGACCAGTTAGATCAGAATTTTTGGGAATGGGACCCAGGCACAGGTTCTTGATGTACAGCTAGCATTGAGAACTATGTAAAAGATGAAAAGCTATTAGTGATTTAGTTCTATGCAGCTCCGTTTTCTCCACAGCAAAAACAAAAGACTTGAGTACATGGATTCAAACCCAGGTTAAATTGTAAATTTCATTTTAATAGATGATTTGACCCTTTAGTATGGGTATGGGGGATATTGCTTCAAATAACCCTTAAAAAAAAATGTGAACAGGCAGACAATTGTTAGTATACCTAAAAATAATAGCAAAAAATGTTTTTTGTTTGTATTGAATTTTTAATCAAAGTGATTTATTGTTTTAAAGAAATTTTGGAGAGTGTTGGTTGCAAAGTCGATTCTCAGTGCTTGAGTGGCCCATTGCTCAGGTGGTTGTAGTTTACTTGGGTTTCAGTCCTTGCTTTGCTCACCATCTGCTCAGTGATATTAGACAGATCATCCAATGTTTGTAGGCCTCACACAGTCACTACAAGAAAAGGGAATATATTGTCATGTGCTAGGGAATGGGGTATAGTGGGGAAAAAACAGGATAGAATAGATATGTTCTCTTCCATCATGCAGATTTCAGGTTCTTTGCTTTAAAAGTGAAGAGATTGAACTAGGTTGTCTCCAGATTTTTTGATCGTTTACTAGGATAGCATAAAGGTAGAAGATGGGCTAGAGAAAGAACTCTTGTGGGCCTCTTGGGCCTCTTCCATCTTCTGTGATTTAAAGAAACAAATATGCAAACTTCCTGACAAGGCTGTTTTCAGAATTTGCTATGGAGGATAAATTAAATTCTTTGGATTACATTTTTCTTACCTCTTTATCCTACTCTTGGAACAACCAATAAAAAAAGTCAAAATGTTTCAAAACATTTAAATTCCTTCACAAAAGGCTGAATCACAACTTAAAATACAAATCTATTTGTTTATGTCAGGTGTTAAAAGCCATTTCCAAGTAAAACACTCAATTAGAAAATTAATTGAGCATGATTAACATGTTAGGAACCTCAGCACAGATTCAAAAATTCCAAATGCATAGCTGTGATGTTCAATGCCAACAGAAGGCCACGTTCTGCCTTCCAAGTGAAAACATGCTCCACTGTTCCATTCAAAGGAGGATGAAAATAATATCAAAATGTAAACTCTCAGGATAACTATCTTCCAAAGAGCTCCTGCGTCTTCATCTGCCAAGAGAAATCCTTTGCTGGAGATCTGTTTATTTTGTTAACTAATATATCTTGACTTCAGAAAAAAAGTCCTTATATTCTTGTTCTAAGCAAATGATTTTTTCCCCATCCAGAAAACAAGATTTTGGTGAATCAGTCGCCCATGCTTGTGGTAAACAACAATGAGGTCAACCTCAGCTGCAAGTATACCTACAACCTCTTCTCGAAGGAGTTCCGGGCATCCCTTTATAAGGGAGTAGATAGCGCTGTGGAGGTCTGTGCTGTGAATGGAAATCACTCCAAGTCACTTCAGTCTACAAATAAGGAATTCAACTGCACTGTGAACTTGGGCAACGAAACAGTGACATTCTACCTCCAGGATTTGTACGTTAACCAAACGGATATTTATTTCTGCAAAATCGAGGTTCTGTATCCTCCTCCTTACATAGACAATGAGAAGAGTAATGGGACCATTATCCATGTGAAAGGTAACGCACGGCTCGACCAGTGTCCACTCTCAAGTAGTGGTTTTCAACTGCAGTCTTGAAAACTAGGTCATGATCAGTGGTGGGGTTGGCTAACTCCCAAAGAGGACAGACCAACGAGGAAGTCTACACCTCTCAAGCCAGTGATATTTTGCATATTTTGATTCCTCTCACATTCTCCTCTAGGAAGAAGGAAGGAAATGTACCCAAGTGCCATTCCCATATCATTTAATCTAATCTATTCTATTTTTCAGAGAAACATCTTTGTCCAGCTCCCCGGTCTCCTGAGTCCTCTAAGCCATTTTGGGCACTTGTGGTGGTAAACGGAGTCCTAGCTTTCTATAGCTTGCTAGCAACAGTGGCTCTTTCTAACTGCTGGGTAAGAGAAACAGCATTGTTTTCATGTAACTTTTCTACTGCATATGCAGTTGGACATATTCAAGAATTTTGCCTATGTGGCTTATTTTCTGTTGAACATGTGATTATTTTCGTTTTCCCTGCTAGGTTTCAGTAGGTTCTCTTTTAGCCTATCCAACTTTATCTGAGATAAAAATCTGATGTGAGTTTGTGTTCAGAAGACACTGATTAGGTGGCCAAGCAGAGTAAGAAGCTAAACAGGTAAATAAGTGTGGGAGATAAATTAGGGTAGAAAATTACCTTTCTTCTCCCCACGTTGCAATGTCATTATGACATATAAAATAGCTCTAATATATACATATGTATAAAAATCTAAGCGACTTGGGAATCTAAGAAACTGAAGCCAATGAATAACTTTGGTTCGGGGTCAAAAATCATGAGAAATTTGTCTACTGAAATTATGCATTCAAACCTAGCAAGGAAACTAGGTCTGTTTATCTGAGTCATATTTTTATCTCCTCTGAAGCAGTTGAATTTTGTGAGGCCAAGTATGGTGCTGTCATTATGAAACTATAACGGGAGTTAGACTTTTCTGAGCTCTTACCACTGAATTGGAGTTTACGAACTTTTGCAAATGTTCATGCAATAAACTTGGTGTGTTTTTCTCTACCTTCTTCAACGTTGAAGTTTTGGCCTAGATTTGAATGCGTATTGATAACCATATCTACTGCGAGGCAGGGACCTCCTTATTTTCTCTCCTTTCTCTTACTCAGGAACTTCCAGTTCTTACGTACACAGTGTGGCACTGATTCCATATTGTCTTTGAATTTTTTTCTAGAAGTTAGATTCATGTATGAATCATTTCCTCAACAGGGTATGTATGCTTCTCAAGGATAGAGGACTGTTTCTCTTGACATTCACCATCCATCTGGTATTAAGTACATTTAGCTTAGTGCTTAAAGAATGCTTATGAACTGATGAATTGATAACCCCCATAGAGGCCAAACTAAGGACTTAAATGAGTATGCCTGAAGTATCATACTTATCTTTAAGGCATATTCCATACATCTAACTAATTCATACATGGATCAGTGATTTCTGGAAGCCATGCCATGTTGAAGCCATCCTATTTACTATAGCCTTGGTGCTGGGCAGGGTCGGGGTGGAGGAGGAAGGAAGCCCTGGGTTCACAGTCATGCCAAGGATAGATTCAGCCTGGGATCCTTTTAAACTCTTCTCAGCCTATTGCCAAAGTTTGCCTCTCCCTTGTTCCCCAAATGCTACTCCCATTTTGGGAGACTAGGGGGCAGATAGATGCTTGTCAGGCTTCCTGTTGCCTAATCTGTACCTCCAACAAAATCTGTAACCACCAAAGTGGCTGCTTGTTCCTGAAAATCCTTTATATCAGATCATGAGAATTTGCCTATCTTGCCTTCTTCAAGTTGCCCAACCCTGATGGGGGCTTTTTATGTATTGAAATATTGCCTAAGTTCTTCCTCTGATGTCAGTTGAATCTGGATCTTGGTGTCTTCATCCTAGTTACCTTTCATCTTTGAACCTCTGTGGAGTTTGCCAATAACATTAGAATTTAGGCTCCGGACGCGCAGGCTCAGCGGCCATGGCTCACGGGCCCAGTTGCTCCGCGGCATGTGGGATCTTCCCGGACCGGGGCATGAACCCGCGTCCCCTGCATCGGCAGGCAGACTCTCAACCACTACGCCACCAGGGAAGCCCTCAGGTCTTGTTTTTATCTTGATTCCCTTGGAATATCAACTTCTTAATCTAAAAGCCAGGAGCAGTGCCTTTTGGGGTACATTTCCAGGACAGGTGCTCCCCTGTAGTATGCTGACCTAAGTCAATGTACTTTACCAGCTTTGTAAGATGTAGTTTTGGAAAACTGTTTTAACTTTCAGTGGCCAGAAGGGTACTGCTCGCCATTTAAAACTTATTGTCAATATACACTAGAATATCAGTTACTATAAGCAGGGACTAATTTGCTAAGTGACTCGAGTTACCCAAAGGGACAAGAGTAGCTTCTATTTTCAATGAGTTAAAAAAGTTTACTTTTAAATTGGAAACATCATAAATGCAATATGTTTTTCTTTGGCAGCACTACTAATTCCTAGTGAGGTTCATCTTCCTTTGTCTTGAGAAAACTTATTTTGGTCTTATTCTGTCTCATGAGCTCCCTGAAAATTGGGAAGTCCCAGTGCTTGGCATACCTTATCTTCTTCTGTGGCCTCTTGTGGTTAATTAGGTTACCCAATAAGAAGTACCCTTTATCTGCATCTCAAACATAGGTCTTTGTACTCTCTGACCAAATGGGTGTGAAATAAATATATATGTAAATTTCATAGAATAACAGAGCATTTTTACCCAGGGCTCATCTTTTCTGGATACTGTTTAAGCAACTTGCTGAGATAGGCAGCCAGGTCATCAGGGATCCATCCCTAGAGTTTAGCCATTTCCAGGGTACTTTTCTGGGATCCTATTTTTGGCTGATCTGCATTGTGCCTTGGTGTAAGATGCTGTTTTCTGGAACTTCCTGAGGGTCTGTGATGTACTGCCGTAGGCAGTTCTAGGCTGAGTGGGTTTCTGGGAACAGCTGCAGATTCTGTCTCAGTTCTTGACCTGTAGATGACATTTGAATAAAGAGAGAGCTCCCCTCTGCCAGGCAGCCACAGACCAGCACCTGTCACTCTCACTCAATCCTCAGTTCACTCTGTTGAGATGGTAAACCCATCCTCCTTCTTAGTCTAAAGGAGCCTTTAAAAAACACAGTTTTTCCACTATAAATCACACTGTGGGCAATGTAGATAGTGTGTGTACAGGTAGTATCTGCCTTTAAATCCAGTGGGTTCTTGAAGACCATGTCCTTTAAATGAATTGCCCTGTGTATGCCTGTGTCTTTCTGCTGCTTCCGAGAAACAAGTTGGTAAGGATGGGAGTAGAAGGAAGAGAAAGGGAGGAGTGGTCCTGAAATCACACATCTTTAGCAGACAGTGAATGTTGAAGGGCTAAATGACTTAGTCACAGAGACATGTAAGGTGAGTACTCTGCACACGTATATGCATATGCTAGATGAACATGGACACTGTGGGTTCTGTATACTGTTCCCAGCATGTCTCATTTCCATCCCACTGTTGTGTTTACAGTTAGGGTGAAAATGACTAAATCTGCTATCTGCTAACAGCATGAGGGTAAGCATGGGAGCGGATTGCAACAGATCTTTCATAAGTTTGGTGCAACCCAGAGAACCTCAGAGCCAAGGCATCTTCATTATGGGGGCCCCTCTAACTAGCTATAGTTTAATTTGAGTGTCCAGAAGCAAAGTCTGTCTCTTAGGAGTCTGGCAAGGGAAGTCGTCAGAGTTAGAGTAGGTACTCTAATGCCTCCCAGGATATCAGCAGCAGCCTTCCACATTTATGTGGGGGGCAGACAATTCCTTGCCTTACTCCTGCCCTGCCATAACCCTGTGCCCAAGAGGACTCTAGTCCTTTATTTATAGAAAGGATGTAGAACCAAGATGTTTGAAGGGCAACTTCCCTCACCCCCTTGGTTTCCATAGCTACCTCTTCCTGAATGCATCCCCCAATTATGTCTGTTTAATGATGTCCTCTTCTTACTTTCAGCTAGATAACCTCATCCATCATCTCAAATCCCAAATGACCGAAGCTGAATTGATAGTCTCTTTCAAATCCACTTTTCCTATCATCTTGCCTTATACTTATGGATGGACCATCAACCTCCTGCTCACCCAGGCTCAAATCATCAGTCATCTTTGAGTATGAGCAAGAAGGAGGACTCAGGCAGTCTAAGAATATTCATTCTCACTTGGTGATATAGCTTGTATCCATTGCTTCATTTTCATTCCTTTCTTTTTCATGATCAGACTCTTCAGATCAGGATTTCTTGGCACTACTGACATTTGAGCTGGATAATACTTTGTTGTCAGGGGCTGCCCTGTGCATTGTAGGATGTTTAGCAGCATCTCTGGCCTCTGCCCACTAGATGCCAGTAGCATTCATCCCAGTGTGACAACCCAAAATGTCTTCAGATGTTGTAAAATGTCCTCTGGGACAGAGGATAAGGGAGTTGGAGGTGTCAAGGATGAGGCTTAGGAGGTCTGGTATGGGCAACTGTGTATATGGTAGTGTCACTCACTGGGACGAGAAACACTGGAAAAGACCAGGTTTTAGGGGAAGATCTTGAGTTTCTTTTTGGACATGTTGAGTTTCAAGTACCTTTGAGGTCTAGTCCAGAGATATAAATTTGGGTGAATAGGTGGCAATTGAAACTGTGAATGTGGACGAGGTTGCCTAGGGAGAGAGGATGGCACGAGTAGAGGAGAAGGCTTAGGACCAAACCATGAGGAACTCTAACGCTGAATGGCTAGTTAGAGAAGAAAGAGCTTGCAGAGGAGGCAAGGAGGGAGTGGCCCCAGAGCGGCAGGATGAGAACTGGGGTGGTAGCACCTCACGGAAGGCAAAGCAGAAGCATGTCAGAAGGGAACGGATAATCTAGAATGCTGCTGAGAGCTCAAAAGATGAGGCCTGAAGACATGTTAGTTTTATTTAGTGATATGGAGGTCCATTTTTTACCAACCTTTAACACTTACTCCTGCCCCTTTGATAAGGAAGGTGGCAAGGGCTCAGGTAGGAGTGCATGGAAATAAGGCCAGTCTTTGGCTTATTTATTCTGGTGCTAATGACATTCATGTCCAACGTATCAATATTTACTTATGCATCAGGCCAGGCCTATGTGCCAAGAAATAGACTTTTTTTTTTCATTCTGGAGAATTCTGATTCCAGAAATCTGGATGGCTTTCTACTTTTAGAATTTTTATGGAACTTTTATCAAACATGTAAATTTTACCATCACACTGATTGAGAAAATATGTTCCTAACCTTCAGTCAAAACTTTGCTAAGATTTGTGGTGAGTATAACTCTAATTCTAGGGTTAGGATCACCCCTCATTCCTGGTAGAAATTCATCCAGAGGGAGCTGTGTCTCAGGGATGGAGATGAATGACGCTATCGTCTTTATTTATGGAAATATACATACATATAAAGGAATAGGACTGTAACTAGTTGTCTAGAACTGTAACATCCAATTAATTTGGACTCCACTGCTATGAAATTGTGACTATTCCAGACTCTGGAGGGCCGAAGGTCCTCTTTGGTTAATCGTGAAAAAAAATGGCTTCTTGAGCAAATGACTAATACAAGAAGATTGCATTGGGGATGCTTAACCTTTTCAAAGGAGGAAGGGCCTTCAAGAATATTCACATATCAGAGTTGGATATGTTAATTAGATATGCTTTTGGAATTCAGTTCAAATGGCTGCATTGAGAGTAACAGGAGTGCATTTCTCTAAAATACTTTCTTTGATTCAGATTTTTCAGGTTAATTTGGAAGAGTCCAAAGTAGTTGGGTTTGATTGGTCATTATGCAAGTCCAAGGTGCTCAATGAATTCTGGTTTGTTCAGCTTCCTTTGACTGTGTTCTGAAGAGTTGCCCCCAAATCTTAGCACTCCTCCCAGATATCTCCCTCTGTGTCCCTGGCCCCCTTCACAGTGACATTTCTCTTTTCTGCAGATGAAGAGTAAGAGAAACAGGATGCTTCAGAGCGACTACATGAACATGACACCTCGCAGGCCGGGGCCCACCCGAAAGCACTACCAGCCCTATGCGCCAGCACGGGACTTTGCAGCCTACCGTTCCTGACACGGACGCCTATCCAGATGCAAGCCGGCTGGCCCCTCTTCACCTGCTCAACACCATTGCTCTGGATAGGAAAGGACTGCCTCGTCTTCAGCCAGCCACCTTGGCCTCCTGTTAGGCCACCAATGCTAATTTTTCTTGAACAAATAGGCCGAATAACATCATTTTGAGACTCTGAAATGAAGTTAAAGAATATTACTGTGGCAGACTCGTGTAGTGCCATGGCCCAAATTCAAACTCACCATGTATTTATTGACTTGATTGAGAGGTTAGGGTAGAAAACTGAAAGTGAGCGGATTCTGTTAGCCCTGACATCTGCTTCCAGTTCCACTTCTTTCTAATTCACCTGCATATTGCGGTCAAGTGAAGTGTGATATCGAAAGACTTTTTAGGTGGAGAAGAAAAGGTTAGGAAATCATTCCTTTGATTAAATGGGGGTTTTGGGTGGAGATTAAGTTGGAATGGGGGAGGGAGACATAAACATTTAAAAAACCCTTAAAACACTGTCTCTCACTCATGAAATGAGTCACTTAGTTCCTATTTAATGCTGTTTTATTTTAGTTTGTAAAGATGTAGACATTCTTTTTGATGAATTCTGGTCCTATTAGTCATTTTGACCAATGGAATCCCTTCAGAGCAATGGGAGGTAAACCAACTTGCTTTCCTTACTCCCTGTGATGGGAATTCAAGGTAATCTTCACAATATGATTTCAAAAGAATAAAGTAGTCCTCCCACACCAAGGAAGAATGTGTCAGGAAATAAGGTCACTTGATGTCAAAATTATTTGAATACTATGAAGGGTTATTTGTTTAGTAGCTCATTTCAGTCGAATCATACAGGGGCCTTTTCTGTTCCATGTATTTTAGGTTTGCTCAGTTAGTTTCTTTATTGTCTGCATGGAGATCTACAGCGGGATGCTGAGAGTGCATCTCCTGGAGAAGTGACGATACTGTGAAAAAGGGATATTGGCATCCATTAGAGTATGAGGGATGGGTCTCGAGAAACTTCTGAAGGGAACAACACAATTCTTGCCACATGCCGCAGGGGTGGCTGGCATCTGGTAGGAGTTTTCTAGAAGACAGAAGGCAGAAGGAGAAATGGTGAGAGCTTCTTTCTGGGACTTTCTGTGCTTTAGGGCTCAGAGCTCCAGAACTCTGTGGTTCAGTTGCCTGTTTACCCTGGAGGTCCATCGACATGGAAAAGTGTTTGATGCTTTTGAGATAGCATCAAAGTTCTCAAGATACCAGGCTAGGCCAGACCCTGGAAACACCATGAATATTTTTCTGGCTCCAGTTTGGGTCAACTGGAGTATGTCTGGGGACCTTGAAGAATGGTTTTACTGCTGCCCTTATAATTTGTTCAGTGCTTTGATTCATTCAGATGTTGGAGAAGTCTAGGTTTTAGAGGCAGATAGGCCTGGCTCAAGTACTATTGCTAGTTGGCCTCAGGCGAGTCACTGCCTTTCTAAGACTCTGATTCTTCAACTATAAAATGAAGATAGTGATCACAAATGTCTGTTCCTATACTATCATTTCCATGAGGGCATGTCTCAAGTTTGTCTTTTTTTTTTCTGCTTGGCCCTGGCACATAGTACCATGCCTGACATATGTTAGCTATTATTATTATTGTCATATAGATAAACTATGTATAAAAATTAAACTGGGCAATGACCTGAGAAGGAAGAGACTATTATAACACAAATTTAAATTCACTACCCAGGGATGAGGTGCTACAAAATTTGAAAGCCTCTAAACTCCCTCCCATTTCCTGTTTCAAAATATTTTAGCTTGCAATAAGATGTACAGCATTCTGCCTCTCACTTTTATGTATATAAAGAGGTCTTCTCTAATTTTTTTTTTTTTGTAACATGGGGAGGGGTAGAAATCTTATAATTCCATTCAGAGGATATTGTACTTTGGTTGATTTTTAAATGGGCTTCCATTCCATGAATTAAATTATTTCAAAGAAGGTCGAACTTAGCAGTCCTTGGGTGATGAAAACTGTTGAATTTCTACTGACACATGTGCCAAATCGCCAGCCTCTTGGCATACAGAGTTCCTTAATCCAAGTTATCAGATTGAATTTGAAAAGGACAGAGCTGGAGAATTTTTAGAAAGGGCAATGACAAAAAATAAATTAAAAAATGGAAAGATTTGCTCTTTGGTAATAAATGGTTTTATTTTCTGATGGGAAAAATAGGTTTACTGAAGATGAATCATACTTTAGATTTTTCTTACTCACTCTGAACAGAACCAAAGTAGAAATGTTAACAGGGAAGTCCGTTTTCACTATTACTGTGAACCAAGAAATGGTTTAAGAACAGTGGTTGAAGCAATGCTGGTACAGTTTCAGATATGGCAATTAGGAAGAAAACAATGCCATTTGCTGCTATTATTGTAGGAGTCTTATAATTAATAGTGGTTCTATAATTTTTGATTGTGAGCTCACTTATTTGGGGATGAGCATACCAATTTAAAGAGACCAAGTGGGCTTCTCTGGTGGCGCAGTGGTTGAGAGTCCGCCTGCCGATGCAGGGGACGCAGGTTCGTGCCCCGGTCCGAGAGGATCCCACATGCCGCTGAGCGGCTGGGCCCGTGAGCCATGGCTGCTGGGCCTGCGCGTCCGGAGCCTGTGCTCCGCAACGGGAGAGGCCACAATGGTGAGAGGCCCGCATACTGCAAACGAACAAACAAACAAACAAAAATAAATAAATAAAGAGACGAAGTATACATTATGTTCTGTGTTCAGTGATAAAATTGCTGAACTACCATGTGCCTGTTTTAAATCTGTGCTTTAATACTGTTTTTCAGAGCAGGTATGCTTCACTTTTGGTGATGAATCTGGAGAAAACCTGTTATTTAAAAAAGGTATGAGATAAACCCTTTTTATAAATCTCTAGTTTAGCCTTGAAAAAAAAATCCAGACTTTTAAATATTAGTTTCATTTCAAAGCAAAGTACACTTCTGGTTTGTTTGCTTGGCTTTAGTCACAACTTCTCATCAGACCAATGGATTATATCTCTGAGATGTCAGGCTGGGCTTACCTGTGCATTCTGTGTGATGTAAATGTTCTATCAGAGAGATCAAACTTCAGCCTTAACTCCATCAATCCCTCAGGTTAACTAACTGAGCCACTAGTTCTCATGGCTAATTTAATGGGGATGTTGGTGGTTAAATGGATATCACATCCCTCATCCTGGCCTTTTGTACTGCTGCACAGGAGCAACAGCAGGCCTGGGGATTGATCACAAAGTGTTAAATTTAACTACATGCTGGAGGTTGGAGATGGTGGCAGTGATGAACCTAGAACCAAAATCATCACTGCTATAGACCTGTTACTGCCCAGGTTTTGGTATCTGCAAGGGCTCTTGAGGCTGAGGAAATCTCTTTCTTATAAGTATATAAATACTTTCTGATATATTCCTCCTCAAATATCACAGCCATGTTCCAACCTCAGGGCCTTTACACATACTGTTTCCACTGTCTGGAATGCTCTTCCCCAGATATCTACCTGGCTTGCTCCTTCATTTCCTTCACGTCCCTGCTCAAGTGTCACCTTCTACCCTAGTAAAATCTCCCCAAGCCCCATCTACTTTCCTTGCTTGTTTGTTTTTCCATAGCATTTCACCATTTCTTATACCTGACCTTTAAACTTATTTGTTCACTGTCTAATTCCCCAAACTAGAATGCAAGCTCCAGGAGCGATTGAACTTTGCTTTGTTTATTGCCATATCTCCAGTGCCCAGAACAGTGCCTGACAGGTAACAAATATTTATCGACTGAATGAGTGAATTTCACATGCCTTTATGAATTAATTGTCAGTCTAAATGTACTAATCAGACTCTGAGAAGGAGAGAGTCAGTTCTGTTTTCCACTTTCCTATTAATAAGCTCAAAAATCCATTTTATTAGTGAGACAGGATGTAAAACATACACACAGCCAAGCCTGGTGAAAGAAAACCTGGTAGCTATACGTTCATTTACATTTTAGAAATGTTTGTGCAGTGACGAAAACCAATACTGTTAGAGTCATCTTAAAAAGTCACGCTAAATAAGCCACAGTTGAAATTAAGTTGATTTCCCATTGAAGTCCCCAACTCCCCTCTTAATGGAGTATTGACTATGTTTTAAACATGCCTTTAGTCTAAGACTTCTGAAAATGTTGCCTTTGTTGTTAAAATCCCATCCGACTACTAAACTGCTGCTCTTTCTTTTTATTTTTTCTCCCTTGGCCCCCAACAAATTCTATAAATGCTTTGCCTGGCTGTGATTCATAAAGAGCTCAAGGATGGGAATGCTGGGGACAGACAATTTCAGATTCTTCACCTGTCAAGCTCTTGTCATAACTGAACATGCTAATGGCTTGCAATAGTTTTAAAATAAAAGAACAACGACAAACAAAATTGTGGCATTTGGAGCAAGTTGACAATTCAAATCAGACATATCAATCATCACACTCACACACACACATACACACACACACACACACACACACACACACACACACACACACACACTGCTATCCTCTTGTGGGTAGGGAAAGGCCCTTGAACAAGAGACACAAGAGCTGGTCTGATATTTCATGTAATAACTCCTATTACTTCATTGCAAATTGTGCTTTGAGTGTGGCCTGACGTCACATAGGTGTGTTATGAGTTCATCTCCAAACGGACTATTTTCTTGGTTGAAATGGAGCTCATTAAACTTAATAAAGATAACCAAAACCTGTTACTCCAAGAAAGACTTAGCTCATGAGTTTGATTGGACAAACCAAATCAACTGGAGAAGGATAAGTTGGTAAAAACTCCGGCACTAAATGTATCGGCTCAATAAGCACTCCTTTACTGGGCTAATATAAATAGTGTAACCTAGTTCTGTGAGAAGGTTCTAGCACCTTGAAACTCAAGTGCAAAATGAAATAAAATGCAAACTTCATGACTTCACCTAACAGACCTCCCACCACGTTCTAACTTCATAACTAGGTGAAGAGTGTAGTTTGCTGCAGCCCAGAATTCACTTTTTTTAATCCAGTCTGATAAAAGAGATTGATTCCTTTTAAAGCAGTACACTTTCTCCTCTCTCCCCTTGTCTGGAACAGAGATAATGGATGAGTGAGAAAAATCAAAGAAAATTCTGGATCCATCATAATGGGGGCCCTGACCACTGCCCTAAGCAGCAGCAAATGGGATGGTCTGGGAGTCACACCAGAAACTTGTTTGTTACCTTATCTGCATCTCCTTAGCTGAGGCACTAACTCTTGGCTTTTCAATAGTGGTGCTCAGAAGTTTGGTTCTTCTGGAATGAGTCTGATTGGGTGGACCTCCCAACTTTCTCTGATTTGGCATCCCAAAGGAATGAGTGCTTTCCGCTTGAAGATTCCCAGGCTCTCAGCACTTAGAGACCCAGGCCACTGTCCAGGGAAGAATGGAGCACGCTTCCTCAGTGTGCCTTTCGTTCTTTTCAGGGTATGGACACTGGGTTCCACGCTTGAAAAACATTAAGGATTAAATATGGATGATCCAAGGATATTTCATCTGTTCTGAGCTGACCTCGTTATTGAGGCCACTCTAAAGGCCAGAATGTGGACTTCCTGAGCCCATTTCCTTATCTTATTTGCCTGTGTAAACTCGGTGAAAAGTTTTGGAATGCTGGGAATTCTAGGGGACAAAAAGTCACAGAAAGGTGAATTTATCTTCGAGTAGGGGTGGATCGGGTTCTACTTACACTTCAACTGGCAGAGCTATCTCAGTGACAGATTGAAATTCTCCTCTGGCTCCAAAGAACAAATTGTGAGAGCTGGGTGGAAATGTCAGTTGAGACAGAAGAGCAGCAAACAGCTTTGTTTTCCTATAGTTGTGGTTTTGCTTGGTGATGATGACACACGACGATGAAAATGTGCAGCATGAACTCCATTTGTTATCTGAGTGAGCATCTCTGCCAACACTGAAGGATATGTGTGGGTGTCACCTGCAAGCACACACACACACACAGAGAGATAGAGAGAGAGAGGCCCTGGTTCGGAAAAAAGAGCGAGTTAATCAAAGATCAACAGTGACAAGTGGTGCTGTTTATTTCATGAGGTTCAGATTTGATTTCCTTCCCCTCATTAATCTCCAAGTCTGAAGTTAGTCTCTGGACTAAATAGACGAGTGTCTGGTGACTGCGGAAGGGAGTGGGACAAGGTGGGCTTGAATGGGCATCATGGCAGTCACTGTAGTTACGTAGTCATTTCTTAGTCTCCTGGGCACACACTTAGCATTTGATATGTTAGCTTCCAAAACCTGCATTTCTATTACCTTTTAAGAATCGTGACATATTACATGAGGGTAGACAAGTCGTTGTACTTGGGGTCCCTTTTGCACTCCTAACCCTATGCAACTCTTGCTTCACTTGTTTATGTTTCTTCCTACTCCTTCCTTTTCATTCACTAAATAACTATTTAATGAGCACCTGCCCAGCTCTAAGAAGTGGCCTAGGATGGAGGTGCGGCAGCAAGCAACACGGTGTTATCATCTCCACGCTTACCAAGTGCAGAGTGTAGACGTTGCATGTCCCTTCTTTTTTTTACTACCCTAATCCTCAGGGTAATCACTTAGTCTTAATTATGGGTTCAGACTTGAATGTGGCTATTTGATAGCCTTTGTCTTATTGGTTTGCCTGAAACTTATTTTTTGAGATGTTCTTATCTACCATCTCTAACATGTTTAATGTCTTAGCTTAGGATTGACAAATTTTTTCTGGTAAGGGCCAAATAGTAAATATTTTAGGCTTTGTGACCATACGATTTCTTGCAGCTACTCAATTCTGCCATTGGAGTGCAAAGGCAGCCACAGACAATATGGAAACAAACGAACATGTCTGTGTTCCCATCAACCTTTATTTGTGAATATTTGAACTTCATGTAACTTTTACACATCACACAAGATTAGTATTCTTTTGACTTTTTTTTCCCAACCATGCACAATGTAAAAACACATTCTTAGCTCATGGGCTGCTCAAAGGCAGACGGTGGGCTGGATTTGGGCTGCAGGCTGCTAGCTTGGGCTTGGACCCAAGCCAGTTTTAGCTACAAGCTTGTCTTTGAGTTCCAGCCACTATTTGCACTGGTAGGGCTGGAAGGAATCAGTTTGGCTGTGTGACTATGTGTGAACTTGGGAGTTGGGTACCTGGCTGCCATTTTATGGGTGACCAAGAGTGACCCCTCTGAAATCCAAACTAAAGCTCAGCATTTCCCAGGGTAATTGGTGAAATCACTTTTACTCAGATAAGAAAGGCATTGACCCTACCCTTACCATTCCTTCACTTCCATTCCCCACTCCTGTCTGCAGCTGCTGGTTACACCCAAGGTACAAATAGTCCTTGGAAGTAGCCCAGCCTATGTGGGCACCCTGCGCCACACACCCATTCACACCATCTGGGCAATTTAAAAATAGGGCCAAATGTAGCATTTAGCCTGATCTGTCCAGCCAAGATGAGGAAATTGCCTCTAAAAGGTCAGATGATTAAGATTATTGTGCCAACAGTTGAAGATACCAGTAATGAAAAAAGATTTTGGTAGAGTGGATTTATCCTGACTTTGTACATGGCATTCAAGTTCTGGGTCTGGGTGAACAACCTCAGAAATTCCAAATTTTTGTCCTCCAGCATGCATGGCCACTGTGTACATTTATGTGTTGTGTACCCTGAGCAAGGGCCCCTAGCCAAGGGGACGAGGGGGCTGAAATCCAGTCAGGATCCCCTTATCAAGCTACTCTCCTGGAAAAGCTATTCCCACCTGGAGAGCGTGCCTTTCTCCAATGCCCACACCTATGGGCTATTGAGGTGCTGACAGAATGCTTACCTTTCTGCTACTTGATTACTGAGCTCTTTATAGAATAAGTTAGATACCCATTTTCAAAACAGAAATTATCCAGGATGAATAATAGTTAAAATAAAATAAAACAAAAACATAGAATCATTCTTAATACCATCACAATTTCTCTCTGGGTTCCCTTCTTTAGTCTTCTCTTCCCTGCATTTCTGCATATTTTAATTCAGTTAGTTGGTTTTTCCTGACATACATCTGGTGGGGTTGTCTTTTAGGAGTAACGTGAGAAGAAACTTCCTGGTTCAGATCTCCAAGGAAAACAAATAAGTTTTTGTGTCCTGGAGAATACCAGGTTTGGGGTTAGTTCTTAGGATGTCCCTGGAATTTTTCAGTTAATGGCAGAGTCTTCTCTTATTCCCTACTTATCAGTACATGGCGGGGCTAGACTAAATAACCTCAAGTCTAATTCCTATAATAGTTTTCAAATTTGTTATTATAACTCTTCCAGGATAATCTTCCCAAAATAAATGCCATTGTTTTGGGTTTTCTCCCATCATCACATTCCCATATTTTACAGACATAAATATTTTATGTTTGATATTTGTCAATCAGGATTATTGGAATAAATCTACCGTTTCCCATAACTCTTTTTTTTGGTTTGTTTTCTTTTTCCTTTTTTTTTTTTTTTTTTTGGCTGCACAGCACAGCTTGTGGGATCTTAGCGGGGCTCTGGCAGCGAGAGGACCAAGTCCTAACCACTGGACCATCGGGGAATTCCCCTGTAACTCTTAAATTCAATACTTTATCCAAATTGTTTCCATTACTTTCTCTTAAGAAAATTGTATTTGTAAGTTTAGGCTAGAAACCTTGAAAATGTTGTGGAACTTGGGTGAATTTAATTTGAAAGTCATCTTCACATTACAGCATGAGAAACTATTACATCATTTTTAAAGTTTGGCATTTTCCAAATAATAAATTTAGTGATGACATAAACTTTGCTTTATTGAGTCTTCCATAAGTGAACTATATCTTGAATATGATAGGTACTCAGAACATCTTAACTGAATGAATAAGTGGATGGATGAATATCTGCAAGCTGTTTTGGTCTAAGTACTATAAAAAGACTTGGGAAAAGTGAGGCCTACTGATAAAGATTTACCATTTCCTAATTTGTTGAAACGGATTGTATGAATACACAATTTAAGACATTATTCAGACATTCAGAAGCAAAAGCTGTTTACCCTTCCTTGGCAATGAACAGAACTCTAATTGTGTTCACTTATCTACCCGCCATGTGCTTCTAAGGAGTCCCAGGGAGCAGATAATGATTGGTTTAAACCAGAAAAGTGGTCCCAGTCTTCTCATTAGTGATTGTTTTAAGTGTGGACATGTTACAAAATTCTGACCAATAACCCTGACATTTTGTTCTGAGGGGCCTCTGGAGAAGTTTCTCAGTACTCTTAGAAAGAGATCTATGAAAACGAACAGTTTCTTTTCTGCTCCAGAGCATTGTGTTTGCAGGTGGCATCTGGACAGCCATCTTTGGACCATGAGGGGAGTTAGCCTGAGATGAACATGCTGGTGTAGGCAGAGCAGAAAGAGGGAAGGAACCTGGGTCTTGAAGACATTGTTGGGCTGCAGATTGAACTAACACTAAATCTGTTCTTCCTTCAACTTCCTGTCATATGAGACAATGCATAGCTTTATTATTTAAGCCATTTTGAGTTGGATGTTCTATTGCATGAAGCTTAAAGCATTCTAACTGGTAACTCCTTCTTCACATTTATTGATGTGTATAAATACTCATGAATTTTATTACTTGAGGATACAAAGAACTTGACTCAATATCTTGTCCTATTGACATGCTCAAATTAGTCTCTGATAACTTGGAATAAATAAGTGCTATAACTATACTTGGAACAGTATCCATAGTTACTGATAACATTGAATCTGGGCCACTGGCTTCTTTGAACACATTGCCTCTTAAGGGTGCTATAGACCATAGAACAGCAGAAAATTCAAGGCCCACGCAAGAGATCATAAAGACTTTACCTTCTTTTCCTTCTGTTACATGAATTAATGAGAAGGAACACCTCCTGGAAGGAGCCTGGGGAACTTATAGTCATATTTTGAATTAAAATATATATGTGAAAAATGGGAACAATGGCTTATTTCCCTGCAGTATAGGATACCACACACCAGTAAAGTCTTTCAATATTCTTCTAGCTGAGTGGTCTCTTTTACCCCTGTGTTCCCAAATGCCACCCTAAACTGCAGGGGCCAATAGGAAAGATAGGTCTTAGTAGGTATAAAATAATAAATATTTCAAAAAATATTAAAATTTAAAATTCAAAATATACTTATAATAAAAAATGTAAATTAAAAAAATCACATTGTTAATTTAGATCAGTGGCTTAAATTTTTTCTTTAAGTAGCAGAATCCTTCCCCATTTTTCTTCTAATGAAATCTTATCAGAAGGTCAAAGTAGGTCTACTGGGCCTGGACCCTTATCCTTTCAGTCTCTCTTAGCCTCTGGTAGTGGTTCCCCAGGCAACACTGATCTTCTTTGGGGTTCCTGTTCAATGAGACAACTTATCTATATTTGTTGTCATTCTTAGTCTCAATTGAGATTGTGCCTTGATCTCAAATGGCCAGAAAATAGTCTCTAGAGAAATTAGTTTCAGGATTATTTATAGGTGAATCTTCTTCACATCTATGCAAACAGATTTGGTTTTTGTTCTAATTTCTTTCTTTCTTTCTTTTTTTTTTTGCGGTACGCGGGCCTCTCACTGTTGTGGCCTCTCCCGCTGCGGAGCACAGGTTCCAGATGCACAGGCTCAGTGGCCATGGCTCACGGGCCCAGCCGCTCTGCAGCATGTGGGATCTTCCCGGACCGGGGCACGAAAATTGTGTCCCCTGCATCGGCAGGCGGACTCTCAACCACTGCACCACCAGGGAAGCCCTAATTTCTTTATTCTTAATTAAAATGCCACTTTTTTTTTTTTTGCATTTTTCCACATGTAGTTTCTCTTCATCTAGAAAAATAATTTACTCTAAAATGAAAATACTTCAAATTTCTTTTAAAAATAAAACATCCACATTTAATCTCTTTATTTTTATAATAAATAATAAACAATAGTTCATACCAAATAACTAATCAGAACAAGTATAGAAATAATTTCATTTTCTAACAAAGACCACAATTTGCTCTTTATTTGAGGATTTTCTGTTGTTTCACATAATTATTCTAATGTATCATCTATTTTAGACTTAGTTAAGTCTAATTGCTTTAGTGTAATAGTATTTAGTGGGCATTCTTATCACGTGTTCAAAGCAGTTATAAGGTCAGATTTGCTATGCGTTTCATCAAGATTTCTGTCTTTTAGAAGATCCATAAAATTTTATGTGTAATCTTTGAGTTCTTCCAAAGAATGTCATTACTTGCAGCACATTTGAACTCACAACTCACAGTGCCAAGTATAAACAGTGAGACATATGTGACTTCTCTATTTTTGGCCAGAATTCTGGCTTGTATACATTTTTCTTTTCAACCATGTTAGTGTCATTTTCATAGGCTTTCCTTTGACAATTAAAAAAAACCCAACAAAATAAAATGAAAATTGTTTAATTTTTTCAAGATTTAAACAAACGGTATTAAAATTTTAATAAATATTATAGAATTTGCAATTCTACCATCTAAAGTCTATTTAGCTGCCCACATCAATGTGATGGACACTAAGATGTGCAATCCAGATTCCCTGCAGGACTGAGGCCTCATTTCTGCAGCTGCTGCGGTATTTGCTTCTGATGGCTCCCTCTCCAGGAACTGCTCTCTGCTGAAGGGACCTGCCTCACCCTAGGTTATGCCTTCTCCCTGGGAACTGCCTTTGTTCAATGGTAGGTCAGTTTTGAGGTGCTACCACTGGGATAATTCTGAGGGGCCAACCATCCCTGCTCCGAAGCTTCCGGTAGTATCGACCGAGGCTCTGCATCAACAATTGCATCAAAGTTCAATTTCTCCCTTTGCCCAATCCTGCTTCCCTCAATGCCCCTCTCCACTGAGTGTTTTTTCCCTGTAAAACTCTAATAAATTTCAGTCTCAGAGTTTGGTCCCAGGAAACCTAACCCATGATAGTTAAAAATCAGCATCAATTTTCATGCGTGATGTCTAGGTTTACAGATATACATATTTTGAATCATTTAGATTGCTTAATATTGCAAAGTGTTCTAAAATATCATGTGGAACTGTTGCAAACACTGTGCTAATTTGTGAGCACCTCTGGAACCACAAATCGGAACCCAAAGAGAAGCAAGAAAAAGGATGTTTGGCAGTAGTGGGAAGTGACATCTTGTCATAAAAGAATCTATTGCATTCATGTTATCTGAGAGGAAGAATTTAAAAGGCTAATTTTTCTTTTCCTTTGATGGAAAGTTCCTGGCACTCGATCCTCCCCAAACTTGGAAGCAGTGTTTGTGTCTGAGATTGGCAGAGATGCAACCTACAACCTTCATGGCATTTGGAGGTGGTTGCCCAGTATTTTGAGGTCATAAGATAAGAGATGTGGAAGAGCATTTTTGGGAGCCTGATATGCAAGATTCTAATGACAGAAGGCTTTTTCCTGTGGGGATCTCAGAGTGAGAAGCAAACACAGAACCCTGGAGAACACCAACAGCTAAGAAAGGAACTGAGGGAGGTAAGCCTGAAAAGACCTAGAAGGAACAGCCAGAGAGGAAGAGAGTAGAACTGTTGGGTTGAACCATGTAAAATTGCTGATATTTGCCCTTTTTAGAAAAATTAATAGATGAATTTTTAAAGAGCAGTTTTAAGTTCACTGCAAAATTGAGTGAAAGTACTAGTTCCCTTATACTCTCTCCATGCTCTCATCACACCCCAGACAGCCTCCCGCACATCAAATCTCCCACCCAAGGGGTACATTTGTTACAATCAATGAACCACCATCAGCATGTCATTACCAATCAAATCCATAGTTCATATTAGGGTTCACTCTCGGTGGTGTACGTTCCACAGATTTTGACAAATGTATAGTGATGTGCATTCATCATTATAATATCATATGGATAGTTTCACTTCCCTAAAAATTCCCTGTTGTTCCACCTACTCATCCTTTCTTCCTCCAAATCTTGGCTATTTGACTGTTTTTGATTTACAAAAACTGTTACTTCATATAGTTTAATGTAAAGAAGAGAAAGGAGAAGAAAATTCTAAGTTTGAGAGTGTGGCCAAAAGTGTTTGTTAGGTAAGTGAGATGAGGGATGAAACCAGCTCTATGGATTTAGCAACTAAGACCTTGGCAAGAGTAATTGCAATGAGCTGGTGGGACTAGAGGTGAGGTCCTAGCAGGGAAAATTGTGATCAGACAGTGAAGAATAGTCTTCACTGAAGACAGTCAAGAGAGTTGAACTTATGGCAAGAAGTTTCCTTGTGAAGAGAAGCTTCTTGGCACCTGAGCTCTGTTATTGGTCTGGGAACTCCTTGATGGCATCTCCAAAGTCCAGCACACGATGTAGTAACTGGGCCATGGCAGGCTCACAGATATTTGTTGATTGAAGGGCAAGAGGAAAATAATAAGGTAAAGGAAAGTTTTGTTTTTGTTAGAAGGCAAAGATTTAAGCTGTCTAAGGAAAGGGGGCATCTAGTAGCAATGGAGAAATGAAAGCTGAAGGAATAAGAAAATAATAGATGGTAAAGATCCTTGAGCAATGAGGTGGGGTGGTAGTGTTGGGGACGGTGAGAGAGTAGAGGGTTGGGAGGAGGAGCAATGAATCTTGGGCTGGAGAGGGATGCTCTCCCACTCATCCATACACATATGTTCAGAATGCACTGAGCATCCATTATTTTTAGAGTGTGGGGAAAGGACATTGCATTCAACTGCTCCCGACTTTTTTGCTGCACTATGCGCTGAATGGAAAGGAATGGACTATGGGGGATTTGTTTCCTGCAAAGCAAGCTCTTCTATTCTTCTCTTGGTGCAAAATGCACAGGGTGACTTGATATTAGAGAGGCAAAGACAAATCATCAGAGCTTGCACTATATTCCTTTTATGTGTGGGCAGAGCAGTTGAGCCTTGCCTACAGGGGATCAGTTGGTTCTGTGAAGTTTGTTGCCTACACCTACAAATAGTGCCCAAATGTATGAGTGCTCTCTCTGTACCCCTGCTCCCATTCTGTTATCTACATATCTGTTGATATGTAACAAACCATCCCAAACTTAATGGCACACAACAACAACAATATATTATTACTATCTCTTACAGTTTGATGGTTGACTGGGCTCAATTTGGTAATCCTCACTTGGGTCTCTGGAGCCTCTTGAAATCTTCTTCAGAGTCTGGCAGCCAATGTTGGCTTCCAGTTAGGGTTTCAGAGGATGCTGTTAGCTGGAGGCTGTTGGCCTACATAGAGCTTATCCATCTGGTCTGAGATTCCTAATAGTATGGCAGCTGGGGTCCAAGGGCAAAGATCCCTTGAGAGATCCAGACAGAAGCAGTTTGCCTTAGAAATTAGTGAAGTGAGTCACTAAGACCAACCCATATTCAAAGGGAGGAGAATTAGACTCTATCTCAAGATGGAAGGAGGGGCAAAGAATTTTTAAATAACCATATCCCAAATCAACAGCAATGCAATGAAACAAAGCAAAGTGGATACATTATAGAATTTAGAATCAGGAGACTTAACTTGGTGACTAATTTGCTATGCAAGATCACTTTAACACCCTCCATAGCCTTAGAAGCTTGGAGGCAGAGATGTCAAAAGACAATATAAAAGTGAGTGTTTGCTGGAAACGCTTCACGAACATTCAGCATCTCATATAATGTCTAAATTCCTTTCAAATGCCATGTATATATGTATAGCTTTCACATACTGGCATTCGAGAAGCAAACATTTGAAGCTTCAATCATAATATTATGGTCCATGTTTAGAGAATGCTTGTAAATATCAAGTCCATAACATGTGCATTGTATACATGGTTTTATCCAATCTTCACAAATCTTCTATGCACTTGGCTTTATTATTATTTTGTTTATTTTGTAGGCAATGAAACTCAGAGAATTTAAGTGACTTATCAAGGATTCAAACTCAGGGAATTTATTTCCAGAGCCACATTTTTAATCATTTTGCTTTATATAGTCCCTTTCTTTCAACTTGTTGAGAACCATCAGGGCCCATGTCTTATGGTAATTTGTAATTGTTCTTAGACGTGAATATGAAATTTTTGCCCATGAGGTTCATCTGTGGAGGCATGTCACTTACCCAGAGAATGAACTCCGCTAAGAGCATGCCAGGGCAGATATCCTCTTCTTGTGAGGGTATCTTTGTTCCTTTACTGAGAAGGAGCCTGAAAATGAAGATAACTGGTAGAGCTGATGTTGAAAATAAAGAGTTCAGGACTCTTTTAGTTGCAAATGACAGAAACATGACTTCACCTAGTGCAAGTAGAAAAAAAAGGGGGGTTTAGCAGCTTATGAATGTAGGGTAGGGAGGAGACAATGGAACCAGGACCCCCATGTTCCTAGGACTTTATTCAACCTCTTGCTTCTGCTTCTTTCTAGATGTAATCTCCATTCTCTCATTCTCTTTCCTTCTCAAGATTTTCAGCCTGAAAAATTTCAGGGAATTATTCTGATTTGCTTAGCTTGGATCAAGTGCCAATAGGAAGGGGGTCTTTGTTGGAGGAAGGGAATCAGAGGACAGGCATGGTTTCTGGAGATATCATTGTCAGCTGAGCTGCCACCCCATTTGTGTCTAACACAGGTCTAAGAAATTCTAGTTCTTCAAAAGAAAATAAAAATTTTGGAATGTCACATTAGCTTATTTACTAGCAAAGTTTCATGAATCCTCCTCCATTTTTTTTTTCTGTGTAAGATATATTGTAGACTTGCTCATATTACATATGTGAGCCACCAACAAATTCAAGTGTTCTTAATTTTTGATGGGTCATGGACCCTTTTAGGAATCTTTTAAAAGTTATGAATTTTTTTTCCCAGAAAAAAAACACATACACACAAAAGTTTGTCTCTTGTTTTACGGTATTTATTGTAGTTCTTGGACCTGTGGAGAAGTACTCCTAAAGAAGACAGTGCAAAAGCTTCATTTTAAGAAGGAAAATTGTATGTCATGGTGTTTGTGACTTTGGGCATCTTTACAATTGTCAAGGGATCTATTGTTGTTTGTCCTAGGAATGTGTATTCTTGAACTCATCCTCATGATGAATCATAGGAGGATATACAAGTCTGAAGTCATTTCTGTCCAAACAAAAAGAAAAATTCAGTTAATTGCTTGTGTATTTCCAGAAATCATGTGTTTGACATACTGTAAACAAGATACTTGAATATTATATTTGATCATGAATTTGTTTTCAGTCTTCAAAACCTTCTGAGTAGAAGAGCATTAGATGAGTTTCATTTTTTCATGGCCCAGAGATGTAGAATGAGGACCAATGAGTTGAAATCCTAGAGGGACCAATTTAAATTCAACAACATGATTGAAGCCTCTGTCCCTTTCATTCCAAAATGGCAAAAGATATATGTTTAAGGCAAGAATGAGGTGCTTTGCTTGGGTTCAGGAAGGGTGGTCTCTTTAAAATGTGGGACCAGGATGCTGGTCCTCAAATTCCTCATCCCAATCCAAAGTGTTAGGGGAAGATGCCTGATCTATTAATGGGCACATGGCTCCCAAAGAGTATTCACCTATTTGACATCAGAGCTTTGGTTAACAACATCTTATAAGAGGGACAAATATCCGGTATCTCCTAAACACCACTTCCAAACTTCCTAAGATGGCAGTATGGGGAAATAATGATTCCTTGCTTTAATTCACACTGCTTTTTCTCCTCCCATCCATCCACACAGGAAAGGCTGGAGAGTGAACCTTCTTTGAACTTTGAACTTTGAACTAGTGAAGCTTCTAGGGGGCTTGAGGGGTAGGTATGCATACATGTGTAGGAGAGGTAATGAGCACAGGTTGACCTGATTGAGCCTGAATTTTTTTCTCTTCCGATGGATCTGAATCCACAGCCTCCTCTGTTAGTCTTTAACATAGGCCTTGCTGCCATCCACCTCAGTCTCTTCCTCCTTGGGAAGTTGGCAATTCCAACAATTGGGAAACACTTCGTAACTCTTGGAGGACTTTCCAAAGATGGAATGGGCTGACTAGGAAAGCAAAGAGTTTCTCATCCCTGAAGGGAAGTTAAGGCAGCTGGATGGTCATTTGTCAAGTATGTAGAAATTAAATAAGTAAGTAAATAAATAAATAAGATCATAGTTACCATTTGTTTGGTGCTAGGCACAACATTAAGCATCTTAAGTACATAACCTCATATCTTCATGATAACCTTGCACATTATTTTCTTCATTTTTCATTTGAGGGGGTTGAGACTCAGGGAAGTTAAGTAACTTGTCTAAGGCCATGTGACAAGGAAGTGGCAAAGCCAACCCATTTTGTGTGGCTTCAAAGCCTACTCTCTTTTCACTAGTACACATGTCAATTTCATCATGGGTTAGGTGCTTTAAACCATCTTGACCTTAAAACCCCTTCTCATTCAGAGATTCTACAAGTCTGTGAACTTTTGTGTCATGGCATGGTAACAAAAGGAGGTGAAACAACACTGTAGGTTTCCTTCCCACTTGTTTTTCTTTTCTTCATTTTTTGGGGGGTGTAGGGAGGTCCAGAAATTGAAATGATTAACACATCTTCATAAGTCCTTTAACAAACAAGTGAGTACAGTGGTTTTCACACTCAAATCAAACTCAAGGTTGTTTTCTGACTCCAGACAGGCTTTGGCAGATGTAGTCATTTGTAAATTAGGTGGAGCTTGTGCCTGGCTGCCCTAACTGGAGTGGAGAAAATGAGCCATGAGGGTCTGTGGGAGTGTGGAGGTCACAGTGGGGGAGGTATAGGTGAAGTTTAGAAAGACAACTGCCACAATCAGAGATACACTACACCTGGGTGGCCTCTGGGTGTTCGGGAAGGATTAGTACTAAATGTGCTACAAAAGGAAAAAAAGAGGGGCAAGGGAGTTGAGTTTGGCCCCAGAACTTATGATCTGACTCATAGACATGAAAACATTTGAGAGAAGGGGAAGGTGTGTGCTTCAGGCATCTACGAGTGCACACACAGAGGAGAGCAAGTTTGTGACTTTGACAGTGTGCTGGAACTTTCTCATGCCCCAAATAAGGAAGTGAGTGTCACTTAGGCTATGCTAAGGCCTAAAATGTGCCAAGTGCAAAAACTTACTTTGCACTCTGTTTTTATATTAGTGTAAAACCAGTGCCTGTTGAGCTCCATGTCTTAGAGTACAACCCCCTAAAATTACCATGGAACTTGAAAATATGTAGCTGAGATGGTAGGTCTTAAAAATCTAAAGTAAAGAGACCTGTGATTAAGATTTCATATCATAGTATTGTTTCATAAGAAGGAATAAATATAAATTATGATGATTGATTAATTACCTTTATGAAATCTTGCTTTGTAGGTCAGAGAGGGGTAAGTATTGCTACAGTGCAATTCATGTTTTTGATGTTTTGGTTTCCTGTTAATATTTTGTTCCCTTGAGTTCCTGTAACTATGTTATATAGAGTGGGCTTTACCATGTGGTTTTTGCTCCAATAAAACATTGTTTTGGAAAATCTTTCTCTGCCTGTTAACAGAAATCCAACAAAACAGAAATTAGAGAAAGTGTTCTAAGAATTAGGTAACAGAAAATAGGAGTGCAGAAATTGAAGAGAGTGGGCAAAAGATAAAATTGTACTTGCTGGAGGTTGCAGTTTACAAAAAGAAATTGGGGGTGCAAATATTTGGAGTAAACACTACAGATGATATTCCTTTCGGAGTGTCACCAACTACATTACATATTAAAAGTTCTGAGAAGCCCTGTAACTAAAAAAACCCTGATTTACCTTTTAAACAAATATTTCCCAACTAATTTTGATCCTTTTACTTAAAAAAAACACACACAATATCTATTAATAACTCATGGAACTAGTGTTCTGTACCACATTTTAGGATGTTGGTCTAGGACCCTCCTTGGTTATACCCTTGGCCTCTATACAAGGTTGCTAATACCAGTCTTATCCTGTTTGAAGCTGAGAATTAATATAGTAATAATAATAATAACAAAATCACATAGCACTTTTCAATTTATGAAATGTGATCACATATACTTACTCTGTTGATCTTCATGGGAACACGCTGAGGTAGACATTATTGTTTCAATTTTATAGATGAGGAAACTGAGGCATAGAGAGTTTAAGTAGTTGTCATGGTAACACACATAGAAGAGAAAAGAGCTGAACCCTAGTCTTCTGCATTTAAATGACAAGTCCATATTGATCATGCTATTGAAAATGTTTTTTGTGAATCTATTTACTTGATTAAACATGTGTAACGGGCTGGGTTGGGGATTGATGAAAGAGAGGAAAGAGAAGTGTGTAATTGCATATATATCAGTGAACTTCCTAGTCTCTCTCTGGATGATCACCACTCCCTGCTAGAGATTTCTTGTTCTCCTCAGGTCAGTATCCAGCTTCAGGGAATTGCCCTGAAGAAGACCAAAGTAGTTTAAGGAGAGAAGAGTAGGCTGGGTTATTTTGGAAGGGCAGACCAAAGGGTGCAGAATCTATCCATCTTCAATATCTCCAATGGACATTAGACAAAGTAGTTTATTTTGTTTATTAACATGGATTCCATAATGACTCCATGCTTAGTATGGTTTGAATCAGTCTTAATTTTTAAAATCTAAACCAGTTTAATCACTGGGAAGAAAGGACACAAAAAGCACTGCTGCTGTATTGCAGAACACCTTATCCCTGTAATTGGAGCATGGCTAAAACAAGGACAATAATATTTGTTAGTTCCCAGAAGGATTTCTGAATAGTCAGAGCCAAACGTTTTTATCAAGGATTCTTTTTTTTTTTAATTTTAATTTAATTTTTTTATATGCAGGTTCTTATTAGTTATCTATTTAATACACGTTAGTGTATACAGGTCAATTCCAATTTCCCAATTCATCCCACCACCACCCCCATCCCGCCACTTTCCCCCCTTGCTGTCCATACGTTTGTTCTCGACATCCGTGTCTCTATTCCTGCCTTGCAAACCAGTTCATCTGTACCATTTTTCTAGATTCCACAATACTGTTCTCAAGAATCAAAGGGTTGATCTTTAATACATATGCATGTGCCTCTGTGTGCGTGCATGTGTGTGTCTTTATACAGCTGTGTGAGGCACGATATAGTTAGACTAAAAGATCTTGATGAGTCAAGAAACATAATTTTTAGGTCAAGCTATTGAAATTAAGGGGGGGAGGAATTTTCATAGTATGAATCAAAAAAGAACCATAAAAAGGAAAAGCCTTATGAATAATGGAGGAGAGAGATTTAGGTCACACTAAGCCCAGAAGCCACACTTTTTTCCTGCCTCAGGTAAGGAGATCTCTAAAAATATCATCTTTATAGGTACAAAAACCATTTTTTTTGGTGGAGGTCTTCTGGAGGAGATAATTTGAAGATAATATCCTAGAACGTATTTCCCTACAGGAGCTTTGCTGAATTTTCCTGAATTTTTGGCATTTACATAGAATATATATAATAACATTCAGGAGTATAATGAGCTACCCCAATAGAGACATAGTTAATGAGGCAAGTGGTTGAATTAGAAAGTGTGGGTTGGGGAAATTCTAGCAGGTAGGGAAATTGGGGACGTGTTGTAATTGGTCTGTGCCTGTTAGATTTGATACAAGAATGGGGTATGAATCAACGTATCACATTGACATTAATGTGACCAGAGGATCAAGACAGAAGACTCTAGTAGGGACTAGAATCCTGAGAGTTTCATTAATACTCTATCTTCGAAGACTTCATTCGGCTGAGAGTGAAAGACAGCCCTGCTTTAGTAACAAATTGCCCACATCACAAGAAGTTTCCTAGGCTGCCCAGGGATGGTACAGGAGCTCAACCACATGATCAAAAGCAGGCTGCTTCTATCCTCCTGTGCCACCACCTTCAGCATGTGGCTCTTGTTCTCAAGTCTGCATGTTATATGCTTCATTTCTTTTTATTTATTTCTTTTTTATTTTTTTTGCGGTACGCGGGCCTCTCACTGTTGTGGCCTCCCCCGTTGCGGAGCACAGGCTCCGGACACGCAGGCTCAGCGGCCATGGCTCACGGGCCCAGCCGCTCCGCGGCACGTGGCAGCTTCCCGGACCGGGGCACGAACCCGTGTCCCCTGCATCGGCAGGCGGACTCTCAACCACTGCGCCACCAGGGAAGCCCTTATGCTTCATTTCTTGAATCATCTATATAACATTCTGAAAGAAGGTTGAAGGGTCAAAGCCTTCATGAGCTTGTCTTCTTTTGTGTGTGTGTTATTTTTATTACAAAATATATCATACATACAAAAGAGAACAAATATTGTACAAACAGTGTGTGTGTGTGTGTGTATACACACATACGTGTGGTTTAAAATAAAGCAATATAATGAAAACCTGTGTACACCTGTCCTAGAATGAGAACTAGAACATGACCAGTATCCTGGAAGTTTCCTGTAAGCTTCTTCTCTTCCACCTCCGTCTCTCCTTGCCAGAGCAAAATATTGGCTTGCGTTTTGTTATTTTCTTGCTTCTTTTATCATGTATGTATGCCTCTTCAAGCAATATATTTTTTAGTTTTGCATGGTTTTGACCTGTATGTAAGGAGTCTACTGTATGTTTCATACTGCAACTTGCTTTTTGCTCACTATTAGACAGGAGATATTTATCCATTTTGATACTATTCATTTTCACTGAATTACAATTTTTCTGTTTGACTATATCTCAGTCCAGTCTCCCATTTAAGTTGTTTTCTGAGTCCCCCCCCCCCATTTTAAGGAAGGAGGCTATTATCTCTTTGTGTGTACATGAAAAATTTTCTTTAAAGAATATATATACCTAGGAGTGGAATTGCTGTGTTATTGGTTATACTAATTTTCTCCAGATAATGGCAAAATGTTTCCAATTATCGTATCAATTTTCTTTCCCAGCACCAATGTTTAAGATTTCTGTTTCTCCACATCATGGCCAACACCACTGTCATTTAATTTTTGCTAGTCTGACAGGTATAAAATAGTATCTTAATGTGTTTTACTTGTATTTCTCAGATTACAAATGAGTACATTTCCTTCAATTTTGGGGGCTATTTGTGCTTTTTCTTCTGTGAAATAGCTGTACAAGTCTTTTCTCCATTTAAAAAAAATTTTTGGAGGGCTGTTTTCTAATTTACCTGAACAAATTCTTTATATTTTCTGAATTCCAGTTCTCTGCTATTTATATGTGTTACAAATATATTCTCCCATTTTGTGGCTTACCTTTACCTGATTTTTATGGTGTCGCCTAATAAATTTGGCTGAGATAAAATTGATAACTTCCATTTATAAGTCTTTCCCCTCAGTTTTATGTGTTTTGTGTTTCATCTAAAAATTTTTTCTCTCCCCTGAGATCATAAACGTATTTTCTTCTAAAAGTTCTTAAGTTTTGCTTTTCACATTTAAGTTCACATTTTATTCGAAATTGACTTTTGAAGATAGCATGAGGTTGGGATATAATTTTATTTTTTTCTGTATAGATCCCATTTGTCCCACTGTTACACTGATATTCAATGCCACCTTTTCATCAAGCTTCCATATGGGTATGCATCTATTTATGGGCTCTCTACTTTCCTCCAATTGTCTAGTTATCTATTTTGATAAGCTAAAACTACCCTCCACTAATTATAATCACTTTATAATCTTGCTTTTTGACTTTCTTCTTCAGGGGTACCTTAGCTACTTGGTCTTCTATATTAATTTTAGTTTGTCAAGTTCCATGAGAAATCCTGCTGGGAATTGGATTGGAGTTTCATTGAATTTCAAGGTCCATTTGGGGAGAATTAACATATTTGTAATATTAAGTTTCCCCATCTAAATACATAGTGTATCAGTCCACATATTTAGCCTTCTAAAGACATACCATTTTAAAAAGCAAAAAAGGGCTTCCCTGGTGGCGCAGTGGTTGAGAGTCCTCCTGCTGATGCAGGGGGCGCCGGTTCGTGCCCCAGTCCGGGAAGATCCCACATGCCGCGGAGCGGCTGGGCCCGTGAGCCATGGCCGCTGAGCCTGCGCGTCTGGAGCCTGTGCTCCGCAACGGGGGAGGCCACAACAGTGAGAGGCCCGCGTACAGCAAAAAAAATAAATAAATAAAAAGCAAAAAAAGAAAAAAAATGGTACCTAGGAATCAATCTGGAAAATATATAACAACTTAAAGAAGAAAATAGATATATTTTCTAATGTTTTATTACTGGTATACAGTAATGTAATTAACTGTTACACATTGATCTTATATCCAACCACCTTGCCCAGCCCTCTCTTTAATCCTTATAATTTTCTGGCTATCATTTTGTGTTATATATATTATACAGTCACATATGAATAACGATGGTTTCCTTTCCAGCGCTAATGCCTTTTATTTCTTTTTCCTGCTTTTCATTGTAACTAAGACCTTCAATACAATGCTGAATAGAAGTGGTGAGAGCAGTTATTCCTATATTTGTTTTTATTTAAAAGAGAATGATTTCATCACCATTAAGTTTGAGATTTGCTCTAGTTTTGCTTTGTTTTGATGCTTTTTACCAGTTAAGTATGTTCACTTCTTTTTTTATTCTTTAAATGATACATATATATTTTATTTACACTTTGTATCTGATATATTTCATGATAAATAATTTTTTTTCCATCTTAATCATTTTCTAAGTGTATAGTTCAGCGGTATCAAATATGTTCACATCGTTGGGCAAAAATCACCTCTGTCCATCCGCATAACTGTTTTCATCTTGTGAAACTGAAGCTCTATACCCATTAAACAATAACTCCCTGTTATTCCTTGCCCCCAGCCCCTGGTAACCACCAGTCTACTTTCTGTCTTTATGATTTTGACTACTCTAAGTACCTCATATAAGTGGGATCATACAGTATGTATCTTTTTCTTACTGGCTAATTTCATTTAGTATAATGTCCCCAAGGTTCATCCATGTTGTAAACATACTGCAGAATCTCCTTCCTTTTTAAGACCGAACAATATTCCATTGCATGTATATCCACATTTTGCTTATCCGTTCACCCACTGATGGACACTTGAGTTGCTTCCATGGTTTAGTTATTATGAATAATGCTGCTATGAACATGGGTGTACAAATACCTCTTTGAGATCCTACTTTCAGTCCTTTGGGGCATATGTGCAGAAGTGGAATTGCGGGATCATATAGTAATTCTATCTTTAATTACTTGAGGAAATACCATACTGTTTTCCATAGTGACTGTACCAATTTAAGTATGTTTACTTCTAATCTTATTTGCTAATGATTCTTTTAAAATCACAAGTGGACATTGAACTAAAACAGGTATTTTTTCCTACATCATTTAAAGCTAATAATATAGCTTTTCTAGTCATATCAATTAATGTGGTTGTCATGCCCATGAAAATGTGTCACTTGTCTATCCTGCTTCAAGGAGCATGATTGGCTACGGCCTCAGCTGCCCTCTTACTGGATTCAGCAATGTTCACTCACACCAAGGCCTAAACTTCTGATGGGTTGCTCCCAGCAAATGACTAAACAGGGTAAGAATACTAATACAGGTTTGTGGAAACAAAATGTAGGACTCCCTAATGAATCACTGTGGCTTGAGGATTCCACATCAGTGTGTTTATTACATTGATGTTTATTATCAGGTATATATTAAGTTTGTTTATTTTATGCACAGAATAGCATAAAATTTTATGCACAAAATAGCATAAAATTGAGACGTTGATAGAAGTCTCAGTCTCCTAAAAGAAACAATTGATATGTTGCTTTTTAAAACACAGTTTACTAGTGACCCAATCCTTCAGGATAAAGAGGACACAATAAGAAGAACCATAACTCTGGAGTAACTGAATAGCAATGAAAAAATAGTTACAGTGAAAGTTAAGCCAACATTTGGGGAAAAAGTGACTACACTCATTTTAGAGCTCATAAAATAGTCAATGAAGACAATTTTGGGCTTAGTCTGTTTTACAGAAACTGATTTCAAATGTTTTGGAGGTTTTTCTCATGGTCAGAGACTGCAATTGGGAGAGAATTCAAAGTGGATGGCAATCCTGTAAAAGGAAATGTTGACAAAGTGATATAAATGATTATAATAAGGAAAACATAGAAACAACTAACAGAACCAATGAAGTTGCAGGAGGGTTTGCTGGTGAGCTCAGAGTTTAAAAGTCCACATCCAAAAGATGGGAGATGAGAAAGTAGCCAAATGTCACTGGGTCATAGCTCTAGTCATCTTTTTCTTGTTGGTACCTTGATAGATTCAAGGTCTTACCAGCTTCCCATCATCTCTGGTGCTTTACCATCCCTGTTTGTTTCCTTAACTCTGCCCACATCCCTATCAATAGTCCTTCTATTAAAGTCTCTTCTCTGGGAGTGAGGAGGGGATTCTGTGTCCTGCCAGGACCCCGACTAATACACTAAGTGAGGATATAGTGAGACATTTCCTTTTTGATTTTAGGACATTTACATTCTCAGACACATACAGATTGTGACCCATGGAACTGAGATCATTTGCATCAGCACTCTAGGAATTATTGTTAATAATTGTTAAAAATTGTGGCAGATAGGAGGCATGACAGGAAACTAGATATGAACATTTGTGGTCCTTGAAGTCTCCAAAAAAGGACAGAAAATTCACATTCATAGCATCCCAGAAAAATGACAGAATGAACTATTAAGCAGATATTTTATGACTACTTAAAAAGAAAAGTAGTCATTACTAAGAAACCAGCATAGGTTCATTAAGAGAAAGGAGTAAACTCTATACATTTTACATAGGATCTTCAGTCTAAAGAGATAAGAGTGGCACAAAGGGTATGTGGATTTCAAGTGAAATTTGACAAAATATCTTGGAATATTCTAGTGAAGAAATGGATACCGGCTGAGAAATGTGTGGGTGAATCAAGTGATGATAGCTGAACACTTGCCTACAAAGAATACTAATTAATAATTAATTTCAACTTGAAAATAAGTCTCCTGGGGCATTCTCTGTGCCTTTGTCTCAGCTTTTTCTTGTTTAAAAAATTATTTTTGGACACTGATTTGAATGAGCATATAAAATGCATGCTTATCATTCACAAATCTGAGAAATTGTTGGGGAAGCAGCTAATGTTCTGGCTTATAAAATCATGATTTGAAATTACCTCAACCCATTGGAATTTTGGACTTAAAACTAAAAGATAAAATGCAATAGAGATAGGCGTAAGGACTAGAAAGAAAGAAAAAAATTGTCATTATTCACAGAAGACATGGTTGCCTATGTAGAAAGTCCAGAAGAATCTACAAGCTATATTAATATGTGAATTTAGCAAGGTCTTTGTATACAAGGCATATATACAAAAATCAATTGTATTTTTTTTTTTTTTTTTTTGCGGTACGCGGGCCTCTCACTGCTGCGGCCTCTCCCGTTGCAGAGCACAGGCTCCGGACGCGCAGGCTCAGCGGCCATGGCTCACGGGCCCAGCCGCTCCGCGGCACGCGGGATCTCTCCGGACTGGGGCACGAACCCACGCCCCCTGCATCGGCAGGCGGACTCTCAACCACTGCGCCACCAGGGAAGCCCCAATTGTATTTTTATATACTGGCAATGAACAGAATAAAGTAAAAAAAAAGATACCATTTACAAAAGCATCAAAAAACATTAAATACCTAGGAATAAATTTAACAAAAGATGTGCCAGACTTTTACCCTAAACACAAAACACTACTGAGATTTAAAAATGTCTAAACAAGTGAGGAAAGAAACCAAGCTAATGGGTTGGAAGACTCAGCATTGTTAAGAAGTCAGTTCTACATGAGTTCATCTATGAATTCAACAAAGTTCCAGTTAAAACACTGCAGATTAATTTGTGGAGATTAACCAGAAAATTCAAAAATAACGTATGGGAACAAAAAGAACCAAGAATAGCCAAGGCATTTCAGAAGTAGAAGAAAAAAATTGGAGGAGGTACACTACCAGATACATCAATACTGAGCTAAACAGTGTGGTATTTGCAAAAGAGAGGCAAACTGACCAAAGGAACAGAACATGAAGTCTAGAAACAGAATCTGCATACGTATATTACCTGACTTACAGCAAAAGGGTAACTCAATGCAAGGAGGGCAGGATGGTCTTTCCAATAAATGACACTGAGTCAGTTGGGTATCCAAATGGAAAAAAAACTGTATATTGATCCTTCCCTCATACCATACCCCCAAATTTAATTCTAGATGAGTTGCCAATGTATTAGAAAGATAAAACAAGTTTTTAAAAGGAAAGGTAGAGCAACTCCATGATCTTGCATTAGGCAAGGATTTATTAATAGGACATAAAAAGCGCTAACTATAAGGGAAAAATTGATAAATTGGACTACATAAAGTTAAGGAATTCTGTTTTTATCAAAAATACCATTAAGAAAATGACAAGGCAGCACATTTACATAATGAAGTATTATCTAGCAATAAGAATGAACCAATAATAGCCATGCATGACAACATGGATGAATCTCACAAACGTAATATTTGCCCCAAAGAGTACATATTGTATGATTCCATTTACACAAAACACACAAACAGATAAAAACTAATCTTTGCTGCTAGAAGTCAGGGCAGTATCTACGCTTGGGCAGATAGTGTCTAGAAGGGGCATGAAGGGGCTTTTGAGGTGCTGGTAATGTTCTCTTTTTTGATCTAGGTGTTAGTTATGCATGTACATTCAATGTGTGAAAATTCATTAATTCACGTAAGATATGACACTTTTCTGTAAGAATATAATCAATAAATAATTTAAAATTGATGGCAGTAAATACAAAGTTTTGAATTAAAGTATAAATAAATGAATTGCACAGGTACCAGGTTGGGGAGTCAAGTTAATTAATGTCAGATGCCACAACAAACTCTGAAATTTTAGTGTTTTAGTATAATAAACATTTATTTCTCATTTATGCCAAGTCCTTTCCAATTCAGGTTGTAAAGGTTACCTTCATCTAACGTATGTCTTCCAAGTTCACTGCAGCAGGGAAGAGAGTGATGGAGGAGACTGTCTCCTAACTGTCTCAGCCCAGACACATGCCATTTCTGCTCTTAGAAATGTAAACCTGGCCCCAACCAAACTGCCAGGGAGGCTGGGAAATGTAGGGGAGCAAATGGCATATTTGGTGAACACTATCTGGGCCACCCCTGGCTTAACAGTAGTTGGTTTGAAAAAATATATCATTTTTGTTGTCAACTAAAAGTTTAACTTGTGCCACCTGTGTACATGTAATGTGTTGCTAAGCATAAAGCAACTTTGGAAAGCATTGATAAAAATGTCGTACCGGGCTTCCCTGGTGGCACAGTGGTTGAGAGTCCGCCTGCCGATGCAGGGGACACGGGTTCGCACCCCGGTCCGGGAAGATCCCACATGCCGCGGAGTGGCTGGGACCGTGAGCCATGGCCGCTGAGCCTGTGCGTCCAGAGCCTGTGTTCCACAACGGGAGAGGGCACAACAGTGAGAGGCCCGCGTACCGCAAAAAAAAAAAAAAAAAAAAAAATTGTGGTACGCAGAGAAGCAAGGAGGTAGTTTTCTTTCATTAGGGCCAGGTCACATTTGAAAAGTTGTATTCGGTTTTGGTTACATTTGAAAAAATTATATTCAGATGATGCAAAAATTGTGTCATCTTTTAAAAGAGCCACTGACAAGCTGGTATATATCCAGAGACTGGTAACTGCAAAGATGTATTAGCCTTGGTATGGTAGGATATGTTGTAGTAATGAATAAATCCTTGTCTTAAAGGCTTAATACAATAAAGGTTTGTTTCCCACTCTTGTCACAGTCTGGCAGGTGTTTAACAGGTAGACTTCTATGTAATGATTCAGGGATTCAAGCTTCTGTCTCTGGCATCTGCATATCCTTGAAATCCTCTACTGGATCCTCTGTATTAAACAGGCCAATGAGTGAAAGAAAGGAGGCTCTCACAGGACATTGGACCTGATGTAGAAGTGGCACGTGTACATTTTGCCCTTGTTTTCTTGGCCAGAACCCAGTGCCATGACACCAACCTTACATCTAGGGAGGTTGGGAAATGGGATGTTCCTGTGCCCAATAAGAGGAAACAGGATTGGTGAGCATCTAGCCAGCTCTGCCACAGGTGGTGACAGATTCAAAGGCATATGGAAAACAGTTGAAGGGATTAGAAATAGTAATACTGGAAAAATGATAGCTGTCCCCAAATATATGAAAAGAGGTACATGATAGCTTCCTCAAATATTGAAAATGCTGTTATGTGGAAGAAGGAATATACACATTCAAGGTAGCTTCTGAAGGCAGAACTTGGAACAAAGAGTGATGTTATTATGAAACACATTTTAATCTGTTTAATATAAGAAAGAATTTGCTCTCAATAGACCTGGTCATCCCAGAACAGATACTTTGTGAGTACTGAGAAATAATAATTTATTAAGTACTTACTATGTGCTAAATTCTTATTTTTAAGATATAATTGACATATAACATCATGTAAGTTTAATGTGTACAATGTGTTGATTTGATACACTTATACATTGCAAAGTGATTATCACCATAGCGTTCTCTAACACCTCCATCATGTCATCTAATCACCATTTCTTTTTTCCGGTGAGAACATTTAAGATCTGTTCTCTTAGCAACTTTCAAGTATATAATACTTGAAAGTTATATTATTAACTATAATCACCCTGCTGTACATTAGACACCCAGAACTTATTTATCTTATAACTAGAAGTTTGTACTCTTTGACCAGCAACTCCCTGCACTAAATTCTTTATCATTTTAATCATAACAACCACTCCTGAGGTAGTATTATTATAAATATCCTTACTTTTCAAATGCGGAAACCAAATCTCAGAGAGGTTAAGTAACTTGCCCAAATGGCACACAGATGGTAAGGGGCAGAGTCAGGATTTGAAGCCTGGTCTTTCTGAACCCAAAGCCCATGCACTTAAATCCTATGCCATACTGTCCTTAGGGACCTAACACTTAGAAATGGATAGACATGGAAGGCGTTTCATGATAGGAATGTGTAAAAAGCTTCTGGAACATTGAGAAGCTCTGTTGAGTAACTAGCGCTTTTGTGTTGGAGGGTGCTGAGGAAACTGAGGAATCATACAGGGAAGTAGAGTTAAAAGCTACTGCTGGTCCAACCCAAACTTTGCCGTAAGTATGTGGTTGCCATAAGTGGTAAACAGTATCAGGAGATTTGGGGAATGAAAATGACCCATGGCGCCAATTCCCATGTGTGAGGATTTAGCCAGTACCAAAGCAAACCTTGATAGAGCCACTGGAAGGAGTGTTGCTGGGTTTTCATTGGATGCTCAACATCTCCCCCTGCAGGGCTTGGAGATGCGAATTATCTATCATGCGCTGGCTCTAGTGATTAATTTAGTTCATAGCCAAATAGGGGCAGGCTCTGGCAGCCTTAGTAATTTTGTCAGGTAGCCATGGAGACACTTTGTTGCTTCAGAAATTCATAGCTTACAAAGAAGGAATAGATTCTGAAGGCATTGGAAATGCATCATAACTTCCTGTCTCTGGCTTGTATTTGTAAAAGTAGATGTGTAAAACCAACACAACTGGACCCAGTATCCAATCCAATTAAGAGACTCATCTGCACAGAATACAGTACTACTAATCCCGCATATTATAACAAGCAAGTGTTTAATCTTGATTCAAGTGGCCATTCAGGAATTGCTTCATGCTGAGAATTAAACACTGCAAGAAAAATGTATGCTGTCTAGTTTATAAAAATTTATACCCTGTGTCAGTGGTTCAGAGGTGACTACAGACCACAACAGTACAATATGTCATTTAAATGTAAAACAAAACAGAGTTCATCTACAAGGAGGATAAAGAGTAAATATATTTAGACAACAGAGTTGAACAGATTGCCACACGGGCAAGAAAACTGCTGTAAGATTTCCAGTTGCTAAAGCTACAGGAGAAACACAGACTTATATATTTTTCATTTTCTGACAACAGGAAGCAAATAAATCCATCAGCAGAGATTTTTCCCCTCCTGAAACTAAATGAAATCACGAATGAATGGCATGGGGTCCTTGTATAAAACACAAAGATTTATGGAGTGAACAGAATCTTAACTTCAGCAGTGTAGAGGATACTGAAACAAAGCCTCAGATGGTTCTTTTATTAAAAAAATAAATTCATTTATTTTATTTATTTATTTTTGGCTGCCTTGGGTCTTCATTGCTGCACACAGGCTTTATCTAGTTGTGCCGGGCGGGGGCTACTCTTTGTTGAGGTACGCGGGCTTCTCATTCCAGTGGCTTCTCTTGTTGCGGAGCACGGGCTCTAGGCGCACAGACTTCAGTAGTTGTGGCTTGCGGGCTCTAGAGCGCAGGCAGAGTAGTTGAGGTGCACCGGCTTAGTTGCTCTGCGGCATGAGGGATCTTCCCAGACCAGGGCTCGAACCCGTGTCCCCCACATTGGCAGGTGATCTCTCAACTACTGCGCCACCTGGGAAGCCCCTCAGATGGCTCTTCAATAAGCCATCCATAAAGACAGAGGGCATAACTTTAAGAAGTAACAATAAAGTCATTTTTTGCAACAGGCTTTGTCGTTACAGAGCAAAAATTCTTTTTCCAGGGTCTAAGTTAATAGAAGGTTAGAAATGTGAAGCTCTGTATCAGGGATTCTCAAGCTTCACTGCATCACCTTGGGAGTTTGATAAAAAGGCCCTTTTCTTAGGCCCTTGATAAAAAGGCCCTTTTCTTAGGCCCTTTTCCTAGAGCTGCAGATTCCGTTGGTCTGGGCAGGACCCAGAAATCTGCATTTTTAACCGTCACTCCACCAAGCTTTCGCAGTGGAGGTTGTCTGTGGATGTGATTTTGAGAAACACAGATGGGATGACATAAGTGGATTTGGGGCAGGTACTGGATCAAGATCTGTTTACAATGAGTGGAAAATTCACTGGATGCATTTCATAGCCTCTGTGGAGTTGAAGCTCATTTGCAAGGAGAAAGTTTCAAAGTCTAATGTGGGCCATGCACTGTGCAAGATGCGCTGCATCTGCTGACCCATTTAGGAACCAAGGAGCCGCAGGCAGTATTTCTCTTCACAGCACATTAGATTAGATGTTTCCTTAAAGTATCTGCCATGAATTGCTCAGAGCACAGGGTCTACCTCATCATTCCAGTTACAGAATTATGTGAGCTTGGTGTTACGTCCAGAGTCCCAGGAATGTTAATTGTATCCTCAAATGGTTGCATTTTTTCTGTTGTTTGGTTATGAAAAACAGACGTTTATAGGCTGCATCCCCGTGGAAAGAATTCATGCTTCGAAGTTCTCTCTCCATCTGAGAAATCTCAACATGCCAGTGGTCATCATGACCTGGAGGGACACATGGGTGACGGTGCTGAGCAGGGAAGTTGGGGACAAGATCAGAGAGTTCCTTCAACTTCTACCATGGCTGCCAACACAGGCTGGGTCCAGGTTTTGAAAGTAGAAACAAAACAAGCAAAACCCCACCTGGCTCTTTGGGTCAAAGGGTGGTTAATCTGGGGGGACTTGGTGTTGGTGCACATAATTACATGCAGGTCAGAGAGCATTCATGGGAGAGGGAAAGACCCTTGGCTCCTTTGGAGAGTCTAATCCAAATCCCAACAACAATGGTGGTACAACACGACACATTTGAAGGTCCACATAAGAGATTTCCAAGTCATAAAGCTTTAAAAAAATTTCTTTTCAGTATACCAGAGCACAGGACATTGATCTTGGGGCAAAGTTACAGAAAATAGGGAGAAGTCCAGTCCTCTGGATTCAGACCATATACCAAGTTGAAAAGTTAAAGAATCTTATCAGGCATTTGTTTTGTTTTATTCTTCACAACAGAAAACAATTAATTGGCCACTTCCACCCCCTCCTCTATTAGATGGCTGATTAAACAGCTGTTTTAGCTCAACACTCTGATTTTCATTATTTACCACTTAACATCTGGCCCTGTTAATATTATCAAATCTAAGTGCTAAGAATATGTTTAAATCAACGAAAATATTTCTGTTACGGTCCATTTAGGGATTTTTCTCTGCTTGTCTTTTAGCCTCCTAAAAGCAGGCAGCCAACCTATTAGTTCATCTCTTTTGGCAAACTAAAACGATGAATGGTTTTAAAAGCTTGGAAAATGTAAAACTTCAGACAAATCACAACCATATCCAGGTTATAATGCTGTTTATATAATTTCTATGGGATGTATAACTTCATGCTGTGGAAGGATTTCCTTCACTCTGAATCCCCCAAGGTCTCTGACTGATTTTCCTCTTCCTTCGGCACTGTTTGTGTTTAAAAAATAATGCCCAAGAGAAAGATAACCATCTTGCTGATGTTCTATGGACACACGTGCATTCTCACACAATTTCTATTCCCTCTTCCTCGTAAGTGATCAGATGAAGAACGGAGTTTAAGCACATCATCAAAATTGCACAGTAAGTGGTCAGGAGTCTTGCAAATGGCACTAAAAGAAGCTGAATTACCAGAGGAGGGAAGCGCAGCCGGAAGCTAGATATTGCATCATCTGGCCTTCCTCTGCTGAACAAAAAACATTATTTTGTAAAGCATTTACAGATGTTCTTATTTCAAGTGACATAATGCATTTGTTTCAATGGAGGTTATCAATCTGCAACTTTGAAATTTTCCTTAGTGTGAGAAACCCCGTAACAATTCATGGTATCCTGGTATATATTTGAGGGAAAAGAGTTGAATCTTAAAGCTAAACTAGCAATTTGTATAACCTCCGGAGGCCGACTTTTCTGAGACATTTCCATTTTCTATTACAACACAGAAGTTCTGTCTTTATGACAAAGGGAAGACCTAGAAAAAGGGTCTCTGTAGCTGTGACCCTAGTCGTGCTGTGTGATTTAAAATCTGTATTAAACACTATAGTGTGAGTATTGGCACTGATGTTCTTAGGAATTGTGAATTTTTGCAGGAAGGCAAGGATTAAGATGGATTTCTAAAATTAAAACCATTGTTGCCATTTATTAGGTTATTAGCTTATTAGTTTGACAGTTCCTTCAAAAATCCTACTTTATGCAGAGCAACAGAGACTGGTGACAAAAATCTAAATATTTTCATGTTGAATCTAAAGATTAGTGGTAAAGGGCTTCCCTGGTGGCGCAGTGGTTGAGAGTCCGCCTGCCGATGCAGGGGACACGGGTTCGTGCCCCGGTCCGGGAAGATCCCACATGCCGCGGAGCGGCTGGGCCCGTGAGCCATGGCCGCTGAGCCTGCGCGTCCGGAGCCTGTGCTCCGCAGCGGGAGAGGCCACAACAGTGAGAGGCCCGTGTACCGCAAAAAAGAAAAAAAAAAAAGAAAAAGATTAGTGGTAAATACATTGTTTGTTTGTTTTATGACCATGAATCAATTGCTTAAGAAGTGGTCCTTCGATTGAATAAAGGAAAAGAGATAGGTTCTCCAGGAGCCAGTTCAAATATTGAATGTGCCCCTATTACCCTTTGCTATCATGTAGGAAAGAAGCCTGTGGAAAGGAGAGGCATGCAAGTTGTTTAAGCAGGCCAAGGAACTGAAACAGTGAAACAGCAGAAGGTTATCTCGACTGGGGTCACCCATATCTTTCTGCTTCAGAATCTTGGAGGAATTTCTCTGTGTATCTCTTGGCCTTTACTTGACAGACCCAAGTAAACAGGAATACCAGGAAGAGTTTGTTCAGATAGTTTAGTTTCAGTTTCCCAGTTTCTCAGAATTGGTGACCAATGATATTTCCTCCACATGATCCATCCTTCCAACCCCCTCATTTCTCTATGGCTTCTTGTCTTATCCAGAGTAAGTGCTGGATAAAATATGTGTTGCATTGGAGTCAGGTTAAATCAATCAGTTAACAAGAATTTATTCATTACGTGCTCAGAAAATGGCCTGTGCTAGGTCCTGTGTTGGGATCACGCGGAAGTACCAGCCAAGATCCTCTTCAACAGGAACTTAAAGATTTCCGTTCTAGATTATGAGGGTCCTTCTGTTCTAGCCAAGTCCATTCACTTGCTGTCCAGACACAGGACTTAGATTCCTTCCTCTGGAAAATTGCTTGTGCTTTTGCCACCTGGAATGCCTTCCCCCACATCATTCTGGCAATTCGCATCCTCCAAGAATAGCTCAAAATTCAGTTCTTTCAAAAAGCCTTTACAGATGAGACTTATCCCACTTTGATTTTTCTGTGTCATCTCGGCAACTATGATAGTTCCCACTTTGCACATTCTTTATAAATTCTTTGAATGTGTGAACCATAATCTATTCATTTTGGGCTCCCAAATGCCAAAAAAAGCCCATTAAGTCCATAAAAATGATAACTACATATCTTTATTTATTTTCAGTAAAAGGACTGATCTAAAAACCTAGCCTGCCATCATTGGAAATAGAAGTACGAATCTCTTTTAAGAATATCATGTACCCTTATCTCTTTATCACCTTTCCCACAGAAAAGTATCTTTTGCATGAGGCGATGATAACAAGAAGCCTCTACGAATTTGGTAAGACTTTGAAACAAATTTGTTTAAAAATGTCTTTGAACATAATTTATATGAATTTATGTGAATATAATTATCAACAGCATCTTTTATCAATGCTGCCTAAAGGGAAATGTGACAATACCTGTATCTAGGGATTTATGCACCCAATGGCATAATTCCCCAAGCTCTTTAGGAGTTTTCCGCCCTCTGATTCGGAAGCACTGGTTTAACATATATATTGTTTGACTGAATTTAGTGGAGTTGTAAGGCATAATTTTAGATTAACTCATAACAGGACATGCTCCAGACCTTATAATCTTTTAACTTTACATTTAGGCTCTGAATTTTGTTTCCTTATTTCCTTTTTCCTTTTCTTTCTCCATCCTTCTCTCCTCCTTCCTTTCCTCCTTTTCTTCTTTCCTCTTATTTGCTAAACTGGATGTCTTTACCCTTTGAATGATATATTAAGTCCAGTTCATTTTTGCTGATGCTAAAGGCAGACTTAAAACTCGCAAATAATAATCATTTACATAAGGTTTCCCATGTGTTAGGTAAAGGCTTTACACATATTACCATTTAGCTCTTATACCTCTAGGAGGTAACTATTGTTATAATAATCCCTTTTCTCCTTTTATATGTCAGTCTGAATCCAGATTCTCTTATCTTCATTATCCAGGTTGCAGATTTAGCAGTTGTTAAAAAGCAAAAATCAATGCAGCTCCTATTTCTGTTCCAAGTGTCCCAACTGTCATGAGTGTGTATTTACTTCGGGTCTTGATCTGCTTCTCTCTCTGTCCCCAAAACACACTTGGAGCTCTTTCCACAAATGTAATTTCTTAAGTTTATTTAGGGAGTCATGTTCTGGGTTTTATTGTAGGGGCAAATGCTATGATTTCCAAATAGATGTTCTGTAGGCATTGCTAAAGGTCATTCTGACAATTGTCCTGTGGCCCAGGTATAAGAGAAGCTGAGATCAATCTACCCTGGATTCCACCTACTGCTTTTTATGAGGGGACAATAATAATTTTTTTGATCATAAGGCAAGTCAGTGAATAACGTTTTAACTCCATCTTTTCTTAAAATATCTTTATTGGAGTATAATTGCTTTACAATGTTGTGTTAGTTTCTGCTGTACAACAGAGTGAATCATCTTTATGTATACATATATCCCCATATCCCCTCCCTCTTGAACCTCCCTCCCACCCTCCCTATCCCACCCCTCTAGGTGGTCACAAAGCACTGAGCTGATCTCCCTGTGCTATGCGGCTGCTTCCCACTAGCTATCTATTTTACATTTGGTAGTGTATATGTTTCCATGCCACTCTCTCACTTCGTCCCAGCTTACCCTTCCCCCTCCCTGTGTCCTCAGTCAATTCTCTATGTCTGCGTCTTTATTCTTGTCCTGCCCCTAGGTTCTTCAGAACAATTTTTTTTTTTAGATTCCATATATATGTGTTAGCATACGGTATTTGTCTTTCTCTTTCTGACTTACTTCACTCTGTATGACAGTCTCTATGTCCATCCACCTCACTACAAATAACTCAGTTTCGTTTCTTTTTATGGCTGAGTAATATTCCATTGTGTATATGTGCCACATCTTCTTTACCCATTCATCTGTCGACGGACACTTTGGTTGCTTCCATGTCCTGGCTATTGTAAATAGAGCTGCAATGAACATTGTGGTACATGACTCTTTTTGAATTATGGTTTTCTCAGGGTATATGCCCAGTAGTGGGATTGCTGGGTCATACGGTAGTTCTATTTTTAGTTTTTTAAGGAACCTCCATACTGTTCTCCATAGTGGCTGTATCAATTTACATTCCCACCAGCAGCGCAAGAGGGTTCCCTTTTCTCCATACCCTCTCCAGCATGTATTGTTTCTAGATTTTTTGATGATGGCCATTCTGACTGGTGTGAGGAGATACCTCATTATAGTTTTGATTTTCATTTCTCTAATGATTAGTGATGTTGAGCATCCTTTCATGGTAACACCATCTTTAACATCTTTACTGTAACTACAATAACAAGTTTCTTTACACTGTATTTTAATATCTATGGCACAATGATACCAAAGCTCACTCAATAAAATCAATTCAATAAGGGGCAAAACTCAGTTTGCATATTTCTGAAGATTTGATTGAATCTAAGGATAAATGTTTAGTGTATCCAGTGCAGTGAAGAAGTCCTTCCAAATATTACTTCTTGGACAGCAGTGAGTTTTAGGTTACACCTTTGGATAAGTGAAAATATTTTATGCTGGCCATTGCCTTTAAGGCAGTAAGGAACTGGAGAAACTCACTGAGAATCTATATTTAAGTAGACTGACATCTCCCCTCTCCAATCGTGTGCAAGGGGAGAATACAGGTCTGCAGAGAAAGCTTCTGGATGTTCTTATAAAAAAAATTTGGGCTTGATTCCAGCACACAGAAGAATGGATGATTGTAGAACTAAAAGAAAAACACAAACCCCAAATTTAGCAATTCAGCCTTCAGTAAAATTAAGCTGAAATCAGAAATTGATTTAGTAACAATTGATTTAGTAACAATTAGTAACAATGAAAATATTTAGTAACAGCACACTTGAAATAATGAAGAACTGTTGATACATAGGCTTTGGAAATACAAAATACTGAGCTGGTTTTGAACATCTTGTTTTGAAAGACAAGAAAGTATATTAGACAATATTTGCATACCAGTCACCATAAAATTTGGGTTAATTTAATCCTTATTATGTTTCTTAGCATTATGCTGAGTTTCTATCTATTGTTTCTTAATTTAAAAAGCAAACAATTTTCAAAGAATATTGAAATTTAATAGTTTCAAAGACTGCTGACATAATTCTGAGTGTTCAAATGCTTAAAAGATTATATTTGTAGTATCTTTGATGAAAAATAACTGTTAAAGTAGAAAACTCTCTTTTCCATAGGAAGTTTTATTTGTAAACTGTAAAGAGACTTCTGTTGTACTGATATTTACTCACCCTTTCTTTCATAGTAACAGAATTTTTAGCTGGGTATAGGAATACCTAGAATAGAGACAGTGAGGGAGAGCCACGTGACTGAATTATGGCCAATACGATGTAAACAGAAGTAATTTGTAAACTTGTGAAACTATTTCAAAGGGACAGAATATGCCCTACTTCTCCCTTTCCTCTTGTGGGGTCTGGAATGTGGCTGGCATAGCAAATCATCTTGGAAAATGCAGACAAGGAAAGAACTTTAGTTATAAAGAGCAAAGATAGAAGGACCGGGCTCCCCTGGTGGTGCAGTGGTTAAGAATCCGCCTGCCAATGCAGGGGACAAGGGTTCGTGCCCCGGTCCGGGTAGATCCTACATGCTGTGGAGTGGCTAGGCCCATGAGCCACAACTACTTAGCCTGCACGGCTGAAGCCCGTGCTCCGCAATGGGAGAGGCCGCGATAGTGAGAGGCCCGCGCATCGCGATGAACAGTGGCCCCTGCTCTCCGCAACTGGAGAAAGCCCTCGCACAGAAACGAAGACCCAACACAGCCAAAATTAAATATAAAATAAATAAATAAATTAAAAAAAAAAAGATAGAAGGACCTGGGTTTCTGACCTCATAAAGGGCGGGGGCGGGTCATACCTGCCAAAGACCTCTTATCTCCAGATTTCTTTCTTTTATATGAGAGAGAAATAAACGACTGTGTTATTTAAGCCACTATTATTATTTGCATACTGCTAATTCTAAATAATAACCAATTTTGTGCTAACTGATCTGCTGACTGTGACCTCATTGGTTAAGTCTTAATTAATTCAATCAAAATAAACTCTCCAGATGGTCTTAAAATTAGAAACATCCGGAAATATATTCCTATTGTAAAAAAGTTATTTTATAAGTTGAACAAGAAATTATAGAAACACGATACAGAATCTCAATTTTCTGAGACAATTGTAAAGACCCCAAAATTGTATGCCTTAGACCCAGAGCTGTCCAAACCAGCTTTCTGCAATGATGGAAATACTCTGCATCTGTGTCGCCTGACATTGTAGCCACTAGCTATATGTGGCTATTGAGACTTGAAATATGGCTAGTACAACAGAGAAATTGAGCTTTTAATTTATATAATTTAATTTAGATTTAAATAACCATGCCATTAGATTATGGCCATAATGATTTCAGTTTTCAAAATATTTAAAGCTCAATAACATACCGACAGAATATCTCGCTTTGAGAATTTACACTTTCTAGAGAAACGTCCAACATAAATGGATTACAAAATATGTGCGTAGTTGTCTTGACTTGATTTGCTTTATAAGGTTGTTAGCCATAATTCAGTTAAATATTGGAGAAGAGTATTTGGTCATCTACCAAATATGATGTTTTTGATATAGTTGATATTGAGCTTTACTTTGGAAGAGTAATTAGAAGGCAGGCCAATGATGTATTGGAACTTTTCCTAGATAATGACGGTAAAACCAAGTAGTTAACTAAAGGGGAAAGCTTACCTTTCTGCTTTCTCTGCTGGGAATGGATATGTAAGTACAACTCAGCTAAAAATGGCAATATTCATTGGGGTTACAGCACAGATGAAATTAGACCAAGATTCCAGTTGCAGCTCAACTAACTCACTGTGTGATCTTGGGCAAGTTGCCCAATTATCAGCTTCAGTTCATCATCTATAAAATGAAGCTAGCAATAATACCTATTTATAGAGTTTTAGATTCATATGAGATAATTTTCACTAAGCACTTGGTGCAGTGCCAGGATCAGAGTAAACACTCTGAAACTTACAGAAACACAGGCCACAATCTAGTTTTAGAACCAAAAGATAAAAAGGAAAAAATGAACGAAAACAACAAAATTCCCCAAATGAGACAGACTTGGCCACCAGTGGGAATGCATTGATCTTGCCAATGCTTTGGGATACTTCTCTGTAGAGGCAGAAGTAGAATTTATAAAAGTTAGAAGTTTATCAAATAATTAACATATGTCCCAATAGACAACACATGACTTAACAGGGGTCATGTAAGTGATAAGAAATATAATATCTACTTTTCCAGCAAGTTGAGTCAGAACCAGAGATTTCTATCATATGAGCCAGAAAGCTTAAAAGCAGTCTTATGAGGTTAACAAAGATAAAGTTTGGTCAAATTTACCCGGAGTATGTATGTATTTATTATTTCCCTGAAAACCAGAAGAGATTAAAGGTCAAGACCATTGTATATGGAAAATCTGTTGCTCTCTAGACCGTGTCTCTTACAGGCACATAATTAATTATAAAATCAAATGTACTCTGTATGTAATAATAAAATTAACCAATTTTAAGAAAACTACCTCTTTTGGTTTACGCTGTATATTGAGGTGGTGAGGTAAGGTAAGAAACGTCACACAAGAAATGAACAAATTGACTATTCTCACTTTCCAGCACTTTAGGTGTTGAAATATTTGCTAGGCATTTCCTATTTTCTTAGCTTAGGTGTATAGGGGGAAAAAACAGAAATGAGTTAGGAGTAAATGAATTATGGTCTTAATAAAACTAGGTGAATTTGAAGAAAATTGTGTGGGCCAAATAAAAAATTTACCAAATAACCTCTAATAACCTCTGTAAGATTTCTTCACCCAGTTTCAACCTGATATTTTATTATAATATTTTGTATATTGTTGCACTAAAGCCAAGGATATCCCAGAGGATGTTATTACAAAATTGTATGACTCTCATCTTAAAATAAAAATATAAGCAAAAAAAAAAAGTAATCTGAAATGTTGGGTTTTCTTGCTTCTATGACCTAATCTGGCTGCATTTCAGGAAAGGAATGTTGGTTATTATAAGAGTTTTAGTTACTGGAAGATAGGAGTGTGTGTGTTGGGGGGTAGGGGTGGGTAGAGTAGGATTTAAAATGATGGTGATGAAAAACTGGTGTTGCTTAGAACTGGCAAAAATCGTAACTACCAGTGTAGCACGCCATCCTGGATTTGGCAATGAAATTCATCTGGTTTGGGGCACAGTCATCTAATCAGTTCTTGAGCACAGAGGAGTTTTCTGGCTTTCTGTATTCCTTAGGGTTTTCGGTTGTAAGCATCAGAAATCAACCCCAGCCAAGTTATGTGAAAAAAGAATTGTTGGGCAATTCACAGAATTGGTGGGAGGACTAAAGAATTAGGCTTGGAAAATAAACAAGAGCCAAGAGAGGTTTGACTGAAGTAAAGGTGGCCAGGGTTTCACCACCATCAATGCCACCCTCACTAGACTCATGATGCTGGTGCTATTGCCGTGTACAATTCTCAGCCTTATCCAGATCTTCGTGTCACCACCGTTAGAGTCAAAGTCTCTGCTGAAAGCATCTAACTGGTAGAACCTACATCCTTTACCTTATCTTTCAGGGCCTTTAGCTTTCACTTCAAGATACAGATGGTGAGGAATTATCTCCCAGAGAAGGTTGTTCAGAAAAAAAGATGAATGTCCATACTTTCTGGACCAGGTACCCTGGAGTTGGATTTATTGGTTCCTCAGCTGAGCAGGACTGCTCTTCAAGGAGGTGGGGTTTAGGCCAGGTGGGGTTGGGTAATGTGAGGCAGGTGCTCAAAGGCGGGGCACATACTATATCTGTGAATGATAATTTTAAATCTTTGCAGAACTTACATAAAAAAAGTATATATTAAACATGGCACAGGGCATGATGGGAAGACGATGGCTCAACAAGTCCCACATTCTCTTCCCTTTTATTGCTAATAATTCCAACCCAAAACCTCTTCTGGGCTAACTGGGAGCTAGGGCTGGAAGGCAGGTGGAGTACAGAGGGCTGGGCTTCCCTTCCCCTTACCACCCTAAAGCCAGATGAAGCCCAGATACAGCCTGGGGAAAGATTTGAAAGCTGCAATTCCTGGGGAGAGCTTGGCCCATGGACATCACTGAGCACCCAGGGAGAAGATTGACATTGGCTAGCATGAGTGTGCCTGTCTTTTTGGCCTTTGGGAAGCCAAAGAAGAGGCTGGGTCTTCTCCACTTCTGAGGTTGAGAGAGCATGAGAAGCCCACAGAGAAAAGAGGCATCCTCCCAATCCTCAGCAAAGGACTGAAAATCTTTTCATCAATGCAATGGGTCACATGACAAGAGACTGCTGTACTTCCACCACTCTCAAGATTCCACCCTAAAGTACCTCCAAGAATAGACAAAGGAAAATACCACTACATCCCAGGAGCCAGCAGTCATAGAGAAGAGTAAATAATCAGAACAGACCTTAACAAAATCTGAGGAATTTGCTTGAGGAAGGACTTTAAACAAATAATAAATAAAAATCCATAGAACTCAAGATAGGGGAAGATATTTAGGGGAGAAAAGAGTGGTAAGGAAGGGATCTTGCAATATATATAGTTAAGTCAAAACGGATAACCATAGACTATTTGAATGTGTAAAAACTAAGAGGAAACTAATAGAGAAGGAGGTTGAGATTAATGAAATAATGAAATTTAAAAATGATGCATAGGTTAAATACATCTGAAAACTGGTTCTTTGTAAAATTCAATAAAATAGATAAGTTCCCTGAGGACTTCATTAAGGAAAAACTAGAGAGCAAGAATACATAAAATTAGGAATGAGAGAGGAAACGTAACCACAGAAAAGTAGAAGATTGAAAGATAAGGCCACATATAACTCAATATGCCACACATAACTCAATTGCAACAAATTTGGAAACTCAGAAGAAATGGGTAATTTTCCAACAAAATATAATTACCCAAGTTAACCCAAAATTAATTGGAAAACTTGACTAGACTAATTACTATAGAGTTATAGCAATTATCTCTTATAGATAAGAATAGATTATAACTCTTACAGATTCTTATAGATAAGAATCGCCTCTACTTGCTAAAACTATAAATTCCTATAGCTGACTGTATCCCAGATCTAATGAATCAGAATCTTCAGTGTTGGGACCTAGTAATTTCTACATTTATCAAGAGCTCCAGTTGATTCCTATCATCAATGAAGTTAGCAAACGTTGCCATAGAAGATTGGGCTAGGTTATTGCAGACCTACCATTTAAGAAAAGGCCTTAGACCTGATGTTTTTATAGCTAGTTCTATGTAGCCTTTAAATAACAGATATTTTCAATTTTATATAACTATTCTAGACCATAGAAAATAACAGAAAAATTCTTATGATGTCAGCATAATGTTAATACCAAAACTTGATATAGTACAAAACAAAAACAAAAAATGACAGACCAAACTTACTAACAGATATAGATGAAACCATCTAATAGCACATAGAACCCAGCAATACATCATCATAATAATATACCATCACCATATAGAATTTATTCCATGATTACAAGAATGATTTAAAACAAGACTCTATGAACACCATTTATTTCATTAATAAATTGAAAGAGAAAGAAACATGTGATCATATCAATAGATGCTAAAAAGACATTTGATAACACTGATTAATCATTCCTAATAAAAACTATAAGCAAAATAGGAAAAAATGAGATTATTCAAATATTATAAATCCTGTTTTTTAAAAGCTAGTAACAACTATAATTACAAGTAACAATACATCTTTCTTTTAAAACTAAAAATTCATATGCCCTTTGAACCAGCAATCCCCTTGTGGGGAACCAATCTCATAGAAATAAAAGCAAGGTGCTTAGTGAAGCATTGTTATAGTGACAAAAAAACTGGAAAAAAAGTGAATGCCTAATGAGTAGGAAAGAAGGATAAATAAGTTAGAATACATTCACAACATGGAATATCATACAGTAATTAAAAAGAATGTGAATTCATTAAGCTGATTTGTTGACTCCTAGGGACTGCCACAGAGTATTGTCAAAGAAGAAAAGTAAGATACAGAGATACGTAGCATGCTATGACTCTATTTTTGTAAAGCAAACAATGTCAAAAACCCACTACATACGAATAAATATGAATAAATGTAGCCAAAAGTATATATTGTACAAAGTACAGAGGGGTACACATTGGTAGTTAACATGAGGAATAAGGGTGAGTGGAGAGAGGATGGAGGTGGGAGAGAGAAGTTAGGAAAAAAAAAAAAAAGCAAAACAACAACAAAAAAGGCTTTCCTATAATGGTCTAACATGTAAAATAGAATTCTGTTTATGTTAAAGGATGTATGTGTGTGTGTGTGTATTTGCATATAAATAAATTTTTAAGCAAATAAATAATTTTAAGCAAATCCCAAATGCCATAACACTTTAGAAATACTTCAGTATGAATTTCCAACATGTATTTTTATGTTTGTTTGTACTGGTATCATGAACTAGGAAAGAGGAAAGATGTGGACGGGTGCACACCAAACTGTTATTATCAGTCACCTCAGGGGGTGGAAGCAGAGATGTGGGGGCTCAGGGATATAATTAGCTTTGCTTTTATATGCTTTTAAACTGTATTGTTTCGCTTGTTTCAATAAGCAAGGAAAAGCTAGCAATTCGGTCCTCTGGTCGGCCTTAGAATAGGAAGACACCTTAGCAATATCTGCCGTCTTTTCTCTCATACCAAAGGTAGCATATGCATGAGCAGTTGTGATCATGCATTAGTTAAATAGCAATATACTTGTGAGGAAACAAATGGATGGCTTTTTACTAAACCTGTGAAAGTTAAGATTTTATATATATATATATATATATCCCCTAAGGAAATAAATCTAAATTTTGAAAATTCTTTGCACTAAATGCTTTCAAGTAGATGTCCTTAAATTCTCCAGTTGTTGGACATACAGATTATGTCCCAAATAATACTGCAATTTGTATCTTTTATGTGCTGTCATTAAAAATGATGTTTAAAAAGATGGCCAAAAACATTTTAAAGATTAAATGTTAAGAGAAACAAAGAATGATAGGCTGGAAATACCCTTCCCTAAAAACAAAAACAAAACCTTATGCATAGAAAGAAGACAGGAAGGAAATAGAGTGCAACAGAATGAAAACAAAGGCTATATTTCAAAAGTGATATCATATGTGTTTATAAATAGTACTTCCTATTATTTTCTGTTTTGTCAAACTTATAATTAGTCTGCAATATTTTTATAACAAAAAACCTAAAACACTTAAAAAAAACTTTTCTAATTCAAGTACAAAAGTTTATTTTCACACAAAGCCTTTATAAGTATTTTGTAGACGTTATTATTAGAGTCATTCTTTCACTATCTCCGGCATTACATAGATTTGTGAAATACTAAATAAGGGCAGAAATACATATGTTGTCAGTAAGTTGTCTTTAGTTCGGTCAAAAATCTCTGCATTCAAAAAGTAACTATAAGAAATTGCAGACAGAAAAATATGAGAATTCTCTGAAACTAGCATTTTGGCTCCACTATCAGGGAAATCTCAACCTGGCATGAGGTATTGAAGAGAGGCCAAAAAAAAGATGTTATTTTTGAACTAATATGACAAAAGTAGGAGCATTACCAGACCAGCTTTAGAACAGTCCCACTTCCCCTTTTATTAAAATAGTTAATTTCATTTATTTATTCTCATCTATTCATTCAGTCAAATATCATATGCTAAGTTAGACCAGGTAACCTCTGTGAATGGCAGTTTCTTTATATGTAAAACGGGGTTCCTCTGGAGTACTACTTAACTTCTTACAGAGTACTTCTGAATGTGAAGTTCCTGGCAATGCAATAGGTACCCAAAAAATAGAACCTGTTGCTGCTGTTATTATTATTACTCTTGCCAAAGGGCTTCACAACTATTCCACTGAGGAGGAATTGATACCACAGTGTGTTAAATGCCACTTATAATTAACAGTGCATAAAACTGTATATGTCTTATCCCACAAAGTAGATTCAGTATTTCTCTGCAATTTTTAAACTAGTATTTGTCGCCTCTGTCAAGTCCTTAATTGAAAGATGCCTTTGGTTCTGAATCAGGGCAGCCTATATTTTCAGTAACTCTGCCACTGAGTCAGGCCAGCCACCCTCGCCCAGTGGTAGCTGAAAGGCTTCTTGCTGGTGTGAGAATCATCCTTGACTCACAAGGGAGGCGATGACAAGGACCCCTCAAGTCTTTCCAAAGTCTGTCGCTAGGCTTCTTGATAGAAACCACTAGTGCAATTTTTTCTGTAAGTACCTGGTAACAGTAACCATGTGTGCCGGTGGCTAATGCATCCCATGGCCGCTTGGAATAGCAACAAGAGTCTCCCGTTGGAAGGATGCTGCAAATGAGATTTTATATTGTTAAAAGAACATTTGAAAGTCAGGGGATACACATGCATTTTATGTAAATCCAAATTCAATTTGGAAAAACACCATGGCCTTCTGGCACCCAATAAAGGAAGGGAACTCAGACACATGTTCCCATCAGGTGGTACCTCTCATGAGCTGGAGTAGTCTAAGCTTTAAGTGGTTATGCTGAATTCTTGGCACGGCCGGCTGTCAATAACGGTGACTATTATTTGCTGTTGTCGGCATCATGATCATCATTAACATGGTCCTGTGGTTTTTATCTGAGGGTTCAGCCAAGAAAGAACTTGCCCAGACCTCATTCTAGTTAATTGCAGGATGAATTCAGAGCAAGGAAGACTGCTTTTCTAGTTATAGAATCTAGTTTAGAGAGCCAAGTGATTGTGGCATATGGAGTCATCCTGCTTTTTTTCCCCCAAGTCCATGTGCGGGCAGTTCTTTTTCTGTCCTAGAGATCATTGTGTTTTAGAACAGCTCTTTTGAATGACTACTCCCCTTTTATGCTGGGATACACATGACTGCTACTCCCATTGAATGTATCCAGATTTGATAAATGCAGCAAATGTTGGTGAAGCAAAGCACACAGTAATTCGTGAGTGTCACAACTATATCCAGTTCACCAGAACTGATATGTGTTTTAATTTGGGTCCTCTCTGAAGTAGAGCTTGAGGTAAGAACTAAGGTATGGGTAGTTTATTTGGGAGATGATCCTCTGAAGCAGGAGTAGAGGAGTAGACAGAGTGAGGTGAGAAAGGAGGAAAAGCTAACAAAGGGTGCATTATTGAGGCTGTCACATTAAGCAATGGGGCCAGATTGTTCCAGAACCTGGGAGAAGCATATAGAATGCCTCTCAGAATCGTTCATCTGAAGGACTGGCATCAGTCATCCGTTGTTGAGGGTTTTCAAGGAGCTTAACTGCGCTGAGATTCTGGGCTTATTTTCCACATAGTTGGGTTGGGATTTAGAGAAGGCCATGGGGTAAACAAACACAAGAACACACCAGGGGTGGGAGCCCTCTGAATGAATGGTGGAGTAAAGGTCTGCAAAAATTTGTTTTTCCATACAAGTAATAAGAACTGTCAAAATCAACTCTTTTAGAACTCTGAAAATTAAAGGCTTGCAATAATCTAAGGACTATCTATTAAAGCAAAATGGCCAAATCTTAGTAAGATCAGCAAGATTCTGGCATTCCAAGGCTCACCACAAAGCTGGAGAGGAAAAACCGGTGAATTAAATGTCCATAGGGTGTTTTAAAAGGCTCTGACAGGGCTTCCCTGGTGGCGCAGTGGTTGAGAGTCCGCCTGCCGATGCAGGGGACACGGGTTCGTGCCCTGGTCCGGGAGGATCCCACATGCCATGGAGCGGCTAGGCCCGTGAGCCATGGCCGCTGAGCCTGCGCGTCCGGAGCCTGTGCTCCGCAATGGGAGACGCCACAACAGTGAGAGGGCCGCGTACGGCAAAAAAAAAAAAAAAAAGGCTCTGACATATTCCTGCACATCCGGAAGCCCACGTGAGTACATAGGACTGGGAGACTCATTGGTTCAAGGCATTTAAGGAAATCTTTGTCTAGTTATTAACTGATCACTAAGGTAGCAGAGCAGAGACTCCAGCGGTTGCACAGGACAAAGAATATAGACTTTAAAGAACAAGTTCCGGAGGGTCATCAAACAACAGCAAAACCTCTGGGAAAGTTGGGGTATCTGACTTGTAGAGTTGACACCTTATATTATTTCAAATGTCCAGTTTTCAGCAAAAAATTATTAGACATGCAAGGAAACAAGAAAGTATAACCCATACACAGGAAAAAAGTAGCCAATAGAAACTGTCCCCGAGGAAGCCCAGAAGTTGTACTTACTACACAAAAACTTTAAATTAGCAACATACAAATGTTCAAAGATATAAAGGAAATCATGTCCAAAGAATTAAAGGAAAGTAAGAGAATGATGACTCATCAAATACAGAGTATCAATAGAGAGTTAGCAATTATAAAAAAGAACCAAATAGAAATTCTGGATATGTCAATTATACTTCAGTTTAAAAAAGAAAAGAAATTCTGGAGTTGAAAAGTACAAAAATTGAAATGAAAAACTCACTAGAGGGGGTCAAGAGCAGTTCTGAACTGGCAGAAGAAATCAGCGAACTTGAAAGCAGGTTAATAAAGAATTAGTGGTAACTGATGCACAACATTGTAAATATACTGAAGATCACGGAGATGAACACTTTTTTAAAAAAGTGTGATCTTTATGAAATGTGAATTTTATCTCAGTAAAGCTCTTACTGAAAAATCAAACAAACTACTTGGTGGGTGCTTGAGGTGGGGCACTGCCAGCTGAAGATGAATCCGAGTTCCCATGAAACTGCCACCTACTGCCATGCTGAAATCAGAGGTGAGCTGGGAAGTGATGTCGGCACCAAAGAAATCTGCTACAGTAGCTTGTGAATAGATACAATAAGAAGCAAGTTAATATGTTATTCCTAGGGTTTTAGGAGTAGATTCGTGCTTTGCTTTCCCACTCAGGGAAATCAAAGAGAAAAAAATGAATGGAAGTGGGGCAATTGATAGTGATCACCTTGAATTCTCTATAATTAATTTTTAAATACAATTCTAAATTTTACATTCTAATACAATTCTGAACTTTAAGAATTAAAAAATCATTAATAAAACTTTTTTTTTTCTTTATAACACATCTCACAACAGATAGTAACCTAGCACTGTGTGGTGAGACCATGGTAGGGAACCGGTGCTTACCAGGTCATTTATTTCAGTGAATTCCAAATTTTAGTGAGTATAAGAGTTACTTGAGAAGCTATTAAAATGTTGATTTTGGATTTCTCTTACTCTCTAAAACTCCCTTCACCTCCCTACTCCCACTAAAGAGTATGATTCAGTAGGATGGGGAGGGACCCAAGTGTCTGCATTGCCAAAAAGCATCCCTCCTGATTCTGATGCAGGCAGTCTGTGGATTCCAGATGGAGAAACACTGATTTAGTACAACTCACTAGTTTTACAGCTGAGATAAATGGACAGAGCAAGAGAAAATGTCTTAAGATTGCATGATAGAGGCAGAGGTATAGAGTGAGAGTCTAAATTCAAGTCTTGTCACCTGCAGTCCTGTGCTTTTTCCACTACATCACAGTGCTTCTTATATATTTGGGTTAGAACAGCCCTGCGCTCACTGCTCAGGGGTGCCCAGGGGGGCAGTGGACCACATATCAGGGAGCATTAAAGCCACTACACACCTATTCATGGCTTGGGCAGTCAGAATTTGTGCTGCCATTGCACATAACAAGCATCTTGTGCAGAGCACCAGAATGTGAGTGTCGTCACTGTGGCCACAGCGAGAGAGTCAGGGAATGAGATGACATATTTAAAAGTACTCAGAGATTTCAGAGAGTGGTAACCCAAAGACTGGCTAATTATTCACTTCCTCTCGGACCAGAGCTACACAGCACTAAACATTCACATATTTTCAAACATGTGGGTCACTGATTTAAGTGTTCAGTTTCCTGCTGGCATCTGACATCATGAAACCACAACTGTAGAGAATTCCAGTTCATGGTTATAAATAAAATTGGCTACAAAGGTTAGAGACAATGAAAGGTCTGAGACAGGGTGTACTCTTTAAGGATAAAAGATTAGCCTTGGGCTTCCCTGGTGGCACAGTGGTTGAGAGTCCACCTGCCGATGCAGGGGACACGGGTTCGCACCCCGGTCCGGGAAGATCCCACATGCCGCGGAGCGGCTGGGCCTCTGAGCCATGGCCGCTGAGCCTGCGTGTCCGGAGCCTGTGCTCCGCAACGGGAGAGACCACAACAGTGAGAGGCCCGAGTACCGCAAAAAAAACAACAAAAAAAGATTAGTCTTGAAACTATATTATTATAATTTGATACCATTGGGCTGGGATAGAGGGACGAGGAAGAAAGGGGGTACTAGGCTGATAAAGCCTCAGGTACAAAGGCATGGTAGCATGGGAACACATGGTGCAGTAGGGGAACTGGGAACCACAGGAAGTTAGTGTGGCTAAGTGAAGGAGAGGAAGAGAGAGAGGACTGGCAGGGATGGGGAGGGACATGAACACTGAGAGATGAGGTCAGAGTGGGAGGCAAGATCCAGATCACTCAGGGCCTCCTTTTAAGGAGCTTGGACATCATCTTAATGCCAATAGGGAACCAGAGGAGAATTTCAAGTGATAGAATTGCAGTCTAGAAAGATGACTCAGGTTGGAATATGGGGAGAAGTTGGAAAGGGGGTCCAGAAATGGACACCAGTTAGAAATAAAAGCCTGAACTAAGGCTCTTATCGTTAGTTCATTTTTCACTTTTTGCTAATAAGTAAAGTTTTGTGCCTATTTTTCTTTCCCTTTTATCCAATTGATTAAGTGATCGCCCCATGCTTGAGGACAATCACTTTCAGCTGCTGCCACTGGCTGGTCCTCAGGAGGCCTGATCCTGGGAATGCTTTGCCTACTGCCTCTTTACTTGGAAGACATTCCAATGAGCAGATTTGAGAATCAGATTTCAGAGATACGGTCCTGGATGATGGGTATAAAGGTTACAAAAGAAACCGGTAAGGAGAGGAGTGGAGAAGACGTGAAAAGGCGAGGAGAAAGAAAGAGAGAAAAGATATATGAATGTGTAAAACTTGGAAGAAGAATCATCAAGAGGTCATTCTTAGACTGCAAAAATATCTTTTAAGGATTGCTTTAAAAGAAAAAACAGGGCTTCCCTGGTGGCGCAGTGGTTGAGAGTCCGCCTGCCGATGCTAGGACATGGGTTCGTGCCCCGGTCCGGGAGGATCCCACATGCCGCAGAGCGGCTGGGCCCGTGAGCCATGGCCGCTGAGCCTGCGCGTCCAGAGCCTGTGCTCCACAACAGGAGAGGCCACAACAGTGAGAGGCCCGCGTACTGCAAAAAAAAAGAGAAACCCAGAATTTCAAGTTGGATATCTTCTTTAGAGTTACGAAGATAAATTTAAATAAATTAATGTCTTTTTTTATGTTGATGAACTTTTTTATTAAAACTTAAAAAAAACTTTTTATTGAAGTATAGTTGATTTACAATGTTGTGTTAGTTTCAGGTGCACAACAAAGTGATTCAGTGCTATATATATTATATATATAATATGTATATTCTTTTTCATATTCTTTTCCATTATAGTTTATTACAAGATAGTGAGTATGGTTCCCTGTGCTATACAGTAGGTCCTAAAATAAATTAATTTCTAAATGCATTTTTCCTAACTTTTCTTTTTTCTTATTTATTTATTTATTTTTGGCTGTGTTGTGTCTTTGTTGCTGTGCACAGGCTTCCTCTAGTTGTGGCGAGCGGGGGCTACTCTTGGTTGTGGTGAGCGAGCTTCTCATTGTGGTGGCTTCTCTTGTTGAGGAGCATGGGCTCTAGGTGCACGGGCTTCAGTAGTTGTGGTGCATGGGCTTAGTTGCTCCGCGGCATGTGGGATCTTCCCGGACCAGGGCTTGAACCTGTGTCCCCTGCATTGGCAGGTGGATTCTTAACCACTGCACAACCAGGGAAGTCCCCTAAACGCATTTTTAAAGAGCTCATAATTAAAATAAATGAATTATGTCATAGTGATCTCATGTATATATCATGCTAAAAGGTAAAATGTTATTAAGTTGCACAAAGGAAGCAGATCAATGTCCTGGAGTTTGCAACACATGTTGAGTAGGAGCCAGGGCCTAACTTTACATCTTGGAGGAGTTCAGATTTTCTGAGAGGGGATTGAGAAATATGCACTCACTGGGGTGGCAGAGGAGCCTGGGGCTGGAAATCAGGTTACTAAATCCTTGTCTGGAGCATATGGGCAGATGTGAGAAGTGGGAGGAATGTTCAGACCACATCATTTCCTAGTGAAAATGCCAATGCAAACTTGCAACCATAGCAACACAATAGTCCTATTAAAGCCATACTAAAAAAACCTCTTTCAATTGAATTTAATTGACCAAAAAGCAAAACCAAAAAACCACCCTTCCATTTTTCACTTTTTACTAAATAAGTAAAGTTTTGTGTCTATTTTTATTTCCCTTTTATCCAATTAATTAAGAGTGTGTTGCTAGCTTTATTTATAATAGCCGGGACATGGAAGCAACCTAAGTGTCCATCGACAGATTAACGGATAAAGAAGATGTGGCACATATATACAATGGAATATTACTCAACCATAAAAAGAAATGAAACTGAGTTATCTGTAGTGAGGTGGATGGACCTAGAGTCTGTCATACAGAGTGAAGTAAGTCAGAAAGAGAAAAACAAATATCGTATGCTAACACATGTATATGGGATCTAAAAATAAAATAAAAAATGGTTCTGAAGAATCTAAGGGTAGGACAGGAATAAAGACGCAGACATAGAGAATGGACTTGAGGACACAGGGAGGGGGAAGGGTAAGCTGGGACGAAGTGAGAGAGTGGCATGCACATATATACACTACCAAAGGTAAAATAGATAGCTAGTGGGAAGCAGCTGCATAGCACAGGGAGATCAGCTCGGTGCTTTGTGACCACCTAGAGGGGTGGGATAGGGAGGGTGGGAGGGAGACACAAGAGGGAGGAGATATGGGGATATATGTATACGTATAGCTGATTCACTTTGCTATACAGCAGAAACTAACACACCATTGTAAAGCAATTATAAAGATATTAAAGAAAAGAATTTTATAGATAGAAGGTGGTAATTATATCATCTCTCAGGATTTTGAAAGTACATATTTTAAAGATGTATTAATTTGCTGTATGTTCACTGTTGCTGAGTAAATAATCTTGCTTATTTGTGGTTTTGTTTCTGTTATTTTTGAAGTAAAAATTAAATAACATTGAGAATTATAACTACTATAACTGCTATAACTACTAATAAAATATTCAAAATATCATCAAGATATTTATACTTTAAAAAAAAAGTGCATCGCTAGAAGATTTCTTGATAACACTTTCTAACACAGACGCAAAAGTTTTAGAAATACAATCTGTACTTGCAGAAGATAATTCTCTTATGACTCTACCAGGGGAGAAACAAAGAAAATAGAAACTAATAAGAAAGTTGGAGATGGCTTTAGAGTTTCTTGTCTAGGCATCAAAATGAAATTGGAGTGGATGGTGGGTAGAGAGATGAGTTAACACGGATAATGCAGAGGGGAGATGAGATGGAACTTCTCTGAAGATTTCAGGAGTTTTTGTAAAGAGCAGGGCTGGTACTGAGGAGACTGAGGCATGCAAGTACAGGGTGAGGTCCCATCTTTATTCAAACTTTTGATATTTTATCATGGATTTGTTTGCATTCATTCTGACTTAAAAATATTACATTAAAATATTATTTGTCTTAATTACTGAGTTTTTTGGCATCCCAATAAAATTTGTGCCTGAAGTGAGTGCCTTACTTGCCTCACCCTAGTTCCTGCCCTGCTAGGGGAAAACAACGAGGAAAAAATTCATAGAGAACATTAGAAATTTTGTTTGCATTCTGAGCTCTACTTGAAAAGTAAAGCTTATATTCCCTAGGTGCAGAGGTCCTGGGCTCTACCTCCTATGGTTTACAAGGCCAGGATGTTTAGAATTGAACATTAAACAATCTAGGGGAGATACTGCACTTTATGGTGTTTTTCTTCTCACTGCTTTGAAGACTTTCTCTTTATTACTGATTCTAACCAGTTTGATTACATTGTACCTTAATGAAGTTTTCTTCTTGTTTTTTTATGCCTAGGGTTAGCTGGAGATTCTTGGATCTGTGGGTTTATGGTTTTCATCAAGCTTAGAAAAATTTAAGTTATTATTTCTTTAAATATTTTTCTGTTCCTCCCACTTTCTGTTAGGGACTCCAGTACTCCAATTACATGCATATTAGGCTGCTGGAAGATCTCTGATGCTCATTTGTTTTTCGGTCTTTTTTTCTCTAGGAGTTTCATTGTGGACGATTTCTATTGCTATGTCTTCAAGTTCACTAATTCTATTTTATACAATGCCTAATCCACCATTAATCCTACCCAGTGTATTTTTCATTTCAGACATTATAGTTTTAATATCTAGAAATTCTGTTTGGGTCATTTTTATATATTCCATGTCTTTTTAAAAAACATACTTAATCCTTCCTTTTTGAACATATGAAACAGTTATAATAACTGTTTGAATGTCCTGGTGTAGTAATTCTAGTATCTCTTGTCATTTCTTGATCTGTTTATACTGATTGCTTTTTCCTTTATTATGGGTTGTATTTTCCTGCTTCTTTGCATGCCTGGTAATTTTGGATGGATGCCACACATTGTGAATTTTACATTGTGGGTGCTGCTTATTTTTATATTCCTATGAATATTCTTGATACTTATTCTGGGATACAGCGAAATTACTTGGAAAAAGTTTGATTCTTTTCAGGTTTGCTTTTAAGCTTTGTAGGTGGGACCAAGAGCAGCCTTCAGTCTATGGGCAATTTTCCCTCACTACTGATTCTTCTAACCAATGGGTCAAGAAATATAAGATTTTCCACTCTGGCTGGTAGGAACAGGAACTATTTCCAGCCTTGTGTGAGCAACAAGTATTATTTCCTCTAATCCTTTCCCTGACCTCAGGTAGTTTCCTTATATGTATACACTGACCAGCTCCTAGCTGAAGATTGGATGGGGACCCTCTCAAGATCTCTAGAGCTTTCTCTGTGATACTTGTTTGATATTCTGCTCTGCAAAACTCTAGCTGCCTTGGCTCCTGGACTCCCAGCTTTATCTCCTCCCTGAACTGTGTCTTGGAAACTCTTTCAAGGCATTAAGCTCAGACAATCATAGAGCTTTCCTCATTTGTTTTCTCTCTCTAAGATATCATTGTCCTATGCTGCCTGGTGTCCGATTCTAACAACTGTAATTTCATATAGTTTTCCCATTTATTTTTAGTGGTTTTTTGTTTGTTTGTTTTGTTTTGTTTTTAGAGGGAGGGTTAGTTAGGTCCTTGTTACTCCATTTTGCCTGGAGCAAAAGTCTCCAACTTTATGGCTTCTGAATGTGGTTGATGAGTAATTTCTTTGGAGAACAGAATAAATTACATCTCGAATGATCAGTTAAAGTCTCTTAATGGTTTAGGACATCCTAATAAAATTTACATCATTTTCAAGTGTCAAAACGTAATGCTCATGATTTTATACTCATAATTTTTATATAAATACTTAGTAAGCAAGTGTCAAAGTTTTATTTCTCATTAATGAGGTAAGCAGAAAGATGATAAAGTCAGATCTATTAGGAGGGAAGGAGGAAGGGAAGGAAAGGGAGAGAGAATATAAATGGAAAAATATGTTGGAATAAGTTAGGTCAATTAGATATAAAACTATTAATGTCCCACAGGCCAATAAAATTATAACCTTTCAGTTTATCAGTGGAACAAACATAATTTTTATTTCTATTATATAAAAACTCATTTGTATAGTATTCATTTTACACAAGTTAACATCTAACCTTTACAGACTTAAAAATGTCAGGACCTTAGTTAATAGTAATAGTAAGTAAAATAAAAGTTACTTTCCCCTGGAGAGTCAGATGACTGTTGGGTGGGCTTAAGTGTTTTAAGAAGGCATTAAATAGACACAGTTTTTTGACTTCCTTCTAAGTTTTGGAAATCTTCTTAAGGTAAGTGTTACCTATAAGTCAATGAGATCTGCCCTTATCGGCTGGTCACTCTGGGTCTAAATTTACTCATTTAATGAAAAGATTAAACTAGAGCAGCAGTTTTAAACTGTGGTTACATGTTAGAATCATCTGGGGGAGCTTTTCAAAAATACCAGAGTCAGAGTCCCTTACCAGACCAACTAAATCCAGCTCTTTGAGGGTGAAGCCTGAGCATCATTAACTGTTTTTAATGTGCAGCTGGGGTTGAAAGCCACTGGTCTAGACTGGGTTGCTCAGATTCCTTTCAATAACAGTGCCCCATGATTCTATGGCTTGAAATCTAGGCAAATCACTTTTACACTGAAGAAAATAGACAAATACAAGCTCTGCTAACTTCCCTGCATTGCCAGTGACTTGGAAATGATTCAGGACTGCCAGCATTCACTCCATGGTGTGGAAGCTGCGAGAAAGGCCAGGGGTGGGAGAGCAGAATGACTGGTCTTTGTGGTCCAATTAGATATAGTCAGCATGAGTTGCTAGAAAGAGACAGGAAAGCTTGCAATTTCTTTTAAAAAAGAAAAGGAAAAGAAATATCAAAATTCATTTTGTGCCACTGCCTTTATACTGTTGAGCTCATCTTTGTTCCCAGAGCAGGTGTTCTTTCACAGATGTTATCGGAGATTGCATTTCTGATCTAAGACTGTGCACCCATAAATTAAGACTATGACCAATAATATTCACAAAAAGAAAGTAATGCAGAGAAGGCAGACAGGAGAACCAAGAAGAACTACAATCCTGCAGCCTGTGGAACAAAAACCACATTCACAGAAAGAGAGACAAGATGAAAAGGCAGAGGGCTATGTACCAGATGAAGGAACAAGATACAACCCAGGAAAAACAACTAAATGAAGTGGACATAGGCAACCTTCCAGAAAAAGAATTCAGAATAATGATAGTGAAGATGATCCAGGACCTCGGAAAAAGAATGGAGGCAAAGGTCGAGAAAATGCAAGAAATGTTTAACAAAGACCTAGAAGAATTAAAAAACAAACAAACAGAGATGAACAATACAATAACTGAAATGAAAGCTACACTAGAAGGAATCAATAGGAAAATAACTGAGGCAGAAGAACGGATAAGTGACCTGGAAGACAGAATGGTGGACTTCACTGCTGAGGAACAGAATAAAGAAAAAAGAATGAAAAGAAACGAAGACAGCCTAAGAGACCTCTGGGACAACATTAAACACAACAACATTCGTATTATAGGGGTCCCAGAAGAAGAAGAGAGAGAGAAAGGACCTGGGAAAATATTTGAAGAAATTATAGTCGAAAACTTCCCTAACATGGGAAAGGAAATAGCCACCCAAGTCCAGAAAGCGCAGAGAGTCCCATACAGGATAACCCAAGAAGAAACATGCCGAGACACATAGTAATCAAACTGGCAATAATTAAAGACAAAGAAAAATTATTAAAGCAGCAAGGGAAAAATGACAAATAACATACAAGGGAACTCCCATAAAGTTAACAGCTGATTTCTCAGCAGAAACTTTACAAGCCAGAAGGGAGTGGCATGATATACTTAAACTGATGAAAGGGAAGAACCTACAGCCAAGATTACTCTACCCAGCAAGGATCTCATTCAGATTCGATGGAGAAATCAAAAGCTTTACAGACAAGCAAAAGCTAAGAGAATTCAGCACCACCAAACCAGCTCTACAACAAATGCTAAAGGAAATTCTCTAAGTGGAAACACAAGAGAAGAAAAGGACCTACAAAAACAAACCCAAAACAATTAAGAAAATGGTCATAGGAACATATATATCGATAATCACCTTAAAGGTGAATGGATTAAATGCTCCAACCAAAAGATACAGGCTTGCTGAATGGATACAAAAACAAGACCCATCTATATGCTGTCTACAAGAGATCCACTTCAGACTTAGGGCCACATATAGACTGAAAGTGAGGGGATGGAAAAGATATTCCATGCAAATGGAAGTCAAAAGAGAGCTGGAGTAGCAATACTCATATCAGATAAAATAGATTTTAAAATAAAGAATGTTACAAGAGACAAGAAAGTACACTACATAATGATCAAGGGATCAATCCAAGAAGAAGATATAACAATTATAAATATATATGCACCCAACATAGGAGCACCTCAATACATAAGGCAACTGCTAACAGCTATAAAAGAGGAAATTGACAGTAACACAATAGTGGGGGACTTTAACATCTCACTTATACCAGTTGACAGATCATCCAAAATGAAAATAAATGAGGAAACAGAAGCTTTAAATGACAAAATACACCAGATAGATTTAATTGATATTTATAGGACATTCCATCCAAAAACAGCAGATTACACTTTCTTCTCAAGTGCGCATGGAACATTCTCCAGGATAGATCACACCTTGGGTCACAAATCAAGCCACAGTATATTTAAGAAAATTGAAATCACATCAAGCATCTTTTCTGACCACAATGCTATGAGATTAGAAATCAATTACAGGGAAAAATACGTAAAAAACACAAACACACGGAGGCTAAACAATACATTACTAAATAACCAAGAGATCACTGAAGAAATCATAGAGGAAATCAAAAATTACCTCGAGACAAATGACAATGGAAACACGACAATCCAAAACCTATGGGATGCAGCAAAGGCAGTTCTAAGAGGGAAGTTTATAGCTATACAAGCCTACCTCAAAAAACAAGAAAAATATCAAATAAATAATCTAACCTTAAAAAAAAAAAAAAAAAAAAAGAAAGTAATGCAATAAGTATAAGCCTTTAAGATGATTTCACGTAACAAAATTCTATTTCAAATTCTATTCCTTCAAGCTTGTTGTCACTGATAAGCATTTTTGGTAGTTTTTTTTAATTGAAAAGAATTTTTGAAAGCATCGACTTTTGAAACTTTTCACCCTAAAACTACACTTATGAGAAACACATAACAAATGTAACTGAGCAAGCCAAAAATTAAAAGAAAATTTGCTAAGCTTGGTAAGAGTTTTAAAAATCATAAATTAATGTTGAATTATTTTAAATGGGTTTTGGGCATCTTTCTCAATGATTGTATGACTTCTTTTTTTTTGATTTGTTAATGTAGTAATAGTAATATAATAGTAATAGATATCCAAATATTAAACTATGTTTCTACTTCTGTTATAAACCGTACTTGGTCATGATGGATTATTCTTTTAATATTCTATTTGATTCCATTTATTTCCTCCCTGACACTTTTCATTATAATAATCTTTTTTCCTTTACAGTGAAACATCCCTGTGAGTTGAGTAGGAATTGTATTAATTTTCATAGCCATTTGACAGATTAGAAAACTGAGACACAGAGGTGGTAAATGACTTATTAGCTAAGAACAAATGGCAAATAGGTGACAAAGCCTATATTTAAATGTTTGGCTCCTAATTTCCGGCCCAGGGAATTTTTTTTTCCTCTTCTTTTCTCTAGGAGATTTATGTTTTCATCAAAAAAATCATTCCAATCACTAAATATTTCAGATAACCTCACAATATTTTACATAACCTTAGAGTGATGTCTTGGAAACAGGATTTCCATTTCCAGCTAAATCATTAATGCTATTTAAAATCCTAATGCCTAATGCTCTCCTGTTTTTTAAATCTCCACAGTGACAGTTGTCATAACCACATTTAACCATGATGGAGCTTGGGGAAAAATGTGGGGTGGAAGTGGGAGAAGATGAGAACAAGAGAGGTCAGATGGTTGGTTGAGCCATTAGCTGAGTTGCAGAATCAACTAGGATGAGTAGATTTGAGGATGAGCCTGCATGAATGGGCTTATAGAGGCTTAGTTTGAATTTCCAGGTGTGTAACCTACAAGGCAGTTGAAAATATAGTTCTGGAATGCCAACTAAAAATTGTCACTTGCCATTTGCCTCTACAAGGATTAAGTCACTAGCCACTGCAGTCGCTGACCTTCATCACACCCTGAAGGAGTTCAGGGTGGAGATCAGGAATGAGGTACTCTGTGCTCTGGGAAAAAATGGCAGAACAGGCCTTCAGATTGTTAGATATTTTTTTAGGAGAAGATTTTATAAGCCCAAATTCTTGCATCTTCTCATATGTAGAAAAGCACTAAAATCATTAACAGAGACATCTGCTCCTTATGGCTAGCAGCAACCTTCTGCCAAAATGTGTGCTTGACGGCACGTATTCCTCACCGAAATCACATATGTACTGACACTCCCTGACCCCCACCTACCTCTTCAGAGCAGTTCCTCAGTGCTATTTGAGATGCTGTCTCCCAGGCTATTAGCCTTATTTTGTCTCAAATAAAAATTAATTCACAACTCTCACGTTGTGCATTTTTTACAGTTGACAGGACCATTGGAGAGAGGTTGGATTGGACATGCAGAGTTGGGAGTGATTGGCAGATAGGTGGTACCAGAGTCTTGGGAATGGCTGAAATCACCCAGGGACAGTGAGGGGAGCAAGGAGAAAGGAATATGAAATGCCAAAATTTCTGTGGATAGAGAAACAGGAGTCAAGAAGAAACACAGAAGAAACACAGAGAGGGAAGGAGAAAAGCAGGAGAGGGCAGCACCCTGAAAGCCAAGGGAAGAGGAGCATTCTCCTCCCTTCTTGCCCTAACCTTGTCTTCTCCCAGGCTTCATCATCTCAGTAAATGGCTCACCTTCCACCCAGCTGCCTAAGGAAGTAAACAGGTATCTTTCTGATTATCCACCCCCCTTCTCTCATCAGCAAGTCTTAGCAATTCAACTCCTAATCATATCTGAATTTGTTCACTTCTTCCCCTTCTATCCAGAACCCCCCACCTCACAACTCCAAGACCCTCCTACCTCTCTCCTGGGCGATTGCAACAGCCTCTTTGGAGGTCCCCCCGCTTCTGATCTTGTCCCCCCTCAACCAAGACAATTCTCCACCCAGAAGACAGAACACTCCACAAAAGCACAAAGTAGTGATCACACCATTCATTGAGGAAAATCCTCCAATGATTTCCTATTGCACTTCAACTAAAATCCCAGCTTTTTATCATGACTTAAATGGATCCACATCTGGCCCTGCCCAGCTCTCCGACCCCATCCTGTACATTCTCCCTTTACTCACCAAATCCAGCTACAACAGCCTTCTTTCTAGTCTTTGAACATACCAAGTCCATCCCCACAGGGCCCTGGCCTTTGCTGCCCTCTTGGTCTGAAGTGCTCTGCCCCAGACTTTGCACTCTGGCTCTGTCTTAAGTCAGGTCTCAGCTTAAATATCACCTCCACAGAGAGGTCTTCCCTGACCACCCCACCTCATGAGCAGACACCCACTGTATTAGTTTGCTGGGGCTGCCGTAACAAAGTACCACCGACTGGGTGGCTTAAACAACAAAAATTTGTTGTCTATAGTTCTGGAAGCTAGAAGTCCAAAATCAAGGTGTTGGCAGGGTTGGTTTCTTCTAAGAGCTGTGAGGGAGCATCTGCACCTGGCCTCTCTCCTTGGCTTGCAGATGGCCGTTTTCTCCCTGCATCTCACCACACTGTCTTCCCACCATGTGGTTCTCTGTGTCTGTATTTCCCCTTTTCATAAGGACATTAATCATGTTGGATAAAGATCCACGCTAATAATCTCACTTCAACTTGATTACCTCTATCTCCTCACACTCTGAAGTACTGGGGGTTAGGACTCCAGCATATAATTCAACCCATAACACCTATGCCCAATCGCTATCCCATCACACTGTTTCATTTTCTGCATAGCATTCGGCCCTATCTGCAATTACATTGTTCATGTTTTGCTTGCATTTTATTCTTTGTCTCTGGAGGCTACACAGAACAGGAACTTTGCCTGTCTTTGGAGCAGATTCCGCTGATGCCCCTGACACATCCCTGTTACCATAGATACCAGCAGCTTCTCACTGCAGGCATCTGCGACTTTCTGTCTGAGGCTTCCTCTGGCACGCTGGCCCCATGTGAGGCCTGCTGGAGGTGCTGGGAAGTTACCGAGGGGTGAGAGTTGGTGGCAGAAGGTGAGGTGTTTCCTCACCTCCCGTGGGGGACAGTGCTGAAGTTTGCTTTCTGCTGTCCCTGAGAGGCCCAAAGCAGGACTGAGCCAAGTTACCCATACTGCTTGGCTTATTCACTTCCTCTGTTCACTTCCTCACTCCCCTACCAGTGTTTACAGGGATCCCTTTCCCCAGAAAACTACTGATACTGAATCCCTGTCTCTGGGTCTGCTTCCTAGGAGGAACACAACCTTAGATGGTCCTTATCACTATACTTCTGGTGCCTAAAAGAGTACATAATACTACATTTATGGTAAATGCTCCATAAGTCATGATGACTCATTCAACAGAGGGAGGTGGTAACAGACATTTTCAAATGCTGTAGAAAGAGGTTCAGTAGAAGAGAACTTTAAAAAAAAAATGGTAATTTGGTAACTGAGGTCAGAAGCCACTGCTAGAGGAGCTTATTAGAATGGCGGGGGTGAGAATCTGATTTTGGTGGGCAATATGAGGTGAAAAAGGTAGGCAACAAGGGACAGGAAAGAGTTAATTTTATATAACAGCAGGGTGGAAGGAAATTTGTTTCTTTGAATGAGAAAAATTTGAGCATATTTGAGGCTGATTCAATGGAGGAGGAGAGAACGAAGATAGAAGTGAGAAGGGGGACAGCTAATGGGTCAGAGTTTTAGGTGACAAATTAGAGGCTAAGTTAGGGAGTACAGCTGGAGGAGTTATCATGGGGAAATAGAGACCTCTGGTCTTGCAAGAAACGATATGTGAACCTCCATCCATATATGTATACTACTACTCAGTTTTTCTGATTTCAAAAGTAACAAGTGTTCATTGCAGAACATTTGGAAAATACAAAAACTAATAACTAAGATTTATTGGGCACTTCCAATATGTCTGGCTCTGATCTCTGTGCTTTACATATATTAACTCAGTTACTCCTCAGACAGCCATGTGAAGTAGGTACTGTTCCTATCTCTTTACTACAGAGGAGAGAGATTGAGTCAATTGGCCAAGGTCACAAGACTGGTAAATTGCAAATCAGGATGTGAACCTCCCTCCCTCATCTGGTGCCATAGTCATTCTGTAACACACACAAAGAAAATCCCAAAGAAGAAAACTTATCCATCAGGGAAAATAAGCATGTATGCGATACTTAGATATAGAAATCACCAGGAGTTCACTGCCGATGCTTCTCTTTTCTTGGGGAAGTAGGTGGTGACTCTGAAGGAAGGAAATGGGAGTAAGGAGGACTCTAGACTCAAGCTTAGTTACAGTTTGAAGATGCTGCTTCCGGGAAAGGAGAAAGAAACTGACCAGGAATTTTCAGCAGCATTGAGGAGCCGGCTTGAGGTTGTAAATACTGAATTTGGAAAGGGTTATTTGGCATGGTTCAGTGATTTTCTTAGGGGCACCGGACTGCTTGCTGTTTGAGGTAGGAGCACTTGGAGGTTTGCCATGGGAGGTACACAGAAGGTCAAGAGAAATTGACAGTGTAGTTGAAAAGCCTGCATCTTTGTTTCAGATCCTCGAAGGCGGACGTTGGGACAGAGAGTCAAGAGCAAGGAGTTTACTGGGAGGTGATTACAGGAAAAATGCTTGTAAGTGAGAGATGAGGAGTGAGACAAGTCAATAAGGGATGTACACTGCAGACGATGGGAGGGGAGCTTAATCCTGCAGGGGGACTCTGGGAGCCAGTGTGGAAATGCATCTCAGCGTTATCTCCCCTGAGGGGCATGGGGGACCGTGTCCTTACACACCACTTCCCATTAGCCATTGATTACGACTGCTCTGGGGCAAACATGCATGGGCTGAGGGCTGCCACACGTATGAATACAGAGGACTCTGGTGGCCAGAGGAAAGCCTCAGTCAAAGAGATACTGACTGTTGGAAGTCTGGTCTACCAGTGCACACTGAAAGATAAGGCCTGAGGGGATAAGACTGGGCATTGAGAGTGTCTGCTACAGATGGACCATGCATTTTGGTAGGGTCAGAGACGCAGCAAACCTACGAGGAGACTAGGAGAGCAGGGAACAGTTCTGCAATGAACTTTTTTTGGAAAATTATTTTGAATAGGTAATATTGGCACATGGAACAAAATTCAAGTATGAAAAAATATACAGTGAAAAATAAGTCTTCTTTTCTCATCATCCACCTCCATCTTCTACTATTGCTAGTGTCTTGTATATACTTTTAGAGATAGTATAGTAGGGATTATGTATGTGTATATATATTACAGGTATAGATATTATATATATATACTCATATTATAGATATAGGTATTATATATGTGTATATATATATATTATAGACACAGGTGATATATATGTTATTCATACCCACACAAGTGGTACATATAGATTACTGTGCCTCTTTTACAAATGTATCTTGGGGAACTTTTCATATCATTGCATATAGATTTTAAAAGCCTCAGTTTAAAATATAGCTGCCTAGCATTCAATCCAATGGGTGTACCACAATTAATTAAGTCCTTCGTTGATGAGTTTTTTTTTAAAAAAATCTTTCTTCCAGATATGTTACCTTGTATGCGTGTGAATTGAGCACGTGCCAATGATCTGTAAGATAAATGCCTAGGTAGAGGGTTGCTGAGTCAAAAGGCATGTGCATTTAAAGTTGATAGATAGTACTGGAAGTCCTTGAACCAACACACACGCCCATGGGACTGACCATCACAACGAGGTCAAAGAACAGAAATGCAGGGGGGAGGGGCCGAACAACAGTGAAATGTGAGATACAGAGATTCTGGTGGAGCAGCTCCTGCCACTGACGAAGTCCAGGGTGTGGCTGCAGCCGGAAGTTGTTGGTGTGGGGTGATGTGCTGGCGAGGCCAGTGAATCAGAGGAAGTTAAGGAACTAGGAGGTGTCGGAGTGACTCATCCAGATGATGAGCCAGTCATTCCATACGGGTGACTTCGTCGTGATCTTGTATAAGGCGTTTCGAGAAACCTTTGGCTTTCCTTTAAATCCGGCAAGGAAAAGATGCCGATGTCTTCCGGTCCTCCTTCCACTCTGTGGAGCAGAAAACTCTTCCGCACTTGAGCTTGCTGGAGAGGAAGTGCATCAAAAAATGTGGCTGCCTCCGGGGACAGGCAACAATGTCTCCATTTTTTATGATGGCCTGTGTGGCTGTGGAACAGGCGGGTCTGTTTTACCAGATCCTTTGGCTTCTAGTGAGTATCAGGCCTGTGGATATCTCATTTTACAACATCTCCAGTCTTATAGGTGTTTCTGATATTGCCAAACCAGCCCTGGCCTGGGGAGCCCCCTTCTTGGTAATAAAACCACTAGCAACAATAACAACAATGGGGATTAAAGTGCTGAATCAGTTAGTAATGTAGCAGGGACCTTAAAAACACTGGTTTAAACTAGAGGGGAGCTCTCATTTTCTCTCATGTAATGTGTAAAGTTCAGGCATAAGCATTCCACAAAAGGTGTAGCAGCTCCATTAATGTCTCAGGTTCCTTCTCTCCTTCTGCTCTCCCTCCCCAGTGCTGACTTCCATCCTCATGGTTTCTAGATGGCTGCTGAAGTTCCAGCCATCATGCCTATGTTCCATGCTGGAAGGAGGAAAAAGTCAAAGGTAAAAGGGAGTATGACAGATGATTCAGCATCTCCCACCCCCACCTTTTAAGGAACTTTCCCAGAAGTTTCACTCAGTAGCAAGAAATTTACATTTCATTGCACAGCTTACGGTCACATGCTCATCCCTATCTGCAGGGAGCCTGGGAAACATAGAATTTTAGTAGGGCTCATTGCTTTCCCCAACAAATCAGGTTCTGTTAGTAAAGAAAAAGAGGAGAATAGATATTGGCTAGGCAACTGGCAGTCTCTCCCATATTTCCTAGGCAATTTACTTTAAAATTTTTTTATAGTGGTAAAATACACATAATATGAAAGTTACTCTTTTAACTATTTTTAAATATACAATTCAGTGGCATTAAGTATATTCACAGTGTTGTATACCTATTACCACCATCCATTTCCAGAACTTCATCAGCTGAATTAGAAACTCTGTATCCACTAAACAATGACCCCATCACCATCCCCATCTGCCCTCAGCCCCTAATAACCTTATTCTACATTCTGCCTCTATGAATTTGCATATTTTAGGTACCTCCTATAAGTGATCATATAACATTTATCCATTTGTGACTGACTCGCTTCACTTAGCATAATGTTTTCAAAGTTCATCCATGTTGTAGCAAGCATCAGTACTTCATTCCTTTCTATGACTGAATAACATTCCATTGTAAGGATATACCACATTTGGTTTATCCATTCACCTGACTATGGACATCTGGGTTGTGTCTTAGTCCATTCAGGCTGCTATAATGAAATACCAGAGACTGGGTAGCTTATAAACAACAGAAGTTTATTTCTCACAGTTCTAGAGGCTGAAAGTCCAAGATCAGAGCGGCGGCATGGTCTGGTTCTGAGTGAAGGCCCTCTTCTGCCTTGTAGAAGGCCGACTTCTCACTATGGTGGAAGAGGTGAAGGATCTCTGTGGGGCCTCTTTTATAAGGACACTAATCCCTTTCGTGGGGGCTCTACCCTTATGACCTATTCACCTCCTAAGGACCCTGTCTCTTAGTACCATCACATTGGGCATTAGGATTTCAAGATATGAATTTTGGGGAGACAAAAACATTCAGAACATAGTGGTTGTTTCCAGGTTTTCACTACTGTGAATAATGGTGCTAGGAACATTGGTACAGACCTCTGTTCAAGTTCCTGCTTTCAATTCCACCCACCTAGGGATCATATGGTAATTCTATGTTTAACTTTCTGAGGAGCCACCAAATGCACATTACATTTTATTTAGTCTTGACAAACTTGCCAGTGTTGAAACCACACATTGAAATTCTGATAGAGAGGGGCCACCTACTCTGGACCCGGGTTACCCCCAGCGGGTTACCCCCAGCAGGGCAATACTGCTCATTGCCTCCATTAAGGGACTCCTGTGTAGTATAGGCTAAAGTGAGCTGTATGGAATTTTCATTTTAGAAATGAGACACAAATGGAAGAGGCCAAATCAGCGATATTACCCACTCTACTCTTGGTAATGAGAGCTCCACTAACTTTCCCTGACCCTGCACTTAGGAAGCCTGACCAAGTGCTTGCGGCAGCCTTACTTGGGTCTATACTGGATTCCCTCGACCAGTGTGGACTTGGAACCATGAGGTTCCAGGAGGGAGCTCTTTCCACTCCTACGCTCAACCTCAAGCCAACCTGTCACAAATTTATCAAGGAGAGGGAAGATGAACTTAGTTCATTTCATGCCCCAGTAACAGTTCTAAGTGTGCATTAGTCTAGTGGGTTAGACTGTGGTCACCGGAGCCAGATGGCTTGTGCCCAGATCCCAGCTCTACTATTTGTTGTGTGATCTCTATTGAAATGATTTAATTTCTCTGTGCTTCAGCTTCCGCACCTATAAATTGGGGATTAATTACGGTGCTTTACTTATTTCACGTGATTGTCATGAGTTGACATGGTTAAGCAAGTACTTTAGAAAGTGCCTGCACTCTGGAAGGGCTCTCAAAGTGGGGGTAGTGTTAGCAGCACTGACATTATGATTATTCCCAGGAATGTGAATTCTCTAAACTATAACAGTTAATAGCAAACTGACTATAGATCACCTCTGTAGCTCTGGTAATTAAACAAACAAACAAACAAACAACAAGGAAACAAAATTAGGAGGACACAGATGAACAAGACATGGAGAGACACAGCTAGATGGTTTGAAACAGCCACTGGGCTTTGTCTTCGGCCTGACGTCACAAGCCTAGAAAATGCTAACACTTGGCCTCTTACATTTGTTTCTTGCCTCCAAATGGGAGTAACTCCACCACATTCATTGCATCGTGTGAGGACTTAGGCAAAGATAGGGCTTTATAAATGATGATCATAAAACAAATAAAAACACTTAGATTAACAACCTGAAGTAGCCCTTCAAACTGTCGTTGTCCAAACGGATCTGGTGTTTGTGACCAGGTCTTGGCAGTAAAACCAAAGGAAGTTGTGGAAAACATGAAGGTTCAGAGGCCAAGGACAGACACGAGAAAGAGTTGGAGTTGTCATGCAGTGCACTTGGGCCAGATTCATGTCTGTCCACTGAGGATAGGGGTGGGATGAAACTCACCAGTCTAAGGAATTTGGGCTAATTTCCGTTCAGCATTGAATTTAAAATACCAGAAAGATTTTTTGAAGAGATAGTGAAATCTGAGTCCTCCTCTATGATTACGTAACTGAAATAGAGAAGTGGAAGCCACATGGTTGTAGCAAAGATGAGAGAGATGGACTGGAGGCTCTCCAGCCTTGAGACAGCGGGGGTTAGACCTGACTCATTCTGTGAGGCGATCTGGAACCAGGTATTTATTCAGCAGTCACCTTGCGCCATCTATGGGTCCATATGCTTTACTGCAATATCAGGAGAGTAGGCTGTGATACTTTCAGACGCAACGTGGTTGATTTGATTTTTAAAAACTAGTCACACCTCCCTTTTGCCGGTGAAAACCTTTCTCATTTCTTAGTTTGTTTTTGTTTTCGTTTTTGGTAGATGCAGCACTTTTGGTGACTATCAATAATACTCTCTTTGGAACAAGGGGAGAAATTTTGCCTTGAGATGCAGCTGTGCATTAGGAAGGCACTGCATGCCCGGGATTCCATTTGCTAACATGTTTCTCACAGCCAGGAAAGCCTTCTTTCTACATTAAATGACCAAGACATCATTTAAAAAATCCGGTGAGGCTTGCATTTTCCCACAGTTTACTGGAAAAGGGGATGGACCAGGAGTTGGAGTGATTTCTGCTTTCTATTGTCCCAGTGTTTTATTCTTTGCACCAGCTGGCCTAGGGAAGGCCACTGATTGGGACACAGGGAACCCCGAGTGCCGTGAAGGGCAGGGTAGGCAAGGGAAGTCAGGGAGGACTGTTCAGAGAGCATGAAGTGGGTTCTGGATTTTAGAAAAAATGAGGGTAGCAAGAAAGGGGGATGGGCTGGTGGAGAAGCCCCTCTGTCCTCTATACAGATCAAGAAGACCTCACATAAAAGAAGAAACTTGTTCCTCATAAGGCTGTCTCATATTAAGCTTTCTTCCTTTGAGTCTCCATGTCTTTGTCATCTGCCTGTTTCCATTCTAAGTTCCCTTACCCTCTCCCTGGTCCAACCATACTGGTCTCCTTTAGTTTCTGGAAAGTATCACACTCGTGGGTTTTTGCAATCACCAGGGGTTTTTGCATCTGCTGCTGCCCTCTGCCTGGAACCATCCTTATCCTGGTAAGTCCTCTTCATGCTGTAGATCTCAGCTTAAAAGTCACTTCCTAAAGGAGGCCTTGCCTTATCCCCTAGGCTCTATGGGATCTCCTTGTGCACTCTGCTTTGCACTTTTCCCTCTCCTTTGGAACTCTCATCACAATTGTGGGGTTACAGGTCCAACACCTGTCTTCTCTATATTGCAAGTGTGGGACTGTCTGTATCCCCATTGTCCAGTAAGAGGCTCATGGAGGGGTCAGGAGGGGAAAAAGAGCAGGAAAATTGTACCTCTTCCATCGTTAAGTTTTCTTCGAAGGTTTATTTAGGAGCCAACATAACCGTGCTCAATCACTGACGCATGGTAGGGTTGGGGGAGAGAATGTTGTGGGTGCTGTTTTCCCAGCCGAGAAATGGGGCAGGCGCTCTGGTCCTGTGGGCAGAGGAGGGACAACACTCTGGGGTGGAACTACTATTGTTACTCCTGCCCCTGGGGGTGGAGTAGGATGGTGACTGTGCAGGGGGGCCCCTGGTTGAAGCATGATGAGATCACCAAACTCAGGAAAAGGGAGAGTGGACTTTTCTCCCTCAATTAATTGAGAAAAGCCATTTCCCAGAGTGCAGAGGAGAATTGGAAAGGTGAATTATGTCCATAGTGCAACCTTTTAAAGTATACATCGTAATCTGTAATAAGCTATACATAAACCGCGAAGAAGATGGTGCTGAGGTTTGAATGGGTTGAGCCCAACTGCAGATCCAAGCATGCTGATCTGAGAGGAATTAAGCTGAGAAAGGCCAAGTGATCCAGTTCTAAGCCTCATCTTTTCTTTTATCATGAATACAATAAAGTCTTGAGGTCATGTTTAAAAATATAATAATGTATATATTATTTTGAAGGTGAGAAAGAGAAAAGGTATCCTGTGAGGTTAATTTAGCTGCAGTATTTAGGCTGAATTGGAGAAGACTAGTCCAGGAAAGAGTGGTGAGTGTTAGGGCTGGAGCCGAATCCACGAAGCACAGTCTGAAGGAAGACCTGGGGCTCAGGGTCTTTGGGGTGCTAAGGGTCCCAGAGGGGCAGACCAGCTGTCACGGGGCACCTGGCTCAGCAGTTAGTGCCAGGATTATTTGAGGCTTATCAGAGGATCGCTTTGGGTTGCCAGCAGGAAGCACCTGGTTTTGCAAAGCTGAGACAAAAGTAGGAACTGGTGTTTGCATTCAGTCTTGGTCATTTGACTCCTGATTGGCCAAAGAGATGTGAGAATGACCAAGGGGAGGGTAGGACACTAGGTCCTGATGGTTGTACCATGATATTAGTATGTTTCCCGGGTAATGAGGTCAAGGCATATGAAGGCTCACTGACACCCCTTTAAGTTTTAGAAAAACCCTCATAGGCTCAGAGGGAGTTGCTTAGGCTATAGACATGGAGTTGACTACGATCTTTGAATCTGGCCTGGCTAACACCATTATCCTTATTCTGACAGGGGAAAACCCCAAGTGTTGGATGTAGGAATGTGTAATGGGTTTTTATTGGCCATACCATTGTCTCCCCCAAGGAAAATCTTTCATTGTCAGGTAGCAGGTAATATTCTCAAGCCCTCCCTTGCTAAAATATCAAGTTCTTCAAAGTTTGTTCTTAAGAGCTACCCCTTGGGCATTCCTGAGGCAGTGGAAAGAGCACTGACGTGGCAGGGGAGAGTCTGGGTTCTACTCCCAGCCTCAGTACTCTGAAACTATGTCCATGAGCAAGTCATTCCACCCACCTGGAACCCAACTTCCTCACTATAAGATGAGGGAGGTGATGTTCCTTCCATCCCTCACATCCTAAAATCCTATGATCCAGTAACTGGAGGTAGTGATGCAGCTCAGCTTGGTTCTAGAAAACAAATACAGGCATCCCTCCTATGGTGGACTGAATGTGTCCCCCTAAAATTAATATGTTGAAGCCCTAGACTCCAATGTGACTGTATTTGGAGATAGGGCCTTTAGGGAGTTAATTAAGGTTAAATGAAATCAAAGTGTTGGGCCCTAATTTGATAGGACTGTTGTCCTTATGAGAAAGAGATACTAGATCTCTCTCCCCACGCCGCTCTCTCTCTCTTTCTCTCTCTCTTTTCCTCTCTCTCTGTGGACCCAGAGGAAAGGCCATGTGAGGACACAGTGAGAACGTGGCCATCTGCAACCTAAGGAGAGAGCTCTCACCAGATAACAACCCTGCTGGCACCTTGATCTTCTAGTTTCTAGAACTGTGAGAAAATAAATTTCTGTTGCTGAAGCCACGCAGTCCATGGTATTCTGCTATGGCAGCCCAAGCAGACTAATATATCTCATCCCTCAAGAGCTAGGCTATGATTTATTGGTCTGTGGCCTCTGCGAGAATTTGCATTTAACTTTTTCCATTGGCAAGGGAATAGAAAAATGAACTAGATTCTGGAAAAGAAGGAACTCCTCAACTGCGGCACTTATAGGCCATGTCTACTAAGGCCCTAGTGACCAAGTCTTTCCCAGAGTGGGGTCGTGGATGTGCCTCAGATGTTTTCTCTGACTGCAGCCGATTCTCTGACACAGGCTGGGTGTCCAACAATTCAACTCGTGTACCTGGAGTTAGCATCAGATCCCACAAGTTAAAGGACTGCCCCCTTTCAGATGCTAGTCACAAGTTCCGAGCTACCTGTACTTCTGATCAACTAGCTATAAATTGGGGGTCCCCATGACCCCCTCCTCAGGTTTGGCAATTTGCTAGAATGGCTCACAGAACCCAGGAAAACTTATGTTTGCTGGTTTATTATAAAGGATGAAACTCAGGAACAACCAAATGGCAGAGATGCATAAGGCAAGGTATGAGATGAGTGTGGCGAGGAGCTCCCACGCCCTCTGCAGGCTCTCCAGCTTCCCAGCACGTCAGTGTATTTACAACCCAGAAGCGCTCCCGATATCATTGTTCAAGAGTTTTTACAACCCAATTTCCAGTCCCTCCCTCCCAGACTCCAAGACTGTTGAGTGGGCGGAAATTTCCAACACTCTGATCACCTGGTTTTTCTTGTGATCAGCTCCACCCTAAGGCTATCTAAGGGCCCTACCCAAAGTCACTGTATTAGCATAAACTCAGGTGTGATTGAAAGGGGCTCATTATGAATAGTAAAAGACATTCCTCTCACTCAGGAAATCCCAAGGTTTTAGGAGCTCTGTACCAGGAACCAGGGACAAAGACCAAGTATATTTATTATTCTACCACAATATCCAACATGGATCATGTTCAGCCTTAGGTGGTCCTCCTGTACCCTTGTGGAGAAGCCTGTAGGGTTACTTTCTGAGCATGAAATCTGGAAAAGATTTTGTTGTTGACTCAAGAAGTTTTCTGCAACTTCTGCCAAAACATCTTGGTTGTGGGGCACTGGGCTGAGTGGGAAGCTGTGGGGCAATTGGACTGTAGGCCACTGATTTCCAGAAGGGAAGGTCCATACTGTCACCCCAAAGACCTAGATCACAGGACAAAGAACATGGAGCACGTGGAAGTGTGGTAAGTTGAATTTCTATGTCTTCTCTTCCTGGGGAGTTCCCTGTGTGGGGTGTGGCAGCAGATGGACGGTGAGTGGTCTCTCAGAACTGACCTGTTCTAAGGACCCACAGAGGAGAAGCAGGAGAAGGCAAGCTGCAAAAGACAGCGACACCAGGGCTTCCCTGGTGGCGCAGTTGTTGAGAGTCCGCCTGCCGATGCAGGGGACACGGGTTCGTGCCCCAGTCCGGGAAGATCCCACATGCCGCGGAGCGGCTAGGCCCGTGAGCCATGGCCGCTGAGCCTGCGCGTCCAGAGCCTGTGCTCCGCAACGGGAGAGGCCACAACAGTGAGAGGCCCGCGTACCGCAAAAAAAACAACAAACAAAAACAAACAAACCGAAAAAAAAAAAAAAAAAGAGGAACACCAAATACAGGGATCCCTGGGGGAGTCCCAGGGATCTGAAGACCCAGAGTGACAGCAAACACGTGGCCATGGACTTGATCTGGACCCCGGGCTTTCTGTGGGGAGCAGTAGGTCTTGCCTAGGCTTTCTTGGTTACAACAGGATACGTACTGACATTACCCAGTGGGATGGAGAATGCAGGGCCCAAGGCCAGCTGTATGCTCCTGTGAGCACACTGTATCTGGTCCTGCTATAAGCCTTATCCATGTGTGCCAGGATGGCCCCAGGCCCAGCAGGCCATCCTCCAGGGGCCTGCATTGAAATCTTATTATTCTCATTCCTGTTATTGGAAGTAGACTAATTTGGAAAGAGACCACACTGAAATCTGACTCCGTATTGTACTCTCAAAACTGTGCGTTAAGTAAAATTATTACCTTCTCTTTTATCTGGCATTCACACAACAAAATCAGAGTTCATGGTGTTACCCCAAAGGCCGTGGCTGAGGAATCCTGAAGATGAAGGATTTTTCTGAATTCTTGTAGAAACAAATATTTTAAAGAGTACGTACATCTAAAGTTTGTAATCTATGGACCAGGTAGAGATTTTTCTATATCCAGAATTTTTGATTTTCCAGAATGTCTGGGATATTGTTTAGTGCATACAAGATTGCATGAATATATTTTATCTATGTAGGAGAATAAACTCTTTTCACACATGTTGGAAGCATTCTTTTTTAAACAAGATTTCCTTGCTAACAGAAAATATTTATTATAGGATGTATTAAAAGAATGCAACACTTGGAATTAATTGGAGTACCGTGTGAGCATGTAACTTGACATTTTCATAAATGGATAGATGTCGACGCCTGCAACTAATTCATTTCTGAGTCTTTCACAAACCCCACTAGGTACTCTATACATGCTACAGCCTTGCTGAAGTTTTGTTGAATTAATTTTTTTTTAAGTAAATAGTCTGAACCACTTATTTGCATACCTCTGGAGTTACCTTAAAGGAAATGGGAGCCTTATTCAAAACAGACTAAGAGAAAGACCCAAGGGAGCACAGATTTTCAATCTGTGGTTTCAAATGTTCACAGTTCATGGGTGCCTATTGCTTGCTCTCTCTTGACACTTCCACATTCAGTACAGTACAGTTCATCGCTTTGATCTATTTTCTTTTATGCTTCACTGAACACATAGTTGCAGGCTGAGATGTTAAAAGCCATCCATAGGTGGCCAGCTCTCTGGTGGTGGATCTGAAGAGAAGGAGACATCACTACTGGCCTAAGACTCCCCAGAGGTGGGAACAGCCCAGGTCCACCTTTCTGAATTTTTATTCTCCCCTTAGGTTCTCAGAATCTGTCAGAATTCTTAGTTGTAGGCAATGCAAACAGACATCAGCTGCTTTAACCTCACTTATTAAAATGACATTGGGTTGGGCTTCCCTGGTGGCGCAGTGGTTGAGAGTCCACCTGCTGATGCAGGGGACACGGGTTCGTGCCCCGGTCCGGGAGGATCCCACATGCCGTGGAGCGGCTGGGCCCGTGAGCCATGGCCGCTGAGCCTGCGCGTCCGGAGCCTGTGCTCCACAACGGGAGAGGCCACAACAGTGAGAGGCCCGCGTACCCCAAAAAAAAAAAAAAAAAAAAAAGACATTGGGTTGCTTGTAGGGTTGCTGGCAGAATAGGAGAACCAGGCTTGGAGCTACAGGAGCAGGGCACGATACCCACAGTCATGCCCCACAGTGCTCTGGTGAGGACACCACCACCACTGCCCTTGCCGGACACTGTACTCTGTCGCTGACGCAGCAACACTTGTGCTCCAGGTAGAGGATGGGGACAGCATGAAACCACTGCTGTCATGGAAACATGATCTTGCTGCAAATGCCGCCACCTCTAGAGAGGGTCCCAGAGTTGCTGCTTCTTTGTGTCACTAGTACCTGATTCACAGTCCAGAGTGGGTGCTTCTGATTGGTGGGTCCTGGATCCTGGGCCCATAACTACTTGCAGGGGATGCCTGGAAGGTAGTATCCGACATTTCAGTTTTTATAGTGGCAGGTGGGCTCTGACTTTCTTGAAGACTCATAAGAAAGGCAACTCTTCAAATAAATGGTAGGCAGTCAAAAGGAATGACAAACTGTCCATGATATGAACTAAACTATACCAGTATCACCTTCCCCAAGAAAGAGAATAAAAACCTTGCTGTACACAGATTATTAAAAACCAAACTAAAACAAAACAAAAACTACCAGTAGTAAACATGATAGCAAGGAAATACTTTATTCCCTAACTTTGAAAATCCTGGCTACCATGAGAATGATTTCAAATGTAATTGTTTAAAGTTTACTCTACTAGGAGATTTTGACTTCTTCTAAATATTTTTTAAGGGAGTTTTTCTTCTTCTTTTTCCTCTTTAGAAATCTACATTATTGGTGAGCTATGGTATTGGATTGGTATGGGTTATTTTTCATTCATGGAGATTGATAAATTGTACATAGTGGTTATGTTTCTAGAAACTTCCAAATGGGAGAGCTTCAGTCCTTAAAACCTCTGTGGGGATAATCAGGTTTTTCTTAACTCATTTAGTCAGTATCTCCTTGGATTTTACAAGAAATCAGAATTAGAGCCAAAATGGCCACTTCTACTTAGATGGGGAAAAAAGTGTCATATCTCACTAGGTTTGTACTGTGTCACTTTGGCACCACAAGTTTTCAGTTCATATAATTCCACGCGTGCACAGAGGTGCAGTCTCAGTGCAGGGCGTGTGGCATAGTGGTGAGAAAAGGAGCGAGTGGCTTGGCGGGAAGGGCGAGAAGCCAGGGAATGGAACTTCCTGAATCGTGCTGGGCAAGCTTACCCTCCAGAGAGCACCCCCTTCCTAAACCCTGCTGTTGTTGGTCCAGTTATTTCAGACAGTCCAGCTTAGTCCAACATTGTTGCAACAAATGAATTGGGGTTGTTCTATTATGATTTTCACCTCCGCATTGCCAATAGCAAGTCTTGATCCAAGGGAGCGTAGGGACTAGGTACATATATATATATATATATATATATATATATATATATATATATTAGTTCACTCTGTAACCATTTACTAAGACCCTATGTACTAAGCATCGCACTAAGTGCTTTACATTTATTACCTCATTTAATAATCCCTCCAACAACCCTATCCTATGTAGTAGATCTAATTCCTTCCCCTATTTGAAAGATAAGACAACTGAGGTTCAGAGAGCTTAAGAGGCAGGAAAATTTGAATCCACATCACTTGACTCCAAAGTCTGTGATTCTAGCCACTGTCTCTCACGATTTTTGGTGCTCCAGATACTGAGGTGACTGGTAGACAGTGTCTACCCTCAGCGGTGTTTGGACATCAGAAAAGAGACATCATCATACCATGTGTTTCATCCTATAATACTGTTGTATCCAGGAGCCCAGCCAAAGTTTGGATGGGAGGTAGTTCATGAAGGTTTTTTGAAGGAGGTAAAAGTTGAGCTAAGTGATTAAAGGATGACCAAGATGTTTCCACACGAAAAGCATGCGTAGAGGCGTAGAGGTGTGAGAACCTGTTCCATGGCTGGTGTGTGTGTAAAGAGGAGAGAGAGAGAGAGGCGCAGGGGAGAGAGAATTTAGAACAGGGCTAGAAAGAAATGCAGAAGTAATGTGGGTGAAGAAAACGGTGCAGATTTGAGAGCCGCTTGGAGAGTAGATTCAACAAAACCTGGTGACTGATTGGATCTGATGAATGAGGGATCCATTAATTTTTTAAAAAGTATTTTAGAGTAGTTTTAGGTGTATAGCAAAATTAAGAGGAAATGCAGAGATTTCCCATATACCCCTCCCCCACACATGCACAGCCTTCCCATTATCAACATCCCCCTCCAGAGTGGCACATGTATTACACCAGTAAACCTATGTTGACACATTATTATCCAAAACCTATAGTTTACATTAGGGTTCACTCTTGGCGTGTATTCTCTGGTTTTGGACAAATGTGTAATGACATGTACCCATTATTACAGTGTTGTATAGAGTATTTCCATTGCCCTCCAATTCCTCTGTGTGCCATCTATTCATCCCTCCTCCTTCCTACTCCCTGGTAACCACTGATCTTTTTATTGTCTCCATAGTTTTGCCTTTTCCAGAATGTCATATAGTTGAAATTATACAGTATGTAGCCTTTTCAGATTGGCTTCTTTCACTTAGTAATATGCACTCATGCTTCCTTCATGTCTTTTCATGGTTTGATAGCTCATTTCTTTTCAGTACTGAATAATAGCCATTGTCTGGATGTACCACAGTTTATTTATCCACTCACATACTGGAGGATATCTTGGTTGCTTCAAAGTTTTAGCAGTTATGAATAAAGCTGCTATAAATATTAATGTGTAGATTTTTGTGTGGACACACAGTTTCCAACTACTTTGGATAAATAAGAAGGAGTGTGATTGCTGGATCATATGGTCAGAGTATGTTTAGTTTTGTAAGAAATCACCAAACTGTCTTCTAAAGTGGCATGCACAGAGAAGACGCTCTGTCAGGACTCAGAGAGATAGTGTCATCTTTAAGTCAGGAAGAGAGGCCAAACCAGAACCAACCCTGCCAGCACCTTGATCTTGGAGATCCAGCCTCCAGAACTATGAGAAAGCAAACGTCTGTTGTTTGAGCCACCCAGCCTGTGGTATTTTGTTATGGCAACTCGAGTAGACTAATACTCCAAGAGAGGAGAGAGTTTCAAGTATGGTTTAAAGAAAGACAAATATCAATAAAGATAAGAGTAGACATGTGTTCTCTGAATTTGGTAATCCTGTGACCCTAGCAAGAGCAAGGAAGTACCACGGTCAGAAGACAGGCTGCAGTGAGTTTAAGGATAACATCAACAGGAGGAAGGACCACATGTTTTACATGCAAGCATGGCCTCTAGGTTGGAGTGTGGCAGCTCCTACCATCTGTGTCCGTAATCTTGTAAAGTCTTTGTGCAGACTCCCCCAGGGACCAGCATAGTATGTGGCACGTAGCAGGTTCACACTCATGCCTGTTGAACGACCTTCCTCCGCTGTGCACTGGCTTAGGGGTAGAGTTAGGTGAAACTTGCTTGACCAGTGAGGCAGCCTTATATAGTAGTATGAGTGATGTGAATTTAGTGCTGTCTAAGCACAGGCATTGTCCTAAACCATTTGCATATATTTTCTCATGTAATTTTCATAACAACTTTATGAGTTAGGCACTATTATTATTGGGTTGACCAAAAAGTTCCTTTGGTTTTTAAATAAAAATAAAAGACACATTTTTCATTTTCACCAAGAACTTTGTTCAGCAACGTAGTCACTGTTTTGTTCCACTACCTTCTGCCATTTTTCAGGCAACAAAAGTTCTTCCAGAAACTTTTTATGTTTTTGAGCAAAGAACTCTTCCAGGTGTCTTTTACAGTCTTCCAGGGAATTGAAAATTTTTCCATTAAGAGAATTTTGTAAAGACCAAAATAAATGGAAATCCAAATGTGTAATGTCTGGTGAATACGGCAGATGAATCAGAACTTCCCAGCCAAGCTGTAACAGTTTTTCCTGGTCATCAAAGAAGCATGCGGTCTTGCGTTATCCTGACGGAAGATTATGCATTTTCTGTTGACTAATTCCGGACGCTTTTCATCGGGTGCTGCTTTCAGTTGGGCTAACAGGAAGCAGTACTTATTGGAGTTAATCGTTTGGTTTTCTGGAAGGAGCTCGTAATGGAGGACTCCCTTCCAATCCCACCATATACACATCACCTTCTTTGGATGAAGACCGGCCTGTGGTGTGGTTGTTGGTGGTTCATTTCTCTTGCCCCACAATCTCTTCCATTCCACATTATTGTACAGTATCCAATTTTCATCACCTGTCACAATTTGTTTTAAAAACGGAAAATTTTTGTTACGTTTCAGTAGAGAATTGCATGCGGAAATACAGTCAAGAAGGTTTTTCCTCTTCACTTATGTGGAACCCAAACATCAAAGCGATGAACATAACCAAGGTGGTGCAAATGATTTTCAACACTTGACTTGGATATTTTGAGTATGTCGGCTATCTCCTGCGTGGTATAACGTTGATTGTTCTCAGTTAATGTCTCGATTTGATCGCTATCAACTTCAAGTGGTCTATCTGATCGTGGAGCATCGTCTAGTGAGAAATCTCCAGCACAAAACTTTGCAAACTGCTTTTGACACATTCGATCAGTCACAGCACCTTCTCCATACACTCACACATTTTTTTTTTTTTGCATTTCGGTTGCGTTTTTACCTTTCTTGAAATAATAAAGCATAATATGCCGAAAATGTTGCTCTTTTCCTTCCATTTCAATACTAGAATGGCTTCACAAAAATTCACCAGTTTTGATAACTTTTTAAAAAATGCACTCTGATATGACAGCTGTCACGATACAATCTAGCAAAGTTGTTTCGAACGAAGTTAAATACAACTGAGTGCTACTAGAGTCATCTTACGGAAAAAAATGAATGAACATTTTGGCCAACTCAATATTATGCTCATTTTTCTTACGGAAAAACTGAACTATAGTTTCAAACAATCTGATCCCAGAGCTCAAGTCCTTAACCACCACCTTCTGTAGCTCATATCATTTTACCATCTGCCATCCCTGGGTGCAGACCCCTGGGTCTGCCCTGTGGAGACCTGAGGAACTGACTGGGCCTCAGTATCCTAACGTGCATTGTGTGGACTTTGGAGAAGATGATCCTCTAAGGTGCTTTCTGCCTCTAATGATCTATGATCTGATGGTCTGTACCAAATTACACTCTAGTGACCTGGCATTAACCTCTGCAGAAAAGTCAACCAGAAGTTGTCAGTCAAGACCAGTGGTCAGGACCACGGGAAGGTCCTATGTTGAGTGTCTTGCGTATGACACACCGCCCCTTATTTATGCAGGCAGGGAACATGGGGAGTCCCCCAACAGTTAATGGGGGAGGGCGGGGATGTACACGGGGTGACCAAGAGACGTGATGTGGGTTCCATTCCAGACAGGGTGGCAGTGGACTTGGGAGAAGCCCCTGCCTCTGCTCCATGTTGCTGCTTCCACTCGTTGTCTAGGACGTGAGGGGAGTTCTGGCTGAGGGTCAGCGATCAAGTATTTCATGGAGGGGAACAGTCAGCCCGTCACCACCACATTGCTGAAGGGTTTAACAATGCCAAGTTTGCCTTGGGGTATGCAGGGGTCTGGGCAAATTTTTCTTCCAGGGTCCCTGTCTATATAAACGACTTAATTGAAAACATATCACAAAAATATATGGACCCATGTGAGGCCCATATGATTTGTCAGTGAAGATATAGAACAGTGGGTAGAGAAGAGGTACTTATGGATTTACTTATTGTCCAGTTAGTGCACATGAAGATCCTTGGTTAGGTCTGGCAACCACCTCTTTGTTGTCAAATGCACTGTTCCTGGATAATTTCATATCTTCCATGAGGAAAAGGTACAACGCTCTTATCACAATGCCATGGTTCTTCAGAACCTGTTTGTACTGAAACAGTCTAGATCTTCCAGCCTCTGCCATCCCTTCATTTCATTTACTTAATGCTGATTACAGCATTAGTCATGATACTGCATCATCCATCAGGCTGCCTGTGAATACTGGCTTCCAGTGCCTGTCTCTCAGATTGTTATTGGACGTCTCTGAGGATGATCACAAATGCAAGTCATACTCAGAGTGCACAGGAAAATGTGAACGATCATTTGGTCTTTGGCCATGTTCAGAATGTTGTAGCATAAGGTGGAACAGCGTATCTTCCAATCACATATTCTTTTGAAATTGTTAGATCATTATCATTGCATTCCTACAACGTGATCTTCTTCCATGATGACTGCACCTCCCTCTTTCATATACCACCCAAGCTGGGAGGAGAGGTGAAGTGGTCGTGGGCAGGTGGAGAAGAGTGTGGGCTTATTTGTATAAGGAATGGGTGTCCCATGCCAGGCATAGCTTAACACTGACCCAGGAGAGCATGAGGTCACCAACCAATTGTAGGCAGGGGGCACATCACTTGGAAGAGCCTGTGGTGAGAAGGGGACTTGGGGGGAGGGGTGCACAGCACAAAGCGCACCTGCCCCCATCCTGCTTCCCTCAGTGCTGTAGCCAGAGGCAGCACTTTGTTCAGGACGTGGATAGATTAGAGCCCATGTACCGGCCTGTACACGTGGCTCAAACCAGTGGCCTGTGTTTGTTTTCTATTGCTGCCATAACAACTTACTACCTATTCGTGGCTTAAAGTAACTCATCTATTATCACACAGTCATATGGGTCAGAAGTCTGGGTACACATGGCTCAGCTGGCTCTCTGTTCCAGATTTCACAAGGCCAAAGTCAAGGTGTGGACAGGACCGTGATCCTTTCTGGAGGCTCTAGGGATGCATCTGCTTACAAGCTCATTCAGATTGTTGGCAGAATTCAGTTCCATGTGGTTACAGGAATGAGGTTCCCATTTCCTTGCTGGCTGTCAACCAGGTGTCATTCTCAGCTCCTAGAGGCCACCTGCATTCCTTGGCTTGTGGCCCCCTTTTAATACATTGTCAATGCCAGCAGCAGCAGGCTGAGTCTTTCTCATGCTTTGAATCTCTCTGAGTTTTCCCTTCTGCCTCATTTCTGCTTCCAGCTAGAAAGTTCTCTGCTCTTAAGGGCTCATGTGGTTAGATTGGGCCCACCTGGATAATCTAGACTACTCTCCCTAATTAAGGTCTGTACCTTAATTATACCTGCACAGTCCCTTCTGCCATATAACATAAGAGATTTAGAGGTTCCAGGTTGGATTATGTACATCTTTGGAGGCCATCATTCTGCCTACCACAAGGATTGCTGGTTGTCCTAAAGGCTGAATTCATCCTGTGTCTGATATGAATAAGCTTCTTCCCAAATTAGGATGTCAGCGCCATTCTGGCAGTTCAATAACTGTAAGGACCCATGCAAGAAACACCCCACTGGCCAGCAGGAACAATCCGCTTAGCAGTCCACCTTCTTGGAATGAACCTTGGCCATGGGGCCATGATCCCAGAGCTCCTTGGGTCATGTGGACCCCTCCCCAGGTGGGTACAGGGGCTGGGGTAGAGGGCTGGAATGTGGAAGAGCATCCCCAAAGGGAGAAGCAGGGATGGGCCAACACAGGTCCCTGTTTGTGCTCCTGCCTGGATGGTACTTCTGATTCTAGGTATTCCCAGGCACTGGAGAGGAGCTCAAGGAAGGCATTCCAAATCACAGGTACTCCCGAAATGGGCCAGGGTAGGGGTGCTGCTTGCCTGGTTCCAAGGGCAAGGCAGTGCTGCTTCTAGCAAATAAACTGAGGACTAAGAACTCAACTTTCTTATTCTTTGTGTAATATCGCTAGAGAGTGCAGCTCAGTGCCCTGCTGGCTTTGCCCTGGTCAGGCAGTGGTGTGTGTGACAGAGCCTGCAGAGGCTTTCATTTCAGCCAGCCTTGGTTCAAGTCCCCAGTATTGGTTCAATAGCCCGTATTGGCTGGATGACCTTGGACCGATTACTTCATCACGTGAGCCACTGTCTCTTCATCTGTGTAGTGAAATGAAGGCAATGATAGCGAACACTGGCTCTCTGAGGGATGACAGATATCACAGCTACTTTACACTAATATCTGCCCATTATATTCAGCTTTTAATGTTGTGACGATCAAGTGAGATGGCATATGTAAAAATCTCTGGAATGCAATAAGCAATCCATACATTTCAACAATAAGCATTAACTGAGCTGGTGAATGGTTAACAACCGGCTCTCTGGGGAAGGAGAGGAGGGCTCGGAGCATTGCAGCTGGCCAGGGTGTACATACTCCCACCGCGGCTAATTTCAAACTAACCACATGGTGTCACCGAATTGGGAGTTGAGAAGCGAGGCTGAACACTGGCTCCGTGGGCCGGGGGCAGCCAGCTCCAGCACCCACTAGGTGAGCTCTTAATTTGTGCCAGGCACAGTGATGCATATGATTTGACAGTTCTCTTCTTGGAGCTCTTTTTCCCTTCTCCAACCGAACGTACAAGTCTCCAACATGCTTTGTAAATAAGACACAGCTCTAGGTAGAGAAGCAGGAACCCGGTGACCTCTCAACATGTCTGTCAGCTCTTGCCTGAACCAGTAGAGGAAGTGTTATTTCTGGCTTCTTTGCAAGCTAGCAGTCTTGTTTCCATAGAGCTGAGTGGGGGTATGATTAAAGCCAGAAGCGCTGCTCCTCTCATTAGTTTGGGGTTTGGTGTTGGTGGAGACATTTCATTTCCTGGAGGCCAACTCAGCAGCTCTAGTAGGGGAAGGTGCTGGCTCATCCATTCATTATTGTGGGGACTGAATGACCCTGGGAAGAACCAGAGTCATTTCCCAGTTGTCTGAGGTCTCACCCTTAACCACGCCCATGCTTCATTCTCCCCAGCACTTCGAGGATGCCAGGGATTCCATTACGACTAGCATCTGGTGTTCTTAATACAGAAGCAATTTAACTGTTCTCAAAGGGGGAGAGAGATTTTTTGAAGCTTGGTGAAGGAAGCAGGTTGTGAAGCATCTATGTAGAGTACTTGGAAATGTGTAAACTGGTAAAACTAGAGGTCAAGGAGACGTAGGTTGTCTCTACCTCACCATCTTGAGTCATTGAACTCAGGTACTGTAAGTTGTTTTACATCATTTCTCAGAAGCCAATCTCTTTTCTCACCTTAAGTTTCCATGTAAGTGGGTATTATGGGGGAAGGAAAGCATAATGCAAGCACTGTTGTTACTGGTGTTTAAAAAGGGCCAGTAACACAATATTGTAGGTCAACTATACTTCAATTAAAAAAATACAGGGGCTTCCCTGGTGGTGCAGTGGTTAAGACTCCATGCTTCCAATGGAGGGGGTGTGGGTTCCATCCCTGGTTGGGGAACTAAGATCCCACATGCCACGTGTGGTGTGGCCAAAAAAAGAAAAAAAAAACATAAATAAAAATGCTTTTCTTTCTGAAGGAAAAAAAATTGAAAAAGGCCATTAAAAATAAAGTTAATATCTACACTTCTTAATACACCCAGCTGGAAATTAATGTAAAAGCTGGGATCCTGATGGCTTGTGTGAGTGTGTGTGTGTGTGTGTGTGTGTGTGTGTGTGTGTGTGTGTGTATAAACTTATAATAAAATCTATTTGGGATGTTTGGGATTATTTTATTTATTCTTTTTTTTAAACCACACTTGCAAAATTAAAATATGTATTTCCTATGAGTTCAAGCTAAATACCCAAATTTTAGAATAAAGGGCAAACTTTCAGAAATTCAAAAGGGTTCTTCAATATAAATAGAAAGAACAAATTGTGACTCAAGGATAGTAGAAAGTAGAAAACAACTGCAGCTTATTTTTGGAGCAGCATTTTGGGTATGGGTGGGGTGTCTTCATTAACATATAGATGCCGTGTTTTTCCATTTTAGATAACTGTAATTGATTTCTCATGTGTCAAGGATTTAACATTGTGAGTTAATTTCCACAATAGTGTTTACATTTATTATAGAGTATTACATCCTTTTCTGGGTTGGAGCTTTGGGGTTCCATATAGTAAATGTGCAATAAGAATTGGATTATTATTTCACTTCAATTAAAAAAAATCTCATCCATTTTCCTTTCTTTGCTTGGAGTCTCAAGACAATGCTGATAATTATAATTTTACAATTACAATTAAAACATAAATATTTATTGAGTGCTTTCTGTATAGGTAGTATTACTCTTTGTTTCTGAAGTGAATTTTGAATGATAAAAAGATATTCTAAAAGTTGGCCCATGTTGACAAGACATGAAAACAGGAAAACATGGAGTTATGGGGTCAGTGACTAGCAGAAATTCAATTGAGAACAATGAAGTTAAAATGCCAAAATGTCATTTTGAGTGGATGCTGTGATAGTCTTGAATGCTAGGGTAAGGTGCCTGTATTTTAAAATCATCAATGACTTCCTTTTGCCTGAAAAATTAAAAGCAGGGAAAGGGTAGTAGTGATGGTGTGATATTATCAGAAGTACTTTTTTAGATATATGTAGAAATATGTAAAAGGTGAATTGGGATAAGGAGAGGATAAAAACATAAGTTAAGTGTAGGATTGCCAGGGGGACTTCCCTGGTGGTCCAGTGGTTAAGACTCCACCCTTCCAATGCAGGGGCCACGGGTTCGATCCCTGGTTCGGGGAACTAAGATCCCATATGCTGTGTGGTGCAGCCCCAAAAAATAAGAGTATGATTGCCAGATAAATACAAGGTGTCCAGTTAAATTTAAATTTCAGATAAGCAAAAAATATATTTTTTTTAAGTTTAAGAATGTCCCATGCAATATTTGGGACATGCTTGTACCAAAATAAGTGTTTGTAGTTTATCTGAAATTCATATTTAATTGAGTTACCTGTATTTTTATTTGCTAAATCTGGCAGTCCTATTAGGGGGCTGCTGCAATAGTACAAGTAAGCGGTAACAAAGGCCAGCCAGGGCAATGCAAGAAGAAACTGATAGAAGGGTATGGATGTGAAAGAACTGAAAAGGTAAAATCGATAGGACTTCACAACTGATAAGAGAAAATGATGTGGCCTGAAATACTACAATATGGAAAGATGAGCTAGAATCTAATAGACTAATTTTCTAATAGAAAATTTAGATATTTCAAGGAAAAAAACTTGGCTAACTTGACATAGAGTACTGATTCTGTGAATTGATAGCTTTGACAAGTACAGTGACACAAACATTAAAAGAAATCATTGCAATTTTAAATTAAAATAAAAATTTAATAAAAGTTATATTCTTTGAAGAATAATTAACATTTTCATAGAGGTATTGCACAGTTTAAATATTTTATTAATAGCATTGGGGATGTAAGGCTGCTTTTTCATAATCCATTTAAATGAAAGCTCGTGGCTTTTATTCTCCCAAGGCATTTAAATATGAACCTTAAATCAAACAACCTCCGTGTGTTTCATTTCTGCTGAGGAAATGGTCTTTGAAAGGGAATCTGTTATCAAGCTGGGCAGAATAACTTGTGCCTCATATCAGAGAGTAGGATTCAAGGGTGTTTTACAAAATCCGGCATTAAAATTATTAGACAATATTCCCATTTGTTTTAGTACAGTCAACTGGGCAATTATATCTTTCCAGACTTTGATTTCTAGACATACCTATTTCTAAACATATATGTTTAGAAAGATGGTGGAATAAATTAGAAATTATAACGATGCTCCTTGAGAACTTTTAAACTCTTATAAAGCCCGTTTAGATGAATTCAATAAATATTTATTAGATACCATTTGTGAACCTAGTTTCTACCAATTACTCACAAGAAGACAGACCCTCTCCTCATAATCTTAAAGACCAAATCAATTATGGAGCAGTCAAGTAGGAATAGAAACTTCAAGTAAAAAGCTATGTTTCCCCATTTTCCTTGCTCTCTAAACCCCTCACTGTCTGCTACGGTAGCTCCCTGTATCTGTCAGGGTCCAGTAGGGGGACAGAAACCACACTATTTGGACAGAGAGAATTTAACATAAAGAATTGTTAACCAGGCATAGTGATGTGAAGTAGGTAATTGAGAAGCAAAAAGAGAACTCTAATGTATCATGGAGGCAGCAACAGCAACGACCACCCCCGGGGCAGGAGGAACAAGAAGAAGGGGTTAAAATGACTAAAACTTAGAAACTTACAGGAGGAGGCTTGTATGCCTGGGACCCAGACCTCTGAGGAGGGGTCTCCAGTCAGGGCTGGCATCTCTGGGGAGTGTGGGTAGGGGTAATGAAACTAGCTCTGCACATCTTAGAAAAAATTGCAATGTGGATTCAGCTGATGCTAATGGAAGGCATTGCTGCTGCCTCGGTGCCCTGGGGTGATGTTCACACAAACATGGGGCAGATGGAGAAGAGCAAGTCCCTTCTTCCTGCTTCAGCCTTTCAGTCTCCTTCTAGTGCCTCTATTGGCAAGAGCCAAAATGGATCTGGTTGTCAAAAGTAGAAACGTAGGGCTTCCCTTGTGGCGCAGTGGTTGAGAGTCCGCCTGCCGATGCAGGGGACGCTGGTTCGTGCCCCGGTCCTGGAAGATCCCACATGCCGCGGAGCGGCTGGGCCGGTGAGCCATGGCCGCTGGGCCTGCGTGTCCGGAGCCTGTGCTCCACGGCGGGAGAGGCCACAACAGTGAGAGGCCCGCGTACCGCAAAAAAAAAAAAAAAAAAAAAAAAAAGTAGAAACGTAGTTTTCAGCCTCCTAGCCTCAGCATCACAATGCAGAGTATAGAAGAATCAATTTGAGCTGAGAGACCATCACTTAATGACTGGTCCATCTAAATGCTTCTCCTGGGTCACATGTTGCCTTCTCCAATGGAACCCCCGCCCTGTACCAGAACGACCTTTCCAAAGCCCTGCAAATCTTCTCATGATCTCAGAATAAAGGCAAAGGTCCCTACCATGACACACAGACCTGCATGATTTGACTCCTTCACGTTGTGTTTCCATCCTCATCCTGGACCTCGATGTATCTGGAGCCTGTTTGCCTGCCTGCCAGTCCTTGAATGTGCCATGTTCTCTTCTCCTTCAGGGCTTTTGTACACACTACTCCCTGTGCTTGGAATATTCTTCCCCTCCTCTTTGCCTAGTGTAGTCCTATTCAATGTTGAGATCTCGGCTCAAGAATGGTTAATTCTTTAGGAGAGCCTCTTCTGCTCCCTAGACTGGAGGCCTCTCTGTTAAACATTTCCATGGCTTCCTTGCTCTCTTCATGATTTGAAATTGGGTTGTTGTATTTGACTAACGTGTCTTTCCCCACCATATAGTGAGCAACTCAAGGGTAGGGATAATGTCTGGTTTGCTCCCCACTGTTTTTCAGTGTCTACAAGGTGTCTGGCACGTAGCAGGTGCTCAACGAACACTTATCACATGACCAAATGACTGAAACAAATTATTTTGTGAGGATGAAGGGTTTATTATAATAATTTAGGAAGCGATTGTCACAAATACTGTCATTTCACTATAAAGAAAAACAGTTGGTAAGGAGCACTCTGAAAACATGTTAATTTTTCAGGGTCCAGGTTCAGAACAGTGAGTCCCAAACAGTGGGAGGATTTCCTTATTAACTCATTCCAAGGTCCAGTTTCCCAGTGCTCTTTTTATTTCCTAGATTAGTTTATTTCTAAAGGAGGTCAATCCTGTTCACAGAGTAGATTATACACCATCACAACAGAATGTAACAGGCCAGTACTTTTACAGACAATACACATACAGAGGTATATGTGTGTGGATAAGTGTGTGTGTGTGAGGTCTTATATTTTCCCTTTCTGAATTCCAAAAGTAAAGGGCAGCTTGCTTATCGATTGCCTGACTGATGGATTGACTTAAACCTTTCTCAGAGCTGGGGTCGCATGGGTTTCCACAGCACCACAAGTTGGGTTGTAATGACAGAGTTCTGACTGGGTGGCACGAAGCCCAGGCCAGTTGACTTTTCCGTGAAGTGAAATAGTCTGTACATCCTGCATTTTCAAGGTCCTAGCAACAGATTTTCTGCATGCCTCTCTTCATACAAAATCCTGCTCCATGGGAACCAGCGCAGACATGCAGGCCCAGCACCATCCAAGTTCATTCTTAGAAAAGAAACATTTCTTCAAAGGAAGCATGTTCTCCCCACCCTACAGACAACCTTTTATATTCTCAGAAGAGCAGTTCGTTTTCCTGGCGCGACACGTCTCAGACACCTGTATTTATTATTAGGGTCTTTGTTCTATAAACTGAAGGCCTACTCCAATAATTTCCCCAGAACCACAGACTGGTCTCTACCAAACATTCTTCTGAGTCTCCACCTTGCGAGACAGAAAAGTGTTTACAGTCTTGAAGCGGCGGTTCCAGTTTTCACCCTTCCCATCAATGCCGCAAAGATGTGAAGGCTAAGTTACGGTCAGGGCTTAGGTTTAAAGTACCGTGAGTAACATGGCCCCCCAGCAGGCTCTGCAAGAAGAAAGTTTTTTACAAGCGTGTTTATTCATTTAGTCATCCACTCATTCAACCCACATTTACTGTGTTTACTATGTGTGAAGCATTGCTCTAGGCACTGGAACTATTGAGTTGATAGGGAGAAACACATCATAAATAAATAAGATAGTATCAGGCTATGATCAGCACCAAAATGAGTATAGGGAGGGACTTGTGGACCTGCACTGGCATGGGTGGTCGCTGATGTCATTGATGAGATGAGCTTTAAGTAGAAATCTGAGTGACAAGAAGGCACCGATTATTAAGACGTGTGGGAAGAGCATTTCAGGTAGAAGGGGAAATTGTGCTAAAGCCCTCACGTGGAAGTGAATTTGGCTAAGCGTGGCTGGTGTGTAGCGGGTGAGGGGCCTGGGAAGGAGAACCCAGCCCAGAGGTGATGGCATAGAAGAGTGACTTACCTCCTCCACACTCTGTCCCATTTTGTCTTTTCCCTGTGCTGGGACTAATGCATTTTCTGTTATATCCATTCATGATTTCTGCTTAGGTTCAGTTGGAGCACCCATTTGCTCTATGACTATACTCCATCAGTTCAACTTTAAGTATAGTTTGAGAAAAAGATAATACAGTTCTGAGCTTAACCTTGGAATATTGTATAAGGCAGCTACTACATAATACACTTGGGTTTTAGAAAATAAGATAAGTAAAATTGGCTATGGGGCTGTATGTTCTGCCAGATAACCCCCCTCCCCACTAATCCTCTGTTAGATTTTTACAGCCCATAAGAACAAATTCATGTGTTTATTAAGCCTTCAGCAAAGCTGTACATTCACTGACTTCCCAGCCTACCCTAGAACCATAGAGTCTGGGTTGGTACAAGCCTTAGGGTCACCTAATAATCTACACCAACCTCCCTCTAATTCTAATTGTTTTGTGTCCTGATGAGTGGTCATCCTGCCTTTGCTTGATCACGCCCAGTGACTGTCTGCTTTTTGAGTCACCTTGTTTCATTGCTGGATAGCTCTGGTCATTAATACAAAGAGTGGCTTTCTAAGTTGAACTCTGCCACCCTATCTTTCACCCTTGGGGCAGGCAAGGACAAACAACAAAGGAACTTCCCAGTATGGCTTCTGGCTTTTTTGGACTTTTTGTAGGCTAATCGGAGGTACGGTATAACTGAACACTCTCACAAACACACACACACACACATTCAAAAGCAACTGTAAAATTGGAGTTAGGTTACAATTTTATCAGAGGACCTTAGGAGGGGGTACTTCTGTCACTGTTTTGTCTCAAATCTTTGCCGTTTTCAGAGCCAGCAGAAGTAATGAGGCCTGGGTGTCTCTGACTGACTATATGTTTTGGCTCCTCCTATGGCTGAGACCTGTAAGCACCAAGTCCTTTACTTTGGATTTCTGGGATCTAGAAGCAGACCTTTTATATTCCTCTCAAAACAAGGCCAGGGCTTCCAGAGGGTGGAAGATTGAAAGTATTGAGAAAGAGTGAAAACATGCTTGCAGTATTCTGTAGTTTGGCAAAATGGTGATTCTCACAGAATGTCTCCCCATCCCCCCTGCAGATGAATCACCTGGGACCATTTTTATTTTTAATTTTTAATTAATTTATTTTTTCCCAACGTTACAGTGTTTATTTGATCATTTTTTCATTTATCTGATTGTGTTTACATGCATTAGATTCTTTATTCATTTGGTTTTTAAAAAATTTTTATTGGAATATAGTTGATTTACAATGTTGTGTTAGTTTCAGGTATACAGCAAAGTGAATCAGTTATACATATATCCACTCTTTTTTAGCTTTTTTTCCCTATATAGGCCATTACAGAGTACTGAGTAGAGTTCCCTGTGCAAACAGTAGGTCCTTATTAGTTATCTATTTTATATATAGTAGTGTATATATGTCAATCCCAATCTTCCAATTTATCCCTCCCCCTCCCCCCTTACCCCCTGGTAACCATAAGTTTGTTTTCTACATCTGTAACTCTATTTCTGTTTTGTAGATAAGTTCATTTGTACCCTTTTTTTTAGACTCCACATATAAGTGATATCATATGATATTTGTCTTTCTCTGTCTGACTTACTTCACTCAGTATGAAAATCTCTAGGTCCATCCATGTTGCTGCAAATGGCATTAAGGATCTTTTTTAAATGTACAGGTTCTTATGACTGGCTTCAGTCAAATGAATTCATATTTCTAGGGGCAGGGATCCCGTGTCTGAATTGTTTGTTTGTTTGTTTTTTGTTTTTTTGCGGTACGCAGGCCTCTCACTGTTGTGGCCTCTCCCGTTGTGGAGCACAGGCTCCAGACGCGCAGTCTCAGCAGCCATGGCTCATGGACCCAGCCGCTCCGCGGCATGTGGGATCTTCCCGGACTGGGGCACGAACCCGTGTCCCCTGCATCGGCAGGCGGACTCTCAACCACTGCGCCACCAGAGAAGCCCCCGTGTCTGAATTTTTAACCAGCTCTTCAGGAAGCCATGCAGCCTAAGGTTATTCTTTGAGTTAACAGTGGTGAACAAGACTGGTAGAGTACTTTGTTCACAGTCTAGTAAGTATACATTCAGCACTGTGTTAGCACACTACTTATGGATATAGAAATTTCTATTGCCTTTATGAATTTTCCAACTTATACATAGCTACCACATTGTTTTCATAATAAAAAATGAACATAAATGCTCTAATACAGTATATGCCTTACGTATTATGAATCATGTTCTTTTCTGCCCTCTTCTTCTTTTGCACTGGTTTTTTTTTCATCACGGTCTATCCTTTGTTTTCTATATCCAAGTCATCAGTAATATTCCACCAATTTTGTGTGGAGAAAAATCACGTTCACTTCATTTATTATGCATATAACATGTATGGGTATATCGATATCCGGCTGCATAAGTATTGTTCATGACATCTTTCCTGTTGTTTTCTCTCCACTCTGGTGCTTTTTTCTGGTTCAGACTACATGATACACAAATGAGTAATAATTCCTGGTAAGGAAGCCAGGAGTCAGTGGCAGTACGTCTCAGTGTATTTCAGATCGGTCCGTAGTATGGGAGTACTCCCTGAGATTTTATGTCCAGTTCTAACTGGTCCCTCTTCCAGAACCAAACAAGACTGGACATGAACTAAAGGCAGTCAAGTGACTTTAACAGGGAAGCACCTTGAACTCAGCTGTATTGGCTGAAGGAGGAGCTGTACAGTGAAAGGAGAGAAGTAGGAATTGTGTCAGGCAGCCTTTCTGCCTTCCCTTCCCTCCTGACCAGACTTGGTTTAAAGACTCTCTTTTGTTTTATAGACATAGTTTCAATAATCCTGAATTTTATAGGCTATAGGAAGACTGAGCAGGTGCAACATCTTTTAAATTCAACTTTACTGGAGACTGAGACCTGAGGAAGTCTATTGCACAAGTATTCAGTTACCCCAGATGATGCAAATCTAGAAATGAGAAACATGTTTTCTTTCCTTTTTTCCTTCTTTCTGGTTTAGCAAAGTCACCAAAACTCTAGGTTATCATGTTGTAATATGTTTTCAACATATTTTCAGCTCACAGATGCCTTTGCTTGATTTCCTTCCAGCAGACCCTGTTCCTCATGCATTTCTAATGTTAAGTCATGGCCCACAGTCAAGCATAGGATAAGCCTTATGTTTCTTCTGGACCAATGTGAGTGAGGCTTAGACTTAGAGCTGTGGGAGAATGTAGATGGGAAGAGGAGTGAGGGGTTTCTCCCACACTCCAAGCCCACTGTTAAGCTATTACTATCCTGGGAATGATAGAGAGAACATTGCTGAGATATTTGCTGTGTGGGACCAGGGGTGTGTGTGTGTGTGTGTGTGTGTGTGTGTGTGTGTGTGTGTGTGATCCTGACAGTTATACCTTCACTTCAACATTGCTTTAAAGCAACATGTAAAGAGGCTGTGATGCAGGGATCTTAAGAACAGCATTTTATTATTCTTTTCTCAGCCCCAAACCATTAGAAATCTCTTTCCATGGACATCTGGAAACCATTTAGGACCTCCTCCTTGTGCATGTTGGAAACTGAACAAGTGCTATCAACTCTAATGCAGTTGGGAAGTTGCAAATTCATAAGAGCAGCTGTGATTCTTACCAGCATTCTTTCCAGCTTCCTAGTAAAAGTAGGGCTGTGTCCAGGTTAAAATGGAAAGTTCTGATTTGGTGTCCATATGTTTTTCAATTTAACATTCCACATCTAGATTTTAAAAAAGTCTCAGTGCCTGACTGTTGGAATATTCATTGTGATTTTTGATACCTGCCTGGAACCTCCAAACATGTGAACACAGATTGTTTGTACTTTTGGAAAGGTTTTGTTATTGCCTTTGAGAAGCCACCATAATGGAAGGCAGTCTGATAGAATGGATAAATGAGTGTGCTGATTGACCAAAGAAAAGAAATGCGAAGAGGGCAGATAAGGAAAAAAAATAAACATAAATGTAAAGCTATGCTACACGTTCCCACCTCCTCTGGGAGATAATCCTGAAGCAGTTTATTTATTTATTATGTGCGCACTCACTATTCAAAATGCTGATGACATGAAAATAAAAATGATATGGTCCCTGCCTTCAAGGAATAGAATATGGAGAGAAGACCTGTGAATTAACAAAAGTTGCTGATTAGGTACATCCTGGCAGAAGAAAAAGTGGTAAATCTATTGGGGTGGAGATGAGGGAGGGGGAAAGAAGAAAATAATTCATGGAAAAGTAGGCATTTGCCAGGCTAATGAAAAGGTAGGGCAGCCCAGACAGAAGGAGTTACGTGAGCAAAATAAGTTTCAAAGAGCCTGGTAGGTTAAGTGGATTGGTCTTACCAAAGAGCAGGGTGCAGGAATGCGGAAGATTCAGGAGCTAGGCAGTAACCTCCAGAGAAGTTGGATCTTCATCCTCCTGACCATTCTGTGGAATATGATTAAACATTCCCCAGGCAGCAGCACCTCAGATTGCTGTTTCTCTTTAGTCAGTTAATGTTCAGTTTTATGAGCAAAAACTAATTAATAAAAACAGACTAAAATAATGAGAAAACTTTCACATTTATGAAATTTGTGGATATTAAAAAAAGATAGGAATATCAGAAAAGCTGCAAAATCTATATACTTCTGATGGGGATGTAAATGAATAGACTTGCCCAGAACTTTATATATGTATGTTAAAAGCCATACAATTCTTTGACTCATGGTCCCACTGCTGGAAATTAACCTTTTAGAATAAAATTAATCCTTGATTTTAAGATAAAATATGGGACTTAGTTTTTTTGTGTGTAACTTTAGGAACATGAATGACTGTCACACCACCAATGAAGAGGAGATTGGGAAAATTATGGCTTGTTATTTGAGAAAGCTTTAAGTAAGCCTACATGTGAGTGCATGGAGTTTGAATTAGAACTACCTGCATGAAGTAGGTAATCCAAATGGAAATAACATTAAAACTAGTCTTTATCTGGTAAAACACTTAGGGTTCCAGCAGAAGCAAATTAGAAACTGCTCGGTCGGGACATCTCCAAACCTGAACACCCTGGGATGCCAATGGTAAACAACTTTAGTGAAGATGAGCTCACAATAAATAAATAAATAAATAAATTACAAACTTCCAGGCTTCCAGATCTTCATCTACAAGGAGCATAATTGACCAAGGCCTCCAGATGCTGCACTCTAAAGCCCCTCAATCTGTTTTTACTGAAGCCAGTCTTCCCACAGGCTGCTCCCAGCTAATGCCTGAATGTGGCAGGGTTACCTAGGCAGGCATCCCTAGGTATGGGAGACACATGACACTGTTTATAGCTGTGTTTAGCATGAGGGTTCCCCAGAGGTTTGCTCAACCTTTCTTAGACTATGGAGCTTCTAACCAACCTTCCTTCCCTTCCACTTTCACTCAGGATTAGAGTTGCATGATAATCTGATGGCTCTCCCAGCCTTCTCCAGTTCCTTCCTCATTGTATCCCATGCATCTGTTTGAATAAAATCTTTAATTTCATTTTGGCATTTGTTTCTTCTGAGAAGAAGAAACCTTGATCTTGGAATTTGGGGCTAGCTTGTCCCATTAACCAGCAGGTGAAAGGACTCAGTCCTCACTAGTAGATGCAGATAGTCCCTGACAAAAGGTCAATTGCTAAAGATTTCACCAATCATGACCTAAGAAAATGTCCAGGTGGAGGGGAGTACTGAGTAAGGTGCAATGATCCAGGCTATTAAAAAATATGGAAGGAATAATGCAAACAAAGATAGTGGGGTTGGCTGGCTACTACTATGTTGTATTAATGCCCCGCAGAAGGATACTGGCAGGCTGGGGCTGTTAGGAAGCATTGCTAAGTGTGAAAATCAGAGAACTTCTGTGGTAGCTCTCAAAGAGCCCTGTATCCCCTGCAGTAAAAGGACAGATGTAATTAAAGGCAGATTGAGGACCTAATTGTTAGAGTCACAGAACTCCAAAGACATTTGAATGTTCAGCCAAGGCAGGTCTATTATGCAAAGGTCAGGGATCTGGTGGGAAAATTTAGAATACTGAAACATGGGCTAAAGATATCTAGATAGTGCCCTGCGGATGTTGACTCTGCAACCTTCACAAACTCTCTTGGCTTGCAGAGGTGGCCCGCCTTCTGTATTAAGAGGTAGCAGTTCTATGGTGCTGAAGGATGCTGCAGAAATCTCACCTCCATAACAGAGGCCACCTTCAGGACCTGACCCCACCTCCTCTCCTGCCTGCCAAGCCATTAACTAAGGCTAAACCCCAGTATACCATAGTTGAGGTCATGCTGGGCCTCAACCCAGCATGAAAGAGACTTGACATCCAAAGAATTGTAATAATTATCTAGCATGTTTTGGCAGGAGCCAGGGGAATACTCATGGGATTGAATTCTGAGGGGGTTTGATCAAGGGGGCTGGAATGTAAGACTGGATAAGAAAGAATTAGTTGACTTAAGAGCGCTTTCTTGAGACATGGGATTTAGCAACCTAGTGAAGTTGGTAGGGGATGGGTCAAACTCACAAACTCTTAGAAGTCTGGATAAAGCAATGGCCACCACTCACAAAGTGGAAATGCCTGAGGTGCCCAGCAGATGGTAAAAGAAGGACTAAAGACCCTGAAGAAGTGGGCATGGGCAAATCATTCACCAAGGCCATAGGGAATGTGCTGAGGAGAGGGGCATCAGCAGCTCAGTGGTTGCCTCCTCTGGATGCCAGAGATTATGGTAGGACAGGCAGTCACAGATCTGGGCTTATTAACATCCATGGGGATGATGGAGCTCTGGGAAGCCATGAGTCTGAAAGAAAAATGAGGCAAGAGTGGAGGATCAGGAGACTGAGGACTGTTGCTCCAATAAAAAGTCAAAATCCCTTTCTCAATTCCTTGACCTGAGCCAGTTTTCAGATCTGGAATCCATTAACTGAAGAGGTGACCAGGTACCTAGGAGGAAGGACCCTTCAGCACTGTGGCAAGAATATACTGTGACAATTACCTCTGTCTTTCTCCCAAGGGACTTATGACAACTTACTCAGATGGGGGAAAGGGGAATAACCAGATATACTGAGGGTTAATGGACATAGGGTCTGTTCTTAGAACCCCTAAGTGTCACCATGGTACCCTTTGTTAGAATTAGAGCCTATGGAGGCCAAGTAATAAATGGAATCCTGGAGGACTGCACAATTGGAGTTGATATATTTGGAAATGGAGTAAGTTCACACAGGTTTCCTGGTCTGTGGAATAAGAGTTATCATAGCAGGGAAGGCCAAGTGTAAACCTTTGAAATTTCCCAACCCCCTTTCTGTCCCATCCAAGATAATAGACCCCCCCAATATCATATCTTGGGGAAAGGGGATGGTGGATATTAGTGTCATCATTAAAGACCTAAAGGACGCAGGGGTGGTAGTTGCTACCATATCTCCATTTAATTTACCAGAATAGCCCCTTCTAGAAAATGGATGGATCCCAATAGTTCTGTAGATTACAATAGTAGTAGCAGCTCCAAGTGCAGCTGCTGTACCAGATGAGGAATCATTCCTAGAACAGATGAGTAAGGACTCAGGCTTGTAGTATGTAGCTATTGTCTTGGCAAATGAATTTTCTTTTTCCAATTAGGAAAGAGGATCAGAAACAACATTCACGTGGCATGGGCAACAATATTCATTTACAATTTTGTCTCAGGTCTATCTCTCTCCCATTCTCTGTTGTAGAATAGTCTGAAGAGACCTGGACTGCCTGAACATCCCACAGGACATCAAGCCAATCCACCTCGGTCCACCTCGGCTCAAGGAACTTGACAGTCTGGCCAAAGCTTTCTTAGACTTCACGGCGGTCTAGAGCGCTTCCACTCAACCTTCCTTCCCTCCTTCCTTTCCTTGGGAGTAAGATTTGCATCCTGATCTGATGTTTATCCCAGAAATCCCTATCTCCTTCCCTATTTTCAGTCACAGATAATTCCCTGAACAAAACCCTTATATGTTTAATCACATTTTGGCCCCAAATGTCAATAGTCCTGAGGTTGAGAAACCCTGGCTTAGAAAGATAATAACAAGGGGAGTTGGGCATCAATATTGGCTTAATTATTTTGTGATTCCCTGGAGATAGAGCTCTCGGGGTTTGGTCCAGATAGCAGACACTGCACCAAGGAAAATGATGTTTCTGAGAAGCAGTTTGACTAAGAGTATCCTGTTCCTGAGGGCTTTGGTCAGAACTGGCTTGCTCTGAGAATGCATGGACTTAATAATCCTTGTCTGCTTGTTTGACTTCCCTCCCTCCCTCCCTCCCTCCTCCCTTCCTTCCTTCCTCCCTTCCTTCGTTCCTTCCTTCCTTCCTTTTTCCCTCCCTCCCTCCTTCCTTCCTTTTTCCCTCCCTCCCTCCCTCCTTCCTTCCTCCCTTCATTCCTTCCTCCCTCCCTCCTTCCTTTCTTCCTTCCTTTCTTCCTTCCTCTCTTCCTCCCTCCCTCTCCCCTCCCTCCCTCCCTCTCCCCTTCCTCCCTCCCTCCCTTCCTCCCTCCCTCTCTTCCTCCCTCCCTCTCTTCCTTCCTTCCTTCAAGCCTTCATTCTTTCTCTCTCTCCCTCTCCCTCCATACCCTCCCACTCTTTCTTTTCTGGCCCCAGTGACTTCTTGTCTCCTACCTCAACATAGTAGTAAGAAAATAACAATGATTACTTGATAGTTCCATCCTGAGAACGCAACTCTCATGCAAACAGTTAACAATGACTTATAGTTTGAAATTTCTCATGGTTCAGTTTCGGATAAAGGGTGAATGTTCTTGGAAAGTTTGCACTTAATCAGAAAAGTTATTTTCGAATTATGGTCTTAGAGTAATTGCTGGGCTTTTAGATTTGGAAATATTTTCTTACCAGGTATTGTCCACTCATTGCTCCGAGATTTGGGTTAATAATTTTATCACTTAATAATTTTTTCCTCCTCTTCAGTTCTTACACACTTGCACATATTCAGTTTCACTTCTACTGTGAGCACTGCACCCCCAAATTACAGCTGAATTCACTCCAACCTCAAGTTCTAACTGGGTCAGGTTTGTTAATAATCAAGCCCAGTTTAATCAACTTTTTCATAAAATTGATCTGGGTTTCAAGAACGTAATGAAACCAGAACATGGGGGAGTTTAGAATATAGTCTGGTCTCAATTTGCCTGCTCTTTGAAAACCACAGTGTAGTTTCAACCCATCTAAACTTGGATAGTTTAATTGAAAAAAAATGGTGACTGGAAAATCCCACCAACCAATGGAATATAATAGCACCCTTCTAAGGACAGTAACCCAGAGGGAAATGTTATTTTTCTTGTTAGGTTTGTCAGTAAAGTGATAGATATTCTACAATAAATGTATCAGAATTTATGAGTGCTGATCGCTTTAGAAAGTGACCTTGGACATCCAATCAGTCATTATTTAATATGAATAATCAAGAAACTGTCTTGATCAGTTTATTTCATCTGTGTTCCCAAGTGTCTCACCTCACCTTCAGACTCTGTTTTACCTCCTAAAATTCTCAGTCTTTCACTGAATGAGGCTTAGCATTAGTAACTATCCAAGACTTGGATCCAAAGAAGTTTTGACTATTGGGCTTACACCTTGGGAAATAGTCACTAGGCTCTCTCCATACTCAGGCAAGGCCCAGCTTTCTTCCAAGTCCCTTTGTCTGGATCTCAGGACTGAGTTTCTGCTTTGAGACTTCTGACTGTCTTGCTCTGTCTTGCCCTTTCCCTGAGGCCAGAAACTTTCTATCTTGGGACCTGGGACTCATTAGTCTGTGGGGAAACCTTCTGAATGAAGAAGAATCCAGTTACTATCTACCTGGATTCCTACTTTTTGTGTTCTACTCACCGTATACAATCTTTTCCTTGGGCTTCAGTACTGCTACTTCTGCCTTGTGAAGGTTTGGAATTACCCCTCCTCTGATCCCCCAGGGGCCTGAAGCTTATCTGCAGTCCATCACTAGTGATGGGTAATGAGAGAATCAGCCTTCCTCTCCATCTCCACATGACTTGTGTGGCAGGATTATATCTCCTGCTCAAATCCAAGATGTGAGAGCTCATCCTTTGTTCTATGATGCCACCATTACTGAAAATGTTCTTGGTATTGAAAGGCCTGTAGCACAAGCCTTCCAACATTTTCAAAGGCAGCAGTTATTTGTTGTCTGAATATGAATATGGTATTTTTCCCTCAACAATTTCTTCATTAACTGAGGACCTTGGTGACCAAACCAGGTGTTTCCAATTTTGTATCAAAACCAAAATATAATTGTAAAGTAACAAGACACGGAATTTATTTTCTCCACCACAAAAGTGAGAAGAATTTCAAAAGAGGCATTCCAGGGATGTCTTAAACAATGACAGTGTCACTGGAAAAATACAGTCTTCCAAGATGGCATATTTGATGAACTGCCACCATTTGGATTGGCAGTTTTATGCTCATATCCAGCTGAAGATGAAGCAGTTGAATCTTTCATCACTCAGAGCTTTTTTTTGTTTGTTTTGTTTTGTTTTCCCAGCTATAATGAGCTGTGGGGAGCTAGTCATCCTCCCATTTCCTTGGGATTCTCCTTGTGACACAGTGACGATGTCTCCTCTAATGTTACTGTGTAACCTAAGTGTGGAGAACTAAAAGAACTCCCTGTGCTAAAGAAAGCTGAGTCTCTTCTTTTCCCCTTGCCTCTTTCTGCCAAAGAGGCTGGCATGGTTGAGGGCCTTAGACTACACTCCCGTAGCATAAAGGGAAAAGTATCAAGTAGGAATACAATTTTGACATAGAGAAATTGGCCAGAGAATTTCTAAAATTGCTTAGGATTGGTCCTTTAATTTTCTGCCCTTGTTATGCTCAAGGTCATGTCTAATTTATGTTACTGAATATGGGAATTTCTAGGAATTCTCTGATACCTGATTCTGACATTTTTACCCCTTGACACCTGAAGTCCACCTTAAATGGCAGGTCATCTGTTTGAATGACCTGCTTGGTATATCTTGTGTAGTTTCTATAAAGTTAGAAACCAAGGACGTGCATTCAGAGAATGGAAAGTTTTCAGTGGGATGGGAAGCCAGGCTTATCTACCTGCCTGTAAGGATCAGTTTCTCCTTGTCACAGCCAGTAAGAGATGGACTTTAAACTTAAGATTCCCACATTCAACATCTCAATGAATTAAGACCTGAATCAGACTACATTTAATAAACTTCCTCTTTTAAAATTTAGCCCACTAATGTCTCTCTCCTATGTTGGTCCCATAATCCATTTATTTGCATGTCTAATTAACCATGTCCATAAACATTATGTATCTGTATGGTACATTATGTATGTAAGGAATGTGTTTCTTAATGTGTACAGTATTTTTCATAGTATTCTAGGAAAGTTAACACAAGAAATGCTTTTAGATTATTGTGATGGTGATGGGTAGCTGATGGCACAATATGTTGCGCTGGAGAAATTCTTCTTTGGTAGATATTTTAGAAACTGGAGTTCTTATATAGACTTATCTTGAATTTCAAATACCTGCATGAAAAGGAAGCTATATCCATATCTTATCTCCTTTAAACTTTTTACAAAAATAGGAATGCTAAAGTTCTGATAACTTGGCATACACTTAGTGCTCTATAAACATTAACAAGACTTTTAAGTTTTATTGTTTGCAATATCTTATCTGTTTTTCTGATCACAAATAGTACAGGTACATTCATAAAAATGGAAAATAGAGGTAGATGAAATAAGAAAATTAAAATTCTATGTAATCACCATTAACATGTTGCTGTATAAAATTCTGCATGTATTTTCACTTTATTTTTACAAAATGGATCATATTCTAAATACAATTTTCTAACCTGTTTTTTCCACTTACATATCATGAAAATTAGAGATTCTTCCTAATTGGGCCTCCTCATTTTCATAGATGAGAAAATTAAACTCTAGTGAAATTATATGACTAAAGTGGTTTCCACTTAGGTAGCATCAAAGCCACATCTATAACTCCAAACTCTTAAATCCCATGCCACCATTTTATGCATTTTTTTTTTTTTTTTTTTTTTTTTTTTTTGGTGCGGTACGCTGGCCTCTCACTGTTGTGGCCTCTCCTGTCGCGGAGCACAGGCTCCGGACGCGCAGGCTCAGCGGCCATGGCTCACAGGCCCAGCCGCTCTGCGGCATGTGGGATCTTCCTGGACCGGGGCACGAACCCGTGTCCCCTGCATCGGCAGGCGGACTCTCAACCACTGCGCCACCAGGGAAGCCCCATTTTATGCATTTTATCTCTTATGTACTATAACTAAAGTCTGACTCAATAAGTTGGAATTAGGGAGCATGAGAAAGTCTTTATCTTCCCCTGATGTGTTTTATCTTGGCTGAATGTTTGCTGGGAAACACAGTGGGAAAGATTAACTAACTCAGAAGTTATTAAAAATATTTTATAGAAAATAATTTGTGAATTTTGTTGATTGGTTTTCAATCTTTAAAGCTTCAAATTGAGGCCTCTCTGCCAGAACAACTGGTTTTGCGGCATTAAATCTTGGTACATCCCAAACTGCTATAAATCTTAAAACTTTATTATCTAAGCCAGTGTCAATAGAAATGTGGTTAAATCTAAGTAAGAGTTTCCTGACTTTTAAGCTAGTGAGTTAAAAAAAACATTTATACTGTGGTAATTTGAGTTAAAGACTTAAAAAAATGTTTCTATGAATCAGTCTTATCAATTACTATCAATTTTATTTGCTAAATTTAGTACTAGAGTGACATTATCTGTACATTCTTTGTATATAAACATCTAACAGAGTATCTTTTTTGGGGTTTTATGATATTAAGAGCTTTGTGGAATTTTATGAAAGTTCCACCCACAATCAAAACCAGTGTTCTCTGATTGTTGATTAATTCTGTCAGGTAGGTCAGAATTGATACTTTTTTGAATATATGCAAACTATCTTTCATTTAAAGTTTCTGTTTTAATAAATGCTGGAAAGGGTGTGGAGAAAGGGAACCCTCCTGCACTGTAAGTGGGAATGTAATTTGATACAGCCACTATGGAGAATAGTATGGAGATTCCTTAAAAAACTAAAAATAGAATGACCATATGACCCAGCAATCCCACTACTGGGCGTATACCCTAAGAAAATAATAATTCAAAAAGACACATGTACCACAATGTTCATTGCAGCACTATTTACAATAGGACATGGTTACAACCTAAATGTCCGATAGACAAATGGATTAAGAAGATGTGGCACATATATACAATGGAATATTACCCAGCCATAAAAAGGAACGAAATTGAGTTATTTGTAGTGAGGTGGGTGGACCTAGAGTCTGTCATACAGAGTGAAGTAAGTCAGAAAGAGAAAAGCAAATACCGTATGCTAATGCACATATATGGAATCTAGAAAAATGGTACTGATGAACCAGTGGTAGGGCAGGAATAAAGATGCAGATGTTGAGAACGGACTTGAGGACACGGCGGGGAAGGGGAGGCTGGGACATAGTGAGAGAGTAGCAATGACATACATATACTAACAAATGTAAAACAGATGGCTGGGGGGAAGCTGCCGCACAGCATGTGGAGATCAGCTCCATGATTTGTGACCACCTAGAGGGGTGGGATAGGGAGGGTGGGAGGGAGGCACAAGAGAGAGGTGATATGGGGATATGTGTGTGCATATAGCTGATTCACTTTGTTGTATGGCAGAAACTAACACAACATTTTGAAGCAATTATACTCCAATAAAGATATATTAAAAAAAGTTTCTGTTTTGCCTTCCTCTGCACCATCCATTTGTCTCTCATTTTTCTTCTTCTTTCTTTTCATCTTCCTCTTTACTCCCATTCTCATAAAAATCCTGAGGATGTTTCCCCAAGTTTTTCTTTGCTATAAGAGATTTTGAAGTTAATCAATATGTTCAGATTATACAAATGGCATTCACTTAACATAGACATTTTATGACGCTAGTTAAAAGAAGGCCTGTATATCTAGAGAGCAAGCCAGAGAACTGAGAAGTGATTTATTTTCTCAAATGAAAAGAGTGGTTCCAAATGATGAGAAAAAAAATGTATTTACTCAACAATATTTATCACCATAAACTTGGTTACTGAATTTAACCTGTAAATCAAGATAATAAACCCCAGTAGCAAAGACTTGATATTTATAAGTCATAACTTCCTTTAGCTCTTTTTTATATCGTGAATCAAAAATTCCTAACAAATTCATTTGGTTTTAAGCACACGTCTGTCTCTCTTATCCAGAGGGTGAAATGCAGGGGAGATAGTTGACCAATGCTTTTTGACCTTCTTATATTTGGGGAGGACAGGAAAAAAATGTTTCTGGTATTTTCTATTTGTCAGCATTTCTCAACCAATGTAAAAAAATGGCAAGATCTTTATGTGATCAGAATGAATTTAAATAATGTTGAGAATTAACAAAAACACAAGAAATGGATTCCTCAGGGTTTTAAAGGCAGCTTCATTGCTGTAACATGATTCTCTTAGATGAGTACAGAAACTGGGCTCTACACATGTGCCAGACAAAACCTAAAGACTCTGGGTTTTAGTCATGGTGTATCACCCTTGCTGCCTTCAACAGGTCCTGATGTGACCAAGTAGGTGCCATTATTTAGCTTCCTACTCATGGATGAAGCTCTGGGCCAGAGAGTTTCCTCTTGGAGCAGAATCCATGAAATAGAGCCTGCTAACGAAAGCTGCTAAATGTAACCAACTGCTTCTAAATGATTTTCTCCTAAAACATGCTTGAATAATACAGTTCACTGAGCCAAAGTTTCCTGCCATGGCCTCCCTCTATCTCATTTAGTTTTTCTACAACCAAGTAACCTATTAGAAAATTGTGCCCAGGAGAAGGTAGAGCCAAATGATGCATATTTTAGATTCTGGTTGGTAAATGGTTCAGCGTGACGTGTGGTCAGAATTGGAGGTGGTGAGGAGTAACCAGAATCTTTCTCCCTTGCCTCAGCCAGATAATGACACGTTCACCAGTTCATCCCTTTTACTCTTGGAAAGAAGCAAAATTGGCTATGTGTTGTGTCCAGATTACACTCAGAGAAGAACAAAAAAGTATGGCCATATCAATGATACACTTTTTAAGATGGTGAATGCCACCTGAATCCATTGGCATGACCATATATTTGTGTGTGTGTATGGTAAATATAAACATAACATAAAATTTACCATTTTAAAGTGTACGATTCAGGTATTTATACATTCACTATGTTGTGCAACTATCACTACTGTCTAATTCAAGAACGTTTTCATCACCCCCAAAAGAAATCCTATACCCGTCAAGCAGTCATTCTTCATTTCCTGATTCTCCCCCCTGTCCCTGGCCATCCATAGACTGCTTTCTGTCTCTATGGACTTGTCTATTTTGGATATTTCATACAAATAGGATTATATAACGTATGGCCTTTTTTACTCAGCATAATGTTTTCAAGGTTCATCCGTGTTGTATCATGCGTCAGTACTTCATTCCTTTTTATGGACGAATAATATTCAATTGTATGGATATACCTCATTTTGTTTATCCATTCGTCAGTTGATGAACACTTGGGTTGTTTCCATCTTTTGGCTATTGTGATTAGTGTTGCTATAAGACCATGATTTTTTTTTTAATTTAAATAAAATCTGATTTGCTGATTTGTGTTTTTGGGTACCCAAGCCCCACCAGGAAGTCTGATGGGGCTGGGTTTCAAGTTGCAAACTAGCAGGAAATTAGAGTCAGAAGCCCTGTTAATTTAGTAGGGCTTGGGAAGATGGGGAATGATGGTGGAGGCATGAGAAGAGAATTAAACTAGAGTTAAGGACTTTGGGGCTCTCATCTTGGTTCTGCTACTAACAGGATGTGCATGTAATTTTGGGTAGATCAGTCTGCCTCCCTGGGCCTTTGTTTACCATCTATAAAATGGGAGAGCAGAACTCACATTTCCTCTAGGATTCAGTGCCTGCAACATGCTGTGCAAACCCATGGTGTTCCTTATCATCTAACACACCTTTCTCCACCATCATAGTTGCTATCACTCACACTGCAAAGGACTAAAGATGCTCCTTTTCTGTATTCAAGGTGTGAATATAACAGTTTCCTTTGAACTGGATGTGTGGAGGAGGTCATGGCCTGAAATCATAAATGCTGCAGTAGCAGCAGGGCTTGAAATAACACAGCTCAAAATATGAAAACAGTGATTGTCTCTGTCACCAAGGATCTGAAATAAGTGCTTCAGGCTGAGATTAGCCAGCCACAAATATCATGGGAAAAATGGGTTCCATTAAATATTTGACAGTTCCAATGTCCACTATTTATAGCTAGCAACTATTTGGGTGTCGGGTGGGTTATTCAGCATTAAAGACAATTTTGAGTCATACTCCAAGGTTTCTTCCTCTTTCACTGAGGCAAGTAAACAGTGACTTGTGCAGTTTCTTCTTTTGTAAAATGGAAATGATACTGGGTCATCTCAACTTGTCTAAATGGGAATCAGGCAGGCTCTTGAGTACCATTCAGGTGAAGAGAGCTGGGGTGCAGCATCACAGGTTAAATATTGAACTATTTATCCATCCCTTTCTGTCTATTTTTCCTTGATGATGAAGGAATAAGGCTTAGATGTGTGATCCTGGGCAAGCCAATTTACTTCTCAGCATCGGTTATCCAATCTATAAAAGTATCATCTATTGATATTTTGAAAACTTCTATTCTTGGTTTTTGATAAAGTCACTTACCTAAAATATTCATGGCTGGCTGTGTTGCAACAGGGGTGAAGGATTAAGGATAAAACACAGTTAACTTTAATTGTACTTTTTAGGTGTGAGAAGCTAAGAAGATTGAGAGATAATCAGTGATGATAATGGCTGAAACCAGAAATATGAGATCATTATCCATAAATGGAGGTAAGATATTCAAAAGCACTCAATCATACGAAGTAAGGAGCTTGGGTAATTAGAACATAGATTCCCCCTTCACATTACTTTGTGATGGCTGTAGTCACAGTTGACTTTGTCATTTATTCATTCAAAAATATTTGTCTTCATCTCTGCATAAGTAAAGCTCTGATAGGTGAGGATTAACCTTCAGCTGAAGCAGCCCCTGCATTGCATTTTGTCATCCAGACCACCAAATAAAGCTTTGCTTCCCTGACAACAGTTTCCACTTTCCCCCTAGCGAGGGGACAATGTAGACTAAAAAGCCAGCAGGAGTCTACTCTATTTCCCCGCTAAGGGACTGGCAGAAAGTCCACAGCTCAGAACCGTCCATTTTTACCTGACTTTATGATGTAGATTACAGTTTCCTAGGGACTGAAAATTCACCTACCACATTTATTTAAGTAAGTTCTTGCCCAGCCCATATTTTCACCCTTTAATGGTAATGAAGCTAAAATTTCTTTCCAGTCACTTTGCATATCATTTCCTTTCTCTTTAACTCTCTTTCGCAGTGAGATGATTGTTAGATCCTTCTTTAGCAATCACTTTGGTAGATGATTTTCTTTTTCCTTTGAAGTCGATTTTGAAAGGAGATGTACTGTGATGAGCTAATTACCATAAAAACACAGAGTATATAACCTTAATTAGGCATGATTATAGGCTCAACGTAACGGGATGTCCTGAAACTGCACGCTATGCAAATAGAGACTTTTCATTCTACCCGTTACGTCTGAAACCATCAAGCAAAGGATGTTTTGCAGTATGTACCACAGTCAATGCCAGGTGCAAATCTTTCAACAAAAGGTGTTTTTCTTTTTTTTTTGGTTGGGGGGTGGTTGGTGGTGTACCAGTTGGGGAAAGGATAATTAGGAGAAGGTTCAGAAAAAATAAAAACCTTTAAAAGTTCAATTAAGCTCAAGATGAGCTTTACAAATTCAGAGGAGTTTTACAATTAAGTAAAACAACACAGTTACCCTACCCGACCCATATCTCCTCTGGAATTCTGAAGGCACTCCACTCTAGGCATCATTGTGAATTATGCAAATCTTGAGAGATCTTTCAAATCCAGTAACCACTAAGAGTACTACAAAACCAGTCTGGGGTTTAGTCAAACTAGTAGGATATAGGAAGATGGTGAGGAAATGAAATCACAGTGAATCCCCGAACCCTAATTTTAGCCAATTATTTTCATTTCCTTTACCACCAACCTTTCTTTTCTAATTGGAGTGGTAAAAGTAAATAACAAAATTGATTTTCCCCTTCCTACCCTGAAATGAAAACATCCAAGGATGCGGTACGCTTAGACATTTAAATATTCAACCACTGAATAATTGAGATCTCACAATGGAGAAATCTTAGATTATGTCTAGCGTTGTGAGTTTTCAGACTCAATCAGGTAGCAAATAATAAGCTATTTGGTTCCAGATACTGATAGAGACAATGACAGCAGCAGAAATTCAATAAATGTGTGAGTTTTAGAAAAGAAAGTTAGTCTAATATACCATCCATTCACTAGCGCTGATAATGAAAGAAGGCTTTATATAACAGCTGAATTTTGAAATCCATAGTTTTCTCTGTATTTAATAGATGAGTTAACGTTTACCAGGCACGTACTGTATTCTAGGTCCAGTTTTCAACAATTTATTGGCATAGTTGAATGCCAATAACCATCATTACAATAACCCTATAAGACGGTTATATAACTAGCCAAATTTTATAGATGAGATAGCTGGGGATCAGAGAAGTTCGAAAACCTCACCCAGGATACATCTAGTAAGCAGCGGAGTCAGGATTTGAACTCAAGTCTGTCTGACTCCAGCCATGCTCTTAAGCACTGTGTTGGGCTCCTTGGTGTCTGTCAGTCCTCTGATGGAATCCTTACTTATTCGTACTTCTCCCAGAGCTGGAAATGAGATGCAAGAGACAGAAAAAGTGTTGAGAACAAAATTGAAATGCAGAAATCCTCCACCATTTGTTATGTACAAAGGAGGTCCTAGTTAGTTGCTAGGAGTGGCGTGAGGGTGCAAGATGGAATTATCAATAGAGTTTGAAATAAAGGAGACAGAATTGCCCACAACTGTAATAAATACAAACGGTATGACAAGACATATTATTACTGTACATGACATAATAGGGGAAAAGAAGTACTGGGCGGGATGAGATCAGGATTTAAATCCAGTTTTCACCACCTACTAGCTGAGGGACTGGGTCAATCAGAGACTCTACAGGAAACAGGTGGTTCAAATAAGAGACTCAGTGAAAGGACTACAGTTGACCCTTAAACAATGCAGGAGTTTGGGAAAATCTACAAATAATTTAGAGTCAACATTTGGTATCCATGGTTCCTCCATACCTGTGGTTCAGCTTCTGTGGATTCAACCAATTGAGCATGGTGTGGTACTGTAGTGTTTATGATTGAAAACATCTGCATATAAATGGACCATTCAGTTCAAACCCCTATCGTTCAGGGGTCACTGTATTTTAGAGGTCTTAAGGAGGGCAGGGGCAGATGATATTAATGCTCTCAGACTCTAGAAACAGTGGAAGCTGATACCACTTACAGGACTGAAAAAAGCAGGGGAAGAGATAGTGAGAATTGGCATCATAGAAGTGGGGGTACCCGACAGGAACCACAGCTGTACAGAGCTACTGTCACTACCAGAGACAGGGTCTGAATCTGGGAAAGAGCCGGGAAGAAATACCCCACCCTCCATCCTCATGCTCTCTGATCTTCCGCTGGTGCCTCAAATCAGCTGATCCCTCCAGGAAGCTAACCTGCCTGAGAACCCAATCTTCTGTGGGGGTCTGTCTCCCACATGGAGAATGGCTGTGAGGGAAGGGGTTGGAGAATAACCTTGAACAAGTCACCTCCTCTCTCTAAATTTCAGTTTGCTTATCTGTGCTATAGTGCCTACCATATTAATAGCGGCCCTATAATTTCTAATTTCAACTTTTGATTTTGAAAATTTTCAGCCTCACAAAAAATTTATAAGAAAAGTATTATGCACACAGTGATATAACCTTCACCTAGATTCTCCAGTTGTTAACATTTTGTCACTGTTGTTCTATTATTATTATTCTTTCTCTCTGATGACACAAACATATACACATATTTTTGCTGAACCATTTGAGAGTTATTTGCCAACATCCTGAGACTTTATCCCTAAATATTTAAGCAAATATCACCCCCAAAGACATTTCCCTACATAACCCCAATAAGATGATAACACTCAGCAAATTTAAAATTAATGCAATACTATTATCAAATATAGTCTGTATTCAAATTTGCCCAAGTTTCTCAACAATATGCTTTATAGTTGATTTTTTTCAATCAAGGATTACACATTGGATTTTGTTGTCATGCCTCCTTAATCGCCTTTAATCTACAACAGTTTTTCAGGTTTTTTATTTTTTAATCTTTCATGATATTAAGGCCAGTTTTGAAGGCCAGGTGTTTTGCAGAATGTTCCCACTATGGATTTTTCTAGTTGTTTTTTTCATAATTAGATTCAGTTTAAGCAATTTTGGCAATAATACTACAGAGGTGTGTTCTTCTCAGTGTATTGCATCTGGACTTGATGTCAGAATGCCCATCATAGGCGATCTTCAGTTTGATCACTTGGTTATGGCAGTATATGCTAGATTTATCCATTATTCTCTCCCCTTTGTAATTATCAAGTCATCTACGGGAGGATATATGTGAATATATCTTTTTCACCAACATCCTTTCACCCAGTGGTTTTTACAACTGTTGTTTGGCAGAAATTGTCTCATAAAAGTATAATTAGGGGAGCTGGTAAGAGTTCTTCAAAAGTTTCTACTACGACCCTCATCTCTTTTTATGTTAAACTGTTTTCAGTCATTTGTCTATTAAAATGTTTCTAGTGTGCTCATCACGTGCCACGGCACTGTGAGATTTTTACCTGTGGCTTCATGGTTGCCGAAGCTGATATCTTTAGCTTGGCTCTATCTCCCGTGCTCCAGGTCCACACTGGCGGTTGCTTTTGAGGGTCTCCATGTTACCATCTGTGGATACCTTAAAGTCAACATGCCCGAATGGAACTCATCATCTTCACTTCCTGATCTGCTCTTCTTCTATTTTCTATTCCAGTAAATTACACTTCTGTTTTCTCAGTGACTCTGTAATAAAAAGGACTCCTAGTTACTGAGTGGCCAGCCTCCGTAATAGGTCTTTTATATACGTTACATGCATTATCTCATGAAATCCTTACAATAGAATTGCAGCTATTTTCTGAAGGCCATTGGGCCCTTAGCCCCATATAATCAGCTAGCAAGTCTTCATGCTAGGATTCAAATCCAGTTCTCTTCGGCTTCAAAGCCTTTGCTTTAGTATAGTGATTAACGGCATCATTGACTTCAAATCCTGGCTCTCCTACCAACGATGGGGGATTGGATAAGCCTCCTTAACTCTCAGTGCTTTGGTTTTCTCCTCTATAAATTGGGAAAGCCAATAATCCCTGCCTTGTAGGATGGTTTGGAGACTTGAATCAGATAAAACTTGACAAACATTTGAAGAATTCCTGGCAGCACCAAGCCATAAATCTGGTGTCACCCTAAACTCCTCCATCCACTCACCGCTTGAGGATTAGCCCCCTTAGGGACCTTGTCACCACTGCTGTCATTGCCTTAGTTTAGACCTGGAGTTGGCAAACCATGGCCGGGAGGCCAAATCCAGCCTCCATCTGTTTTTGTAAATATTTCTTTTTTAAATTGAGGTATGATTGACATTAAAAATAAGGTGTTATTGGAACACAGCCATGCCCATTCATTTACATATTTTTTGTGATTGCTTTCACCTTACCACAGCAGCGTTGAGTAGCGGCAACAGAGACCACTCTGTTTGGCCTGCAAAGCCCAATATATTTACGGTCTGACCCTTTACAGAAAACAGTCTGCCAATTCCTGGTTGCCCGTGGTATTGCAATAGTCTCCTCCTTGGTTTTCCTGGTTATATCTTCTTCCTCCTTGAACTCATCCTCACCACCCCTCCTCCTGTGCCGGGGGAATCTCCCTAAAATGTGCACTTAATCATGCCTATTTGCTCCTTGTGGTGCATTGAAGACTATGAACCTAGTCTTCCACGTACTGGTGAGCCCCATACCAGGCTTGTTCTCTGGCTGTAATGAATGCTTTACGCCCTTTCTAGCCTGGCACACGCTGTTTTTCTGGTCTGAATACCCGCCTCTTGCCCCTTGTCCTTAACAAAAAGTTCAGCGTTTACTTCTCTGAGAAGCGCTTTCTGACTTCCACAGGCTGAACCAACGGCTTCTGCCCCTTTATGTCTTCAGCAATACTTCAACTTCAGCATTTATCCACAATTTCATGATCATGGGTTTAAATGTCTGCCTTGTGACTGCTGTGACTTCCTCTCAAGATTAGGAACATACATTTTTCACTTTTGTATCTGAATGTGGCCCTTAGTAAGCGTCCTTTAAGTTGTTGCTGCCTGCTGGCATTTCAGGTGGGGTTTGAAGGCTTACATAAGGAGTTTGAGGAGTATGGGAAAGAGGCAGGTCAGGAGAGAGGTGGCACCTTAGCTAACAGCTGGAGGATAAAACAAGATAATGGGAGGGAGAAGGCAGTAGGAACAGTGTTGGTTAAGCTGATGAAACCTGAAAGAGGTGTGTTGGAGAGATGACGAGCAGAGGAAGGGGGCATGTGAGGGGATGCTGGAAGATAGTCTAAGAAGAGAGGCGTCAGGCCCGTACTCTACACAGCCTCCTTTGCTGTGCTGAGGAGTCTGGACAAGGGAAACCATGAAGGGCTGCAGGAAGCAAACACCATACTGTCTGCTCGTGTGTCGGTCTTCTGGAAGTCCTTTGAGGCATTGACTACGTTTTTGTTTTGTCGTCATTCAGTCCTACACGCACACAATTTCTGGCATATCATAGGCTCTCAATAAATGTGTCTTTCATCGTTGAAATATAAGAAAAGTCCTCAGTTTTAAGAGTGGGTTAGTCTCCGGTGCTTAGTATTTTCTTAGAGGATGAACATTTGCTCTGTCTGCAACTTTCATAAATTTAAGAACTTCAGTCATATTTCACCTCAGTCCTTGGATTTTCTGCTTGAAAACTTCCCATTAGGAAAAAAGAGTCTATTCTCTGATGGAAGGTTTGAATTTCTTGGATCTTTTTCATTGACTTTTTCTTCTTCAATTCTGTTTTGTCTTTGTTGAGTTAAGGCTTTCAAGAGCCCCAGAATTCTTTCCTGCAAAACCAGAGGCAGATCAATTTATTTCTTGTGATTTTGGTATTTTCTCCTAACAAAAATCTTAAATGGAGCTAGGAGAAATAAACTCTGATTTGCAAAGCGTGCCAAAGATGGTGCCTCACAGGTGGAATGCAAAGCCTTCATTAATGATGCCCAGACTAATTCTGTCTTTAGCACAAGGGCTCAGAGAGCCAGCAACTTAGCAGGTTTTTGTTGGGGGGGGGGGGGGGGGGCGCGTGTCAAAGAAATAAATTGGGTCGTAAAATATGCCTAGACAATTGGATAAAACTGGGACTTAGGGGGACTCCTGCACTCCAGGGAATTCTCCAAGTCTCCACTTATCCTCAAAATGAACAAGAAGCTTCAGTTTCAAATTGAGTGCATTTTCCATCCATGGATTGGCTTGTTTTGTTCAGTTTTACTTTGAGTATTTGAGGTTATCTTTTCGACGTAACAGCTAAACCCACGGCTTCCTTTCTCGTAAAACCAAAACAAAAAGGCTAGAAATTCAGGTGCCTTCTGCGTGTGCACATGTGTAGTACATACCTGGGATCAAAGCCTGCTATATAAAGTCCTTGATTCTGTGTGGGTTCAAACACATTTCAAAGCTTCAGGATCCTGAAAGTTTTCGCTCTGCTTCCTGAAGACCTGAACACCGCTCCCATAAAGCCATGGCTTGCTTTGGCTTCCAGAGTCATGGGGCTCGGCTGGACCTGGCTTCTGGGACCTGGCCCTGTACTGCCCTGTTTTCTCTTCTCTTCATCCCCGTTTTCTCTAAAGGTGAGTGAGGCTATTGGAGCATGGAGGTGGAGGAGGTGTTTCTCCCACCTGGGTTTCATTCCTTTTAGCAGTCAAGGGCAGTGATTTATAGCAAATCCAGAAGCTAAAGGTGAGACTCCAATCTCCTGGCGTGGGCAGCTCTGTATTCCAAGGCAGGCAGGGGACAGCTGACAGCAGCAAATCAGCAGAGACACAGCTCTTAGCAGTTTGCTGGGCATGGAGTGGGAGCTTAATGAATACGTGTGAGTTGGTCTGGGAGACATGAGCAATTTCAGACACTTCTATAAGATGAGAAGAAAATACTGCAAAGTTAAGTGATTTAAGAGAGCAAAGATACCCACCATCCTAAATCCATTTGGGCTTGGAATCAGGGTTAGCTCAAGATTTCCCTTTTTCTGACTTACTTCACTCTGGATGACAGACTCTAGGTCCATCCACCTCATTACAAATAGCTCAATTTTGTTTCTTTTTATGGCTGAGTAATATTCCATTGTATATGTGTGCCACATCTTAAGTCAGAAAGAGAAAGACAAATACTGTATGCTAACACATATATATGGAATTTAAGAAAAAAAATATGTCATGAAGACCCTAGGGGTAAGATGGGAATAAAGACACAGACCTACTAGAGAACGGACTTGAGGATATAGGGAGGGGGAAGGGTAAGCTGGGACAAAATGAGAGAGTGGCATGGACATATATACACTACCAAACAGATAGCTAGTGGGAAGCAGTCGCATAGCACAGGGAGATCAGCTCGGTGCTTTGTGACCACCTAGAGGGGTGGGATAGGGAGGGTGGGAGGGAGGGAGATGCAAGAGGGAAGAGATATGGGAACATATGTATATGTATAACTGATTCACTTTGTTATAAAGCAGAAACTAGCACACCATTGTAAAGCAATTATACTCCAATAAAGATGTAAAAAAAAAAATTTCCCTTTTTGAAGAACACTGATTTAGGCAAATTATGGGAAGTTTCTTTCCTACCCAATTCAAGGTTTTAAGGTCCTCTGATCCACTTTTATAAACGGGTTAGCCTGCTTGTTTAAACACTCAGCATTCTTTACTCAATGCAGGGTTTTAGGGTCCTCTTAATCAACTCTATAGTTAGCTAATTATTTAAAAAAATGAAAGCAATTTGAAGTAGTAAAACAAACAAACAAAAATAAATGAAAAAAAGAAAGGAAGAAAGAACAAAAGAATGAAAGAAAGAAAGAGCCATAGGTCTGTTTGGGATAAGATACTTGATTGCCTCCTGACTTATCTCTGGACTTTAGGTGCAGATTCCCCAGTTTTCAGATGAAATAAAGCTCTTTAGAGGTTGATACTTGGTCTGTTACAATGGTGTGAAATGGTGACTGTTTTACCAGAAGGTGAATTTCAACCTTCTCTCCCTCTAGAGCTTCTCGGTTGAAAAACCAAGTGGTTTATACAAAGTAGGTGCTCAAAAGATATTTGATTATTAATTTTTACTGTATAAGAAATATTCATACACATTTTCTTATTTTACATGTTTTGAACATGTACAGTTAAATACCAGAGAAATAACCAAATTTACTTTTAAGAAAATTTATCTCAACCTGTAACTGGGATCCTCCCATGGTGGATATTGGAAAATTGTGTAACCAGATTTAGTGGTGATAATTGGGAGCTTGCCTCGGCGGAGGGCAGGAAACTTGGTCTTCTTTAAGCTTAGAGTCAACACAACAAATGGGCAGGATATAATGATTAATGCACAAAAAACCTTTAATACAGGGCTGAATTTGATTAAGTACTGCGGTGGAGTTATAATAGTACAAAGGAGGCTCAGAGGGCATCTCTGATAGACAGAAATGAGGGCTGGGAAAGAAAACTACTGTCTAGCCAACCAGGGCTGCTGGATTAACCATGGCAATGGCTGCTGCCGTATTATTCTCTCTTCTAAGGGCACAGGTTGCCTACTACAGGTGCTTGGGGGAAAGGACTAATGTTTTCAGAATAAAGTGATTTATACACAGGAAGAGGTGTCCTGGAAGCTCAGATTGGAGTGGTAAGATAGGATCAGATTATGGAGACACAGTGAAAGTTATTTGTTTTTGTAATCAGTGGTATATAAGGCATGAAAGGGTTTGAACAGAATGAGTGACATGGTTCAATTCAAGTTTTGAGTGTCACTTGTGTGATTGATTGACTAGAGAGGGGCCCAGTTAGTTACAGGAAAGTAATTTGTCATGAAGCCACTATTTTTTAGACGATGTGAGCCCTTTTGTATGGAGAGCTGGCCTCCCTTCTCCTGTAGAAGCCAGAGGGAAAAGAACAAAGGAACACAAGGTGTTCGAGTGAAGGAGAGAGGGCGGTGGAAGAGGTGATGACAGTGGCAGGGGAAGCCCATAGAAGTGAACAGCAGGGTTGCCTCAGCCTACAGAGGAAATGACCCGGTGCCCTCGGCTCGGTGGCTTCCTTCATCAAGCAGCATCCCTCATTCTCTGGTGATAATGCAGGGAAGGGGGTGGCCGGCACCACGGGCCAAGACTCAGCTCCTCGTGGGCGATTGAGGTCCAGGGCCAGATCAATGCGGGTAGAGGTTATTAAGGTATACTTTGAGGGATAAAGCAAGACTCTATACCTCAGCCTCCAAACTTTCCCCTACTACTCTTATAGGTCCCACAGCTCTATCATAACCTTAGAATACCAGAGTGGGAAGGCACTCTGATGTCATCTGATCTAATCCCCTCTTTTGCATGTGAGGGAAAAATGAAGTCCACGGGGGAGGCATGGCTTTCCCCAAATCACCTATTTCACGGTAGAGCCAGCCCTTCTCTTTGTCACATCAGTGTTCTTCATGCCACAGACAACTGCCGTCAAGGCACTGTTTTCCAATAAGGAAGCACCTTCATGGAGAGTAACCGGAAGACAGTGGCGAGATGGAGGGGGTGCTGGGGTGGGTGGAGAAGGAAAGGGGTAGGGGAGGGTGATGGGTTTGTTGATGGGGGGAGAGAAAGGCTGACAGGTGAAACTGGAGGGGGTCATCAAAGATCAACTTTGCCCGGCCTGAGGGTTTTGCCTGGACCTGGTCATGGGCAAGCATGAGTTCACTGAGTTCCCTTTGGTTTTCCTGCTTTAGGGGTGCACGTGGCCCAGCCCGCAGTGGTCCTGGCCAGCAGTCGGGGTGTTGCCAGCTTCGTCTGTGAATATGGGTCGTCAGGCAAAGCCGCCGAGGTCCGGGTGACGGTGTTGCGGAAGGCAGGCAGCCAGCTGAACGAAGTCTGCGCCGCGACCTACATGGTGGAAGATGAGCTGACCTTCCTGGAGGATTCCACTTGCACTGGCACCTCCAGTGGGAACAAAGTGAACCTCACCATCCAAGGGCTGAGGGCCACGGACTCCGGGCTCTACATCTGCAAGGTGGAGCTCATGTACCCGCCGCCCTACTATGTGGGCATGGGCAATGGAACCCAAATTTACGTCATTGGTGAGCATCATTGACGACGCCTTTTGCATTGCTGTCTCTTCTCTGTGTGCAAACAGTTTTGCTCCTTGATTTCAGGTCGTTCATGTTTAGGATTGTGGGAATTCTCTTTAAGAGTTCTCTGGCATACTGCATGAGTCCTACTCAGTATGGGTGGCGAGGCAAACGGCATTCTGTTTATAAAATAAAAGGAGCTGGAGAAGGTGCGTTTCCTCCCGGCAGGTTGGGGCACTCACACTGGAGTGATACCCAGCATGAAATTTGGTCTTGGCCTTTGATCTGAAACTCTTGGCAAAGTAGCCCCAACAGTCAGACTTACCTGGGGTCCAGCGATTCCAATTAGGGGTGGACATCAAGGTCTGGAAGCTTGAACTTTTTCCTTCTCTCACCAGTTGGGGGAGTACCGCCCTAGAATTTAGAAAGCATCTCAGGGAAATTCTGCTTTCTTCTCTGTTGCAGATCCAGAACCATGCCCGGATTCTGATTTCCTCCTCTGGATCCTGGCAGCAGTTAGTTCAGGGTTGTTTTTCTACAGCTTCCTCATCACAGCTGTTTCTTTGAGCAAAATGGTGAGTGCCGTGCTGCTAACGCGCCATCCTTGGTCAGAATACCTTTAGTGATAACAACTGGCCAAATGATGCTGTTGAGTCGCGTTTTCTTGAGATGAAGCGATAAATGAAGAAGAGGAAGGACAGTGGTAAAGAACACACTAGAACCCTTGGCATTGGCCTTTGAGGTTTCAGGATGACTAATATTTTATATGAGTGTGTTTGACATTGAATATTTGTGTGATTTTGCATAGGGTTTCATTTTGAGTAGCTGAACAACACGGGACAGCTGTTTTGCTCTTTATCTTCATGACAATTGTACTTAAGTTAATAACCCTGAAACATTAGGTTGGGCAAAATGCTGCTGGAGAAGACCGCAGGGGTGGTTAATGTCCCTCTACTTGAGCCTTCCTTGACCAAGCTGTTGGCATCCACGTAACACATGCCCAGGGCGCCCTGTTACCCATTCTGCTCGACTGGCAAGCCTCATGCTCTTCTCCAGCCCAGTAAATGAGAACCCAGTTTTCATTTACTACAGTTGTTGTAGAAGAAGCAGAGGTATGGAATCCGGACTTCTGTCAAGATTTCTGACAGTCGCTTGCAACCTCCTTTGCCTGAGGCTGGCTTTGCCATTCACAAACCTCTCCCTCACCTTCCTCTCTCCCTCCCCTTCTCTTCCACTCCCTTACTCCCTCCCTCTCTCCCTCCCGCACCCCTACACTGTATTCCAAGATCCTCTACTCAGTCTGTTCTGTTGCTGTAGCTTCTTTCTACCTCATTTGCTACAAAGTGCCACACTAACTAGTAGACTAGACCTCAATTTACTGAAGTGATAAAAACTGGGAACTAATGTGGACCGAGAAAAAAAGTAATAAAGAGTATGTGAGGAGTAGAGATGAGACATACTGCTCCCAAAGAGAATAATTGAAGTTTATTATCTTATCCAGCTCATCCCCTCACAAACAAGACCCAGTCAATTATCATAGGCATTTTGGGTGTTCTTTCTAAAGCTTTCTTGAAGTTTCTTTCTGCTCTCTCCCAGTCAGGGAAAATGATTTCTATCTTAAGTCAATAGCACAGAGTTATTTACCCGAAATGAATTTTAATGGCTGAATCAAGAAAATCTCCTGGGGCTTATAATTCTGTATGTTGTGAACATCTATTTTTCAGTGGGGTAGGAACCCAATATTTGTTGAATCCTATTATAGTTAGAAGTGGCTTCTGTATTCCTCGATACTAATTACTGTTTCTTTTAATGTTTGGCAGCTAAAGAAGAGAAGCCCTCTTACTACAGGGGTCTATGTGAAAATGCCCCCAACAGAGCCAGAATGTGAAAAGCAATTTCAGCCTTATTTCATTCCCATCAATTGAGAGACCATTATGAAGAAAAAAGACTATTTTCCAATTTGTAAGAGCTGAGGCAATTCTAACTTTTTGCTATCCAGCTATTTTTGTTTGTTTGTATATTTTGGGGGATTCATCTCTCTTTAATATAAAGCAGGATGCAGAACCCAAATTAAGCGTACTACAATTTAAAACAAAGGAGCAGAAAAACAGAGCCGGGCTGGTTCTGTCACATCTGATCCAATTTTAGTAAAACCCTCACTTGGGAGCAATATTGGGATGCAGCATTACAATGTGGAGTCAAGACATGAGTTAGGGAATGGTACAGTCCCAAGAAAGCAAAGGAAGAATTAAGAGCGAGGATGGTATTGTATACATCTTGTATTTACCTGTGAGAAGTTTATAGCTGAAATGATGTTTTCAAGTAAAATTTTTATGCTGTTGTTATTTTTCTTAACAAATATATAATTACATAAAGACTTAAAAAATACTCACATGGCTATATTTTAGCCAGTGATTCCAAAGGTTGTATTGTAACAATATGTATTTTTTATTTGATAGTATTGTGCATGGGGGCCACATGTGCTTTTGTGTATTTGCTGGTAGTTTGAGTATAAACACTATATGGCAGTGTCTTCCCGCCATGGGTTCAGGGGAAGTTTTGTGGAGAGACTCAGGACACTAATACACCAGGTAGAGTACAAGGTCACTTGCCAACTGGCTTGGAAACTGGATAAGGTCATAGCTCATTCTTGCAGACATGTTGGGCTGAGTTGGTGTTGACATGGGCTTTGGGCTTTTATGCCAACTCCTTCCACTGGTTTGCAAGGAAGCCAAAGCTAGTGGTATCTGAGTTAACTTGATAGAGCACCATCATCGTCGAGAAAATGGCTCATTTCAGGAGTCTTGTGGGTATGAACCTCAAGGAAGCTCCAGTTCCATGGGGGCCCCAATTCCTTACACATGGTTAATGCCACAGACAGAAAAAAGCAGCAGATGGCAGAACAGGATGCGAGGGTCTCTGAAAACTAACACTGTTGGTGTTTTTTAACTTGATATTTTCCGTGAAAATGCAACAACATGTATAATATTTTTAATTAAATAAAAATCTGTGGTGGTCGTTTTCCAGAGTTGTTTTTGACATTCCTTATATGTGAGTATTGTTTGACTTTATTTTTGATTGATTCATTTAGCAGTTGGTTGAGTCTCCAATATTAGGAATACTGAGAACAAATCGAAAAAACCCAAAAGTGGGGCTTCCCTGGTGGCGCAGTGGTTGAGAGTCCGCCTGCCGATGCAGAGGACACGGGTTCGTGCCCCGGTCCGGGAGGATCTCACATGTCACGGAGCGGCTGGGCCCGTGAGCCATGGCCGCTGAGCCTGCGCGTCCGGAGAAAAGCCAAAAGGGCAAATAATGCTTCATGAATCAGCCCTTTACCTGCAAGCCATTCTTGGAAGGAATTCATCCTCTGTCCTTTTGATTGCTTCCCCAATGTTTGGGATATGAAGCGATCTACCACAGCTACAGCAGCCCTTGATAAATCACACAGCGTCCTCTTTAGCACAGGTTCTTTACCCCCTCTTTCTCACCCAGACCTTTCCCAGCTCTACTCGAGCACTGATTACAGTTGCCATGGCAACTCCAGTGTTGTCAACCGTGGTCCTTGCAGCCATTCTGCTCTGCTTCTGTGGTAAACGGAGCTTTCCCTTGCAGCTTCCAGAGGGACTCTTTCACAAATGTGAGGAACACATCCCCTCTGTGATTCTTGGTTAACCAGTACGTAGCCTCAGCCTGCTTGGTTTCCATTTAAGGTTTCTCATTCTTGACCTCCATATCCTGTTGTTGTTCTGTGCAACGATTCTCAGGGTGGCCAGGGATCACCTATAATTGAATCAACTGGGTCACTTCCTAAAAAGGCTGATTCAAGTGCTTAACCTCAGATGCACTGAATCAGAACCTTTGGGCGATGGGGCCAGGAGTTTGCTCTCCCAACAGCCTCCTCAGTGCTTCTTAGACCCCTCAGGTTTTGAGGATCACTGTTTAGGCAGCTCTCTCTCTTGCTCACTAAAACTCTCTCTTTTTTTGCAAGCAAGTGCTAACAAACAAATGAGAGAGCACATAGTGAGCATTCCAGAAAGATGTGTTAAATAAAAAGGAATAGGTCTTCCAAATATGGTAATGGCAGTTACCTAGAATAAATTCCTACTATGCAGAAGACTGTTTCTCTTGATTTCTTGGTCTTTGGTTGGAAGCCATGAAGAAACACACAGTTTATGAGGCCCAACGGATAGTCTGATACCATTTCTGCTCCTCCAAATGTCTTTAGAGAGATCATTCTTCTCCACAGTTGATGGAAGATCTAAATGACAGAGGACCTTAGGCAAGGGATCTCTCGGGCATCTTTCAGACACCATTAGACAATGGACTACTTTACATAAGCTTAATATCTCCTCTACTATTATCTGAAATTCTACCATTAGCTATTCATTGAGTTAAGCATTGCCTACTTCACTCAGTCTCAATTTTGAAGACATATTAATAAAATACTCTTTGGCTCCAAAGAGTTTCTCCTATGATAGAAGAAATAGGCAAGAAAGACTGTGACCTGAAAGGGTGGAAAGCAAATATGGGGTAGGGGTGTCTGGGGACCAAAGGAAAGCCTTTTCTAATCCCTAACTTGTTTATGAGGGTAGATCCATTATCTGCAATACTCAGAGAGATGCATAGCCCTCAAATCAGGGGACCAATGGCTTTATGGCCTTCCAGCCTTCATCACCACCACCATCTCTGGGATCAAGGTCTTGGGGAAGCCCCAAGACTCCAGTCATCATCAAATGAGGCTTGGTCCACCGTGGCTGAGAGGGGAGGGGTCTACTGTGCCCCTCCTCCTTGAACCACTAGTCTCAGGTAGGAATGTGGAGACAAGAGGAGCAAGAGAGAGCTACCAGGGGTTGCCTGGGTCAACCCCAACTCTTACCAGTTCCCAGCACATACCTCTGCTCATCTCCCTTATTCCAATATGGTACTCTCATTTCTGCCACTCCCTGTTTCCCTATTCATCACCCCCAAATATCTTTATCCCTCATTTTTGCACCCATAAACACTCATTTCAAATTCTGCCTCGTCCATCGGATGTGCTGACACTTCAAGCCTACATGGATTTTTCTCTTCTGTTTTGCAGCTATATTCAGTTTTGTCTCTAATAATTTCAGATGCCTATGTCTTTTCTCCCTAGCTTGGATGGAAACTTCTCCAAAATAGGCATCACCACAACTTTAGGCACACAATAGATGCTCAAACAAGTGTACTGGAGAGTTGGGGAGCTAGGACATCTGGGACAATGAGAGGGACATGTCTTCTATGCAGAACATGGCTGTTTTGAACTGGGAATGACCCCAATTTATAAGGAGCATGCTATGGTTGTATCTTCCCATTGGCTGTATTACTGGTTTCCATTTTCCCCATTTTTGAGTGAGAAGTTCTAATGCTTCAAGCCTAATCTCCTTCCTCTTTGACCAAGAGAATTATGTGTAGGTCAATCTGTTTCTCAGCTTAAACCTTTAAGACTGGAATGTGAGCTCCCTCTGGCTCCCTTGCCCCACACATTCTACTTTTATCTCAATCTAATCTTCCAATATTTTTGTGGGGGTGAGGGAGATGAATTCTCATTTTTATTCTCTGTATTTTGAACTGTGGGTTGCTGCTAAAACTGACTATATTTTTATACTGAGTCTGTACCTTCTTTTGTCTCCACAGTTGATACACACTTACTTTACTTGGGACCAAAACTTGCAAACTGTTGATGTCACTGTGCTGTTAATTGGAGCAAAGCCAGTTGGGAAGGTTAAGAATTTAGACACTTAAGTTATTGTTTTTGGAGTTCTCAAAGTGAAGGAGAAGCTGGCTTTCTCTGGAAAGCTATTTCTATTGTTTTACTTCTCTTTTGCACCTGGTTAGAGCGATGATTTAGGCGGCTTAGAGACCTTGTTTTATTTTATAAATTTGTTTTTCTCAGCTCAGGTCAATTTTCTTTGTTCAGACCAGAAAGATAACACATCCTATTGGTGGAGACGGAGGAAAGGTTCTTTACTTCCTCTTGTATGTGTCCTTGTCTACAGGCTGGGATAGGAGTTAATAGGTAGGTTTGCCAGATTCAGCCAAAAGAAAAAAAAACAAAAAACCCCAAAACCCAAAAACAGGATGCCCTGTGTTTGATCTGACAACCTTATCAGCAGGAAACTTTGTACCTTAATATGGTGTGAATAAAAAGTGTTCTGGAGACCCCTCCCCAGGAGTTTCTGGGCAGGAACAGCCTGAGACCGGGGCTGCTGCTTCAGTACTAACACAGTCTCCTATTCTCACTCCCGGGCACATGTTGGATGGATGCTCAGTTTCGCTGGGGGCTAATGGGTCCTACAAAGGTGGCAGTTACTTATCTATTAAATTTTTTTCTTAGAAGTCAACTCACTTTGTTCTATACGGTGAGGAGTCTGACATTCAGACCCTTCTTGGAAATCTTGGCTTTCGTGGGTGCACTCTATTACAGCTGTTCTTACACTGATTGTGCACAATAATTATCTGGAACATTTGGGAAAAATGTGGATTGAGGTGCCTCAGATCCAGAGCTTCTCGTTTATAAGATCTGAGGCAGGGCCTGAGGGATTTTAATTCTTCAGTGAGTCTCTGAGATCTTACTCTCAGATGCCCTGGTCTAACTCAGTATCCTACCATCACAGATGACTAGGACTGGAGAAAGGACCTTGGAAATTATTTTCACATTTTAGAAGAAAACGAGCCTCAGAGACATTAGGAAACTTGTCCAAGGTAACAAAGTCTGAGAAGACAGGTCTGTAGATTTTCACATCAGGGCTGTGCTGTGGGTGACACTTTGAGCCTTTCTGCTCAGGGACTGTCCTTTTTAGGCTGCTTCTGGAACATCACTGCCATCACCCCAGTCTACCTCTAGAAAACCTGTTTTTCCTCTCACCTCCACCCCAGCTGCTCTGTTAAGTCTCAGTGTTACCATCACTACTCTTTCCTGCCTGATGTTGGCTCCATCGTTTCTCTCTCTGCCTTAACCTTCCGGGGCCCTAGCAAGAGGGTCTCGGGTGATTCTCAGCAATCCGGCAGAAGGATGCAGCAGAAGAGAAGACGAAACAACTGCTGCCAACCTTCTGTCAGCAAAGCCTACGGTGCCCTGAGAAAGCTTCTCAATTCTGCTGGAAGTCATGGAACAACCCAGTGAAACGATACATGTTCTTTTTTTTGTATCACATGCTATCAGGTTACCACAGCAACCAACCTTGCTTTAAAAACATGATATTAGTCACCCAAAGTGATATTATCTATCTGAACAAAAAGAGGAGGCTCTCTCTGGGAGAAACTGTAGGAAATATATTTCAGGAGGTGACTTCAAATTTTAGAATGCAACGAAAGTGATGTCTCACGAATTACACTTTTCTGAGGACATTGCCTTTTTCTTCTTGCTTCATCTTGACAACATTTTAGTTTGTTCTGTAGTCCTCACATTGTTATTTTCTTTAATGCATTGAACACGAGGCTTGCTTTCCTTCCTTGCAGTTAACTGCAAGTCAGACATAGTCTTTAGTCTCCCGTGAGCATCTGTTTGCCCCTGGCACATCAAAGTTATCCTTAACCATGACTATAAGGACAGGAAGCTTGGATTTGTGAATGAAGACTAGCATTCTCTAGTGTTGCTTTCCTATTGAGGAAGCCGCCATGCTGGATACAGTTCATGAGCTCCTTATTTGGATTGAAGAGGGAAAGGAAACCAACTCATGAAGGCTTCAACACTGCATGGGTGTAAATTAGCTACAGTAATCCTCACAAGATCCCTGGAGAAGAGATACTGACAACACCCGCATTTTACAGTTGAGGAAGCTGAGGTTTTAGGGGGTTTTATTACTTGGCAATCTCACACAGCTAGTAAGTGGCAGAGTCAGGATTAGAACTGATGTTGAATTCCAAAGCTCAGGCTCTTTTCAGATGACCACGTCTGAATTCTGGGGGTCTATCTGCAAAAGGAAAAGGGTAAAATGGAAAGTGAATGGGGACCAAAGTGCTAGAGAAGCAAAGCGTGTTTCATGGGGGTTACACGTGAGGGGTTACACATGGGGGGTTAAGCAAATATTCTTGGGGGTTACACATGGGGGTTACACATGGGGGTGAAGCAAATTTTCTTATTTTGAATAACTATTTCAAAACAAGTGTTTTAAAAGGGTTTTTGAAGGTGTTCATTATGGGATTAGCTCCAGCAGCTGAGAATTGTCACCAGAGAATGAGGAAAACAGGAAATCGAAGACATGTAAAAGTGGACCATGGGTGGCAGTCCACAGTTTACATAGTAGCTGCTTTCCCAGTCACTGGCGCTGAAGTCCATGCAGCAATGTTGCTGGCTGGCCTTGGGTATTAGAACTTCTCACTCAAAAATGGGGAAAATGAAACCAGTAATACAGCCAATGGGAAGATTCGATTCTTGCATAACCATAGCATGCTCCTTGTAAATTGGGGTCATTCCCGTTCAAAACAGGCTGGAGGTAAAAGAAAGTAATGACCAGTGGAAGTCAGTGGGAGTGACCTTGCATGTATACCTGTGACCCCTGGAATGGGGCTAGTTTCTAAAAGGATAATAAACAGCTTGGAATAGAAGGTGAGTTTGGGGGATGGAGGTAAAGAGAAGGGAGAGTCTCTGAGTTGGGGCTGAGGGGTGCTGGAAAATATCAATGAGTCCCTTTGAGGAGAACAAAAGAAAGAAAACAAAAGACAGAAGCCTGGAGTTCCCCCCAAATGGCAAATGAAGTAGACCAATATTCTGTGAACAAAATTATCAAGCAAGACCCAATGCCACAGGTCACATAGAAGATTGAGAGAAGCCCAGGTCAGAAGCAGGGGACCATCCAGCTGAGACTGTGACTGAGGAAGCCATGTAGACGTAATTCCTACCAGAAGTCAAAGTGTGGGAACCACCGGAAAAAAACCCTTCCCTGCCAGGAATGAATATGAAAGGCAATGGTTCCGCTCGGGATGGGTGGTGCTGGAGGCAGGTATGTGTGTGGGACAGGCTGGGCACTGCTCAGGGGTGAAAGCTGATTATGGGGGAGCATCACAAAAGAACTGCTGAATGGAGAGCCTTAAGCCTGTGCGCAGCTGAGCACCCTGCACTGGGCTTGTGCCGATTTGAGTGTTCATGGTGTTTGTAATTTGAGCTTGAGGAGATGATTTAGGAAGGGCATGAGAGCTGTGTTCAAGACATGAAGGGCTGTCATGTGAAAGAGGAACTAGATTTGCTTTGTGGGCTTCCTGGAGCACTCAGCCCTGGTGTTCCAAGGAGCACGTGATAGAAAGGAGGTTTAGCACGATTTTCCTTCTAATGTGTGCACTTGGATTCAGAGCCAGGGAGAGTGCATTCTGATGGGTCATATTGCAGATTGGCTTGGGGCAGGCCTGCTGGAGCCTCATCAACATCACTGGTGGGGAAGGAAAATAATCAGGGGAAGCGGAATCCTGGACTCCACCCTCAGAAACTTTCCTCTTGTGTGGTGTTTATATACACTGGGATCAAACTAGTCTGGATGAATCTGGCTTTTTCCAACTCTCTTAACACTTTTGGCTTCATCAGTCACAGCTGTACTAATGCTGTCTAACTTGGCTGCCTAACCTATAAATTTTTTCAAATCAGACATCACTATGCCTAGTGAAACTGAGAGAATTATTTTATAATCTCACTCTCTGGAAACAAAATAGTCAATGGAAATTTTTAATACAAAAAGAATGTGGTAGAAACACAAATTTAAGTCATGAATTGAAAACATACAGCAAAATCTTTATCCACTAGACTCTACAATATTCTGTGACCATCTGTGGAAATATAGATGTATTAAATTAGATACGGGCTGGTTTTTCTCTTTGCAGAACATAACAGAAACCTAACTGGAAAACCCACAGCAATAACATAAAACCAAATGTGATGTCTAGTCTCTTCAAGGTCAAAATTCATGTGCAAATGAGAAGAAAATTACATGCTTTGCCCTTGAACAAAAGGACCTCTGTTAATATTCTTATTAAATACTTCATGTTTCTAAGAGATGGTTAAGAAAGCAAATGTACCATCTACCCGGAGTCTAAATTATATTCAAAAGTGATGATAATAGAGACAAATGTGTAATATACAAGGTTGGTCTTACTTTGCTTGTATTCCATTGTTGGAATGTTTTCCTGTGCATATAAGTTTATGTTCAGTTCCTTAAAAAAAAAGTTACTGTCTTTTCCACAGAATCAACAAAATGAGTGCAAAAAATTGATCCATTTGACAAGAGAGCATATCAGTATGTCCTGGCCTGAGGGCAGGAGGCTGGCCAAGGTGACCCCCTAAGGTCCTGTCCTGTGGAGTGAGGTACTAGATCTGTCCTTTGGAAGCCTGTCTCCAAGGAAACGTCTGTGGAGCCCTGAAAAGTGAATTGTCAAGGGTAAATGGACTAGTAGCCCTTGTCTGGAGCTAGGAGACCTCTTTCTGCTCTTGGCTCTGCCCCAGTGGGTTTGCAGTTGCCTGAAGCCATTTCTGGGTTAAGCACCCTTTAAGAGCCATCCTGGTCTCTTTGTTGATGGCTCTAGCCCCAGCTAAACTCCCATCCCCAGACTTATTCTTACACCGACTTGTACTTATGTAATTTGTTATTGTTTAATGCTCATAATTAAGTACCCAGGCATTAATATTACCGTGTCCCCAAATACAAAATGAATTCCCCAAGGGACTTTTACTTCCTGGAGGCAGTGTGGGGTAATAGTTTAGCATGGCCTCTGCTGCAAGGGGCCTGGGGCTAATCCTGCCCCGTACTCTATGCCTCTGTTTCCTCTTCTGTAGGATGAGGTTGCAGATTGAATGACTTGGTGTTTATAAAGTGCTTAGCATGGGCCTGGCATGGGCTGAACACTGTGTTGTGTAGCAATATACATAGTAACTGTATGACTACAGAATACTTGTATTATTTCTTCATGACCCCTTATGGTACTTGGCACGGTGCCTGGCACAGGTCAGGTCTACATTTTTCCTGTTTGCCTTCCTCTCTTGCACCTTTCCTTCATTTCCCCTTCAGCAAATATTTGCTAGGCAGATAGAGCCTTTTAAATAAGACTGATACTGGTTAAAATGGACATGGGCATTAGTTTGGGTGACTGAATTCACTGTATCCCCTAGTTATTCTCCTGCAAATCTACTCTGCATGCTCTCCTACTCTGCTCTGTGTGGGGAAAGCTGACCTGAATGGACCACAGCACCTGCCTTCCTTGCCCTCTGGAAATCACGATGGATGGAAGGCACCAGCAGGAGATGGGCGTGGAGAGACAGTGATTGGGGTATTTCTTCCAGTCATCCCTGCTTTAACACAGCATCCAGGGCAGTAGTTGCATCCTTCCCTGACTTCAGCTCTGGTTGGGTGGCTGCTTCTCCTCATTTCCTGCCCTCACTGAGCTCTGGTCACTACTTTTGCCCCTTCTCCTTGAGCTCTAGGGAAAATAAAGTATTTCTGTGGTTGTTGGTTGCTGAGGAATCTCGACATCCACTGTTTGCCCTTAACGCTGTCCACACCTCTGTAAGAAGTCCCTTTATTCAAGTTTCTTCAGTTGAACCATCTGAGATGAGCTCTGCTTTGTGCTTAGATCCTAACTGATAAATCACAGGTCCTTGGAAATGTCCTCTGTGCCTCTGGATCCCCATTTCCTTCTCTATAGTGGAAGGGGGCTGGTCAGACTCGCTACCTCCAAGGTCCCTTCTAGGTCTGAAAGCCTATGGAGCTAGCATTAGAATTCAGAGCAACCTTGAGAAGCTGCAGAGATTTTCAGATATAAACAAGGTGAATTTCAATGAAGAACAAGTGTAGAGGGGTGTGTTTGGGGAGGAAAAACAAAATTATAGAAATGTCAGGTGGTAAACGGCTGGCTGTGTGCAATTACATCAGCAAAAAGAAAGAAAGAAGCAAAAAACTCCAGGATGAGTAAGCTGTGCTGATGCTGTTCACGTTGAGTAAATCTGGGGGATAGACACAGTGTGTGATCTGTAGGAAGTACAAGGCGGTCCCCTGGAGTTGCTTGTCACTGCACACACTAGGCTAGGGTGTGGTGATCTGATTCAGCTCAGTAATTTAGAAGAGCTGAACTTAAGAGAAAAGAAACCCAGAGTTAGATTGAAAATCGTAACCGACTTCTACAAAGATCAATTTCTTCTGTCCTTCCTCCCTTTGTTAGAGCCTGAAGGTAGATCCAGGAGCAGTCATCATTCATATGAAGGGATATCTCAAGTCCCTGTGTCCGGGAAATGAACTATGTAGAACAAGTTGTATCTTGGCCAATTATGAGTGTAATCCTGGACATAAATTACAATGTACAGGGGTTGGTGTGTTGTCATTGGTGGTATCAGGGTCTTGAGAATGTATTCTTTTCACTCTGCCCAATTCTTTCCACTTTAACGGCTTGGACACTGAACAGTTACTGACACAGAGTAGGTTTTCAGCAAGTATCTCTAGAAGAATGAGTGCCTGATTGAATATGAAAATGGGGCTATAATCATTCAACGGAGTTGAATGAAGCTAAGACCAATATAAGAGGGAACCTCAAAGGCTTGTAGGGCCTTTATTTACTAGGTATAGACCTGCAACCTACTTCCCAGGAAATGATATAAGAATAAGCTGTAATCTAGAATTCTGCACATTTAAAGAAGAAACCTCAAGCACAAGACTACATTAATAGAGTTCCTCCAGTGACTGGAAGAAGACCTGGCTTGTGGTCAATGCCAGAGGAGGCCTTGGGTAGCAGAAGAGCAGGCAGAAATTCACGTCTCCTTGGTGGATGATTTGGGGAGGAGTGTGTCACCCAGAGAAGGACCACCTAGGACTGTGTCTACATGTGTCTCAAACATTAGTTTCAAAGCAGAATACTCAGTCATTTTAGGTAGAAGAGGACTCTTCAAATAGATCTGTTCCGCATTGTGATGTTAAACTCTTTCCATTCCTTTTGGGTGGTAAAGACCTGAGTGTAGTGCTTATTTCTAAAGCATGTCTTTTCAAATTGCTATCTTGGTTTCACAATTGGTTCACAAAGAGAAATTGGAAAGATGACAGAATCTCCTGAGAAAATACTGCTGGATTGTAAATAAAGACTCCTAGCTCTGAGTCCCAGACCCATCACTAATCAGCCTGCCAGTTCTACACAAGCCACTTAACTTTTCCGGGCTTGAATTTTCTCAACACCTTCCACTTGAGGAACATATGCCTGTTTTAAAAGCATTTTCATGTACATAGCTGAAATGCAAGTAGTCAAAGAAAATGGTATTTCCTTTGATCATCATCACTACCCTAAGAAGTAGGCAGTGCCAAGCTGGTCATGGCTTAGAGACGAGAAGTTCAAGGTTGAAGGATGTCAATTAACTTAGTTAAGAAAAAGGCTCATATTAGCCCAGACCTTCTTACAGGAAGGGTTTACTTGATCAATCATTTTCAGCTTCATTTTATTGTGGTACTGACTTTGTGACATATTTGATAAGGAACATAAATGTTAATATAGTTGCTGTCCTGTAAGTTTTAAAATAAGCAGGTAAAATTTATACAACATGGGCTGTGTTCTAGTTCCTTCTTGCTAGAACATTAATCTTTATTATTGAATGAAAAGAAAGTCATGTGATTTTTTTGATAGATGCCCTTTTCTCCTCCCTCCCTACCTCCCCCCCCACCCCCCGCCAGACCTCAGAGCTTTGCTTTCTGGAAAGAATTCAGTACATAAGCTCCATAACAAATTAGACTTGAGACCGCACACTTGGAACAGTCAGAATGGGTTTGATGAGGTGTGCTAATCAAGAGAGGAAAGGAGCACAATTCATTTCTGAATTGGTTATCAAATTCTTCTTGTAAGTGACATGATTGAAACTGCCAATTGGTTTTGTAATCTGCTGAGTCCATATTTCTACATCTGTGAAAGCTCAGCAAACGAGCCCTTCTAAGCAAAGCAAGAGCGTTTCACCAGCAAGAAATGTGATGAGGTGTTGCACCCTGTGGCCAACCATTTCTCAAGAGACCTCTTTCTGTTTCACCTATCGAATTCCTTTATGATTGACAGGCAGCTTCACTCATTACTCAGATTTTCCTTCATGTTATCTCCTTGGCCAATCTGGTCACCACAATACTTTTCAAAAGCAGTCACATTATTATTATGGAATCATTCAACCCTAGAGCTTGGAGGGACTCAAAAGGTCATAAGGTCTCTTCTCCCAAGAGCAGTCATTAAGTTTTCACATGTTGAATCCTTATCAGGTGGACCCCACTGTCCTTCTCTTCATCTCTGTTGACATATTCCATCAGGAAGTCCTCTCCGATTTCTTTCCATACTGCCATTCAAAATCTTAGGCTCCCTGAACTACACAATGGTGCCTTGAGTGATTTGTTTTACTACAAATTATGATAACGAAGATATTCATTTTCTTTGAGCTAGAGGATTTGTTTTGCCATTTTTAGCATTATAAGAGGAGCAGAAGCATTTTCATAAGGACCAAGGTATACTGAGAAGGTCTATCGATGCAATAAGAAATAGAAGCTAATCCACTTAGATTCAATCTCAGGACAGTCTACTACTCTTTTGGTGACTACATCTTTCATAAAGACATTCTGAGGAGTAGGATGTGTTTAATATTTGGGTAGGGGGCAAAGAGCATTAAGAAAAAATGATATACACTTAATTGTTTTCTTCTGGGTGTTTTTCTTCCTTCCAGACGTTATAAGTTTGTTTCAAAGACACACTTCTCATAACAGAACAGCTACAGCTGCTTGAATAAACACATTGTCCATTTGAAAGAACACTATTCAGACTGCTGGAAACAGAGCTGAGTTAAACAATGGTGCACAGAACCAGGAGAGTGGCATTTTGCCACTTAATGAATTACAAGAAACAGATGTGAGTATTTTAAAAGGACGCATAGCCTGAACTCGGCCAGCTTATCAAGAATTAGCAAAAGGACTTCAGATTCATGATTTAGAGAAAAGCCATTGACTCATTTGTGTATACACATGCCTTTGATGATCCCATCATATGATTTGATGGCTTTTCTCATTCAAAGACCCGCTTATTATTGGAGATACTTAATGCTTTTGCTGGGTTGGGGTTGGGAATATAGGGAATTTATTTAGCATCCATTTACTGTCACCCTATTACACCATAACATCATTTTCCACACATGGAATTTACTAACCGTTTTCTTAGAACATAGTAGAGTGAGTGGGAGGTGCTGTTTATTAGAGGAGGTGAATATTCATAAGCTTCCTGAGGTCAAGCCTATGCCTTGCATTTCTGCTGTATCTCCTGGAGTACCTAACACAGTGCTACCAGGGCAAGTACACATCATGCTTAATAAGAACACATGGCATAAATGTATTCTTGGCAGCATCTCTCCTTGAAGCTTGCACAGAATCTGATCATTTACCTCCACACAGCCATTAAGTTAAGACAGATCTGGGAAGGACAGAGAAGCAGCAAAGGCATGAGATTTTGTGAGATGAAAGAGAAGAACTAAGATGGGGGCTGGTGGGTTGAGGACTGTCGAGGGGAGTGAGCAGGCGGAGATCATTCGGTAATTTGCGGCTGCATAAGAAGCCAGAATTAAGTAAATGTTTTCAGCCCTAAACTACTGTATCTAGTCCAAGTCCAGAGCTATCAGGTGAACTGCTGTGATTTCGAGATCAGGAAAGGCTGAGGGATAGGTCACGGAAAAAGAATACTGTTGAACATTTGTCAAAAACTGGATTGGGCTGCCTGTTGGCTGGAACCCTTGGAAGCCTGTGCAAAGCTCGACTGGGGACCTATGGGATATCCATTCATGGTCTTAGCAGCCATTTTTGAGTAATAGCTTGATTCTGTAGTCACTCTGTATCACTCTGTGATATCTGCCCCAATTTTACAAATTTTCTGTTTGTCCTAACAACTTTTGACTGGGAATTATAGCCTTCTTTCTATAGGGTTATGCTGTCATGACCCTTGGTAGTCTGTTTGGCTTCAAGTCCTAGTGCTTGAGAAGAGGGCAAAGTGGGAGGACAGGAGATGAACACTAGTCAATGTTGTTGAGATTTAGCCATGCTCTGAGATTCCCCAGTGCAGCTTCTCCAGCAGAGTTACACCCGAAAAATCTTCTTCAGCCATCCCTCATTGATTATGTATCTAGTTGAAGAGCCCCGAACTGTCTCTGTACAGCTGCAGAATCAACATTCTCTCCTGTTGCTGGTAGGTTGGCAGAAAGGACTTTCTCAGACCGAGAATGGAGGGATGGCTTCTGGGTCAAAGGGGCTAAGCTTAGATTCAGTTATGATGCCTCTGAGTGTCTTATTGACTGTGTGATAAAGAAACTCTGAGGTGGGTGATCACAAAGGCTGCCCTGTCCAAGGAACTTCAGGAAAAATGATGGTGGACTCAGCACTCTAAGAGAAGACCCTGACAAAGACTACGTAATTAACCTACAGGTTCTAGAATTATCAGGATGTATCCAATGAAAATGGCATTTCTATAACATTGGCAGTGATAACTTTGTGTTTGTGTGTGTTTAGGAAACGCCCTTCAGAGTCTTCAGGGATAATAATTACAAATATTTAGGGCTTCACTGGTGGCGCAGTGGTTGAGAGTCCGCCTGTTGATGCAGGGGACACGGGTTCGTGCCCCGGTCCGGGAAGATGCCACATGCCGCGGAGCAGCTGAGCCTGCGCGTCCGGAACCTGTGCTCCGCAATGGGAGAGGCCACAACAGTGAGAGGCCTGTGTACCGCAAAAAAAACCCAAAAAACAAAAAACAAATATTTAGAGCTGGCTATGCACCCAAACTGTTTTAGACCCTTAAAGTTGAATTATTTAGTTTATCTTCCTACGATGGGGTAGGAACTATTATTACCTTCATCCATGAGATTAGAATTGGGGAGCAGGCATCACAAAGACAGTGAAGACCTGTGTGACTGTGTGGGGTTTAGGGAAGGGGGAATATTTCAAGTGACCTAACTAAGCTTGTGGAAGAGTATCTAGGCTAAGTAGGCTGAGAATGTTTCTATCCTTGCCTATAACCTAGATTCAGGTTTCTGACTTGTTAGAAAATCTTGGGTCTGTGGTTTTTCCTTTTATAGTCGCTGTCTTGAAAACTTAGAGATGAGATTCTTGTCAGTTAGTTAGTGTCTGCAGAGTCCTTGGCATTCTTCTAGATGTGGATAGTAAAAATTGATCTTATCAGGCTTCCCTGGTGGCGCAGTGGTTGAGAGTCCGCCTGCCAATGCAGGGGACACAGGTTCGTGCCCCCATCTGGGAGGATCCCACATGCCGCTGAGCGGCTGGGCCCGTGAGCCATGGCCGCTGAGCCTGTGCGTCCGGAGCGCCTGTGCTCCGCAACGGGAGAGGCCACAACGGTGAGAGGCCCACATACCGCAGAAAAAAAAGAAAGAAAAAAAAAATTGATCTTACCACTTCATTCTTTTTGCTTTGAGTTTAATGTGTACAGTACCCAGTAAAATCATCTGGGCAGTGAGGTAAATAGAGCTATGATGGAAAAGGAAGTAAGGAAGTAAGGAAGTCATTCTTATCAGGAGTAAGATTGACGTTGAAATAAGAACCAGGATCACAACCCTGCCATTTATGATTGAGCATTAAAATCATATCTCTTCCCTGTTTTCTTATATACTTAAATTTCCAAGCCCAGTATAAAAAAAAATCTTTTTTAAGAGAAAGAAAGCAACAAAACAGGATTTGTGGGTGGTAAGTTAGTACTTTTGAGCAGTCACTGTTAAAGTGAGATGTGAAATCATGTCACTTTCAGATGAGAAGAAATGCAGAAGCTGTTGTTTGAAGTATGTCTTAGCCAGTGGGAGAGAGACCTCTGCAGCAACAAACAGAATCCTATACGGCTGCCTCTCAGAGGGAGCCTGATGCCTTCGCTAGGGTTTATCCTGTACTTCCAGTAGGAAGTTGTTATTATTCATCTATTTCTTAATATAACAGCTCCCCTTCCAAATTATCAAAAGGGAGAGGTTTAGGAATATTTTTAGCAGCACGAACTATAATGTTGAAAATAATGAGGACCTAGGGCTGTTGAAAGGCTATTTTCAATTTCAGTTAACACCCGGGCATGTCTGGTTATAGCACAGCTGCCAGAGGTGAACTTCACACTTCAAAACAGAGCATCCCAGATTTCACAGTTGTCCTGGAGCTTCAAAACTCTTAACGCCTTCACAGTCCTTGTAAAAGCACGTTGGGCAGCTGTCTGCCTTCCACGGTCAGCTTTCTGGTGGAAAGGATGGAATTCGTGCAACCTGGATCTTTGGAGTAATCGGAGGAAACGGGATCTGGTAAAAGCTATTATTAAGGGCCCTGTCTTAGGTCACATTTTACTGATTCAAATAGTTTTCTGCCTTTCGCTATTCAAACTAGCACACTAAAATAAAGAAAGGGAGTTGTTTCAGTGTTTCATTAAATATGCGGGTCATTCAGACAACCAGTCAGCCAGCAGACGGTATTCATAGAGACTGCTGTATGCCACGCATGGCTCCAGATACTTCAAGGATGCTTAGCTCCCAAGGAGTACTGAATGAATAGTATTTTAGACTCCCTAGTATTTTGAAGTGTCGATTCCTACTGGAGTTGATCGTGCAAGGCAATGCAACACAACACTTTTTGGATGGAGAGCAGTTATGAATTTTAGGGAGGGATAATATATATTTCAGTTCATTTTCTTAATTTTAGTAACTCAGTGTCAGATTTTGATTTCTGACTGCAAGCTTCATTCTGCTAGGCTAGTGGAAAGAAATCTTAACCTCAGTCCCTCCTGGGGTTTCCCCATCTCTCCCCAGGATTGTGTCACACTTCTGGACCTTGTGCAATATTAAGACACTGGGGTAGGCTGATATCAGGTCTTTCCACACCTGTCCAGTTTCTTTCTTTCTTTTTGTTTTTTGTCTTCTTCACCCTTCGGGTACGGTGGGTCTCAGCCACAGCCATGCGCAGCTTGGGCAGGGGGGTCTTGGATGAGGCTGTTTCTGGTCTCATTGGCCTGTGTGTACCCTACAGCCGTTCCCAACCTTCTCTGTGGTATCGATGTTTTCCAGATGGTGTCTCCAGGGAACGAGGCATAGGTACCCTCTGCTCCCTGACCTCTCTCTCTCTCCCCCGACCTCTGCGGGAGTCTCTTTCGGGGCTGAGGGAAATCCTCAGTTCACGCTTCTTTGAGAGCCTCCTGTACCCTGAGGACTTTTGTTTAAAAAAAAGCAGAAAGACCAGTGGGAGTAGTTTTGCCTTTTTCTCTGGCACATTCTTTCCTTGAGGCAAATAAGAGCAAAAGCGAGTTATGAGAACATTGAGGGGTGGGGGTGGAGGGAGTAGAGAGAAGAAGTGAAAGGGAATAAATTACTATTTCAAAATATTATTCTTTAAAACCCCTATGAATGTAAATGTACACATTCATCAAAATGGCAGGGGATGTAAAAAGAGAGGAAAAGGGGACTAGGAAGAAATAATCCAACTCACAGGGGATTGAGGGGGCGGTTCTCCGCGTGTTAAGACATAGCTGCACATGCTCAGTGGTACCTTTTAAAATTGGATGACATACAAATGGGTCATTCTTAAAAATGACTGTTTAATGTGGGATGGCTCCGTAGTATAGCGGGCAATCATCAAATGGCCTGTGGGGCAATTGTAATGTAGGAAGACTTTGGGGGAGAGGAATGAGTAAGTAGAAGGAAGAGAGAGAAAATTTCTCTACAATCATTTCTCCTACTATTTTGTGAAGATTAGAACCACTGTCTCAAAGAGTATTAGTGCCAGGAAAGATTGTTGGAGAGCCTATAGTTTTACCACTTAATTTTCTAAAGGATGGAAAGCTAATAACATTTGCTCCAAGTTTTCTAGTCCATGGCAAGAAAAGAACTAATCCTAAGTCTTTGGGTCCTTGTTCTTTGTGCTCTCCAGGACATTCTTATGTATCGCAAAGGTCTTTAACAATTCAGTTACTTTAGGGATAAGAACAAACTGAAAAAGAACATCTCCATCAATGCCAATAAAATATCATTTGAGTGGATTTCAAGACAAAACCCTTTGTCAATATAACTCTTCCTGGTAGTCTATTTCCAGGAACTGAAGGTGTCATCTAAGGACTTGGATGGCGTGCAGTGAATCATCATTGTGTTCTCAGACTCAGAAGCCCAGGCCAGCTGCATAGCCAGATGGCCCTCTGGCCCCAGTGGACCTATCCTGCTGGCCTGAGAATTAGAAGCAGAGCAGAGCAGAGAGAGAGAGAGGGAGAGAGAAAGAGAAAGAGAAATTAGAGCCAGTGGCTGCTGCAACTCCAGCTGTTGATACGATTCCAGACATGAGCACAATGATGATTTGGCTGCCAAAAGAATAACACATATTCTAGCCAGAGAGAGAACTGCTAAGGGTCTGGAAGATTTGCTTCGATAAATGTGTGTTGTCTCATGAGCATCCCGTAGAGGAGTGCAGCTCAGTTTAATTATTTTCTTCAGTATTATTTGAAGGAATGGATGTTGTGATTTTGTTATGACTTTGCTACTCAAAGTATCGTTCCCAGCAGCATCGGTGCCACTGGGAGCAGGTTAGAAATGCAGACCCTTCGTCCCCACCCCAAACCCAGTGACTCAGATTTTGCATTTTTAATAAGACCCCCAGGTGATTCACAGGCACCTTGGGATTAAGAAAGCACTTTAGGGGCTTCCCTGGTGGTGCAGTGGTTGAGAGTCCGCCTGCCGATGCAGGGGACACGGGTTTGTGCCCCGGTCCGGGAAGATCCCACATGCCGCGGAGCGGCTGGGCCCGTGAGCCATGGCCGCTGAGCCTGCGCGTCCGGAGCCTGTGCTCCGCAACGGGAGAGGCCATAACAGTGAGAGGCCATAACAATGAGAGGCCCGCGTACCGCAAAAAACAAAAACAAAAAAAACAAAAAAAAAAGAAAGCACTTTAGGTGGCAAATAAATGCAGGTCTTAATACGGGGCCAATAGGATTGGGTAGGCAAAACTTGACTGTAGGCAGCCTTGGGGGTGCAAAGAAGACCAGATTGAGATACGAGACCTGGTTCTAGACCCAGTTCTGCCATTTTCCTTCAGTGTGATCCTGAGCAAATCACTCCCTCTCCTTAGGTATTGATTTCCTCTTCTTTAAAATGGGAGAATAACATCGGACTGGTTTACCCTAGGACTGTGGTGAGGATGGAATGAGATACTGTCAAGAAAATGATCTGTAAAGTAGAATGCACTTTTCAAATGCAAGAGCATGAAGACTGCTGTAATTGTTCAGATCTACCTAAAATGGAATTTGGGCTTTTTTGACTTTTGAAATGAGTCATGGCATGTCTAAGTCAATTATGAAGAAAACGTACGTGACAGGCAAGAGCAACTCATGAACCGAGGAAATATCTCCTCTGAGCCACTTTCCTCTGAGATGAACATAGAATTCTGACTCGTAAAAATGGCTACAGTCAGGCACTGTTCATGAAGTTAGCAGTGGTTCTCAGCCTGAGCTGTTCATTACAATCATCATCTCGGGGGATCTTTTAAAAACTATCGTTGCTTGGGTTCCAGCTCACATCATTTGAATCAGAACCACCAGGGCTGGGACACAGCCATTCGTTTTTCAAAAGCTCCCCTGGTGATTCTAATGTGTAGCCAGGGTTAAGAACCACAGATAAAGGGCTCAATGAGAACAAGCTGCTATGTGCAACTGAATATTGCTTGTCATGGCCAATTGTGGAATAAAACTAGGGCAGGGAAATACTTCTGTGTTTTTTCCTCCTGCTTCCAGAATCCCTCTTAAAGGAATTCATTTTCAAATGTGAACTTGGATGACTGAGGAAGAAGATAACAATCTCATTTCACAGCACCAGAAACACTGAACATAAAGAATTCTTTCGGCGATCTATTGTGATGTGATAGGGTCAAGTGGGGCACCACCATTCTAGTTTATTAGGCTTTAGAAATGGGACTTATCAAAAGAAAGATGCTGAGAACTAAGGAATGGGCACTCAAACTCAGAGGGAATCCAGGACAAAAAAAAAAAAAAAAAAAAATGTACTGGTCAGGGAAAGGCTGATGGCTATGAATCAGGAAGACTCAGGAATTTGGAGATTGCTCAGCAAGAACTGGGACGGACACAGTTAGTCACTTTGGAGCCAGGTGAACTTTCTGAGACCCTGCGTCTTTGCTCCGGGTCACTGAGGCTGGGGACTCTCATACTGCTTTCTGGTCCCTCTGCTCCAGGGACCACCCCTTTTCTGATCAGGGCTCTGGCTTAGCTGAGGATGTGATCCACCCTTTTCACACCATTTCTACGGAATGTGAGTAGAAAGCCTCCATATTTCTAGTTAAGCAAGTTCCCTAAAATGAGAGTAGTCTGCCAAGAGGAGGAACCAGTTCACAGTGGTTACATTCGCCCTAGTACCTAGAATGCTTTGTGTTCCAAACCATGATACACGAGGACATTGGCTGTGGGAAAAGCATCCCTGTCTCATGCGGACACAGGGATATATTGCCTCAATTTCCTTTTCCTGAACAGCCTTTTCCTATATCCCTCCAAGTACCTGATGACCCAAGGTCTTCTTGGCCACCTTTGTTAATGAACATGTTTGTCTTTCTGGCAGAAAACGCCATGCCCTTGCCCATCATCTGAACTTTGCTGGTCAAGAATCAGACACCTCCTGTTGTCCCTTTCAGAACTGGTGTGGACTCAGGAAGCGAACATGCTGGAGTTAGACTGTCCAAAGCAGAGACTGCACATAACTCCCTTCCTGTGAAGGGTTGTGGACTCAGCCTCTTCTATATGTCTTTCCTCATCAGACTGTCTCTCACTGGCTACAATGAAAACCCCTGGGATTTGGGACCAACACTGTTTTCCAAGTCCTCTTTAATGGAGCACATTTATTAGTAAAGCAAAAGAGAGTTATAGCTTTATTTTCTCTGTACTTTTTACCCTGGGTTGCGGCGGGGAGGAAAACTTGATAGATCAGCAGCAGTTTTAGGGGTTGTTAAAAAATGTAGGATATCGGGCTTCCCTGGTGGCGTAGTGGTTGGGAGTCCGCCTGCCGATGCAGGGGATACGGGTTCGTGCCCCGGTCCGGGAAGATCCCACATGCCGCGGAGCGGCTGGGCCTGTGAGCCATGGCCGCTGAGCCTGCGCGTCCGGAGCCTGTGCTCCACAACGGGAGGGGCCGCAACAGTGAGAGGTCTGCGTACCGCAAAAAAAAAAAAAAAAAAAAAAAAAGTAGGATATCATTAGCACAAGATTGCTTACAAATGTGCATATTGTCTGTTATTATTTACAAAATGTCTGGCACTTTCCTAGTGTCCAGGAGACTTAAAAAGTTATAGGGAAAAAGAGAAACAAATGTAAAGAAACAAATGTCTTTTTAAGTTTCCTGTATTTTGTTCTGCCTCTCCTGTCCCCTGTCTCAATTCTGAAGCAATGGTAAGTGGAAGGAGCAAATCCTCTGGAATCAGAAGGGCAGCCTTACCACCCAGCCAGGCCTCAAACTTACTGCTCGACAGTTTTATTCATTTCTTTGAGCCCCACTTTCCTTTTGTGAGGTTTCCATGTACCTCCATGTCTTTGGCCTTGCCAGTAGTTTTAAGTATTTTAAGCAGTCGAAACACAAGAGATTTATTTTCTCATATACAATTTATACAGTCACGTCTCCAAACACCACAGCATTTAATTCTTGTTAAAAAACAAACAAACAACCCCCCCCCAGAAAACCCTAAACCCTTATTCCCTGAGGTTAAAATATATAGTATATCAATTTTAATGGAATCATCTGGCTTGGAAACCATCAACTAAGATTTATGCACTTCCCCCCAACCCCTACCATTCTCTTGCCCTTACTTCGGGCCTGTGCTTAGCTCCTGTGGGTCCCAGGAGCTGTGTGCCAGTTATGGTGGTGATGAGATTGCTCTGGAGGAGAGAATCTTGAAAAACTAACACTGCTGAGCTGATAATAACTCAGTTCCTTGGTAATGGCCTGGACAGTAAGCAGATACTGGACATTTTTACTTCTGTCTCTTTCATTTCATTTATAGACCAGTTCCAGATATGTTGCTTCCAATCTTTGACCCTTTGCCACAGTTCTGAAGGGGTCAGGCAAACAAGGGGCCATTTCTGGGGGCCTGGAAAATCAGATACCCTTTCTCCCCCTTTTTTCTGATGTGGCAGAAGGTGAAAAGTTGAATTCTCAGATAGGATGGGGGTTACATGCACCTTTTTGGGGAAGTTTCCAGGTGCATTTTTTAGTAGGAAGATTGTCAGCCTAGAAGGGTGTAACCAGATTTGATCTCCAAAGTATGGTAATTAACCAACCTCTCTTTAATTTTTTAAAAACAGGATATTGCTGCTCAGGTGTGTAACACTTGTGGTCTTCTTGGGTGTTCTCCCTAACATCAGTGCTGGCATGAGCCAGAGAATCACATCCTCAGACAATAGCCTAAGCCTCTTTCCTGCCTCCGACTGGATTCTTCATGCCTTGTAATCTGTTTGATGGCCTGAAAATTCACTGTATTTGCAGCCTAGGCAAAGAAATTGCAAAATGTACTTGACCTAAAAATAATTCCTGTTCATCACTCAAAAGGTTCAGAGGAAATGTTATTGAAGGCCATGAATAGAACCTTCATTTCCATGGGGCCTCTGTTGATTTCTTTAAATAGTAAGCTTTTCGCCTGTCTTTCACTTCCCATTAGAAAGTGCTGGCATTTCCTCTAATTTTTTGTAAGCTTGGTACTCTATGTGGCTTCCATAGGGCACCTTCTTATTTTTTCTTCCTGTTATCTTGATTTTTGAATATTTACAGGGCGTCAGGTGTCAATGATAATTAACCCCAACCATAGGCCTGTAATCTTTTCATAATGGGGCCCTAAGATCTTTGTAATTACGAGCAGAGAGCTCTGTAACTGGCCAAAATTGCAATTAGTAAGGAAGAGCCCCTTCCTCCACTCTATTTTCTATTACGGCTTTTTCCCCTCCCTGCTCCACCGCACTGGTGAGCACAAGACTCTGGAGGAATGATAAGTGCCTCCTTCTCATCAAAACTGGGGGACCCTTGCTTTCCAGAAAAACCACAGAGACACAGTGCTATTCTCATAACACTCTCTGCCTTTCCAAAATTCCCTCTATGACTTGTGTAAATTTCTCTAAGCTATATCATACTTTTTATTCTTTTTTCCATTTAATTTTTTTTGCGGTATGTGGTCCTCTCACTGCCGTGGCCTCTTCCACTGTGGAGCGCAGGCCCAGCAGCTATGGCTCACAGGCCCAGCCGCTCCACGGCATGCGGGATCCTCCTGGACCGGGGCACGAACCCGTGTCCCCCGCATCTGCAGGCGGACTCCCAACCACTGCGCCACCAGGGAAGGCCCTCCATTTCATTTTTAAATGTCAGGATTGACATTTCAAATGCTACTGTAAACGGGGTTTATCCATCTTCTTCCCCAAATCCAAAAGAACAGGCTCAGAAAGGAGACCTTGGTACCTCTTCTTTTCCTGGCACTGCAATCCTTCATAGCTTCTAAGCCAGGGACACTTGTCAAAGATAGATGTGTTAGGGGCTGTATGTGCAACTCTGCCTCCCTTTTACCCAGACCCAGAAACCCAGTGATGACAGATTATGATGGTTAATTTTGGGTCAATTTGACCGGGCCACGGAGTGCCCAGATATTTGGTCAAACTTTACTCTGGGTGTGTGTGAGGGTGTTTCTGGATGTAACTGACATTTAAGTTGGTAGGCGGAGTAAAGCAGATTGCCCTCTCTAACATGGGTGGGCCTCCTCCAACCAGTTGAAGACCTGAATAGAACAAAATGGCTGACCCTCCTGTGAAGAAGTAACTCCTCCTGCCTGATTGCCTTTGAACTGTGACAGTGGTTTTTTCCTGCCTTCAGACTCAAAATGAAACATTGGTTCTTCTGGGTTTCCAGCCTGCTGATGGCAGATCCTGGGACTTGTCAGCCTCTAGACTGGCATGAGTCAACTCCTTATAATCTTTCTCTCTCATCGTATTGGTTATATTTCTCTGAAGAACACTGACTAATACACAGATGTAATGATTTCATGCCTGGATATAACAAAATCTCTTGGTGTTCAAAGGGAAGTCTTGATTTCTAGGTTTTCATGAAAAGCACTGTTGGGAGACCGTGTATCCTAGTGCGTAGGCTTTGGATCACTTGTTTCAGTATCTAGACTTGTATTTGAGACCCAGTGTCTAATTCCATCTCTGCCACCAAGTAGCTGTATAATTAGAGACAAATTACCTCTCTTGGAGCTCCATTTTTTCATCCACTGAATGAAGGAATTGTGGTAGATTATCTCTAATGTCTCTTTTCCCTCTAAAGTCCTATGGTTTTTAAAACTAAAATAATTAATACTCATTCAGACACCTTTATATTTGAAATCTGAGAGGGAGTTGAAGAGGATCAAGGGAAGGACAGGGTATTCAGGGATCTGAGGAAACATGTTCTGCGATCTTATCTTCCCAGCTATTCTCTTTTTCCTCCTCTCATCTGCCCTGGACTCATTACCATATGGAGCAATTAGAATTTGGGCTTTGGGTTATAGGTAACTGAAAATACTGATTCACATTAGCTTCAAGGGTGATGAAAGTTATTACCCCACGTAGCAATAAGTTCAGAGGTGGGATGGGCTTCAGGTGGGATGCAATTAAGGGTCTGGTTTCACTTCCCTGTGGCCCCCTGACTCTGCTTCCTCTTTGTGTTAGTTCATATAGCAAGATGGCTGAAGTAGTTTCTTGGGGGCCAGAGAGACGAGGAGACTTCTCTCCAGAGCCTTCAACAGATTTTCCCTTATATCTCATTGGCTAGAATTACATCACATACCCTCTTCTAAAGCAGCAATTGGTAAGGGGAATGAAGCTATTATGACGGGTTTGACAAGGAATTGGCAAACTATAGCCTATGAGTCAAATCCAGCCTGTGGCCTGTGTTTGAATGACGCATGACCTAAAAAAAGGTTTTTACATGTGTAAAGGGTTATAAAAAACAAAACCAAAAACCAAAGACTATGTGACAGACACTTAGGTAGCTGAAACTCTAAAATATTGATTATCTGGCTCTTATAATAAAAGTGTGCTGGTCCTCAGCTTAGATGAGTCAAGATCTAGTTCTAGAGCTGAGAATGGGGTCAACATCCCCCTGAGTTGCCTGAAGGGCAGGGTTGGACATCTGAACAAAAACTGAGTTCTGTTAGAAGGAAGAAGGGGAAATGGAGGTTGGTTGTGTAGGCAGCCAGTTGGGTGCACAGCACTACCTCTTCTTAGCCTCTCCACTCCTCTTGGATGCAGAAGATAGGTCTCCACTGCCGAATGGAAGCATTAGCAGTGAGCCGTCAAATACAAGCTCTGAAGAGAATTTAGGTTCCCCGATGGAAAGTATTTTCTCTCCTGAATGTTCTGTTTCTCTGCTTAGCAACAGATTTTCAGGTAATAGTCAGCTCTTCTCTTTCTTCCGGAGATCTGCACAGAGTATTTTTAGACCACAGACACAGACACGCTGTCTCAGACACACACTCACACACTGACATAGAAAGACGTACACAGAGACACCCACCTTGAGCTGCTCACTCAGAGAACATTCGACAAACATCCAGGAACTTAAACGTGTACACACTGTTAGAATGGTTTTTAAAGGGAAAAGCTAATTGTAGTTCCTGGTTCCGTTTTGGGTAAACACAGGTTGTATTAGGACTAAGTGAGCCTGCATATAACTGATAATATCTCTAATCAGACACCTGTGCTCTTTTCTGGGTCCCTAAGTAACCCACTGAGTGTAATTGGTTGTTAAATATACCCCAAAAGCCAAGAAGATCCTGTAATCACCCTTTGAAAGTGCTGGTCTTCGGGCATTGTTTACGACCCTAGAAGAGTTTGTATTGGGGATTAGCATTCACAGACATGAAGAGCTGAATACTAATGAGCACGTTTTCTTTAAGCCTATTATTGACGTTGTCATATCAGCTCGTGTTCTGCAGTGCTATAAATTCTTAATACCAGTTGAGGACATTGTTATTACAGCCTCTGCGTACTGGTCAAGAACAGTGAGGGTGAAACAGCCTGGCTGTGCCACCAGAAATTCATAGTTGACATTTATTCTGCCTGTGCTCAGCATGCTGGGCGAGGGTATGGTTTTCCTTGTCTTCTACTAAGACTTTCAAGGGGAAAGTAAATATGAAGTGCTTTAAAGAGGTTATTGATAAAGCAAAGCAACTTCTAGTTACTTATTTATTCACTCAACAACTCTGTGTTTGCTGCAATGAGATGTAGCCGGTCCGGTTCTGGGCTCTGAAGATGCACCAGGAAAGAAGCAGACAAGGATGCCTGCCCTCATAGGGCTTATACTCTAGTAGGCTGGAGAGAAAGTTTAGGAGTTGCAGTATCTAGATGGTATTTAAAGCTATGACACTGGATAAGATCACCAAGAAAGTGAATGTAGATAGAAAAGAGATTTCCGAGGACTGAGGGGCACTCTAATAATATGTGGCAAGAGAGATGAGGAAGAGACAGACACAGAGCAGCTGGTGAGGATGGAGGAAGTCCAAGACAGGGAGGTGTTCTGTAAACTGAGCGAAGTTTTTCAAAGAGGGGAATATACACTGATATTCTGATGCTGAGAATTAACCACAGAATTCCATTATGCGGAGGTCATTGTTGATCCCGATAAAAGGGATTTTGCTGGAGGAGGAGGAGAAAGGAGTTGACGGAATTGTGTTCAAGAGAGAGTGAAAAGAGAGAAACAAATGGCTGGGGAAAAAGCCCCATTAAGCCAATGTTCTGTAAAGGATATTACTTATCTGGTCTTTTTGCTCATTTGTTGTGTGATACCAAAATTGTGACTAAAATTGAAAGCCGCAGCGTGTTAGATAAAAATGTCTTTAACAATATCTTGAGGTTTTTGTTTTTGTTTTTAAACCTGGAATTTTAGACAAAGATTGTATTACTTAGGATACTAATTTGGCTGCTATAACAAAGGCCAAAATAGCAGTGGGTCAAACAAGATGGAAATTTATTTCTCTCTTACGTAATGGTCTGAGTGAAAGGATTCAAGAAGATCAGTGATGTTGGGGATCTGGGGTCCTTCTTGCTCTGCCGTGCTCAACACATGGCTTCCATATTGTGATCTGTGAAAGCTGCTTTAACTTCCACCTTGACTTCTACATTCCAACAGACAGGAATAAGGAATAGGGAAGAAGATATTCCTATATTTTTAAGGGTATGACTTATAAATTGCACATCACCTTCTCTCATTTCCTACTGGCCAAAACCTGGTGACATGACCACATCTAGGTACAAAGGTGGCTGAGAGATGTAGGCTTTGGTGGCGGAGTTATATGTCCAGCTAAATTTTTCTATTATGAAAAAAGGAAAAGGGACAAGATGCTGGGGGACAATTAGCAAACTCTGTCACAAAGACTGATTGAAAACAACTGGACTGTGACTATGGACTGAAAACTTTATAAATTTTTTTCCTGTACAGTTAAGCATAATTATATTCAATGACTAATTTAATATTAAACTTAAGTTTTGCTCCATTAAGAATTAGATATCAGGTCATGCTGGTCATTTTCAGTGCTACAATGGTTATTTCCTTGGGTCTAGCTTGTATCTTGTATCTATCAATTGTGTAAGATTCTTATTTTCTGAAAGCACATTTGTTTATAGTATAGGCTACAAAATGCCTGTTGTCAGTTATTTGTTTAATAGGGCACAGCTTCTCTTTATTTTTCTATCACCTTTTGAGCTCTTCTTGTTGCTTCTGTCCATTGCCTCTTGCATCAGTAACTCCCCAAAGAAGATTTCCTCCTAACTCATTTTATGAGGATGGTATTACCCTAATACCCAAACCAGGCAAGGACATCAGAAGAAAAGAAAACTACAGACCAATATCCCTTATAAATATAGATGCAGACATCCTCAACAAAGTAGTAACAAACTAAATCCATCAGCATATATGAAGGATTATATACTGGGACTAAATCAAATTTGTCCCAGGAATGCAAATTTGGTTCAACATACAAAAATCAGTGTATAATGCACCATATTAATGGAATAAAAGATCATCTCAATAGATGCAGGAAAAGCATTTGACAAAATCTAGTACTCTTTCATGATGAAAACACTCACAAAACTAGAAATAGAAGGAAACTCTCTCAACCTGATAAAGGTCATCTCTAAAAACCCTAGCTAACATCATACTTCATAGTGAAAAACTGAAAGCTTTTTCTCTGAAAACAGAAGCAAGACAGGGATGTCTCTTCTTGCCACTTCTAATCAACACTGTACTGGAGGTTCTAGCTAGGGAAATTAAGCAAGAAAAAGAAATATAAGCCTCTAGATTGGAAAGGAAGAAATAAAACTCTTTCATTTGTGTATGAAATGATCATATATGTAGAAAAATCCTACAGAGTCCACCAAAAATCTATAAGCACTAATACACAAAGTCAGCAAGGTTGCAGGATACAAGATCAACAGTTGTAGCTAAAGTATGGTGAAGGTTAGTGGTTTGCTTCTTTTGGAAAATACAGTCACTTTCTGATGGGGGTTCAAATTAAGAAGGCTCTGTAGACTTACACGTGCCAGGTGTTTCCTATGCAGCACTGTGAAAGCACCCTCTGCTGGCTGCATCTTGGGCTCTCCTGTTTAATTTCATGCTCACAGTGGAGAAGTCTGGTGGTTTTCAAACGCCAGCACTAGGAGGAGGAGTGCTTTTCTTTGATAAAATTTCACTGGACTGTAGTAAGATGAAAGCAAAGTATGATTATATAGCACAGCTTTAATTCCATTTAAAGAATTGTCCTTATCTTAAGAATATAGTCTTCCTAATTTTTTGGTGTCAGATGTGTCCCTTTCTTTCTATGAATTTGTCATGGTAGTTTATACTAGGATCTTTGCTGTTTTTACAATTTTATTTACTCAGTGCTATTACTTGGCAGAGTGAAAAGCTAATGAGGTTCCCCAATTTTTATTTATTTTTGAAAATTTACTTTGTGAACTTTGAGAATCTGTGAAAAGCAGGTTTCAGTTACATTAGCTATGTTTACTAGGTTTCTAGGGTTCTCTCCGGCAAGCTATCTGATTACAAAACATTTTGATGACCTACCCCAAATTCCTGTATGATTCTTACTGCACCGTGTGTGCTCGTGAACTTTCCAACTTCTTTACATAAGGTGTATAAATAGACACTGACCCATGGGCTTTCAAAAATGTACTTTGACCAGAAAAGAGACAAAAAAGAATAATACCCAGGGCTTCCCTGGTGGCGCAGTGGTTGAGAGTCCGCCTGCCGATGCAGGGGACACGGGTTCGTGCCCCGGTCCGGGAAGATTCCACATGCCGCGGAGCGGCTGGGCCCGTGAGCCATGGCCGCTGAGCCTGCGCGTCCGGAGCCTGTGCTGCTCAATGGGAGAGGCCACAGCAGTGAGAGACTCGCATACAGCAAAAAAAAAAAAAAAAAGAATAATACCCATAGTTTGAATGACTTCATTTTTAATGTTCTGGGTTTTTTTTTGTTTGTTTGTCCAATGTCTTCTTTCTTTTTTACTTGAATTTTTGAATTTATTTTTTTATACAGCAGGTTCTTATTAGTTATCTATTTTATACATATTAATGTACATATGTCAATTCCAATAATGTTCTGTTGACTTCAATTATTTTATGATTATCTTGTTCATAATGATAAAACCTGGTCAACCTTCTGCAGGCAAAGCCAACAAAAGTTTTGGTGATCCTGGAGTGTTCTTTTCCCTTGTCTTCAGAATAGTGAAATAAATATCACTATCTAAAACGTCATGTAGTTTTATAACATTGGATCTCACATCACAGCAATGGTTCTCTTGCTCTGAATGGCACTCTGTTCTTTTTGAGCTAAAAAATGTTCTCCAACTCTCTATTTATGCAATGATAGGAGTGAAGGCCCACGGAGGTTAACCATCTTGCTTGAGGTAATGAAATTAGGATCAGAGCCAGATTTCCTGATTTCTAGCCTATTGTTCTTTCCACAACGCCAGACTGTCTTCCTCAGATTTCTGTTCTGAAGAAACAAACTCTGAAGAGAAAGAGTCAAGCAGAGTGAGAGAAACCTCTGAAAGCCTTTTTATTTTTGATGAACTGTGCTACTATTTAGTTTACGAAATGGAGCTCTGGCACCGTGCAGTTCAACGAAAGTTGATTGATCAGACTCGCCTGTGTTCACAGACTTGTGGAGTGTTGGAGTCTGGGGGACTTTTGAGACTGTCCAGTCTAGAAGCTTCTGAATGATCCAAAGCTGCACAACTCTTTCTTCAAATGAACCCTTCCATAGAAACTCAGTCCAAGAAGCAATGGTTCCAAGTGAAGCTTCTCTCACAGAGGCAGGGGGTGGGTGGGGGGAGCTGGGATCTGTCCCAATCTCTCCATCACCCCTCACCTCCAGGGACCCTGGCACCTATGTCCGAGCACTGGGCTCTGTGGTGAGCAGATTCAAAAATGAAAGGCCTGGTTTTGGCCCTCATTTTTTCTCTGAAGAAATTGAGGCCATACCTTTATTCTCTAAATTATATCCTCAAGTACCTTCTTAAGAAACGGTGTTTGGAAGGCAAAAACTCTATTCCTTGCAAGTCTGAAAAAAGTTTTTATTTTGCCCTCCCATTTGATTAAGGATATGTAAGTTGAAAATAATTTTCTTTCCGAACTTTGATGGCATATCTTCATTGGCATAGAAGTCTGATGCCATCTGATGTTCTCATTCCTTTTGTGAGGAATATATTTCTTTCCCTCTCTCTGGACAGTTAGAATCTGATTTTAATTTTTAAATTTCCTTTTGCTACATGCTTGGCCCTTAATACTTGCAATTTTTTGTATTATGTGTAAAGACACATGTACATAAGTGTGTGTATGTGCATGAATGTGTGTGTACCCTTACCATGCTAATGTTCCACATAGTCCTTACTTCTTGGGTCTGATTTCACCTGTGTTTCTGCAGAGAAATGATTTGCTTTCACAGCAGCCAGTGTTGTCAATCCCTCTCCCATTTCTAGAGGTGAGAGCCCCCTGCTGTTTTTGTTGCTGCCCTAGAACCCACTTTAAAAACCACCTGGAGCTATTAAATAATCTGTGGTTTCAGAGGCACGGGAAGGGCAGGTATCATAAAAACAGGAACAAGTCGGGACCAATTCTGAAGCTAGATTCTTAGCAAGGACAGTCCTGCCTATTCCCATATGGTTCTGATGATTAATTTATGTGTCATCTTGACTGGGCCACAGGTGCTAAGACATTGGGACAAATGTTATTCTGGGTGTGTCTGTGAGGGTGTTTTTGGATGAGATTAACATTTAAATTGGTAAACTGAGGAAAGCAGATTGCCCTCCCTAATGTGAGTGGGCCTCATTCAATCAGTTGAAGAGCTGAATAGAAGAGAAGGGCTAAGCTTCCCATGAGTAAGAGGGAATTCCTTTCGCTTGCCTGAGTGCTTTTGAACTAGGACATCAATTTTTCCAGTCTTTAGACTTGAACTGAAACATCAGCTCTTCCTTGGCGTAGAACCTGTTGGTCTTCAAAACAGAATTATACCATTAGCTTCCCTGGATCTCAGGTCTTTGAACTTGGAATGGAGCTATCCCATGAGCTCTCCTGGGTCTCCAGCTTGCCAACTGAAGATCCTAGGGCTTGTCAGCTCCCAGAACTGTGTGAGCCAATTCCATATAATACACACGCACACGCATACGCTCTCACAAGCTGTTGGTCTGGTTTTCCTGGAGAAACTTGACAAATACAATGGTGTCCAAACTGACATTTATCTGTATGTTTTAATATTTATTTTATTTCATTGACTGGAATTCTATTAATTAGTGCCTCATTTAGTTTAACAAGCATTTTCCTTTAAAATACAAAGAAACAGACTTCCAGTCACTGGTCCAGCATGTAAGCAGCTTAGAAGTCACCCTACCATCCTGAATACAAGGAAAAAGCTGAGCAAACTGAAAAATCAACAGATATCTTGAGTTTGTCAGAGAGCTAAGATCACAGGGCCAACTGCTATTCCTAAAATTAGAATGACAGGCAGGCAGATACAGGGAATCACAACTAACCAGAGTAGAAACCTCTGCAGAAGCCAGTGCCAGGGTAGGAAAACCTGAGCTGTAATTGACAAATTCCTGGACACTCAGTGTAGACAACTGTGAGAGTTAAAAACTTCAGAGAGACCCAGTCATTGGGAAGCCCGCACACTTTTGTGTTTTAACTCTAGGAGTTCTACCAGGTCTCACGGTGAATCTTGGAGAAAAATCTTCTTGTGCTTCTAGAAGGAGAGGTAAAAGAACCATTTTGAAATATGTGAGAGCATTCTGTTCTCCTGTTCTCAGAAGAAACTATGTTACCAGAGCTTAATCTGCTCAAGGTTTATCAGAGCATAACCTACCTGAGGGAAGAGAAATACCCAACTTCAGTCTGCTCTAGCCTTCCATGTAGGGGAAGGAAACACCCAATCCTCCCCCCTCCCCCCATCCTGTCCCACCTAAGGGGAGAAAAAAAATGAGAGGCATTGGAAAAATTCATAGTGCAGGGGGACACATTATTATTTAAATTAGCACCCTCAGAAATGAAATACGTCCATATAGGTCTAACAAAATACATACAAGATGTATATGAGGAAAACTACAAAACTATATGATGAAAATACCAAAGAAGAACTAAATAAACAGAGAGAGAATCCATATTCATGGATAAAAAGACTCAATATTGTCAAGACATGAGCTCTTGAATATAGCCAATATTTTATAATAACTATGAATGGAGTATAACCTTTAAAAATTGTGAATCACTATGCTGTACACCTGTAACTTACATAATATTGTACAGTAACTATACTTCAATTAAAAAAAGATACCAGTTCTTCCCAATATGATACATAGATTCAACACAATTCCAATCAACATCTGAGAAAGTTATTTTATGGATGTGGACAAACTGATTTTAAAGTTATTGTGGAGAGGCAAAAGACCTATAATAGCCACCTCAGTATTGAAGAACAGAGTTGGTGGACTGAGATGACCTGACTTCAAGACATTATAAAGTTACTGTAACCAAAACATTGTGGTGTTGGTGAAATAATAGACAAATAGATCAATGGAACAGAATAGAGAGTCCAGAAATAGACCCACATAAATATAGTTAACTGGTCTTTGACAAAGGCGCAAAGGCAATAAAATGGAATTTTAGTGGTCATTCCCATTTTAGTGTGAATTAGTTTGTATGTGGGGGGTCATTTTCTTCTACTAAGGAGGAAAGGAAGAAGAGGGTAATTTTAGGGCTTAGAGAAACATAATAGCACTAAGACTTGGAGGGGTAGAAACTAGTAGGTGATAGGTAGTAAAGGAGTTAAAATGGCACCAATGTTAATTTTTGCCAGTTGAAAAGTGGTATCTAGGATTGGTCCTATGTTGTGTAAAGACATTGTTGTGTTGATGTATATATGTTTTTTTTTCTTTTATAACAGAATCATTTGCACATGCAATATTGTGTCTTCCTTTCTAATGCTTTCACCTTCTTAATTCCTTTTCTTGTCTTATGGCATGAACTAGAACTTGTAGAACAATGTTGAATAATAGAGAATAATAGTTGGATTCCTAGTCTTGTTCCTGACTTTAACTTGAATACACCCAGAATTTTAAACTGAAATATAATGCTTTTGATTTCTGTTAATATCCCAGAATTAGAAAGACACATACATAACAATAAGGTGTTCTAAGAGCTTTAACTAAAAATGACTATTGACTTTTATTAAATACCTATTAATGTATTTAAATTAGTTTATTTTTATTTATTTTAACTTTTATATAAATTGCATAACTATATGTACATATCCTCACACACATGCATAATTTTCACATATGGGAAAAATGTGTGATGTATGTACTTTTTACATCCTGACCACATATTCTCCCTCTCTTTTCTTTTTTTTTTTACATACAGTATGATCCATTTTATATACAATTTGAACAAAGGAAAAGGGAAGTCATTTATTGTTTGGGGTTACATATATAGGTGATAAAATTAAAAGGAGAAAATATGAATGGTTTAAAAGATAATTATTACCTTGAGGAGGTTTACGTGCATAGATTTGATTGGGGAGAGTCGTACAAGGAGGTTTCAAGGTATGTATTGGTAATATTCTATTTTGTGACCTATGTGCTTGGTACATGGGTGTTCAACTTAGTATGATTGTTTATCTTTATACACTCTCTTGTATATATATATAACCTACTTCACAACGTTAATTTTAATTAAACATTTACAATTCTGTAAAGTGAACATTTAGACATTTTCTTTCATTATTTATAAACATATGTCTCAAAGCCTTTTAATAAATTAGAAATCACATTCATAAGTAAAAATAACATTAACACTACACATATTCTCTTATAACCTAGATTAACAACCTCAGATGTTTCCTCCTATGTTTTTTCCATGTTAATGTAATTCTTTACATATGTATATTTTAGGTAATTTTTGGCTTTGGCTTTTTTTTTTATTCAATAATACTTCATGGAAATCCCTCCAAGTTAAACAAATGTTACATTTTTAGTCTTGCCTCTGCTAGTTATTAATTGCATGCCCTTGGGTAGGTTAAGTAACTTTTCTGGCACAAGTATTCCCATCTAAACATGAGGATAATTATTCCTTCCTCCCAGGACTACTGTGAGAACCAAATGATATCATAAATATAAAGCACTAAACATGGACCTGGCAAATAATAAGCTCTAAACAAGTGTTACTTAATTTCATGCCTGGTACAGGGAGAGAACGCCCTTTCTTTCCCTTTTGGCACTCATGGCCTTTAGCCAGAGGATTTGTAACTCAGCCAGTGCCTGAGCATTTGCTGAGGGGCCCTGGGTAGTTGTTTGTTCCACAGCAACTATTCTGCAGCCCCATGGCCTGGCTTTGAGAATAAAATAGGAAAAGGTATGGTTGGTGGTGTACACAGTAAGTGCTCAGCGCAGGCTGCTTCCCTCTGCTCCTGATATGGTCTAGCCTACGGATTGCATGTGCTTTGATTGGCAGCCTAAGGACTCTAACTGTCCTTCCTACTTTTCTCAATTCCAAACGTGGGCCTGCCAGTGAACTTCCAGAGTGTGTTCTCAGTGAGTTGGGGCATGCCTGAGTCCTGACTGTCCCTTCACTGGTTCATGGCATATCCCAGCGGGCGCTGGGGTCATGCTCTGTTCTCAGCCTTTGCCTCTCCCTGCATGTGGGAATACGAATTTTGTTTCAAGTTACTCATCTTGTTTTGTGGGGTGCAGATCTACCGCTGGTCAGGCAAGCACTATGAAGTGCGTTTACAGTTAGAGGAGGTAGTAATGGACCAAGATGAGCCTGACGGGATGCATAGCAATTTCAGTTGGTTTTCTTGCCTTCACTGGGATATCGCAATCCTCCAAGGACGTCTCCGTTTCCTTCTCAAATCTGTGTGTGGAAGCGTTCCCACTACCCTGCCACACCCCCTCACGCCCCAAAGCAAAGCACGACAAAACATGCACAGGTTTTCAGGCAGTCATCTCCTTCAATGCAAATACAAAATTCTTTTAAGAGAACAATTCAAGCGCAGGTATCACCACATCAATCTGGCCATCTGGCTGAGACTTACTTGCATCTGTTGGCAATACAGGAATTCATTGCAGTTGCTCTATAGGCCTGTACTGCAAACTGCTAAAACAACAAAACAAAAGCAAACAAACAAACAAAATCTTACACTGAATTGCACGCAAACCTGTGGAAATTGTTCCTGATTTTTTTTTTTTTTTTGGTTGCAGCAAAGGAACAAAAGCATTTATACAGCTGTGGGTTTTGCTAGTTAAGTATGATTCAGCAGCACCCCCTAGCGGCTATATTTGGGAATTGTAGAAGTCTCTGAGACTTCTTGCGATGTCAAAGTAGGACACCCTTGGAAATATTTTCTTTTTAATACCTAATAATATCAGCCACCCACAACTGATCCAAGTATGTTTAATTACACCGGACTTTAAAAAATCACCTAATTACCTTTTTTTAAAGGCAGCCAAATTGAACAAATAGAAACAACTACATTTCTCTGCTTTGGTCTCGGGAGTCCTTGGAATATTCCATTTGGACCACACTCTGCCTGTCTCCACTTAAGGAGCACAGCCCCAGGAAGTGGTGCCCAGTTCTACTCCTTTATTAAGGAAGAGTCTGTCATTCAGCCACTGGAGTGGGTATTGATGAACACAATGGATTCTGTATTCAACCACAGGGAGCTAGCTCCATTTTGAACATCAGGGTCATTACCAGTCATCATAAAACCTGATGATGGATAGAATCCCTACGGTAGAGAACCAATTTTTCAAAATTATTAACACATTAAAAAGTTGATAAAATAAAACACTTAGGCAGTTGAGCTAACTGGAGCATATGTGAATATAATGGGAAGATAGGCAAATATGTGACTCCCAGCCTCTGCCAGTTGTTATTTTCTCGAGCTTCAATTTTCTTATCTGTATAATAGAACTTCTGTGAGCATTTAATGAGATAATGTTTGTTAAAATCTTAGCACAGTGTATGGAAGCTTAAATAAAGGTCAATTCTCCCACTCTATGTCATGTAGAAAAAAAGTTAAAACAGAGTTTACAGTTGGTAAATCTTGAGCTGTGGAATTTGAATGAACTGATGCCAGAGACTAAGGGAACTAAACTTGATGTTGTATCTTGGATTGGATCCAGGGACAACAATAAAAGAGGAGATCAGTGGAAAAAAGTGAAATTTGAGTACAGTTCGCAGTTTAGTTCATGGTACTGTATCAATACTAACTTATTGCTTTTGATAATTGTATTGTGGTTATAGAAGACACTGACTTGAGAGAAAGCTAGGTGAAGAATATACGGGAACTCCGTACAGCTGTGCAACTTTTCTGTAAGTCTAAAACTGCTTCAAAATAAAATAATTTAAAAGTTAAAAAGAAACAAGCGAGTTTAGTATTAGCAACATTTTGATTTAACCCAATATATCCAAAGTATTATCATTTCAACATGTATTCATTGTAGAATTATTTAAATGAGATTTTACCTCTTTTTGGTTACTGTCCTAAAAAAATTTGGTGTGTATTTTACACTGAGGTGCATCTCCAAGTTGGACTAGCGATTTTCAAGTACTCAGTAGCCACGTGTGTCTGGAGGCTGCCATATTGGACAGTGCAGGGGTGGATGCAGTGATGGGATGTCATCCAGTGGCCCAGTGACTACTTGGCAGTGTTTCTCTGGGGTGGTGCTTCTCCCAGCTCCGATCCTGGACTTCCTCTTATAAACTCTTAGAACTCCCAGAGGTGATTAACTCCTAGAAGGGAGCTCAGGTTAACTAAAGTCTGGTGACACTGATGACTCTTCTAAGGAGAAAATGTATTAATTTATAAAGAGCAAGGTCCCTTCTAGAAAATAAAATGCTCACAGCCACAGTGCTTTTCAAAGCTAGTGGATACCACTAGCTTTAGGGGGTATAAGAAAAAAAAATGAGTTCAGATAGAACTTGGACATGACAAAAAATCACATTGACACACAAAGTGAGAATATTTTTTCTCATTTCAGTTCTCTTTCATTCTTTTTGATTACATTTAAGAACAAGTCTCATGCAGTCCTCTTGTATCTTTACCACTCCCCTAACATTTGCTAATCTCAAACACACTCACTCTCTGGCTAGAATTTACTGCATTGTTTCAATTTTATTTATTTTTGTCATCACCTTTTATTTATGGCAAATAATACTGGCTTTCCATTTAATTACTGATATGAAATTCCTTTAATTTTAAAATAAAGATATAAATAAAAGGACAAATTTAGTAAAAATACAAATCTTAAGGTAATCATAGCCCAAGTGGCACTGGGAAATAATGAAAACAGAAATAAAACCCCAAAGCAAAAACGAAACCAAAAATCATCTGGTGACTACAAGAAGGTTTAAAATTTGGGGAGCTTGTAGCTCAATGCTTAGTTTCAGAGGTGCCCTCTTACAGAAGCCTTTAAGAAACCAATTAAGCCTGCCGAGGTGGAGTGGGATGTTCTCAATAAATCAGTTCCCTTGTTAAATCTTTCCCTAGAAAGACTGCTTTCCTTCTCCCAGGCCTCTCTTCCTCTAGCTGTTGTCTCTCCCTTCCCTTTCACTTTACTTCTCAACCCTCGAGTCCTTTCGCCACTCCCTCTCACGTTTTCCTCTCATCTCCCACCAAAGTTTCGGCTGTCCTCACCCACCAATCACCGCCCACCTCTGATGGGGCATGTACTGCCCTCTGACCAATCAGGGTGCAGCTTTCGGCTTCCTCTGATATCTTCAAAAGAAGACCAACGTACACACAGAAATTTCCCTGGATATTTTGAATCCCTTTAAGGTTACTTTAACAATTTCTGGGTTCCAATTCTGGGCACCTGGAGGGTACTATGCCCCAATGACAGCATTGCCCATGATGCAGTCACCCTAGACTTCCTTGGGCCAGACAGGTGGGTTTTCGAGGTTATGGAGCACACTGTTTTATCTATTTTAGGCACAGTTTGGACATCAAAATGGATCTGGCTTGGATAATTGATGTCCTTAAAGAACTGGTATTATTGCATTAAATTCTGGGGGTATTTAGGGAAAACACTGCCAAAGTGAAACTAGATATATCCAACAAGGCAGTCAACTTGGAAATTATTTTTGGGAAAGTAATTACTATTTCCTTCTCTTCCATCATTGTTATGGATGGAGTCTGATGGGAAGGAAAGCTTCAAGGAACTTTTTCCCACTATGAGATAATATAAGAAAACTTTCCACCTCAGACCTGAAAATAAATTCAAATTCAAATTCTGCATTTAGCTTTCTTCACACCTCTCTTCCTTTCTCACATTTCACATTTCACGTTAGTTGTCTTCTTTCTATATTCAGCTTGGAGCGCACATAATAAGGAATAGCTTTAAATTTTGGCTAAATCTTATAGGTCAAGCAAGAAAAAGTTTGAAGTGGTTCTTTTTAGTGGTAATTAAGCAACCTCTGCATCTTCAGAACAAAACCCACCAAGAAAGCTTGTGCCACAAAACCTCACCACCATCACCACAGGCCTGGTTCAGGAGCCCAAAAGACAGCTTGAGGCATCTACCAGCTAACCACGGGGTCACTGTGCAATTCACACAGGCACCCTTGGTCCTTCCATTGGCTGTTTGACTGAAATAGGAGGCCGACCTGAGCAGTGTGGAAAAGAGGTGAGAGTCACAAGCTGTTTCTCTGTGCTTAACACCAGCTGCAGCTAATACTTATTGAGCAAACAAAATATATTAGATGGAAATACATTTACTGTGTTAATTTAATTACCACATCAAACTAAGGAGGCAGGTATTGTCATTATTATTTTCATTTTACAGATGAGAAAACTGAACCCAGAAGTTCAGGCACTTGCCCAGTGAGCCTGCAGCTACTAAGGTGGGGAGCTTGGGTTCAAACCCAGAAGGCCTGGCTCCAGAAGCCCAGCTCTTAATCCCTGCACCAAGCCCTGGGCCTTCTGGGTGAAGCTGTGTTGCTCCAACAGAGTTTGGAGCCAACAACAGTCTGTGAAGGAAATCCAGTTTTTCTGTTCTGAAATCAAATTGTATTCCACTGGAAAAATTCCTGGGCACTGGCGTGTAATAAACATCACGTTTGAGAATGCAGCAGAACTTCTAATTTTATATACTTGGATGAAAAAACTCACTCGTATAAACTATTGTGAAGAACAGTGAGCCTCACTAAATTAAATAAAAATGAACAGCTCTGGAACTCGAAACTAAGATGAGACGTTATAGAACAAATGACTCCATTACTGGGGTTTCTGTCACATATGACATTCAATTTTTGAGGCTGAGATCTCTAAAACTTTAGCAATCACATATGACATTCAATTTTTGAGGCTGAGATCTCTAAAACTTTAGCAATTTGGTTTTGATTTTCTTTGAGTTTGTTTTTTAATCAGTTCCAAACCTACCTGATGCTTTTACATTCATTTCTAAGGCAATGGGTTCCCAAGCACAAATTTCAAAAGAGAATTTTATTACTTCTTAATAATTGCAATAGAAGTAGGGGGCATCCTGGACGCATTTAGTCCTATAGAGAGAAAAAATAAATGGGATTGCCTGGGGCTCTTTCTTTGCTTTGCTCTCCATTGCTGTTTAGACTTTTCCTTGTTCATATATAGTAGTGGCCAGTAACAAACTAAATAGACTACTAATCCTTAACAAGCAAATCCTGCAAAGTAATAGAGTTGGGTTAGGTGAGGGTACGGCCTCAAGGAGACCCGGCAGTCTCAGAAAAGGCTTTATAAATACCCTTTGTTGGAGTAGCAACACCTAGGGATTGGGTAGGTGCTGACCTCTGCAATCCAGGGATTTTATCTAACCTTATTTTATTTCTTACTCTTCATATCATTTGAATTTCGACACCTCTTTATCCAGTATATTTTTGCCTAATATCATTGTGTGAGAAGAGATCACACATTAAGTACTAAAATGCCAAGTCCTCACTTAGAAATGGACATTGATCCCAATATTTGATAGGTTGGGCAGTAGTGTGACCATAGGCTAATTCCCCAGAATGTCTGGCAAATAAATGCACTGACCATTCTGTTGCCCCAGATGATGGCTCTGGTAGCATACATCTATGGACAGATAGGTAACACAATGGCTAAGTCACCTTAGGGTTCATATATGTAAGTTGCAGTTTCATGATACTAAAACAATGGCTTGATCTGGTTTTCCTGGTGTAGTGGAGGAGATGTTTTTTTTCCCCCTGGAAGTCTTTACTTTAGGAGCCTTGGGGGTGCGTGTATTAGTTTGCTAGGGCTGCCTAAACAAAGGGCCATAGATTGGATGGCTTAAACAACAGAAATTTCTCATAATTCTGGAGGCTAGAAATCCGAGATCAAGGCATTGGGAGGGTTGGTTCCATCTGAGGGCCGTGAGGTAAGGATCTATTCCAGGTTTCTCTCCTTGGCCGATAGATGCCTCTTTTTTTCCCCTATGTCTTCACAGGCTATTTCCTCTGCGCATGTCACTGTCCTAATCTCCTCTCCTTACAAGAACACTGGTCATACTGGATTAAGACCCACCCATCTGACCTCTGTTTACCTTCATTACCTCTCTAAAGGTCCTATCTCCAAATACAGTCATGTTCAGGGGTGTTGGGGGTAGTAATTCAACACATGATTTATAAGGGAGACACAATCCAACCCCTAACTCTGGATAACCTCATTTATTCCAGGCTGTTAGAGAAGAGATCCTTTGCTTTAGAGCTAGCCTTCAAAATTACAAGTTGAAAAAGGCTATCTTTGGTATACACAGTCTTCTTATTTTTTTTCCTGGATCCTTTCTCCACTGTGTTGTCAGCATCTTCTTTATCCTAATCAGATTCTCCGCCTCACCCTTCTGTCTCCCTCCATCATCAATGCTATGCTATCTCTCGAGAAAGAATCTGATATAGCGAAGCAATTTTAACTCAGGGCAATTTGCACATTATGTCCTCTCCAGAATAATGTAGTGAAAGGCTTTGTGTTCACTTAAAGGAAATTCACCTATCAATGAGTACATCAATAGGTGGTATGGGGGAGGAGGTGAGATTTTCCTTGTCTCACCCCTGAAATAACAAGAGGTAGCTAGACACCTACTAAATTCACCTATTTATAAAATTGTTTCTCGGATCAGTGGGGGCATCACCCCCCCCAACTCCCCCAGCATACACACAAAGGAAATAGGCAATAAACTCAAGCAAGAGTAATTGAGGAAAGTTTAATAAAGAGACTATTTGCAAAGGTGTAAGCAGGGTTAAAGAGAACCTTAAGAGATGGAGAAACATCCCAGGGCAAGCAACAGCAGGAAGCCGTTACCACCTCTAGATCTGAAGGTCAAGGGGAAAGAGTGCTTACCAGAACCCAGCAGAGCCAGGGATAGCGGTAGCTGTGAGAGGGCTCCCAGATAGAAGCTATGGTTTTGAAGGGAAGCAGTCTAGGGAATAAGTACTCAGCTTCACTTTCCTCCCTACAATCTCCCCCAGCTGGAAGCACATGCAAGGCAGAGGTTGAGGAAGTTGATGTGGTCTGTAGGGTCAGTCTCCCTACAGAGCAGGGTGGAAAAGGTCCTTCTCACACCAGGGGTTTCATTTCTTGTTGCACATGAGGTAGCTATTCAAGGCCTTGGAACAGTCAAACAATGAGTGCTAATTCCAGGCCCCCATTTTTCTCCTTCTCTATTTTGAATGTTGAAATGACTAAGAAAAAGCTTCTCTTAATCACTGTCAATTATTTAGTCTAAAAGTTTTTTTTTAATAAATTTATTTATTTTATTTATTTTTGGCTGCGTTGGGTCTTCGTTGCTGTGCGCGGGCTTTCTCTAGTTGCGGTGAGCAGGGGCTACTCTTTGTTGCGGTGCGCGGGCTTCTCATTGTGGTGGCTTCTCTTGTTGCGGAGCACAGGCTCTAGGCACGCGGGCTTCAGTAGTTGTGGCTCACGGGCTTAGTTGCTCCGCGGCACGTGGGATCTTCCAGGACCAGGGCTCGAACCCGTGTCCCCTTCATTGGCAGGCAGATTCTTAACCACTGCACCACCAGGGAAGTCCCTAAAAGTTTTATTATTCATCCTACCACAGTGAGTTTTCACACTGTGCCTTGGACATTTATTTTACCCCCAGCATCAAGATGAAGGAAGCGTTTTCCCGTTTGTGCCTGTGCAGACTTTCAGCTGTTTCTGTCTGACCAACATTCCTTTTCCTCTTTTCTAGTAACAGCACCTTGATTTGCCTTTAGGGCCCACTTTCCTCCAACTTTCAGTTCAGGTCATTGGGGTGGGACTGACCTTGCCCCTGGGCTCCAGGGATAGGCACATGACCAAGCCAATCAGAGCTCTGCATCTCCTTTGCCAAAGGGACTATTTCAAAAACATGCACGTGCCCCGTATCAGCCTAGTGCATCAGACGTAGGGCTTCTGCTAGTGCTGCAATAAGCTGTCACATTTGCAAGGCTGGGAGAATGTGACACCAATGTTCCTTGGAATAACCTGCTTCAGAATGAAGCCAGCACAGAAAACAGCAGGAAGGGGATACAAATAAAGATAGATTCTTGGATCTAGCTGTACCTAAAGTTCTGTTGGACTTACTTTAGTTTCATTATGGCTTATAATTCTTAGATAAGCCACAATTCTTTTTCTTTTCTTAAGACAATTTGGGTTTCTGTCATTTATAATGGAAATTCCTGGCTCATATATTGCTTTATGTTGGGTTCTACACATCTTGTTCATCATCAAATGGCATGGGTTCACTTCCGTTCTCCGGTGTCGCACGGGAGGGACAGGTAGGTTAGCATTGTTAAAAATACATTTGTCAGCAGAAAAATAAAATACTTTACAGGCTGTCAGCTGACACTTTTTTTCTTGAGAATAGAAGCCACCTAACAATGATAAAGAACATCACTTGTTTGATGAAATAATGCAAAATTCAGACATGGGCCGTCCAGAGGAATACAGAACAATAATTTTTAGTTTTCGTTTATAGTGACAAGGCTACTAGAGCAATGAAAGATACAACACACTTAGAAACTATTCTGGTTTCTTATAAATTTTTAAGCTACGTTAACTATATTCCAAGGCCTCTTTCCCTCGGTCTGGGAAGGATATGCAGAATAGTTCTTATTACATTTTCTGTGTGTTTTACTATTATTCTCTTTCAGGCCATAAATATGTTTCCAAGGCTATTGCCAGAGAAATTTTTCAAAGCTGGAATAAGTATGTATTCTGCCACATTTCTGTTCAGGCTTTTTCCATCTAACACTAAATAATTGAAAGAATAAAATTCATTCAATCATTTGGATGATTTTAAATGGCTATGAAGACCTATTTTAATTTATAATGGGGATGCATATCTGTATATGGATTTGGGGTTCATTGGAGCTTCACTGAGGGCCGTGACCTGTTGCAAAATGTCTGATAAAATGGAAGGAGAGGCCTCCTGAGAAGGTGCTGGTTGATCATGGGACTGTGTAACGCACTTTAAGACCTCTGATACTATTATCAAATGGCCCTTCAGAAGGTTGTATCAATGTTCACTCCCACCAGCTGTGGAAAAAATGCCCATTTTCTTACCAAAACTGAACATTAGATTTTATTTAATATCTTTAAGATATCATTTTAATATCTTTTAAATACTATTTTAAAATATCTTGGCAAACTTGGTAGGACAAAAAAGTATGTCATGGTTTCATGTATCTCATTTCTCTTTGCTTACTAGTGAGCGTGAACTTGTTTTTCTTAATGTGGATTTTGGGCTTTTGCCTTTCTTCTTCTGTGAATTGCCCGCTTAGGCCTCTTATCTGCCTTTTAAAGTTAGAGTGTTCATCTAATTAGGGATGACTTGTAAGAAGTTTTATATATGATCACACTGGCCTTTTTGCTGTCATTTAAATTGCAAATAGTTTTCCTGCCTTCACTGTTTGACTTTTAGATTTATGATGCATGAAAATTTGTGAGTTCTTATGAATTAAATTTATTAAGATTTTTTCCTTTATGTTTTATTTTTCCTTTGTTTTTAGGTTTAATATTGATTTTTTAAAACTTTATTTAATTTATTTTATTTTTGGCCATGTTGGGTCTTCATTGCTGTGTGCGGGCTTTCTCTAGTTGCGGCGAGCAGGGGCTACTCTTTGTTGCGGTGCGTGTGCTTCTCATTGCGGTGGCTTCTCTTGTTGCGGAGCACGGGCTCTAGGTGCGCAGGCTTCAGTAGTTGCGGCACGTGGGCTCAGTAGTTGCAGCTCATGGGCTCTAGAGTGCAGGCTCAGTAGTTGTGGCTCACGGGCTTAGTTGCTCCGCAGCATGTGGAATCTTCCAGGACCAGGACACGAACCTGTGTCCCCTATATTGGCAGGCAGATTCTTAACCACTGCACCACCAGGGAAGCCCTGTTTTTAGGTTTAAAATACTTTCTTCACCCTGAGATCAGGCAAATAGTCATCTATATATTTTTTCAAAAATGTCATTATTTTTTCTAACACCTGATTATTGATTTTAAAGAATAACAATACAGATGAGGAGAATACCTGAGAAAAAACTGTGCAGGAGTTTATCTTTCCAAGCAGTTAGGGTATACTTTTCTAATCTAAATTTTCTTCAAATTCTTTTATGATTTCATTTTTTTACATTTAATTTTGGATCAGGAATTTTATTTGTCTTATTCTATGACTTAGGGCTCTTAACTGAATTTTTGGCTAACTATTCCTACCTCTTTACTGAAAAATACATATTTCACTCACTGGCTTGAAATTCTATGTATTTATCATTTTACTAAATTCCTAAGTTATGTGGATTTGCTTTTGGATTTTGTATTCAGTTTGGCTAATTCTTACACCCATTCTTAGGACTCAACCCCCTTGTCACTCCACATTCCAGTCAATTGTGAATTAATTTTGTTTTTCTCAACTAAATTATTCCCCCCAAATGCTGGGATCCTTTTGTAAAGTGTTCCACTTGGAAAATCCACTTGACGTTTTGGGTGGAAAAACATTACATTTATAAATTAATTTGAGAGAATTCGTATTTTTATTACATTGAGTTTTCCCATTCAGAAGAGTTATGCGCCTTTCCGTTAATTTGGATCTTCTGTTAGGTCCTTTAGTAAGGTTCATAGCTTTCTGGATATAGACTGTGTGTACTTATTGTTATTTTTTCCTTAAAGTTTTCTAACCCTTCATTTTTTCCCCCTGACTTACAGAAAGCTATATGTTTTCTTATGTTTATTTTGTTCTTGGCTGCCTTACTAAACTTTCTTATTAATCGTAATACCTTTTCAGTTTATTCTCCTGGATTTTCTTGGTAATCGATTACATCAGAACAAATATCTGGTGATTGTTTCTCCTCTTTTGAAAAATGTGTAGCACTTATTTTCTTTAAATGTCTTTCTAAATATTGAAAAACAGCAGGCATAATAATGTCTTCCTCCAAACTTTAGGGGATTCCTTCAACTTTTTGTAATTAAGATGATAATGTCTAGTGATATGGGGTAGAAACTTTTCATTAGGTTAAGAAGTATCCTTCTAGTTTTAATATATTTACAGATTTTTCTTTTTAAAAATCATGAATTCATTGAAGTTCTGTTCAGCATCTATTGGGATGATTGTATATTTTTCCCCTTTAAGTTATCGAGATTTAGATTTCTTAATATTAAGCAATTCTTGCATTTAGGGAGTAAATCCCATTTGGTGGGTTATTCCCTTAATAAACCTCTGGGTTAGATATTTTAGTATTTAGCTTAGAATATTTGTATCTATATTCATAACTGAGATTGGTCTGTGGACCTTTTTTGAGTCAACTTTGTTAGATTTTGTTACTAGCATTATCTCAGCTTTACAAAATAAACTGAAACGCTATCAGTCTTTACCTCTAGAGGTCCAGAGCATGAGTGTTATTTATTTTTTGAAAGTCACTGAAGAACTCGCTTGTGGAATAGTCTGGGTTCAGCCCTTTTGTACGGGCTAGTCTCTTGTTCCATTTTCATTTTCTTCCAAGGTTATAAGCATGTTCAATTTTCTATTTGTTTCAATTTTCTGTATCCCAGAAAACTGGCCATTTCAACCATGTTTTTAAAAGGTACCCATATTGGATGTTGTATTTTCTTCAAAATTAAAATCTCATCAGTATCTGTATTTTCTTCTTTTCTTCTAACATTTTCTCATGCTAAGGTAGTCTTGCTCAAGATAATGTTTTTTTAAAAAACAAAAACAGAGGGGCTTCCCTGGTGGCGCAGTGGTTAAGAATCCGCCTGCCAATGCAGGGGACACGGGTTCGAGCCCTGGTCTGGGAAGATCCCACATGCCGTGGAGCAACTAAGCCCGTGTGCCACAACTACTGAGCCCACGTGCCACAACTACTGGAGGCTGCGTGCCTCGAGCCTGTGCTCCACAACAAGAGAAGCCACAGCGATGAGAATCCCGCGCACTGCAACGAAGAGTAGCTCCCTGCCCGCCGCGTGCAGCAATGAAGACCCAACGCAGCCAAAAATAAATAAATGAATAAATAAACTTATTTAAAAAAAAGCCAAAAACAGAACTTTTATTAATTATTTATAATTTGTTTTTGTCTATTCAGTATGTTTTCTGCTTTTAAATATATATTAAATTTTTATATACACAGGTGCCTAGTTCTGGATATATACTCCTTTCCATTGAATTATCCACCTTTGTGCCAGTATAAAAGGATCTAATTATTATAACTTTACAATATGTTTTAATATATGGCAGGTCTAGTATAAAAAATTTATTCTTTTGGATGAACTTTAGTATTACTCTGACCACTTCCTCATGGTCCTCACCCCTGTTCCCTGGGGATGGTTATTCAATATGCCGCTTGAGGAAACTGCTCATCCTCTGAGCTGGGGGTTCCGCTGGGCCCACAGTGTCTTGATAATAAACCTAGTATAACTTTCATGATGCAATTCTAAGAATTTAAGTTGGGAGTTTTGATAATAAAATGCAAAATTAATTTTCATGGCTTTACAACTGTACCAGAGAAAACTTCACTTATATTTTTATGTCAAATGACTTATGAAGAGCTAACATCAAATAGGTCTGGACACTTCAGCGAATCTATAATCTAGAGAATAATCAATGGTTTTTTGTGAGGGGAGGCTGGGTCCAAGATTATTTACAACTGCATTCTTTTTTTTTTTTTTTTGCAGTACGCGGGCCTCTCACTGCTGTGGCCTCTCCCGCTGCGGAGCACAGGCTCCGGACGCGCAGGCTCAGCGGCCATGGCCCACGGGCCCAGCTGCTCCACGGCATGTGGGGTCTTCCCAGACCGGAGCATGAACCCGTGTCCCCTGCAACTGCAGGAGGATTCTCAACCACTGCGCCACCAGGGAAGCCCCTACAACTGCATTCTTTACGCATAGGAAAACTTAAACTCTGAGAGACTGAAATACAACCAAGACTCCAGTATAACCTTCTATAGGCCCAGTACTTTTGTTCCTCTCGTTCTTTCTAGACACTTATAAGAGCACTAATCTAGAAGTGAGCATATATGAGTCGGGTTTTGACTCTGGCTTAGCAAATTTGGGCAAAACATTTAACTTCTGAGACTCAGATCTGCATTCCTACAACCTGGGAATGATAGTAGCTGTTCTGGGCAAGTCATTGGTTTTTAACATAAAATGTATGTGTAGGTATCATGTAAACTGTCCCATGCCATACAAATGTGAATTAATATATTTTCTGTCTCTTGTCTCTTTTACCTTCTTTAATCATCAAGGCATTCTGCCCTATCTTCTCTGTTAAACTTTTCAGCCAACTCTGATTTTTTTGACCTATCATGAGTCCCAAACAGCTACTCATTTGCCTATATTAGTTATCGTTGCTCATTTACTTTTTGGTGACTCCACTAGCCTTTTTGCAAGATCCTTGCCCCTCTTCTCAAGTAGTTCAGCTCTTAAGAATGGGGAAAACTCTCACCACATGTTAATTTCTTATAGCCACCGATGTCTACTCAAGACATGAAATAGTGATTAAGAAATAAAGATGAACATTGATAAGGATATGAGATTAGTTTTATATCTGTTAAACTTTCATTTGACTTTTAAAATAAAATGGTTTACGAAAGCTTTGAATTACTAGGCTGTGGGATGCTCCGGAGATCAGAAGTAGTAACACAGAAGTCTGGGCACTAGATACTGTATTAAATAAAAATCCCAATGGAATTTGAGGGTTGGGGAGGTTAGACAGGGAGAACTTATAAAAATTTGACAGTGACTATCAGGTTCATTTGGAAAAACAATTAGGTGACAATGGATATTTTTAAAAAAGAAAAACAAATCAGAGGGCTTACCTGGCCAAAATTTAAAGCTCATTATTAAGCTTTGTAATCACTTTCGTCCTTTGTGCCTTAGGTATTCGGGTTCCTCATGCATAAGGTAATTTCATAAAAGTTTTAGGAAAGAAAAAAACAATTACACGCACACACACACAGACTGTGCTGGTTTATTACTGTTATGAGAATGATACATGGCCATAGGAGAAATTTGCAAAAGTGCAGCAAAACACTAAGGAAAACTAATCCTTTGTAATGCAAGCAAATTAATATTTTGCTGCCTACCCTTTCAACTTTTAACGTATAGTTTCTCTCTATATATATTTTTTAATAAATTTATTTATGTATTTATTTATTTTTGGCTGCACTGGGTCTTCGTTGCTGTGCATGGGATTTTCCTAGTTGCGGCGAGTTGGGGTTACTCTTCTCTGCAGTGCACAGGCTTCTCATGGCAGTGGCTTCTCTTGTTGCTGAGCACCGGCTCTAGGCGCGCGGGCTTCAGTAGTTGTGGTGCCCGGGCTCAGTAGTTGTGGCTGGTGGGCTCTAGAGCGCAGGCTCAGTAGTTGTGGCGCATGGGTTTAGCTGCTCTGCGGCATGTGGGATCATCCCCGACCAGGGCACGAACCCGTGTCCCCGGCACTGGCAGGCGGACTCTTAACAACTGCGCCACCAGGCAAGCCCCTATATATTTTTTCTTTACAAGTTTTTATATAAAAATTTAAACATTAACCTTATGCCTATGTAATGCATGTGACTTGCTGTTTTCACTTACTCTCTCATGAACATTGTCTCATGATTCCATGGACTCTACTGGATGTCGGGTTTGTTTTTTCTTTTCTTTATTTTGGCTTAAAAGATGAACATTTACTTTTGTTCTTAAAAAGAAAAAGCAAATTTTCAGTTTATGCCAGCAGGTGTCATCCATTCACACAAAGCACAACGCAGGAAACCTAGTGTAATTTGACTTAACCTCTGTAATTTCTATCAAGTTCCAGTGTTGTGTTCTAGCTTATCTGAGTCCCTTGGGTGAAGAGCATTTAGGTTCTTAATAGAAATTGGAGAAGATGCTACCTTTGCCCTTAAGGTGCTTGCAAAGAAAGAAAGAAGAAAAAAAAAAAAAAGAACAGTTTTGAAACAAAATGAATTTCATAAGCTTATACTTATCATTTTATATCCTAAAAATACATCAATTACTTGGAAGAGGTTGTTAAAATCTTACTCTGAGTTAGCCATCCAAATAAGGTCAATTATGCTATTGTCTTTTTTTTTCTGAAAGGGGGTCACCAATCCAGATTTTGTGTATAAAAATTCAAGATGAGTCAAAATATAATGATATATTTAAAAAATATCAAAAAACTGTGAAAAAGTTATGAAATTTAAAAATTATAATGACTATACTTTTCGGTATCATGTAACAGTTCTTAAGAAATTTTATACCCATTACCTTTTGGTCCTCGCAAGAATCGTCCAAGGTTCTAAATGAGTAAACTTTTGTTCAGAGAGGTTAGGCATCTTGCTCAGGGCCACATGGCTGGTAAATGATGAATCCAGGTCTTGAACAAGGATCTTCTGACTTTGTATGCATACGTATATAGTGCCAAATGAGCGTTATCCTTTAAAGCAGAGGTTAGACCAAACTGGATCTTCAGATATGTTCTATTTGCCTCCCAGAGTACTCGCTCAGACTGTATTTTAAATTTTTTGAATAAGTTGTAAAATTTAAAAATTGGGACCTTTCCCACAAAGACTAGACTTTCATATATATTTGGAAAAAAGCAGAAGATATGGCTACATTGGAGTTGTATTCCCTTGTAGCAATGTACAGCTGGATCTGAATGGCTGCTTTTCCTGTGTGCTCTCCAACTTGCCCCACTTTCCACCACTCCCTATTTCCTTATACCAGGTCCACTTCATTCGTTTCTTTCATCTGCCTGGCCCCCTGTTTGCATATGAGTTTGCAAGTCTTTTGTGTTTCAGTCTTCCGGGAAAGGTTATGTACTCCTTTCAACAATTGTATTATGGTTCAAAGTCTTTTTTGGAAGCTTTCAGAATCAGGTTAAGAGTCACACACGAACACACTGTAAGAACACACTGTGAGAATGCCATGAGAGGACAGGGATAGAGACAGGAGTGACGCAGCTGCTAGCCAAGAAACACCAAGGATTGCAGGCAACCCCCAGAAGCTAGGAAGAGGCAAAGAAGTGTTCTATTCAGAGTCTCAGAGGGAACGTGGCCTTGTTGACACCGTGATTTTGGACTTCTAGCCTCTGGAACTGTGAGCCAAAAAATTTCTATTGTGTCAAGCCACTCAAAAAAAAAGAAAAAAGTCACACAAGAAAAATGGTGCTTGTATGTTAGCCCATTTAATTTCTTAATTAACAGCGGCATTATCTGCTTGACGACTTAGGAGGAGTATATAGAATGAAGAAAGCAGAGGATGAAGCTCAAATTCTGGGGAATGTCAACATCAACATTTAGGAGGAGAGACGAATTAGAAGAACTGGCTAAGAAGAAAAGGGGTCTGAGAGATGGAGGTTAAAAAGGAGAGAGCAATGATCTGACCAATCACTCTGATGCAGACCACAGAGGGGCTTTGATGAAATGTTTGAAATTAGGAGGAAAAAGGTTCCCTTCTGAGAGTTAGACCGTATTCAACACAGAATAGATCACAGTAGAGGCAGCAAAATAAACTAAAGGAGCAGAATGGCTCTTAGTTCTGATAATTCCATCAGGACTGGGTGGTACTGTTTTCAAGATAGAGTAAGTGTAACATCAACACCAAGTAAGCATAGCATCAAATGGTTCAGAGAAATCAAGGAAGCGAAGGATGGAGAGTGTTGGTTGGAGCTGGCAATGTGGAGGTCATGCTGGGCTTAGGGAAGGCAGTTCCAATGAAATGATAGAAACAGAAACCAACATACAGTGGGTTGAGGAACATCTAGGAAGCAGTGAAGGGTAGAGACTGAGGGTGGTCTTCTCTTTACTAAGAAAGGAGAGGGAAGTTGATGGCAGGGTTGCAGGGTCTGAAGAAATGTGTTTGTATGTGTTAATGATCGAAGAGCTTCTAGCATGTTTATAAATGGAAGGGAAAGAGATATTGAAAGGCAGGAGTAAAAGGTGGGACTGAGGGAACCAGAACCCTGGAGATTCTGGAGGGAATGGGATCCAGAGAGGTGCTTTGTGATGTTTGGAGCAACGGCACCATCATTAGAATGGGGGCCTTGCTGCCAAAGTGACCAAGTTGAGGTATTTTTGTTAAAAATATCAGTGATATCACTTTATAGTCACATCTTACACTATGATTTTTTTCACCATTCATGGAAACGTGCAATTAGTTTTCTGGGCTTTAAGGATGGATTAATAACTTTTAAATGAGAAAATATTATTTGGCTGTTAAAATGGAATGTTCTTTTGTTTGATGATTAGGGATGGACAAATGATCAGATAAGAGATAAATCAGTATCATTAGTGATTATATTATTGAATTAATTTCAACGTGAAATACAAACAAATTTGACTATTTTATGCCCTCAGATTAACCATTCAAAGAGCAAAGTGTTAATTGGTGATGGTTCCTGAGGTAACATGGTTCCTTCAAAAGTCAAGGATTCTTCCAACACTCACTCATTCAACCAATACTTACGGAGCATCTACTCTGCTCCAGGCACTGTGTGGGGCGGTGAAGACATGGCTACAGATAGCCATCTTCAGTCTTTTTCCTAATGCTACTCACAGCCCAGTAGGGAAGCAAACAGGCCATTGCAGTAGCATGATGAGCTTTAGGATGGGGGATACAGAGGGACTTTATGGGGTTGAGGAAAAGGCACCCAATGGACGCTAGCTATGGAGTAAATGGATCAGGAAAGGCCTCTTCGATGAATTGGTGGGCATGTAAGCAAAGACCTGAAGACTGGTAAGATTTCTGCAGAAGAAGGGAGGCTTGGGTGGTGAGGAGGGGAAGTGAGGACAAGAGGAGGGCTCCTGGTGGTTGCAGGAGAAGGAACACATGAGGCAGGAGACGGGGCTCACGGGAACCCTCTTGTAAAGGGTCTTGTAGAGTCTGGGTGCCTTAGCTATCTGGCAGGAGGCCGGGGGGAGGGTGCGAAGCAGGGGGGCAGATGTATTAGATTTACATTTTACAAAGATGACTTACTCTGGTTATAGTGTGGAGACAGATTGAAACCGGGCAAGAGTGGGACAGAAAGAGCAGGGGCAAGATGCTGGAGACAAGAGGGGAAGAAAAACGACCTGGCAGAGAGCGAGGAAGTAGAATCATCGGGCTCCTTGGTGAACTAGTGGAGCCGGGAGGGCTGACACACAGGTTCCTGGCTGACTGGATGATGGTGTCACCCAACAACTGGGGACATAGGAGGAGAAATCATTTTGATTAGGAAGAACCCTTCTCTTCCAATGCCTTTCTGTTTCAGATGGGCAAGCCAAGTTCAGGTGAAGCAGAGATACTTTGGGGGTCCTTTTAGCCCTGTTGTTTGGACTCAGTGGCCTTGGTGTGTGGGCTCTCCTACACCTGCGATTATTGGTCTCAACAAGTTTCAAGCGAAGCAGAAGAAAGATATTCACCTGTGGAACTTCAAACGAGCAAGCAGTTAGCCTCCCCAACTCCGGTGCCCGCAAAGCAAGTAATAATAAACACAGCATCTTTAATGTAGCAGACTTTCCATTCCCACCCTCACCCTGGGCATCTGCACACACAAATCAAAACCCTCTTAAGTCACGGAATGAAAAAGTGAAAAAAATAAAAGCAAACAAAAAGGGCTTCCTGTGGGGTGAATGGAAATTTCTGCCCAGTTTGTTTTCCAGGCACATGAAGAGTAGTTCTGAATAATCAAAACCACAAGTAATTGTATTCTGAACCGAGATTTTTGAGACAAGGAGGAAAGGGAAGGATCCCTTAGAGGGGTCTTTGACAGAAGGCTCCGTCTACAAGGCTCCGTCTACATAGACACAGGGCCTGCTCTACTTCAACTCAGTTTCAAACAGATCCCTATCAAACAAAAACGCGCGTATCCAATTGAACTAAAGCGAGCTCAACCATAATTGTGTAACTTTTCTCCCCCAAGATAGAATCATTGCACCTAAATTTTATTAGGAAGTCTCTTTTGCATTCAGATATTTGGGAACTTCATCTAGGACCTAAGTGCCCTTCTTCCACCAAAATCTGAGGCCAAAACATCATGTCACCGGTAATTTCTGGCCAGATAAATGAAGGCTAGCCTGTGAGTATATTGTGGTAATTAAGAGCATGGAATTCACAGAGTTCCATTGTCTTTGTTTGACCTGGCTCCATCACTTAGCAGCTGTGTGATCCTGAGCTACTATTTAATCTCTCTAAATCTCAGTTTCCTCATCTGGGAAATGGGAATAATGACGAGATTTACTTCAGAGAGTAGTTGTGAGAACTGAATGAGACAATTCATGGGAAGTGCAGTACCTGGCACACAGTACACACTCAATAAATGTTCATTATTAGATTCCCTCCCGCATTTTCCTCTGCATAACTGCAGCCAAGCTCTAGAATTTGTAGCAGCTTTTATCACATGAAGTAAAATCTCTTTATTCTCAGTTCCAGAGCTAGGCCACAACTAGGTTAGAAAAAGTCAGTTATTCTCTACTGCCTGTCTTTGCTGGGAAAGGACTCCAGTATAATGTCAGTGGGACTCTTGATGCTGTCAGGGCAGAGTAGAAGGGAAAGGAAGGAAATACGGGTAGCAGGTTCCCAGGGGACCTCGTGACCCAGTCTGTACCGCTCAGGTTCTACACTTCAAATGGTTTCTTTCACATCCACTATGGAGGCCCAGGAGCCCTAAAAAAGTTACCTGGGAAACCTCAGCAGCTTGGAAATCACTGCAGGATCAGTCTCCTACCTTACCTTTGGAAGCCCTTGACTCTCCAGTATCTTTAATTGCTTTTTTACGGACCATCCTGGATTCTGCTTCAGAGCCTGGACATTTTGGACTGACATCTTGGTTGCCCTGCCCAGCTGATTCCAGCTTCTCACCTAGATGTCAGCTCTGCAGGCTGAGAATCTATCCTGCCCTGTGACTCCCCAGAAACCCAACCTGGATCCAGCATTCTGGAAGCCAGTTCAGACCTCTGAGTGGCAGGCTCAGCAGGCCTTGGCATGACTGGTTTCACCTGCTTGGTTAAGAGTGAGGATTCTGGAGCACACACTCCAAATCCAAGCACTGCCACTTACTAACTAAGTGACTCGGGCCAGGTAATTTACCACTCTGTGCCTCAGTTTTCCTCATCTGTACAATGGGGAGACTAGCAGTCCCCATCTCATAGGATGGTTAAGAGGATTAAATGAATTAATACATGTATAAGACATCATATAAACATATACAAATAATCCACCTACATAAATGTGAAACAATATAAATATAATATTAGCTATATTCACATATTTTATACATATTAAATATATATTATTTTACATTTAACTTTATGTATGTTTTACATTAACATGTATTATTTCATGTAAAACATTTATATACATATAAACATAATTATTTATATTATTATTACTGTTGTTTTTGTCTACTCTATCTCCCTGCATGGATAGAGAGACCATGGGTAGGCTCTTCAGCTTTCTTGCTTTCATCTGAGGCTATAGATGTAGAATCCTGATTTCTACAGACTCTGCTGTATTATGTAAGGCAAGGTTTAAGTTAGATTAAAACCAACTCTAACACTTGGGAAATTACCATCTACAATGAATGCCATGTAAATATTCTTTCCTAGATTCCTATGTTGCTCTTCTTTCAGTATCATCATTTTAAGTTCTGTTGCAATTGCTTTTATTTCTTGTCTTATTTCAAAGGCTTTCTCTCTCTGGAGCACATAGCATAAGATAGAAATGTGTCAAAATACGTGCTATTTATCATGTGGTTAATTTTAGATCATGTTATGCCCAAAACTATAGATTCAGAGGAATAGGGTGGTTCTGAAAAGAATAGGCATTGTCTCTTCACTTCTTTTCATGGAACTGAAATGAGGGTAAAATTTTCCTCTGTCTTCAAAATCATTAATAATCCATGGATTAAGCTTAACCTCCATGAGCAATAATGCCATATAGCCACTGACATCAATTAAGAGACACCACCCTGCCTTGATGGTAAGTGTGACACTTCATTAACCCCAAAAAAACCCACTTCCTTTCCAGCAAACAGAAAACAGCAGAGGACATGAATTCACTGGCAGCTTTAAGCACTGAAGGAGAAAATTGTGTTTGTTTCTGGCAAACATGAAGTCAGATCTCTGGTATTTCTCTCTCTTCTGCTTCCAAGTTGAAGTTCTAACAGGTAAGTGACCTACTGAATATTTATTATTAAGTTATAATTCAAGTGAACATTAAGAAAAACCAATTGGAAAAGTTAGGCACCAAATAGAAAGGTTTTTTTTGTTTGTTTTCAGAAAGTAAGAACGATTACAGAAGAGCCCAAGTCCATGGCCAAGGATGTTTATGTCACTGTTTTAAGATGAAGAAAAATGTCTCATTGGATCATTAAAACTTTAAATTACCTGCTTGAAGTTACTTTTTAGTGGATAAAGTAGAAGAGTGGCTTACTGTTCTCAGAGAGAGATGAAAGGCAAAATGACTTGTGTCAACAGAATGAAAATTAAGTAGTCCTGGCATTTGGGCTGGGGATTCCTTCTGAAGGAGAAAATAAGATGGAAGGGCTTTGAAAAGAAGGATTTTGATTTTAATCTTATCTGGGTGGTCTTTTGTCAGAAACGCCCTGGCTGCCACAGAGTTTTGTCGACACTAATGTCAAGGTCCTTCTAAAAGGCTACGGAGTAGTGGATAATGTAAAAACACTCTCTAGCCTCTGTAGACATTAAAAAAATCATTCTGAAGTCCTCAATTCTTTCTCTTACATGGTATATATCACACTCTACTTGAATACTTTAAATAATGTTACCTACAATGAAATTAATATGTATTTCTGCTGCTTCTTACTTGGTACATTTTCTATTATTTTTGTTTCATCTTTAAGTCTGAGTCTCATGTTCTTGAGGCTGAGAAAAAGCAAAGTGAAATTATATTACATTGGGAAGTTCTACTAACACTAAAAGTGCAGAGAGAACTTTTAGTAGGTGTAACTTTATTTAGAAATAAGTTTTGCAGTGGTACCAAAAATAGACTTTATTTTTCTCTCCAAAGAATTAAAAAACAAAAATGTATTGGTCAAATATTTGATCTTGTGGTGGCTCAAGGTGGCTCCAATGCTCTTAAATAAAGAGGAAAGAGGAATGAGGAATTAGAATCTACTTAAGGTCCCAAGGGCAGTTTGGGGCCACTTGCTCGTTAAACTATGGCTTTTATACAACCCAATGAAATCCTTTAGCTGCATGAGCAACAAAGGAATAGCTTTGGAATTGATAACCATTCATTCATTCACTCATCCATTCTTTCAGCACCAAGCACTTGCCATGCAGGAGGTACTGTGCCAGCTGCTGTGTGTACAATGATAAGCAAAACCAGGTCAGCCCCTGCTCTCATGAAGCTAATTGAATGGCGGGGAGAGAGACATTAATCAAATAATCCCATGAATGAATGACAATTACAGGCAGAACTCAGTTCTGTCAGAGGATGTAACAAAGAAACCTGCATAGACTGGTGGGTGTGGAGGTGTGGTTGGGGGATGGGTTCATCCAAGTCTTTCTTGTGGAAGTGGCACTTGAGCTAAGCCTTGGGGGACAAATAGGAATAAATGGGGAGAATGGTGGGATGGTGGGTAAGAACATTCCATATCATGAAAAGAGTAAGTGCAAAGGACCTGTGGCAGGAAGGCATGAAGTAAGTCAGGAAGCTGGAAGAAAGTGGACGTGCCTGAGTACAGAGAGGAAAGGGGTTGGGGATGGTGTAAGATAAGGCAGGAAAGGAAAGCAGAGACCAGACCATTCAGACCATATGCACCATGTGAAGGATTGTGGATTTTCTTCCAAGAACATTCGTTGAAGTCATTGAAGGGTTTGTACTGCTAAAAAGCATCCAATATGCCAAACCCATTTAGGCACTTATGGTGGTGATATTATGCTCAGGAGATTTGAATTAGCAATGGTGTTACCACTGTGGAAGGACTGATCCAGCCTAGGTGGAATTATTTCTAGTTGGCAGATAAAGCTGATGAATAAATTGTACTTCTGGAATGATATTTATCTTGGATTCTAATGGAATAAAACCAACATTCCCCCTCATCAACAGAAAACCATGCCATGGGCAAGCTGTTATCCTATTTGACAGGTGGCAAAACTGGCGCACAAATGGCTAGATGGAGATAGTGAACTGCTGAACAATCTTCATATTCAAAATATCACCATAATGCATGTATCCAGCAACTACCATTTGAAAGGCTCTAAATGCAAAGTAAAGAACCAAACTGAAGTCAACTAAGCTCTTGCAGATCCTTTCTTTGGCATATTTTTAATCCTCCCAACTATGTAGGCTTTCTCATTCCATGAAGAGGTAGGCATTCTTACTTTCAGTTAATGTTTGAAGAATCTCAGACCAGGAAAGGCTAAGTGTTTGGTTACCTAGTAATCAGTGGCAGAACCAAGATTAGAATTCAAATATGTCTGATTCCAATAATCACATTCTTTCCACACCATGTTGAAGTAGTGGAGATATAACATGAATCTCAAAGGAGAGAAATTCTCATCAGTTTTGTTATTTGGTTGGTGAGTTAAGAGGAAAGAAATCTTGGTGATTCTCAGTCTTCTATTGATCTCAGTGTAAAACTTAACAAAGTCATCTTCTTTTAATGATTCTGGAACAATAGGAGGCTCTTAATTGTAAAAGGATCTGAGAAAAATGAGACACTCTGTCTGCATTTAGAAGACACTCTTTCTAGACATTATGGGCAGTGGAGACCACGTGGGTGACCTGATGAATTCTGGTTTGGGAAAGACCACTTTAAAAGCAGTGGAGTGGGAATGACCAAGGTTGGGTGGTGTTTAATATATGTGCATGTCTAATGATATGTTCAGGGTGGAAGCTGGAAGGGTAACCCTCAGGCTCATTCTGAGCCTTGATTTTTGTCACCCAGGCATTGAAGCAGTGATTCCTGAACTCCATCACCTCCAAAAAACCCAGCCCTTTGGCGCTTCCAGCACCTGCCCCTCCCCAGAGCTCAGGGAGAGTCCTGCGGAGCTGAGTTGACATTTAAGCCCCTCCCAGCACCTCCTTCCAGTGTTCATGCTGAACTTTAAAAATCCACATTGTCCATCTTTTCTTTCAATAGATGAATTCAGGGCATTCTCACTCAGCACAAGAAGCCTATGTTGATTTCACTCCTTCAATATTATGTTTATTTCTATTTTCCTTGGTTGTGGTATTCTCTTTTATTTTTGTCGGTATGAGGAAGTTTCTTTTAACTCCCCTCTTTCCCTCTGTAATTTGGAAGGTTGACCACACGTCCTAGCTGACTAATTCATTATCATGTTCAGAGCAGCTTAATTGAATATCTATTTATTATTGTAGTAAAGTAAATAATGACAGTAGCCTTGCTTGACGTGTTTACCCCACCTCCCATCCCCCGCAGTGACGTGAAAACTTTGGAATGTTCTCTTTTCACTCTCTTGCTTTCCCCTTAGTGAACCCCTGCCCCACACATGGGTTTTGTTGAAATAACTGAAAACTTGTAGTTGCAGATCATTGCTAAGTTTCCTCTGACAGTGTTTCTCTTCTGGTTCAAGAACTCTTTACACTCACTTCACCTTTTTTCAGCGGCAGCATCACTCTTGCCATCTGCTCCTGTCTTGTCATCCTTGTTCCGATCCAATGATCAGAAGACTTCCATTATTTTCTTCAGATACCTCAAACTCTGAATTCCAGCATGGGTAAAGATGTCTTCCTTTACTCTGTTGGGTGACTAATATCTTTTCTGGGAGTAGTATTCCTGGACTGCACTCTTTTAATAGTCTCTGGGTATTCATTCACTGTATGCTGGCTTCTAGGGTTGCACGTGAGTAGTTCCATGTTAGTCTGCCTCTCATTACTTTGCACGTAGATTACAAAGTATCACTAGAATCTTGTTATTCATTTCAACAAGGGAATTCGGGAATTCCACTAGGATATGCCTAATTCTGTGAGTGTTTCCATTAACATCGCTTGAGATTGAGTGAGTCTTTTCAATCTGCAGACTTCAGGTGTTTGGGTTTTTTTAAATTTCGGGGATATTTTCTCCCAGTAATTGTTTAGTCATATCTTTTTCTTTGTCTTTTTTCCTTCTTTTTAGACATGCCTATTATTTTTATGTAAGATCTCGAGATCCTTGTTTTTTCATCATTAGTGAGCAAAATGAATTTCATAACTTGCCATGGCTGTTAACAACTCCCTCAGATGAAATGGAATATTATAGTTTTTAAATTGCTAGCAGCATATTCCCATTCTTGGTAGAAACAAATTGTAGGTGTGTAGGGAGGACCTCAATTCTCATCTGAGCTTTGCTCACTGTGTATCCATAGACTTGTTTGACGTAAAAAAAAATTGGCCTCAGCATTCACAGTTGTAAACTGAGCAAAACCCACAGCTTATGCTGTCTCCCTATCCTAAGAATATAAGTTTTATACATAAAAGGATGTACTGGGCTTTGCAAATTCAAAGCCCAGTATATACATACACATACATATATAAATATATATATATATATACACACACACACACACATATATATACCAATCATTTGTAGCCTTCAATACCCAAAGAAAAGACCCCGTTTACTCCATAAATGGCATCTCTGTGCTACTGCTCTTCTAATAAATTGAGTCTATTAAATGACACGTTTTCGTCATTCTAAGTAAAATAAGAATGTGGCATTCAATACCTTTTCAGGAAAATTCAGAATTATACTTTGGAAAGTGGAACTTAAATATGTAGAAAACATGTAACACAAATGAAAGCTGTTGGTCAACAAGAAATTTTTTTCCAGTTTGGCCTGTATGGTCGATTGAAACAGACTGAGATTTGCAAGTTAAAGTAGAGAGTCAGAAGTTGGGCTATGAACCTCCTCTGGCTCTCTTATAACATACTGATGGCTGCATCTACTTTGCATGAGGAAAAGCTAAGAAGAAGCAGTTTGTCTTTAAAGGAAGGTGATGGACTCAAGAATTTTGAGTCAGTCAACCACTAGTTCTGAAAGTCTTTTGTTTTTCTGAGTGTGTTGCCATAGACGTGGCACTTCCAACAGGCAACAAAGAGTCACTTAAGTGGAACCTTTTTGAATATGAGAAATCAAACTTTTTTTTTTAATTAAGGGTACTTTAATTAATTAATTTATTTATTTATTTTTGGCTGTGTTGGGTCTTCGTTTCTGTGCAAGGGCTTTCTCTAGTTGTGGCAAGCAGGGGCCACTCTTCATCGCGGTGCGTGGGCCTCTCACTGTCATGGCCTCTCTTGTTGTGGAGCACAGGCTCCAGACGCGCAGGCTCAGTAGTTGTGGCTCACGGGCCTAGTTGCTCTGCGGCATGTGGGATCTTCCCGGACCAGGGATCGAACCCGTGTCCCCTGCATTAGCAGGCAGATTCTCAACCACTGCGCCACCAGGGAAGCCCGAGAAATCAAACTTTTATAACCACCATTTACACTCTCCTAGGGCTTAGCACAGAAAAAAGTTCATTCATGAAAAAAGCAAGAAACAAAACCTCTACTGCACTCACAATTCAAGTTTTGTTCATTTTGTACTAAGACAAGCAAAAATCTCCTAGTAGTTCCTGTTTGCTCTCATTTAACTATAATAGAGTTTCTTGTAGATGTCAATCCATCTTTTTACATTTCTACAGGCAGATAATTTACAGAATACTTATCAAGAATTTAGATCCCATCAGAGCAAGGACCCAGACTTTGTTGCAGGTTTAAGTACACAGGGCAGCTCAACACACAATGATCCATGAATGAGGCTGTCTAGGGAAACAGGTATGTTAAACGATGTATTTTCACATCAAATAAATAATTTTTATATGTTTTTTGGTGCCTAATAACATTTTCAGTCATAGAATACATATGTGGCACCAATGTAAATACTACTTTAAGTATTTGGGACAATTATACACCCAATACATCTTGAAGGAAAAGAAATACTTGAAAATAACTTCCAAATCTAGCTTAATGTTAAAAGCTTCTTTTTCTTTTTCTTCTCTTTTCTTAGCAAGTCTCTTTAGCTTCTGTGCTTCAGCTTCTATAAAATTAAGGGGTTGGACTAGATCATTGGACTAAGGGGCTCCTTAGAAATGTGGACTCTGATGTCAAATTGTCTAGGTTCAAATCATGGCTCCACCACATTTTGCCTCTATGACCTGGGGCCAGTTACTCAAGCCTCAGTTTCCTCACCTGTAAAATAGGAATAAAAATAGAAAATCTGATGTCAAATGTTGTTATGAACATCAAATGATATATTGCATGTAATGAATTGGAAACCTTAATACACGGGAAACATGCAAATGCTTGTAAGTTGCAATTATTATTATTATTTGGAAGTTTTTGAAAGCTTAGATGTTTATATAACTCCAGAACTATTGGGCTTCAGACAATTGGTTGGGCATCATTCAGTGTGAGACTTTGCCTTTGGACTTGGAAACAAGCATCCTCCATTATCTGGTAAATTGGATCCCCTGCTCTGTTTTTCTCCTCCTCACCTCATTGCAGGACATTTACCAACCATGCTCAGCTTCGATATTCTTCTATTCATTCATTCATTCATTTATTATTATTGAGCATCTAATATATTCCAGGTCCTAGGATTATTTGTGACCATGATCCAGTCTTTATCCTTGTGAAGTTTATGTTTAAGTGAGGAAGACAGACAAAAATAATTATGATCTAAGCTTATACACATTATAAATATATTGGTATAAACAAAGCTTTATTGAAATCATTGAGATAGGAGTCTTTGTCTGGGGGGTCTCAAGGACAAAGCGGTTCTTTAAAGTGGTTCTTAAAGAATGAATGAGGATTTCTAAGCAAATAAAGGGGTAATGGGATATTCTAGTCTATGGGGACAGAAGTAACAATGAGAAAGTAATGGCCAAAAAGTATGGCGTAGCTTGAAGCTATATGGTCCCTGAGATTGTAAAAGGATTTTGTGTCATTCCAAGAAAATTGATTTATTTTTTTACCTCATAAGCAAGAAGGTAGTGAATATTTTCAAACTGGGCAGTGAAAGGCTTTTTAGAAACACAATTTTGCAAGCAGCATGGAGAATGGATTTGGAGGGAGAGACTGCTGTTGAGAAAGCCAGTCAAGAAGATGCTTCAACAGATGAAGGAATATGTGAAAAAGTCCTAGTTTGGCAATAGGAATGGGGAAAAACCATCCATGAGCTAGAGTCAACTGGACTTGGTGACCAATTGGATCAGGACAGTCAGAGAGAGGGAGTAATGAGGAAGACTCTGAGGTCCTGATGCCTTAAAGGACAGGACTTGGGTTAGGTGAGTGAATGCTGAGTTCAGTTTGGAAATGTTACTCTTGATGTGTCAGGGGACACATCCAGATAGATGTATTGAAAGGAAACTGGAAATAGGGACTAAGCCAAGGGAAGGAGTGGGCTGGAGATGAAGGTGTGGGTTACTGGAGTAGAGAGTAGAGTTTATTCTAATTACTTTGTAAATATCGCTACAAAGTTTTACAACACCCTTGGGATTTTTCCATTTTCACAAAGAAAATCAGTTTTTACGAGGAGAAAATCAATCATTCACTTAAAAAATTATGCATTTTAGAGCATCAAAGTTGTTTTACCCCCTCTACAGAGTTCCTTGGAGAATAAAAGAGTCACACATTGTGTGTGTGTGTGTGTGTGTCTGCGTGCGTGTGCACGTGCAGGTGTGCTCAGAGTCTTTTGCCTTTTTAACCTTCTCCTTACTTTTTTTCTTCATGTTTTTTTGACTTCCTTTTCGGCAAATGTTAAGACTTGGGATTGGGTTTATTTTGCCTACCCTTGCTACCGATTTCAATCACTATTTTAGATTATGGATGCCTTTGAATAATAATGTAAATATAGAAATTATGCATATATAAAATATGCTAATCAGGATTCCAAAAGTTTTAGCTAGTAGATGCATAAGAAATGACAGTGGTTTTATGAGAGGTAAAAAAAAAAGTGGTAGAAAGCATATTTTTTAAATGCCAGAATTTCTTAGGAAAAGATCAAATGTAACAAAACCCTAATATAAACATTGCAATTTTTAGAACTTCACTTCTTATGTCACATTCATGTGCTGTGCTAAGCTAAAGCTTATGATTGTTGGATTACAGAAAATATTTTTAATAAACACTATCAATAATTGCAAACTCAGGAACTCTTATCTTTCGATCACTCAGACCTTTGTGGAGGTTTGTGGTTAGAAGTCTGAGTTAAGGAGAATAAAGTGAAATTGCTGATCGGTCTCATATCCCCTTCACTGTGTGGGTTTTCTAAGTGCTTTTGCTAAAAGATTTTCAACCAGGCATGATACAATTGCTTATAAAGAGTCCTGGCAGGATGGGTTCTATCAAGACAATCTTACACTGAAGAAATGAAATAGTTTAGACGTAAAAGAATCAATTTGTAAATAAACTTCTGAATCATAATGCGATTCTCAGCTGAATGACCCTTTTCTTCAGAGATTTTTTTCTTAACAGCTCCCCCCAAAGAATATGCAAATGCTTTTATCTTTTAAAAATTTTGACGATCTAAAGAAATCATCTGATATAAACATTCTGATTTTACTCTTGAAACCTTAGTCTGCTGATATCAACAGTAATGTTATAAAAATCATAGCAGCAGTTAACAGGTTTGAACCTCTATTGGAAAGATTGCACCCTTTAGACATGGTAGTCAATGTGACTAAGATATAGCAGCTATTTTCTAGAGTACTAATAATCTAGGAGCACCAACAAGAAGTAAACAGATATGGTAGCAAAGCGAAAATGAAGTCTGAATATTCAGATTTTTAGACTCATCACAGGATTCAAGAGAACATATTCCTGTTTGTGTTTTTAGCAACGCATTAAATGCTAAATTTTATAGCATGGTTTTTCTATTGCAAATCACTAACATGCTCTGGTTATGAAACATCTGGATGTATTAAAACAATCATTGGTTCAGAGGCACCTGTCCTGGACATCCATTGGGCAAATTTAATGATTCTGCACTTTACAAAATACATAACAAATAATACAAATAATAACCAGGTTTAAACCTGTCTTCCCTTCTATAGACACAAAAGAGCCAAGAGAATAGTCAACCATCTAAACAAGTCTTTATGAACCTGGTAGATATTTATAATAGTTAAAGAACGTGCTTCTTTATAGCTCAGCCAGATAATATTCATTAGAACCTGACATCCCAGTCGAGGAGGTGTCTTTTGAACTTGATTGTATATTTGCATGGACTTGTCTGCAGAAGAAAGGCAACATGCCGTAGCTAACCCTGGGATCGTGTCCCAGCTATGAGCTATGTAATCCTGGGAAAGATACTCAGTTTTCTGGCCCCAATTTAGCTTGATAAATTTAAGGGTACAATTTAAAATGAAAGGCTTAACTGAATAATTTTTAAGAGCCCTTTTGATTCTTATATTCTATAGTCTATGCTTTATCTCCCCAGATTTATAACATCACTGAGATCTACGTATCCATTCATCCATCCAACCATCCAATACATATTTATTGTGACTAACTACTTACCAGGTGCTATTGTAGATACTTGGGATGAATCTGTGAATAAAATCAACAAGGTCTCTCATTTTAAAGCTTATGTTGTAGTGGGGTAGCCAGACAGTAAACAAGAAAACAAAGCAGACAGCAACCTCAGGTAATATGCTAGAAAATGACTTGTGGTGTGTTTTGGATTGAGTGGTCAGTGGTTGCTGGAGAAGTAAGAAGCAGCCATGTGAAAATCAGAGAGAACATTCCAGGCAAAGAAACAACACATTCAAAGCCCTGGGGACCAACTTCTTGTGTTTGAGGAATAGAAAGGAGAACAGTGTGACTGCAGTGTGGTGAGTGACTGGTATAAAATGGTGTTAGGGGGACAGGGTAGATCACGCAAGTCATGGAAAGTAGCGTAAAGAGTTAGATTTTCTTTTAAATGAGATGGGAAGGCCCTGGGTGTTTTATAAACAGGGCAAGTATACTATCTGATTATAAAGAAGATTATTCTGATTCCCCTGAGGAGACTGGATGGTGAATGGGCACGAGTGAGAGCAGAAAGTTAGGAAGCTCTTTTCATCCCAGAGAGAGATAATGCTGGTTTGGACCAGTTGCAGCTTAGATGGAGAAATGGGTAGATTCTACTGGAAATAGAAGAGAGGGGCAGGAAATTAGACTTTCTTCCTGTAGAAGGATTTCAACAGTGATCCTCTAAGACTCAGTCTATAGTGACCACTTTGTAGCTTCACGTGGTTGCCTGCTTCCATTATACTTCCTCTTGCTGTTGCTAGCGACACTTCAACCTCAGACTGTACCCCAAATCTTTCATCTGCCCAAGAAGTTGTGTGACCTCGGACAAATAATCTAATCTGTCTGGGTCATCAGCTGTCTGTATGTGGAAAAATTGGACTTGCTGTATGACTTGTGTGTTTGCTAGGCTTGACTGTGTATGACGCTGGGCAGAAGTTGAATCATGTTACAGGAAACACAAGTGTGAAGGTAGGGGTGTTTACAGGATGTCTGAAACATGTACAGACTGTATATGAGAGCTTATGGGGATTGGAAATGGAGATGGTTATGGCAGGGAGAGTGAGGAACATATCAAAGATAGTGTGAGAGAATATTTTGGAGGATAATTTTATATTAAAAAGTGGTATGTGGAGTGATTTTAAGCTTGATATAAAGGAAGAAAGAACAAGAAGAAAGAGATCGATGAGGGGAATAGTCGCAATTTTCAACTACTGGTATGACAGGGGAACTGACCAAAGAGATTTGACACCCAGTCAAAGCAGACACAGGGTATAAAAAATGGTGCTATCGTACCAGTACTCCTGACTGAATATTAGACTTGGAGATAAGAACATCCAGGGAAGGTGTAGAAAAGATTCTAGCTGCTTCAGCAGTTATAAGGAACGAACATATTCAGATTTTCCTTAAATTGTCTGTCTATCCATTAAATGTTTTAGTCATGATTATAGGGATGATCTCCTTTTGATACTATTTTTCAAATATCATCAAAGACTAAGGAGATTTTGTGATTAGGTATTTGAGCATATCTGTTCTACAGGTGCCAAAGTAATTATGAAGCAATTGATTAAATCCCCTATCTGGTTCCTTTAGTTGAAAACATTCAAATAGAAGACCAAGGATTGCCAAATCGTTTTCCAGATGGAAAGTTTAAGCATCAGGTATGTGGACACTTAAGTCAGGCTTCTTGTCACCACATTTAATAATAAAAAGGTGACCTAGGTAGTTTTTAGATTAAAAAGGGTAAAATGAATAACTAAGAGTGTCCAGTAGAAATGACACTTTGGGATCTCCAGTTACTCCTCTGATGTCAATGGCACTGTCACTCAAGAAAAACTTGGAGTGTTTTCCTTGCCATACCTAAATGCTATTATGGGCCAGGAAGATTGTCTCATTAATTTTCATTCCTCCTGACTTCATGGAAAAGCCCAGTAAGATGCTGGGACAGAGAGAGTATTATGGAAACATGTTTCTCCTCTGGAGAACCCAACAGCAAACTAGTAGCTCTCTTAATTGTTCATGGTCTCATCTAGATATGTTCTCATCCTGAATCCATAGAGAGTAAACGTTGGAAAGAACTTTAAGATGTCTTGGTCTTACTTCCTTATTTCACAGCTGAAGAGACTAAAGTCTAGAGAGGTATCCTTGTCACAGAGACTTGCTAATGGCAAAGCCAGAATTTTCCTCTGGTTTCCTTGGGAACCACTGCATTGCACTTCTATCACCCTGCACCGCTAACCATTATATTTCATCTTGCATTGGGTTATAGGTCATAGTGTGGGCCCAAAAGGAGAAAAAGCTGCTGACAAAATCATCTTCAGAAGTAGAAGACAATGCCTCTATGTCTGTGTGTGCACAAGGTGGCCGCAGACACTTTTGTTCCAAGATCTCTTTGTGGTTTACACGCTGCCATTCTAAAGTCCTTGGGAAATTTGCTCTGAACGTTTCTAAAGGAACTGTGAACCAGCTCACTGATTTTATCTCCTGCAATAGACAGTAAAGACAAGCATCAAAGCAATAGTAGTGCAACATAATTTACTTTCAGACAAATAAGTCCCCATGCAAATTATCTTTCACTTTAATCTAATGTAGCTTGCACCTATTCTCATGTGATGAGTTTTTCCCCTTTCCCTTTTGCTTATATTTACTTTCAGTTCTTTAAATGAAACAAGCATTATTTTTCTTCTTTATACTTGAAAACTATTTTATTCTAGAACAAAACATCTACTCACAAAAGTGGAAAAATATAAATGTACAATTTAACGAATAGTTACAAGACATACTACCTTACTCCTACAATTATCACAGGTCAAGAGGTAAAACATTGTCAGCCCACAGGAGCCTCTCCACCCTGTGTTTTCCTTCCCGGTTCCAATTCCTTTTCCCCTTTATACAGAAGCATCATACTGAATTTTGAGATATTCATTTGGGTTATATATTCTGTTTCTATTCTTTTGGTCATTATGCAAGAAATCACAACATGCATACTTCATTTATCAAAGTCTCAAGTTACATACACCTTTTCTAGCCTCCTAGACAATGTGTTTTAGGTTGACAGTTTCTTTCAGTACTCTAAAGATATAAGGTGTAATTCCACTGTATCATGACTTTTACTGTTGATTTTGAGATACCACCTGTCAGTCTCACAGTTGCTTCTTAGAAGGTAGTCAGTCTCTTTTCCCTGGCTGTTTTTAGGATTTTTATTATGATTTGTCTAGATGTGCATATTTTTTAAAAATCTGCTTGTGTTTTATTTTCCAGTTCAACAGCTCTGTTTAACCATCTAATATGCTCTTAACTTATCTCCTGAGTTTCTAATCTCAGTGTGGGTTTTTTGGCCAATTCTAGTTGGTTCTTCTTCAAATTAGTTGACTTTTTTTCTTTAAGTTTCCTGTGATCTATAGATATTATTACAAGTTTGTCTTTTATTTCCTTAAACACAGAAGGCTCAATTGTTTTATTTGGGGGATCTGATAATTTAAATATATAATTGTGTATTTGTTTTTGGAGTCTGTTTTTTCTGTTGTTGTTTTGTTTCCTTGCATGTCTGATTATTTTTTATGGTATGCTTGTCATTATAATTATTATTTGTAGATATGAGTTGAAGCCTAGGATGTAAACCTTTTCTTTCTGTAATAGTTTGCATTTTTACTTTCAAAAGCTTAGGGGTAATAATAATCCAAAATCACCTTAGACAAAGTTCAATTATTGAGATTTTCTGGACCACTGAAGTGATTTGAAGGTGGGCTATGATCTGCATGAAGGCTGGTTTACTTCTGGTTTAACCTGTATTCCAAGGATGTAGCCCTTTGGGATTTTGAGGAGCTTATTGAGGAGAATGTCTTTTACTAGATTTCTCACTTTCAGACTCTGGAAGTTGAGACATGAAAACAGAAGTGTGAATCTGGGAGAACAGCACATGCTCTCGAAGTAAAAGCAACTTCTAAACTTTGCTTATCTCTCTGGATTCTGGTTCTTCAAATTTAATCTAGTAATTTCTTCTTTTTTTCAGCTCTTTAATCCTTTACATTAATATTTTTAGACATTTCATTCAGCATTTTTGGTTGTTTTGGTGTGGGAATTAGTTTGAATAATCTGGACCACCATACTGAAAACTAGAAAGCTTGTGTTTTCACAATCAAATCCCCAAGTTGAAAATCTATTCCCTAGCAATATGAGAGATATAAATTAAAGCCTACAGGTACTAGGAAAAATAAGTAACTATGGTAAATTTTAAATAAAATGAACGCACTGGTGTAAGCAGAGCCATGACAAGTGAATCCAGGAGGGTAATGCTAGTCCTGTTATAAAGTGGAACAGTTCTTTCCAAAAGCAACATGGTGGTACAGAGTGTTTTCAGAGTCTTTAAATATTTTGCCCACATGTCAAAATATTTACATAAAATCAAAATGCTGAAAATAACCCCAACAGTCAACACTGGTAGAATGCTTTAACAAGTTATGATAGATGAACATCATGCCCTTTTATATAGCCATTAAAAAGGATAAGTATGATGACTACATAAAAAATGGAATGTTTATGATAACATTAACTGCCAATAGAAGAACAAAAGGAATAGGTTTGCTATATAAAATAAGTATATGTCTGGAAGGTAAAGAGCAAAAATGCACAAATGGTATTTCTATTTCACTGGAAAAGGAGGAGTAGGTAATATTTTTCCTTAAAACTTCTTTGTACTTGTTACATAGTTTTCTCAAGAATAAAAACAGGAATTTCAAAATTTAAGCTAAAAACTGTCATGCTAATAATTTTTCCCAAACAATTTCAGCATGAGACTTATTAAAAGTCATATTTAAAAAGAAGAAGAAAAAAGAAAAAGAAAAAGGAAGGCAAAGAGTTGTTTGAACTTGTAACTGAATAACTCAGAATCTGCAACCAGGCCGAATCCATCTCAGTTTCCTTCTTCTGTGATCCCCATGTAGCTTGTAAAAACAACCTTGGTTTCCTATAAACTTTATTTTAAAAAATGAAAAAGTAAACAAAAATCTGGGTCTTTACCTTTATCATCAGACTTTGATTCAGTTCTCAATGGATGAGGTTCAGAGAAGACATGTTTCTATCATTTGAAAATGATTCATCTGTTCTTTCACTCTCTAGCAGGAGGGTATAGTGTAAATATATACTCTTATATAACCGTTCATTTTTAGTTTAAGCTGTTTTGTGCTTTAAAATGTTTCTTCCCTAAACTATGTCTTTCCCCAAATCTCTCATTGTTTGACTGAAGTGCTTATCCTCCTTCAATTTCAATTTTCAAAGTCGCTTTCTCCAAGTGGCATTATCTGATTCTCCAATCAAAATGTGACTCCATCTACATTTACTTGAATAGTACTCCATTCCTAGCATGAATTATGGTGCATAACTTTATATTTATCCATCATCTGTCTCCAATATGAAATCTGCCCAAAGGCAGGAACAATTTCTGTTTGATTCATACTATGTAAATATGTTATTTAATATATTACATATTATATATTCATATATGATAAACAAGTCTCCAGTTAGGTTTTTTCCCAAGACACAGTTTTACCTTCATGTTCCATTTTTTGGTTGTGAAGTTCCTTCATTTTGTTGCAATAAAGGTGACTTTATGAAGAGAAGAGATGACTTTTGTGCTCAAATATAATGATTAGGTCAACAGAATCATAAAATGTCACTTTTGCTTTTTATTTTTTTTATCCAGGAGAATTCAATGCTTCTGCCACGTCTGAGATGTTTATATTTCACAATGGAGGTGTACAAATTTTATGCAAATACCCTGATACTGTCCAACAATTTAAAATGCAGTTGTTGAAAGGAAATAATATACTCTGTGATCTCACTAAAACAAAGGGAAGCGGAGACAAGGTGTCCATCACGAATCTGAACGTCTGTCAATTTCAGTTATCCAATAACAGTGTCTCTTTTTTTCTGTATAACTTGGACAGTTCTCATGCCAGCTATTACATCTGCAAACTATCAATTTTTGATCCTCCTCCTTTTCAAGTAGATATTCTAAGCAAAGAATATTTGAATATTTACGGTAAGTCATTGTTTTAATTTTCCAGACTTAAGAGTACATAGGCATTTTAACAATTTTTCTCACTAATGAAAACAGTTAAACAAATAAATATCTCTTGTGTTGGAGTTCATTTCGGTGCAATTGATGGCAATAATTTATGATGAAATATATCAATACAAGGATGTTTATTAATAATAAAAATAATTATATTAATCAGTAATATGAAATTTAATCATATAGACTTCTGAGTTAGAAATAGGTTACGTTGTCTCTAAAACACACATGCCATTGAAAATCAGGAAAAAAAATTAGGAGAAATATCCAAACCCATGGCTTAATGGCTGTGCTTCTATTCACCTAAAGTTTAAGGTTTGGGTTTTGTGCTGGGAATTGTGGAATTAAGTGAGATGATTGAAAACAATAGTTTTATACCTTTACTTTCCTACTTATTCTTTTTCAAAAACATAGATAGCGAAGTCTTTTCTATTAACCAGATTTATAGACATATACGTGCATAGAGTCTTTTCGTTTTTAGTTTCTGGATCCTTGCTATCATACTGAGATGATGTTATTTATTTACTGTTTACTGGATTTCATGATTGTAACGAAGGCAAGCTTTACGGCAAGCTGTTTAATTTAAACAGCTCTTTTAAATTTGTTAAGTGAACTTGTGATTCAGCACTGAAAGAGAAGATTTGATTCTGAGAGTTTTTCCTCACCTTAATTTTTTTCCAACCCAGAATCACAGGTTTGTTGCCAGCTGAAGTTCTGGTTACCCATAGGATGTGCGGCTTTTGTTGTAGTGTGCATTTTTGGATGTGTCCTTACATGTTGGCTTACAAAAAAGGTGAGCAGGGCTTCCCTCGTGGCGCAGTGGGGGGGGGGGGTCCACCCGCCAGTGCGGGGGACGTGGGTTCGTGTCCCGGTCCAGGAGGATCCCACATGCCGCAGAGCGGCTGCGCCCGTGGGCCGTGGCTGCTGGGCCTGCGCATCCGGGGCCTGTGCTCCGCAACAGGAGAGGTCACAGCAGTGAGAGGCCCGCGAACCGCAAAAAAAAAAAAAAAAAAAAAAAAAATAGGTGAGCAACATTGATCTTTTCTTGCACTGGCTTTACTGAGGAATATGAGCAGTTATTTAATCATCAAAGTATGTATTGCTCTTGCCAGAGTAATTTGATCAACAGGTAGATGATTTCTTTTCCTCCAGATATGCCTACTAATTAAACTACTAACTTGGAACAGAAGCTCTTTTACTTTATAGCCACTTCATTCCAAACGGAATTCAGTGGCTTACAAAGAGATATGTTATTATTATTATTCAAAAAAGATAAGGAAATTGGGGCCACAGAAAGACAAAAAGGCAGGGAGGAGGGAGGAGGGTTAAAAGATAAAAATAGATGCTTCCGACTTTTAAAAATTATTACATGTGGGCTGCAAATTTGATTCTAAGTTTCCAAAGTCAGGGCAGATGAAACAAAATTTTCCACAACCAGTCAATTAAAAAACAGTCAGTGAGAAAGTCTCGTAGGGCACCATCAGTAGTTGAGAGGGAAATTGACAGCTTCTTTACATGGTAACTTATTAGGACTCCTTGCTTTTAAAGAAAACCACTGAAAAGCTAGGCAGAAAGATGAAAGAATAACAACACCGATAACAACCAAAATCTCTCTGTGCCAGGGGATATTCTTTTTAGTCTATCACAAAACGGGTTCTCAATCAAAGAACCTATACCATTTTGCATATTATGCAAAGGTGTTAGCATCCTCAAGTATATCCATAGTGTGACGGTTGGCCATACAGTGTGTATATCTGTGTCAGAAGGGAATTTGAAAAGAGAGATAAAGAAGGAAGAGGGGAAGATAAGCCCCGTGGTCTAAGTCTACTGGGGAAGGAACAGTAAAGGCATAAATGAGAAAAGACACTGAGCAGAAACAGTTTTTATTTAAAGCCCTTTTCATATTGTTCTCCTACTTAGCCTAAAGTCAGGAGCCTAAGTCACATTATAACACTTTGTCATATACTGCTTCAACAAAGAATAGAAAACAGTAACAAACACACAAACACATCCCCCACAGGAATGGAGATGGGGAAGAGCAGATGACAAACCACGTTTCTGACTTTTCTTGCAGAAGTATCCTTCCAGCATGCACGACCCTAATAGTGAATACATGTTCATGGCAGCAGTGAACACTGCTAAAAAGCCTGGACCCACAGGTACAGTGACACATGGGGGCTTGGGAAGGGAAGAGCGTTCTTTACATGAAGCCTACAATTTGAATTTTTTATTTTAAAGGAAGGGAAAATGTCTCTAGTATTTTCTGTAAAAAGTCAAATTTTCATTTTAACTGAATTTATGCTCTCTCTAGTTCATTGAAAACATGTTTGTAAACCACTATTAAAACAACCAAAAAGTTCATAAACCCCTATGGTATCAAGGCAATCTTCCAATCGATATTTTAAAAATTGGGGTGATTCTAAGTCTTCCTTGTTAAAAAGTTCATTAAGTCATACGATGAGATTTATTGAATATCATTTTAGTGTAAATTACTGAGTGAGGCACTGTGGGGGATACAAAGATATGAAGGTTTTCGACTGAGATTTGGAAGAAAGATCTGGGCTGGTATTCCCAAGGGGAAGAAGGAGAAATTTGTGAAGATATTGTTATTTCAACGTAAAAAATGTGCATGGTTAGAGAAATTGGATGGCTGTGGAAGTCAGCTAGGTGGGACTTTGACCTTCTTCATTCAGAGTGAGTGTTGTCAACTGCAGTGTTCTTAAGTTGAGGACCATCCCAGAAAGTCTGAAATATCCATTCTTGTAAATCTTATGCCTTTGAGGTTGCAGTGATGGAAGGTGTATAATGAGACAGAAGCCACTGCATTTTTGCCACCACTCAGTGGTAAAGGACTTGTATAAAAGGGATGCACAAAACACCTGTAATCATGGAATTAAAGCGCGGGAAGGGGCTGAATCTCCTTTAGCCCTCATTTTTTTTTAGATGAAAGAAATTGATGTTTCTTCTGGTGTTCGGTGATTCTTTGGTTCTCCAGAGAGTTGACACCATAGCTTTGACACTAGCAAAGAGCTTGTGTTTCATTATTCTGCTATTGGAAAAAAAAAAATCTTTTCTCTCAATCTCTGTGCTTGTAATAATGTGTCTCTCTTAATTTGGGTCCCTGAAAGCAGACCCTGAGACAGACACTTGGATGCAAGTAGTTTATTCGGAAGGAAGAAGGGGTGAGGGAACAGGGAGAGGGAGACAGGAAAGGCAGAAAGCAGATGAAGGTTGCATTACTAAGATCTCAGCTAGAGGCCACAGGACGTCTGAGAAGTATACAGATGTCTCCCAGAATTGTTCTTCCGAAGGATGGCAAATGGGGCATTTATCCATCGGCTCCCATCCCCACTGGCTTGGGGTTGCCTGCAGGATGCATTAATCTCCTTTGTTCCTGAGTCTTGCTCTGTGCAGGCCATGAGGCTGCTCTTAAGCCTTCAGAGAAAGCCCTGAGGCAGAAAAGCAGAGAAATGCAGGGTGGGGCTATTTTGCTAGAATAGTCAGCATACTCAGAAGTGGTGCAGCTGAAATCAGAGGGGGGTAGTTTCATGCCCGATCTACCAAGCCTAGCATATATCTTGCAATTACATGTAAACAAATAGTAACTGAAAATGGCCAGAGTGTAGGCCAGAGTGTAGCTCTAGTGTAGGGCTACCTTCTTGAGGGTAGGCAGGGTCTTTCTTCTGTATTCCGACAGCATTACACATAAACAATTCCAGGCAGAGCATGACTCAGCACCTCTGTCAAATATTTGTTATTATGTGAATAACACCGTGCTGAGTAATGTGTATAGAGGGTAGAGGGAGGGAAGCCCTAAGACAGTCCTTGTCTTCAGTTTATAATGTCACTGGGAGAGGTAATATGTTTGCATGGAGGGTGGAGTCACGTGATAGCGTTAAAAGTCCTCAATTAATTGCAAAGCGGTAGAGTTCAGACAAAGTTTGCAAAAAGAGTCAAGAGTGGGCTGGGGGGCTTCCCTGGTGGCGCAGTGGTTGAGAGTCTGCCTGCCAATGCAGGGGACATGGGTTCGAGCTGTGGTCTGGGAAGATTCCACATGCCACGGAGCGACTGGGCCCGTGAGCCACAACTACTGAGCCTGTGTGTCTGGAGTCTGTGCTCCACAACAAGAGAGGCCACGACAGTGAGAGGCCCGTGCATGGCAATGAAGAGTGGCCCCTGCTCGCCGCAACTAGAGAAAGCCCTCGCACAGAAACGAAGACCCAACACAGCCAAAAATATAAATAAATGAATGAATTAAAAAAAAAAAAAAAAGAGTGGGCTGGGTAAAACTCCATGGAAAATGTGGAAATGGTGCTCGGTCTTGAAGCATAAAGAAGAGTTTGGACGGGGTATGTGTTTGCCTGTGTGTGTGTGTGCATGCGTGTGTGCGTGTTTACAAGAGGCAGAGGAAAGGGGAAGCCTTGCTGAAGGGGATTGGCACATGGAGAGCTTTTAAAGAATTTATGCTAAATTTTTGTTACAGATGTGACCCGTAATTTGGAACTCTCTGGCACCCAGGCATGAGCCGCACTGGCCAGTTCCCTCCAACTTGAAGAGCAAGATTCTCTATTTCCTGGACCACAGAGAGTCTGACTTGATTTGACTACATACATCTTTTGCCGATATTTTGTTCCGTCTGGACCAGTGACTATATCAGTCAATAGGGGTTTTAACAGACTGCCTTAGTACCGTTAGAGTTCTCTCAAAACAAATACCCTCTCGCAACTAGCTTTATAGAAAGCCCAGCTTGTGTGTGCTCAACAAACAGACCTCACTGGGATGGAAACCCTGTCTTCAGATCTGCTTCTAAGCAATGCATCAGCCAGGAGAACAAACACATCTATAAAAATGTTTTAAAGATGTCAAGGGTATGGAATCTGCAAAGCAAATGGACAGCTGAGGGCCAGAGTCTGTCTGCATTTCACTAACAGACTACCTCTTCTTTCTGTAGGGAGGAGCATTCCTTTTATAATCAGGCAGTAGAGGGAGATGCTTCAAAACTGCAGTAATTTTATCTCTGAGGTGTGGCTATGTAAGGATAGCCTACTAATACAGTGGAACACAGTACCCTTCTCCAACTTCTGAACCCCAGTTGACCACTGCACAAGCAATTTAGGTGCCTTCTTCTGCCCTCAATTTTCCTTTTAGAAATACTTCCACATAAGTACTTGACAGATACTCTGAGTTGGGAGCTATGTCTACATTTTTTCCTTCTGCTGCTTAGTTTCATATATATAGCTGCAGCCTAGTGAATATAACTTGCCTATATTCTCCCTAAATAAGCATATTTTTTGCTCCAGAAAGATATCTTATTTTCCCAAATTCAGTTCAAATGGTTTACTTTGCTGACTCATTGACACCAGTAGTAGGAAACATTGCCCAGAATCAAAAGTGACTTCATTTTTTGATATTCTTTTCTACCGTTATCTGTGTTTTCATGGTGCTATTAATTACAAGCTAGGCTAGTTTTGGAGATCATGCTAAAATTGCAAGCAAACAAAGGAATCCATCTTTCACTGTCAAGCATTGTCCTGGGAGATAGAACCCATGATCTATTCAGCATGAAACCTGCAGTTCCTAGAGGTCACTGCCAAACTATAGCCGCGCTGCCTCTGGGCTGTATAGGTTGAAACAGCCCCCATCAGCCTGGAGCAGCCATCCAGACCTGGGTGGAATTCCCAGAATTGAGAAACTCCGCTTAGCCAGGACAAACAGGTGCTCTTGCCCCCAAAGGCTGAAGTCACCCTGGGGACCAGAGTGGGTTTGCCTGCATTTTCCTCCAGGATCTGTGAAGAAGCACAGATGTGTCAAGGAACATCTGTATGATTCCGTCTCCTAGAAACCATTCAGCCTGGAAACCGACCCTGGCCCTTCAAGGCAGTCTTCCTTTGAATTTGGTTTAGCTGGAAAGATTCTTAAGTACATGTGACATGTGATTATTCTTAGCTGAAATACTTTCTCCACTTCCTGTCTGCATACCCAAGGCTTCTGAAGCAGCCAATGTGTATGCAACAATATTTCCAACTTAGGTAAAAAAGGGATTATTTAGTAGTTTTAAAACTTGTAGTTGCCTGCTTATAGTTTACTTTAAAAGTGAGACCTGATATGTCATTATACATACTTATTTTAAGCATGTGTGATGCTGGATATGTACAGTACAGTACTGAACGTGTAATTTGAATCAAGTACGGTGTTTCGCTGACTTGGGCAACCTGGCTCTCTTGGCAGAGGTGTTCTCTGAGTTGTTTGTGGGTTTCTGCGTGGGTGTCAAGTGGGGAGGACCACTCTCATGTGGTCTGCTTCTCCTGATTGTCCAAGTTGTGCCCTGAAGCATCCTCATCCTTAGCCCTGTACATTTCAAAGTGAATTATTAAAGAATACAGTTTCTGTGAAATAAAAACTGGTTTTAAGAGGAGCTAATTATGAAATACATTTTTGTAGTAGTAGGAAACTAAAGAATAAACATTTGATGTTCAGCTGAAAATATCTGTTTTCTTGGGGGAGGGAAATGATTACTGTAGCCAGCACTTGCAAATTTGACCTTGTTCTTAAAGATCGTTACACTGCTTGGAACAGTTCCTCTTTTCTTTTTTTTTTTTTTTTTTGCGGTACGCAGGCCTCTCACTGTTGTGGCCTCTCCCGTTGCGGAGCACAGGCTCCGGACGCGCAGGCTCAGCGGCCGTGGCTCACGGGCCCAGCCGCTCCGCGGCATGTGGGGTTTTTCCGGACCAGGGCACGAACCCATGTCCCCTGAATCGGCAGGCGGACTCTCAACCACTGTGCCACCAGAGAAGCCCTTTTTTTTGTTTTTTAATTTGAGACAACTACAAATATAAAAAAGTTGGAAGGCCAGCAAAAGGACTGTTATTTTTCTAAGTTTCTGACCTAAAGGCCCTATCACCTCTGACTGGTATATATTTCTTATAAACAATACACTCTCCTCCATAAGCACAATATAATCATTAACATCAGAAAATTAACATGGATACATTGCTGCCCCTAATTCTCAGACTTCATTCAAGTTTTTCCAGGTGTCCTTATAATGTATTTTATGCGAAAGATTCCATCCAGAATCTCCCTTTGCATTTAGTTATCACATCTCTGTTGTGAATGTCAGTCTGTACAGTTCCTCAGCCTAGGCTTTTACGGCCTTGGCTCTTTTGAAGATTACAAGCAGTTATTTTGCAGAAGGTCCCTTGATTTGTATCAGTCTGATGTTTCCCCATAATTAAAATCAGGTTATTGATCTTTAGCCAAAATAACACAGAAACGATGCTACTTTCTTTTAATTACATCTTATCAGGTGGCTCAAAATCTCAACTTGTTATGTTACTGATAACATTCATTTTGATCACTTGACTAAGTTAGTATCTGTCAAGCTTCTCTGTAAAGTAACTCTATTCCTCTTTTTTTTTTTTTTAACATCTTTATTGGGGTATAATTGCTTTACAATGGTGTGTTAGTTTCTGCTTTATAACAAAGTGAATCAGTCATACATAAACATATGTTCCCATATGTCTTCCCTCTTGCGTCTCCCTCCCTCCCACCCTCCCAACTCTATTCCTCTTTATAGTAACAGTTTATAGGGAGGTACTTCGAAATTTTGTGAGTCATCTGTTCCTCAGCAAAGTGTCAAGTTATTCATTTGTCCATATATATATATATATATATATATATATATGTATGTATGATTTCCTATTTTATTCAAAGGGCAAACATTTGTTATTGTTCTAGGCTATTTTTGGAGATCATGCTAAAATTGTGAACAAAGAAATCCACCTTTCACTGTCAAGCATTGTTCTGGAAGTTAGAGCCCATGATCCATTTTGATGCTTAAACTGTCCCATCCTTGGCCAGCAGGAGCCTATTCAAACTGGCTCTGGTATCCTTTGACCAGGCCCCATCATTCTTTCAGCACTTCCTTGCTTTCTGGCAGAACAAGATCCTCCAGGCTCAGCTCGTGTTTTTCCCTGTCCCAGTGCTGGAATCAGTTGTTTTCCGAAGGGGTCCTGGTTTCTTTGAGTGAACAATGGTTTTTAGAAGCCAAGATTTAAGCATTAGTAAATGCTCATTCTTATTGCGATTTCCCTGCTCCGGGATCCTCAGTGGACAGAACTGGGACACACACAACCACACACACACAAATTCAGAGGTAAATGTGTGTGCATATGTGTATGCGTGTGGATTTAAATATACACGTATATATAATATATATATTTAAGTATAGATGTAAATGTGTGTATGTATATACATATATATGCATACATATACACATTTACAATTGTATTGATTTCTGTACCTATATCTGTATATGTTGAAATCCATGAGTTCATACCTATGCCTTTAATTCTAATACAACACTACAGAGTTCATTCTAGATTTATTCCTTTCTATTATTTGTTCCTCTTATGACATTGAGAAACCTGCCTCTTATTATCCTTAATATGTTCACTTATTTGATCAATGCCTCAGTATGAAACCAATCTCCCATCTCGGTGGCATCCCCTGCCCCCCATGATAGCTTCCTCTTTCTGCCAGGGCTCTGACTCCCCACTCTGCGTGCTCCCACGCCATGTATGCCCTTTTTACCCTGTTTGGGCTCTAACAGCCCAGGCTGGGTGGTTCATTCGTCCTCAGCTGGGGGCCACAGTGGCTCCCTTGGCCTGGGATGCCTAACCTATGGCCTGTGTTTTGTACTGATTCCCAGAGTTTGCCCTTTGTGTTAAGTTCTGATTGCCTACGGTGATTACTGGTTCGATACCCTTTATTGCCAGCTGCTCCTTCCCTGTCTCACTTCCTTATGTCTCCAGTAACTCCAGTTCAGACACCCTTTTTTCCTACCAGCGCTAGGGGAAAGCCTGGTTTCCCACTGTTGCTCGTTCCTGGTGCTTCATCCTCCCTTGTTTTCTCCTTGAATCTGCCTACACCTTTGCGAAAATCCCATCATCACCTTCTTCACTTAGCTTCTAAGTTGCTACCTATCGCTCCTTCTGGTCCCTTTCTCTTGCGTCCAGCACCCTGGGACACAGGGTCCTCCTAGGATCTGACCTCCTTGCTTAAGAGTGTCATCTTGGACTCTGATGAATACAATTCTCCATCTGGTTACATGTTTTTCTTTGCTGAATTCACATTCTTTTTTTTTTGTGGTACACGGGCCTCTCACTGCTGTGGCCTCTCCCGTCGCGGAGCACAGGCTCTGGACGCGCAGGCTCAGCGGCCATGGCTCACGGGCCCAGCCGCTCCACGGCATGCGGGATCTTCCCAAACCGGGGCACGAACCCGTGTCCCCTGCATCGGCAGGCGGACTCTCAACAACTGTGTCACCAGGGAAGCCCTAAATTCACATTCTTTATGAGACGGGACCACTGCTTTGTGTAATCCAAGTCCTCTTCCCATTTCCAGCCTACTCCCTTTAAAAATTTTTCTCTTGTACTGGGTGGATAAGATTTTTCTTTGTGCCATGGAAGATAGGCTATGCTCAGCCTACTTGCTTGTCAACCTTTGTTCTATGAAAATGAGGAACTTGGAAATTTGAAATTTTCTAAGAGGTTGACCTCATCAGTATCAACATTTAATACCCCTTCCAGGGTCTATATTCTCCATAAGAAGATAATTCAAGTCTTTCCTACATAAAGGCAAGCTACCCTTGGATGTCCTTCACTATATGCCACCTTTTAGTTCTCTCTTGTTGATTAGTATTTATGATTCAATGTATGAATCTAAGCTAGTCTCCACCTTGCCATATAGTCCATCTAAAGGCAGTGAGACAGTCTATCATCAAAGCTAGAAATAACCCTTAAAAGCAACGCTTGCAGACTCTCACTTTGTCTTCCAGGTCTATTCATTCTTGTCTCATTTCAGGGACTGCTCTAACCATGACTAAACATCATCCTTTGTCCCCAAGTCTCCTTAGCATAGTGCTTCCTATGAATTTTTTCATTTTCAAGAAGCTAATAGCTATTGTCAGGGAGATTCTCCAGGAACCTGGTCTCTGCCGGTAGAGCTGGACAAAAGCCTTCAACCAAACCAGGATGTCTGCCACTGACCTATCTTCTTAAGGAAGGGTATTCAAGGACTTCCCTGGTGGTCCAGTGACTAAGACTCCACACTCCCAATGCAGGGGCCTGAGTTTGATCCGTGGTCAGGGAACTAGATCCCAAATACTGCAACTAAGAGTCTGCATGCTGCAACTAAAGATCCCGCATGCTGCAATGAAGATCCCAGGTGCCGCAACTAAGACAGGGCACAGCCAAATAAATAAATAAATATTTTTTAAATAAATAAAGAAAGAAAGGGTCTCCATTGAGGTTGGGTTAAAAACGAATCTCATTTCGCATCGAGGAATTTTTAATTTTCATGTAAATGAAGAGTATAATGGCATCTAAGTATGGTTCTTTGACAAAAACACTGAATCCTAGTTGTGACTTCTCCTCAGTATGGTTTCTCTCTGCTATGTCCTTTTGGCTTTATGGCCATAGTCCAAAATGACTGCAGCGTGTCTAATGGACACGACACTCTTTTCAATTATTATCCCTTAAGTTTGGAAGTCATAGTGAAATGCTCTCTTGAACTAGGCTCGGAAGACGACAAATTCAAAATGCAGCTGAATACCCCCCATTTTAAGTCCAAAACATCAGATAAGTTCTCCTAAAATCCACAGTATAGAATCCAGATATCTCTGAGCTTACTCAGAATTAATTGAAAAAAAATGACTTTCCATCATAAATAAATGTTAACTGAAAATATACCTCTTCCCAGTCTTTTGAGAACACGCCCAAATAGGGATGGGTTTCATTCACAAAGCACAGCAAAAGTTCATTAAAAATACCCTTGTCCTTATCATCAGTGCCTCTTACATGCCTGGAGGTGGCTCTGGAAGCAGCTGCCCCTCCTTTCTCCTCCTAGAGCCCTCTCCAAGCAGCCTGCACATCTCTTCCATCTCCTCCCCACATTTTCCCATGCACAGCGCCTGAAAACATAGCTCTTTCTTTCTTCCTAGTTCACATTTGTCCCTGTATTGGTTTCCTGGGGCTGCTGTAACAAATCCCAATGAACTTGGGGGCTTAAAACAGCACAGATTTATTCTCTTGACCGGAGTTCTGAGGCCAGAAGTTCAAGATCAGTTCTGCTGGCCTAAAGTCAAGGTATGGACCGAGGCTGGTCCTCTGGAGGCTCAGGGAAGAGTCCATTTTCTTGCTTTTTCAAAGCTTCTGGCGGCCGCCAGTGATCTTTGGTTCGTCATCACTCCAATCTCTGCTTCTGTAGTTACATTGTTGTGGAATCTCCTTTTGCCTTTCTCTTAGAAGGACACTTGTGATTACATTGAGGGCCCACTCGGATAATCCAAGATAATTTCCCATCTCAAGATCCTTCCCTAATGGCATCTGCAAAGTCTCTTTTGCCACGTAAAGTCCATCACAGATTCCAGGGCTTAGGACTGGGATACCTTTCATAGCCCATTATTCAGTCTACCGTAGTCCCCTAACCATCAGGGTGTTGGTGGTGGGGAACCCCTTAGGAAACTTTCCTTCCACTCCCAACTTGGGTCTCTATATTTCGGATGCCTCACCCTTTCTCTATTCTCTCTAAGACTCCAAGTCCTTCTTTGACAAAGCTCCAGTTATTGCCTCCTTTAGAGTCTTTCCCCATCCAGTGGACTGTCTTCCAAGTCTAAGTCCTAGAGTTGTGATTAGTTTCAGGCTTCAACCCACTGGAAGGCTGAGGCTCATTACCCTTAGCAGAACAGGTGTTGAGATGGAAGGAACGTGGGCCAGTAGGGGTTTCAGTCCAGTGGGCAATGGTGAAGGCAGCTTTGTCAATTCCAGTTTCCTTTCCATTACATTCACCAAAAGGGACTGCTGACTTACTGGTTTGTTTACTCGTTGGTCCATTATAGTAAGCACATCCCCAAAGAACAAACTATACTTGGGAGTCAGTGCAGTTTAAACTCAGGTTAAGAAAAGACACAATTGCCTCAGTGAGCCAGGACTGTGTCCTGTTCTTTGTGTCACTCTGTCCCCATTACTGTGAAATAAAGTTTTTTTCTTGCGTCCTCTGGCAGGGCCTGCCAGAATCCTAAAAGAAACTGACATTAGTTTTTAATGTCTGTTCACTTTATTAATGTGGGAAGTGGGCTAGACTTAATTAAATTGTTTGGGGTCAGAATTTCCCCTCCACCCTTCTCTTCCCTGCCTAATCCCACTCTGTCATCTTAAAGGAACTTTATGTAAAATTCTGGATTTTAAGCACAATGTTATAGAAATCCAACTGTCCAGATTTTTTAAATGTCTAGAATATTCAATTTTATGTGTGTGAAGGCCAGGTCTGAGGTATCAAATCTGATCACAAGAAAAGGTATTTATAAAGCTCAACAGAACAACCACAGAATTAAACATAAATGTTCACGTAGCTCTTCTTGACCCAAGTTTTTACCACTAAACTACAATACAATAAAGGGGCACCTATGGATGAAGTAGGGACTCCAAGGATTGAGGGCAGAACAATGTCGTTTTACATCCTCCTCAGGGGCAGACCCCGGCTGGGCTGCATCGCTGTGCTTCGGACAACCACAGAATCTCCACAGGCTCTGCAACCACTGTCCACTTTGTAGATGGGCTAAAGAAGTAAAATGATTTCTCACGGTTACATTCCTAGTGAGTATCAGGAAAGCACTAGAAATTACACCTCTTATTTTTGACACCATTGCTTATCTGTTTTCCCACCTGCTTTATCTTACACAACCCAATTTCATAGACCCTATATCCTCTCCCTATGCATTAATTCACCCCTCTTATCTCCCATCTTCTCCGCCCCTGGAGGGAGACTGAAAAAAGACAAGGAAGGAGGATGCGTGGGCAGCCCGTGGAGAGCCTCTATGGGGGCCATTTTGTCAATTCCAGTTTCCTTTTCATTCTCCTCCCTCTTCACCAAGACTTGTCCCCACCTCCAAGTCCTTTGCCTGCCCTCCAGGGCCAGGGTCCTCCCAATATCGCACTCTGCCCTTGACCCAAGAGACACTGGTGTAACCCTCTTCTTCATCCAAGATCCTTCTCCTTCTAACCACACATGAGAAGTCTGGCCAAAAATTGTTTTTGAATGAAGAGGTCAGTGGAAATGAGGGCTAGATCCCTGACTTCTGAGACCATATCTCTAGGGCACCAGAAATATAACACTCAAAAGGAAAATGAGGGCTTCCCTGGTGGCGCAGCAGTTGAGAGTCCGCCTGCCGATGCAGGGGACACGGGTTCGTGCCCCGGTCCGGGAAGATCCCACATGCCGCAGAGTGACTGGGCCCGTGAGCCATGGCCGCTGAGCCTGCGTGTCCGGAGCCTGTGCTCCGCAACGGGAGAGGCCACAACAGTGAGAGGCCCACATACCACAATAAAATTAAATTAAATTAAATTTAAAAAAGGGAAATGGAAATAAGACCTTGTGACTGAATCTTCAACGCCTCTCCAAGGAAAAAGGGAGTATGCTCTTGGATTTTTCCTCAGATGTGATATTAACCTCTTATGAGGAATTTCTCCCAGGCGGGCTTCAGTTCATAGTCATGAACTTTAGATAACTGACATCAGCTGACTGACATCCTGGCAAGACTAAAACTGAGAACTTCTCCTCTCTGGCTGCCCTTCAATACCACTGATTCACTGCCATGATCTTTGGCCACATGAATGTGAGTCTAGACTAAGTATTGTGTTCATGGAGCAGTTTTGCCTGAGATGAGCTCTCTAGGTTTTGTCTTGTTTTCAATTTCACTAGTGCAGTGCTGCAGCAGCAATAATCTTAGTATGACTTTGGGTTCTTTAAACGTGGGGGAACAACAAAAATGATGCTCCTTTCAGTGATAAAAATTGCAGGCAGTAGTGGTTGAAAGAACCTAGACTCCATCAGATATCTGAGCTTAAATCCTTTAGCTGAGCCCAAGTAGAATAAGAACTTGGGGAGGAAGAATTAAGGATGTTAATTCTTTTGCACGTTAAATTATTTGGACCTGAATTGGCAAGAGAATTTAATCTTTGGACTTCAGTTTCTTCTGGGAATTTCACAATGGGAGGGAGTTTCTATGCAAAGTTCAGGCATCTTTATGTTGTTGGAAATTTATGAGTGAAATATGTTGGTGTAGCATTTTAATTGTATTGCCTAACCTCTGGTGAGCTGTAGTGGGCAGTGTAGTTGGGCATCATTTGGGATGTGAAATAGAAGAGGAAGCAAAGTCTCAGCCTTGGATACTGTGTAGATTTGGAGTTAATCTAATTAATATACTGTCTGGGAGCATTTTTATGTTTCCACAGGAGGATACCAAAGGAGCAATAGGTGGTGTTGAGGAAGCAACCCATGAAGGTGGAAACAAGACTGCCTTGATCAACAGCTGGTCTCCTCCCTTTCGGAGGTTAGTCACTGTTTTGGTTGATATAATTCATGATGAATCCCAAAGGATGAGAGAAAAATAACATGGGAAATATTGGGGGGAACTAACTCATCCTCCTTTCTCAATCTACTCTGTTTTCAAATTTTATATGGGAGTCCTTAACTAACACCCTCATCTTTTACCCATCTTCTTTCCTACTCCATCCTTTCTGGTGGTAGGAGACATCCATTGGTCCACATTGATCTATTTAATGGAGCTGATCTATCACACAGTTCCAAGCACTGTGGTGTTAATTTCTATTATGTCCTCTCCATCCTGGATCAGTGTGAGACAGAGATACTGGATGTTGTTTTATTTTGCAAACAATAAAACAAAGATACTGTTTTATTTTGCAAAGTTTTCCCCTTGAGTTGGCTTTCCTAAGGTCTAACTGGGGTATGAATGGGAGGTAGTATAGTAGAGAGTGTCAGTACACCATTTTTCTTGCATAAATAAACCACATATTCCACCGTAGATTTCATAGTAATGTCTAACATTTTGACTTCCTTTTTCCTGACTTCAATTGAGAGGGTTTCTCAATTGGTTTTTAACTCAGGTGTGGGGTAGAGGTGTTATTTTTTTTTTTGGATTCTGTTAAACCAGAGGTATCAGTGCAAAAATCACAAAGAGAGTAAAGAGTAGAATTTGTTAGCGACAAGTCAGTGATCTGACTATGCATGAAAATGGTGGGAAACAAGCCAGGAAACGTACTTTGGGGTCAAACATGGGTATGGCTTTAGACTTATATTTTTTCACAAAAAGAGGAAGCATTGGAGGTGTTTGAGCAGGGCAGAAACATTTCCGAGATGAATTTTCCAGAGAATAATCTGCATGCAAATAGACTGAAGACGGATGAAAGAAGATGACCAAGAGGAAGGTAATGGGGCTTCCCTGGTGGCGCAGCGGTCGAGAGTCCGCCTGCCGATGCAGGGGACACGGGTTCGTGTCCCGGTCCGGGAAGATCCCACATGCCGCGGAGCAGCTGGGCCCGTGAGCCATGGCCGCTAAGCCTGTGCGCCCGGAGCCTGTGCTCTGCAATGGGAGAGGCCACAAAAGTGAGAGGCCCACGTACCGCAAAAAAAAAAAAAAAAAAAGAGGAAGGTAATGGCCAAGGAAACAGGGGTGAGAAGGAAGAATAATATCATAGAAGTGTAGCTTGACAGATGATTCTCTATTGAGGGTGAAAGAAGTGTAGTTGCCAAAATAATACAGTTGTTCAGCTTTGGAAGCTTAGAGCAGGGGTTGGCAACCTTTTTCTGTAAAGGACAAGATTCATATTTTAGGCTCCACAGGCCATACAGTCTTCATGGCAATTTTCAACTCAGCCATTGTAGCATGAAACAACCACACACAATACACAAATGAACAAACAAGGCTGTATTCCAGTAAAATTGTATTTACTAAAACATGCAGCCTGCAGGCTGTGCTTTGTTGATCCCTGGCTTAGAAGGTTATGGCACCAGTGCTGGAATTAAGCTATCACCTCTGAGCTGTAAACTCACCCTCTTGGGATGCTGGCGTTGGGACTCTGCAAACCACTTTTCTGTTTTGCCTGCTGCTCTCTGTGAGGTCAGGAGCAGGGAGAAGGGACACACTCCTTCCTGTTTTGCTTGCTGTTCCCATCAAGGTCATTACAATGGTTCTTTACCCTGGAAGCTGCAGTGGGTTCTGATTTCCAGTTTCTTCCCACACTCCTAGGACCAGCCTCAGAGATATGAACACCCGCTGCCTGGCACCCCCTCCACAGGGACGTGAGTCTTGGCAACACGAGCATCTTCTTCTGAGCTCCTGAGGCATCAGTGCCAGCCAGGCAGAGACCTCTTCTCAGATCCAAGGTTCTAGGTTCTAATAACCCTAACTTCTTCCCTCTGTTCCAACAGCCCTACTGAGTAGTAACTGCTTCCTGGAATTACTATCTTTGAGTTACCTCAGAATATTCCCCTTTACTTTGCCTTTTCAATCCTCCAAAGTCTATTTAAATTACTTCCTGTATTAAATTTTCTCTATTGGAATAATTGGTGTGATTTCTGTTTCCCTCACTGAACTCGGATCCACACAGTACTATATTCTGTATAGAATAAGGATATACATGGGGTATAGATAGGAAATACGAGAAGTGTAGTCTTGAAGGAGTATACATTAAGTCTACTTATAGAAATGATGAGTTTGGAGTACTCACAAATGAATCACTTCTAGATTTCTAGCAAATGGAGATTGAAGAAAAACAGGGATATATTATTCACATGAAGGTGCTGTTTATATGAGTAGAGATCAACAATTAGGAAAGTATAGCTAGAGTAGAAAAGATAGAAATGGGAACCATCTTCATTTTTGAGAGAAATGATGAAGAGGAAGAAAAGGCAAGACAAAGAAAGAATTGTGTTAGAGGCAGAAGGAAAACTTGCAGAATACAAGAAGTCAAGAGGGAGTTTTAAGAAGGTGGTCAATATGAACAAATACTGTAAATATCAAGGGAGATTATCGATGACTTCCCAAAGAGTAGTTTCCAAAGAATAGCAAAGTTAGAACGGGAAGGGTTGGTAAGAGAAATGAAGCCAATAAGAACTATTTTTTCTTTCTTTTTTAAGTGAAGCCATTTGATGGTGAAAGGAAGACGGGTGATTTTATAGAGATCTACAAGCCCAAATAAATCAAATTTTATTCATTTATAAGGAAAACTTTTGGCAGAAATGTTATCAATGGTGACAGACAATGGGATACGCAGAGGATAAAGGAATAACACACGTAACACATGAGTGGAGAAAAGTGGGTGAGAAGGGATGGGATAGAGAGCCCAACTGATACAAAGGAAGGGTACTTCCTCTTCTGAGATCCAGACAAATTTCATGTGGGGAGGAGAGAAGCTGAACTTGTCTTGAAAACAAACTCTCCTAATTCCTTGTTCCTGTGTTAAACAATAGTGGGATGAGACATATTTTCCTATTCCTATGCTAATTAGTGCTGAGACCAAGCAATAACAATGGCTGCTTTTTAGGGAGTGTGTGCTCATGTATGATGAGACTGTGGGCCACCCAGTCCAGATCCCTCTTTAAGGAAGGACTGCTCCCCTGGCTGCTGGAGAATGTTGTTGGCTAAATGTCTTTATCTGTCATTCCTTTCCAAGATTGCCTCAGCTGCAATTGACCATTAATTACTTGGTCAAAACTGCCTTAACCATAACTTCCTTCCAGGGGTAGGCTATGTACAGTGACATGGCCCAGTGAGGGACATTTCTGATGAGTCATTTAAAATGCATAGAGCTCCCTATGGGGGATTGGCTGGGATTGTGGAGCCTGCATCACAGCTTGACTTCTCCTCCTGGCCATTCTGGCTCTCCTCCCCCACTCCCCATTTCACAGGTGTTGACCTCAAGGGCACACCCTAATGACCATCTGAAATACTAAACTGCCCCAGAATCTGCTTCATGGAGAGCCCAACCTATAATGTCAGCTCTATAGCTTACTTCTAACTGCTTGCTCATCAAGACCTGTTTTCACGACCTTGCATACTGTGCTTACTAAATCAACTTATTTTGTCATAAACTCTCCAATCCCAACCAGTTTGCTGCCTTGGAAGACCTACCTTAAAGTCATCTAGTCTAGGCCCTAAAACACTATTGATAACCTGTCTCAGTATTCTATTTTGAGCCTGTCAAAGTGGTGTCCTCCCTTACTTCAATACATTTAGTATATTTAGCTTTGCTTGATTTACAGGTTTTTCTGGTGATCTTCTAGAGAACTGATAGTTGAGAGTTTTCATCAGATATTATTCTTCCCAAGTTTTAGAAAGTCTGGTAGCTTCAGAAGAGATGGAAAGTTTGGAAAATATTGATATATCTTGGTCAATTTAATAAGGAATCAACTCTGAAAACTTTGTTTTCTGTCTTGACTTGGGATGTTTCAAGGAAGGGTGATCTCCTAGGGGTTGACAGGAGTTCTACAAACTTGGTTTCAGTTAACATGGTGTAGGACAGTCCGAGTTGGTAGCTACTATCTTCACCTGATAATCAGTGTTCCCAGAAGCCTATCCCACAGCTTGGGCTCCGGTGGAAGTGGAATCCCTGATTTCTGTTTTGACTCAGCAGTCATGTGCTTCCTTGGGTTTGAGATGGTCCTCTGATTCTGAGCATTCTCATCTCTCCTTCCCTCCCAGGCTTCTCAGCCCCCCTCCTTCATTCTCTGCTGCTTGTGGGTTTAACAAGGAAACATGTAGCCTCAGAAAGCTTTTCTCTCTTCCTTGTGTAAAACCTATACATAGGAATTTGGGAGCACACAGACAAATACATTAATTTCCCTTGAAATAATGCTAGAGATATTACAAGAGCAATTAATACATAAGATGAACTTTGATGTGCTCAAGTATGATATGATCTTGAGAACATGTAATCTATTCTTCTGCCTTCTACTCTATTCTTAAAATATTCGAGGTGGATGTTTCCCATATAGTTATTTTTCATTAGTTCTCACTAGAATGTATTTGTTTGTTGAAATTTAAACTCATTTCTTCCTGCCATTAATGAAAATAACTTATTCAGTAACTATCACTGAACGCCTGCTAGGACAAGTCCACCAAGCCTCTCATGATATCATGTTACATCCTTGAAGGTGGTTAGTAAAACTTTTCTCCACCTTCTCTTCTTAGGCCAAATGGACCTAATTTTTCCTTCCTCTGATTTCCAAAAGACAACTTCAATTTCCTTTTTTGAATATATTATTGGTTAAGGCAGGGCCAGCGCATTAATTAAGTCAGGGTCAACCCACAGAAGATCCTTAACTCAAATTACCAGCCTCTAGGTTTTGAACAGTTGAAGTTTAGGCTTATTTGAAGTCATCTGGGTTTTCCCCTCCTTTTATTATCTTCATTATCAACAGCAATCTCTGGTGCCTGGAGGCACCGAATATTACAATTTCAAGCGCCCCACCCAGCTTACTTGTAAAGCACCTTTAACCACAGTGGCTGTTGGGGCCATTTGGGAACCATATTTACTTAAAGGCAGAGCAAAGTTCAGATCCCGACGTGCTCAGAGAGGAAATGAGATTGACTTCTGGTGCTTATGATCTACAAACGTTGTCACCGCCACAAAGAACAAAACAGAAGCTCTTGCTAAGCACTTTTTCCAAGTATAATTTGCTTTTCTAAAGAAGTGGTACCTAGTGTTGCTGTAAAATGAATTCACATAAGAATCTTTAAAAAAGACAAACCTGAATTCAAAAATGACCCTTAAAAAGTAGGTGAGGACACCTTTTTTAATTACATGATTGAAAGAAAGTTTAGAATGTAATTATACAATTTTCACTAATAATTTGTCTAAAATTAGTCAATTTTCTCTTCTCATAATTATTGTGAGCTTTTTGGCTTTCATACCCCACACCTCTTCATTTTCTCACAGTTATCACTAGCTTTGAATTTTTCAGTTTCTTTATATTACCACTTTCACTGTTGCCAACTTCTTTGTACTCACGGGGGAGGAAGCTCAGAGTGTGCTATAGGTGATCCTGGATTGAAGCTTGGGGTTTTTGCAGATGAAGCCACCGTATCCCACCTCAATTATACCCAATCCCATTTAGTTTTAACCTTCGCACATAATTTTTCTTATTACTCAAAGCGTGTTGCCTTTTATCTGTGCATTTATCTTCAAAGTGACTGAGTAGTCACTTCACTGCCAGTCAAATACACTCAAGGTCTCCTTTCCCTCATTTACAAAATAGCTTCTGAAGTCTCTTCTATTGCTATAATTTTACTATTCTAGCATTTTAGAATCTTTAGCTCCATCCCCAGCACTTGAATTTCAGCATTTCTTAAAATCCTTTTGTGGTGATCATTTTGGAAGTTATCAGAGTCTATCAGTTCACTGCTGAAAATGTGTACTTCAGCTCTTGGTTTTCCTCAGGTGGGTGAGATGACCATACTTGTATGTAAAGCATCATAAATTACATTGGCAAGATGCATTCCTTCTTTTTTTTTTTTTTTTTTTTTTTGGTAAGGCCTTGTACTTCTTAAAGCTGTATAGTCAGGCATTCTGCAATTTACTTCTCTAATTTCTGGGAAACTCTGAAAGCTCCGAAGCTTTCAGAAATCACCCAAATCACAAGATATTTTCTACTTCCACCTTCTACCCTTTGACAACTTGTTTAGAGAAGAGGTAGTTTGGTTTTCTTCAATCTGGAAGTGCCAATTTCCCCATTTTTAGTATTTTTATATTGTGAGTATTTTTCCCCTTGAAAGTTAGATGGAGAGAAAAGGATTGCCCCTATTAGAATGGGTGGAAATGAATGACTTTGCAAACTAAAACAAGCAGTTTTATTTGTGGCAATTCTATGCGGGTAATATGTTTGAATTAGCAACCACTTAATTTTTAGGTTTGCAGAACATGAATATATGTGGTAAAAGCTTCTTTTAAGTGATTTTAAAGAGAAAAACTAAAAATGTTATAGATGGCAATTTAAATGCTTCCTGGACTTAAATAGCAATTACAAGTGAGCAATTTCAAAAGCAGAAACAGTTGGATGAAATTTCTCACAAAACATGGTACAGATTTTATACAGAGTATTTCAATGTAATCACTGTCTTTTGTTACCAGCTGTCAGTCTTTTAAGAATTTATAGTGATTTTCAGTAACGCTATAGTGGAAAAAAACCAAAGCAACAGTCTTCTTTTTCAGTAAATTCAAAAATTTAGTCCAAGAGACAAAGAACATTTTAATCTCTGAGTCCGTCAGAGCCAAGAGAGGTCAAGGCTGGGAATGGGGAAGATGAGAATTTCTGAGCCATGTATCTGCCCAGGTTGGCAAACGCACATTTGAAGGGTTAGGTGAGATTACTCAGGACTGCATAGGAAGACCCACAGGTTACATCCCAGGGCATGAGGAAGTCAGGAATACCTAGGCAGATGAGAAATCAACCAGGATCTGGAAAGAATGCCTATTCCTCAAGAGTTAACAAGCAGGGTGGGTAAGTGTAGACAAACAGGTTGTTTCTGACAGATCTAGGGTCTAGAGGAAAAGGTAGCCAAAAGTGGTTAAAGCTGATGTAAATATAAACATAGCAAATAGTATGAAGATGTGTTCACATGAGGGCACAGACTAAATCTGAGGACAAGGAAGTCACTCACCCTGCTGTGCTTCAGACTTGGGACTTTAACATTCTCTGCCCAACTTCTGACATGACTATGTTTATTTAGTACAAAATATATAGAGGGCAGAGTGAATGCAAAACATATCAGGCTCAAGACGAGCTCGCTGAGCCTGAACATTCGTAGTTATTAACTCATCACTCTTTCTGTCTTCCCTGCCTCCTTACTGCTCCTTCCTTTTTGACACTCTTTTGTTCTCTTTCACTGGTTCCTTTCTCCATTTCTTTTATTTCCAAGTTTTCTTTCTTGATATTCAGTGCATTCCCCCAAATTAATCTATTTTCTCCAAAGAGGATGACTGTATTTCCATGTACTTGGATATTTTTCTTTGAATTCTATCATTTTATACATTATATATAAATTATTCAGTAGTGGGAGGGAATAAAGATGAGTATGACAGCCCCTGAAGCATTCATTTACTCATTTATCCAATAACCATTTACTGAGTGCTTAACAAGTGCTAGACATTGTTTGAGACATTGAAAATAGAGAAATAAATAATACGAATTTCTTGTCCTCAAGGACTCAACATCTAGGAGACAAGGAAGAAACATAAACACATAAAGACCCCCAGAGACTGAAGTGAATAACTCTGAGGGCCTATCAGATGTGTAGGATTGTTTGAGAAGCACTTTGTGGCCTAACATGACTCCTGTCTTTGTATTAATTTCCTATCATTTGCTAAATTTTAGACTATATTTCACTTTGCTATATAGTATGTATCTCTGTATGTGACGTTATATCATATTTTTTTTTGTCATGGTGTGTGTTATAAATAAATAAAATTAATAGAAGTATATATTTAAGGGAGGTGGGGTTTTTTAATCTTTTTTTTAATTAATTAATTTATTTTTGCTGTGTTGGGTCTTCGTTTCTGTGCGAGGGCTTTCTCTAGTTGTGGCAAGCGGGGGCCACTCTTCATCGCGGTGCGTGGGCTGCTCACTGTTGTGGCCTCTCTTGTTGCGGAGCACAGGCTCCAGACGCGCAGGCTCAGTAGTTGTGGCTCATGGGCCTAGTTGGTCCGCGGCATGTGGGATCCTCCCAGACCAGGGCTCAAACCCGTGTCCCCTGCATTAGCAGGCAGATTCTCAACCACTGCCACCAGGGAAGCCCCAAGGGAGGTGGTTTTTGAGGTAAGCATTGAAACATGGAGTTCAATGTTCTCAACAGTGAGAGGAAAAAAAACAGCAGAATATACAGTATGTGCCAATGTACAAGGGGATGAAAATCTTGGGATGTTCAGATAAAGGTAGGTAGGTTTTTGTGGGATCATAGAGCACCTGGAGTGGCAGGAGTGGCAAGGAACTTCTGGAAGGAAAAGAACTTCTGGTCATACTAAGGAGATTGGACTTTATCTTGTAGTCAGCGAAGAAACACTGGTGGTTTTTAAGGAGAGGAGTGACATGTAATGGCAGAGTGAAAAAGATGGATTGGAGTGAGGGAGGCAAAAAATTAGAAGAAGATGCAGTGAGCGCCTGCACTAAGGCAATAGTGGCAGTGGTATAAACGAAATAACCAATCTGAGCAATATTGAAGAATCAGAGTGACATGACTTCCAGACTGTTTGTGTACAGCCAGTGGGGGAGAGAGAAGAGGCAGGCTTTCCTCTGGATGGTAGATCATGTCCTCATTCTCACAGACATTGAATACATGGTTATTGGAAGTAACTTAGAATATTTTGGGGGTAAAAAGTCACCAGCACATGAGAAGTGAGTTAGCAATAATTTACCTTCCCTCACATAATACAGATTGCCATGGATTCCATTCCCTTGTTTGATACCCTGTGAATGATGTCACAAGGCAATGCATGATTGAGTGCCAAGCATGTGTTCCTGACAGTGAGGGCTGTGTGGTAGAAATGGTATGACATAAAGAATTCTTGACTATCCAACAAGAAGATACAATATTTGTAAATATTCATGTACTCAACATAGGAAAACCTATATATATATAGCAAATATTAGCAGACCTAAGGGGAGAAATAAACAGCTATATGATAATAGTAGGGGACTATTAATGGACAGATCATCCAGACAGAAAATCTATGAGGAAACATTGGACTTAAGTGACACATTAAACCAGATGACCTTAACAGACATTTACAGAACGTTCCATCCAAAAGCAACAGAATATACCTCTCGAGTGCACATGGAACATTCTCCAGACACATCATATGTTAGGCCACAAAACAAATCTTAATAAATTTAAGGAGATTAAAAATCATATCAAGCATTCTTTTCCTACCAGAATGGTATAAAACTAGAAATCAATTACCAGAAGAAAACTAGAAAATTCACAAATATGTGGAAATTAAACAACATGCTACCAAAAAAAACCAATGGGTCAAAGAAAAATCAAAAGAGAAATTTAAAAAAGCTTGAGACAAACAAAAATGGAAATACAACATAACAAAATGTATGGGACATAGCAAAAGTAGTTCTAAGAGGGAAGTTCATAGCAATAAATGTGTACATTAAGAAACAAGAAAGATCTCATATAAACACTATTTTACAGCTCCAGGAACTAGAAAAAGAACAAACTAAGGCCAAAGTTAGTAGAAGGAAGGAAGTAACAAAGATCAGAAATGAATGAAACATAAGCTAAAAGACAGTAGAAAAGATCAATAAAACTAAGAGCTGGGTTTTTGAAAAGATTTTTTTAAAAATAAAACTTTTAGCTAGACTTACCAAGAAAAAAAGAGACAGGACTCAAAAATATAAAATCAGAAATGAAAGAGGAGACATTAAACTGATACCACAGAAATACAAAAGATCCTGAGACAGCTACAAACAATTATACACCAACAAATTTGACAATCTAGAAGAAATGGATAAATTCGTAGAAACATAAAACCTACCAAGACTAAAAGGATTAGAAGAGCTAATATTCTTAAACTGTCTATACTATTCAAAGCAGTCTACAGATTCAATGTAAGCCCTATCAAAATTTCAACGGCATTTTTCACAGAAATAGAACAAACAATCCTAAAATTTGTATGAACTTCAAAAGACCCTGAATAGTCAAAACAATCTTGAGAAGAACAAAGTGGGCAACATCACACTTCCTGATTTAAAACTATTACACAGGCCTTCCCTGGTGGCTCAGTGGTTAAGAATCCGCCTGCCAATGCAGGGGATATGGGCTCGAGCCCTGGTCCGGGAAGATCCCACATGCCACGGAGCAACTAAGCCCGTGCGCCACAACTACTGAGCCTGCCCTCTAGAGCCTGTGAGCCACAACCACTGAGCCTGCATACCACAGCTACTGAAGCCCACACGCCGAGAGCCCGTGCTCTGCAATGAAAGCCACCACAATGAGAAGCCTGGGCACTGCAATGAAGAGTAGCCCCCGCTTGCTGCAACGAAGACTCAATGCAGCCAAAATGTAAAATATAAATTAAATAAATAAATAAATAAATAATAAAACTATATTACACAGCTATGGTAACCAAAACATGAGGTGTTGACATAAAAACAGACACACAGATCAGTGGAACAGAATACAGAGCCCAGAAATAAATGCATATACGTTCAATTAATTTATGACAGTGGATCCAAGAATATACAATGGAGTCTCTTCAATAAATGGTGCTGGGAAAACTGGATAGCCACATGCAAAAGAATGAAACTGGACCACTCTCTTATACCACACACAGAAACTAACTCAAAATGGATTAAAGGAGGAGCCTCAAGAAGGTGGAACAGTAAGACGTGGAGATCACCTTCCTCCCCACAAATACATCAGAAATACATCTACATGTGGAACAACTCCTACAGAACACCTACTGAACACTGGCAGAAGACCTCAGAGCTCCCAAAAGGCAAGAAACTCCCTACGTACCTGGGTAGGGTAAAAGAAAAAAGAAAAAACAGAGACAAAGAATAGGGATGGGACCTGCACCAGTGGGAAGGAGCTGTGAAGGAGGAAAGGTTTCCACACACTAGGAAGCCGCTTTCTCAGGTGGAGACTGTGGGTGGTGGAGGGGGGGAAGCTTCAGAGCCGCGGAGGAGAGCACAGCAACGAGGGTGCGGAGGGCAAAGCGGAGAGATTCCCGCACAGAGGATCGATGTCGACCGACACTCACCAGCTCAAGAGGCTTTTCTGCTCACCCGCCAGGGCGGGCGGGGCTGCGAGCTGAGGCTCGGGCTTTGGTCGGAGCGCCGGGAGAGGACTGGGGTTGGCAGCGTGAACACAGCCTGAAGGGGGCTAGTGCGCCACAGCTGGCCGGGAGGGAGTCCGGGAAAAAGGCTGGACCTGCCGAAGAGGCAAGAGACGTTTTCTTCCCTCTTTGTTTCCTGGTGCGCGAGGAGAGGGGATTAAGAGAGCTGCTTAAAGGAGCTCCAGAGACGGGCGCGAGCTGTGGCTATCAGCGCGGACCTCAGAGCCGGGCATGGGATGCTAAGGCTGCTGCTGCCGCCACCAAGAAACCTGTGTGCGAGCACAGGTCACTATCCACACCTCCCCTCCCGGGAGCCTGTGCAGCCCGCCACTGCCAGGGTCCCATGATCCAGGGACAACTTCCCTGGGAGAATGCACGGGGCGCCTAAGGCTGGTGCAACGTCATGCTGGCCTCTGTGCCGCAGGCTCGCCCCGCATCTGCACCCCTCACTCCCCCCGGCCTGAGGGAGCCAGAGCCCCGAATCAGCGGCTTCTTTAACCCCGTCCTGTCTGAGTGAAGAACAGACGCCCTCCTGCAACCTACACGCAGAGGCGGGGCCAAATCCAAAGCTGAGCCCCTGGGAGCTGTGCGAACAAAGAAGAGAAAGGGAAATCTCTCCCAGCAGCCTCAGAAGCAGCGGACTAAAGCTCCGCAATCACCTTGATGTACCCTGCATCTGTGGAATACATGAATAGACAACGAATCATCCCAAATTGAGGAGGTGGACTTTGGGAGCAAGATAAATTATTTTTTCCCCTTTTCCTCCTTTTGTGAGTGTGTATGTGTATGCTTCTGTGTGAGATTTTGTCTGTATAGCTTTGCTTTCAACATTTGTCCTAGGGTTCCGACCGTCCGGTTTTGTTTTGTTTTTTTACTTAAAAATTTTTTTTTCTAAATAATTATTTTTTATTTTAATAACTTTATTTTATTTTATCCTACTTTATTTTATCCTCTTTCTTTCTTTCTATTTTTTCTCCCTTTCATTCTGAGCCGTGTGGATGAAAGGCTCTTGGTGCTCCAGCCAGGAGTCAGTGCTGTGCCTCTGAGGTGGGAGAGCCAACTTCAGGACACTGGTCCACAAGAGACCTCCCAGCTCCACGTAGTATCAAATGGCAAAAATCTCCTAGAGATCTCCATCTCAACACCAAGACCCAGCTTCACTCAACGACTGGCAAGCTACAGTGCTGGACACCCTTTGTCAAACAACTAGCAAGACAGGAACACAGCCCCATCGATTTACAGAGAGGCTGCCTAAAATCATAATAAGGCTACAGACACCCCAAAACACACCGCTAGATGTGGACCTGCCCACCAGAAAGACAAGATCCAGCCTCAGCCACCAGAACACAGGCACCCATCCCCTCCACCAGGAAGCCTACACAACCCACTGAACCAACCTTAGCCACTGGGGACAGACACCAAAAACAACGGGAACTATGAACCTGTAGCCTGCGAAATGGAGACCCCAAACACAGTAAGTTAAACAAAATGAGAAGACAGAGAAACACACAGCAGATGAAGGAGCAAGGCAAAACCCCACCAGACCTAACAAATGAAGAGTAAATAGGGAGTCTACCTGAAAAAGAATTCAGAGTAATGATAGTAAACATGATCCAAAATCTTGGAAATAGAAAGGAGAAAATACAAGAAAGGTTTAACAAGGACCTAGAAGAACTAAAACAAACAGTGATGAACAACAAAATAAATGAAATTAAAAATTCTCTAGAAGGGATCAATAGCAGAATAACGGAGGCAGAAGAATGGATAACTGACCTGGAAGATAAAATAGTGGAAATAACTACTGCAGAGCAGAATAAAGAAAAAAGAATGAAAAGAATTGAGGACAGTCTCAGAGGCCTCTGGGACAACATTAAATGCACCAGCATTCGAATTATAGGGGCCCAGAAGAAGAAGAGAAAAAGAAAGGGACTGAGAAAATATTTGATGAGATTATAGTTGAAAACGTCCCTAATATGGGAAAGGAAATAGTTAATCAAGCCCAGGAAGCACAGAGAGTCCCATACAGGATAAATCCAAGGAGAAACATGACAGGGCACATATAATCAAACTATCAAAAATTAAATACAAAGAAAAAATATTAAAAGCAGCAAGGGAAAAACAACAAATAACATACAAGGGAATCCCCATCAGGTTAACAGCTGATCTTTCAGCAGAAACTCTGCAAGCCAGAAGGTGGCAGGACATATTTAAAATGATGAAGGAGAAAAAACTACAACCAAGATTACTCTACCCAGCAAAGATCTCATTCAAATATGACAGAGAAATGAAAACCTTTACAGACAAGCAAAAGCTAAGAGAATTCAGCACCACCAAACCAACTTTACAACAAATGCTAAAGGAGTTCCTCTAGGCAGGAAACACAAGAGAAGGAAAAGACCTGCAATAACAAACCCCAAACAATTAAGAAAATGGTAATAGGAACATACATATCAATAATTATCTTAAATGTAAATGGATTGAATGCTTAAACCAAAAGACATAGACTGGCTGAATGGATACAAAAACAAGACCCATATATATGCTGTCTAAAAGAGATCCACTTCAGACCTAGGGACACATACAGACTGAAAGTGAGGGGATGGAAAAAGATACTCCATGCAAATGGAAATCAAAAGAAAGCTGGGGTAGCAATTCTCATATCAGACAAAATAAGCTTTAAAACAAAGACTCTTACAAGAGACAAAAAGGACACTATATAATGACCAAGGGATCAATCCAAGAAGAAGATATAACAATTGTAAATATTTATGCACCCAACATAGGAGCACCTCGATACATAAGGCAAATACTAACAGCCATAAAAGGGGAAATCGACAGTAACACAATCATAGTAGGGGACTTTAACACCCCACTTTCACCAATGGACAGATCATCCAAAATGAAAATAAATACGGAAACACAAGCTTTAAATGATACATTAAACAAGATGGACTTAATTGATATTTATAGGACATTCCATCCAAAAACAACAGAATACACATTCTTCTCAAGTGTTCATGGAACATTCTCCAGGATAGATCATATCTTGGGTCAAAAATCAAGCCTTGGTAAATTTAAGAAAATTGAAATTGTATCAAGTATCTTTTCTGACCACAACGCTATGAGACTAGATATCAATGACAGGAAAAAATCTGTAAAACATACAAACACATAGAGGCTAAACAATATACTACTTAATAACCAAGAGATCACTGAAGAAATCAAAGAGGAAATAAAAAAATACCTAGAAACAAATGACAATGAAAACACGACGACCCAAAACCTATGGGATGCAGCAAGAGCAGTTCTAAAAGGGAAGTTTATAACAATACAATCCTACCTTAAGAAACAAGAAACATCTCAAATAAACAACCTAACCTTACACCTGAAGCAATTAGAGAAAGAAGAAGAAAAAACCCCAAAGTTAGCAGAAGGAAGGAAATCATAAATATCAGATCAGAAATAAATGAAAAAGAAATGAAGGAAATGATAGCAAAGATCAATAAAACTAAAAGCTGGTTCTTTGAGAAGGTAAAATTGATAAACCATTAGCCAGACTCATCAAGAAAAAAAGGGAGAAGACTCAAATGAATAGAATTAGAAATGAAAAAGGAGAAGTAACAACTGACACTGCAGAAATACAAAGGATCATGAGAGATTGCTACAAGCAACTATATGCCAATAAAATGGACAACCTGGAAGAAATGGACAAATTCTTAGAAAAGCACAACTTCTGAGACTGAACCAGGAAGAAATAGAAAATATAAACAGACCAATCACAAGCACTGAAATTGAGACTGTGATTAAAAATCTTCCAACAAACAAAAGCCCAGGACCAGATGGCTTTACAGGAGAATTCTATGAAACATTTAGAGAAGAGCTAACACATATCCTTCTCAAACTCTTCCAAAATATAGCAGAGGGAGGAACACTCCCAAACTCATTCTACGAGGCCACCATCACCCTGATACCAAAACCAGACAAAGATGTCATAAAGAAAGAAAACTACAGGCCAATATCACTGATGAACATAGATGCAAAAATCCTCAACAAAATACTAGCAAACAGAATCCAGCAGCACATTAAAAGGATCATACACCATGATCAAGTGGGGTTTATCCCAGGAATGCAAGGATTCTTCAATATATGCAAATCAGTCAATATGATACACCATATTAACAACTGAAGGAGAAAAACTATATGATCATCTCAATAGATGCAGAGAAAGCTTTCGACAAAATTCAACACCCGTTTATGATAAAAACCCTCCAGAAAGTAGGCATAGAGGGAACTTTCCTCAACATAATAAAGGCCATATACGACAAACCCATAGCCAACATGGTCCTCAATGGTGAAAAACTGAAAGCATTTCCACTAAGATCAGGAACAAGACAAGGTTTCCCACTCTCACCACTATTATTCAACATAGTTTTGGAAGTTTTAGCCACAGCAATCAGAGAAGAAAAAGAAATAAAAGGAATCCAAATCAGAAAAGAAGAAGTAAAGCTGTCACTGTTTGCAGATGACATGATACTACACATAGAGAATCCTAAAGATGCTACCAGAAAACTACCAGAGGTGATCAATGAATTTGGTAAAGTAGCAGGACACAAAATTAATGCACAGAAATCTCTGGCATTCCTATACACTAATGATGAAAAATCTGAAAGTGAAATTAAGAAAACACTCCCATTTACCATTGCAACAAAAAGAATAAAATATCTAGAAATAAACCTACCTAAGGAGACAAAAGACCTGTATGCAGAAAATTATAAGACACTGATGAAAGAGATTAAAGATGATACAAATAGATGGAGAGATATACCATGTTCTTGGATTGGAAGCATCAACATTGTGAAAATGACTCTACTCCCCAAAGCAATCTACAGATTCAATGCAATCCCTAACAAACTACCACTGGCATTTTTCACAGAACAAGAACAAAAAATTTCACAATTTGTATGGATACACAAAAGACCCAGAATAGCCAAAGCAATACTGAGAAAGAGAAATGGAACTGGAGGAATCAGGCTCCTGGACTTCACACTATACCAGAAAGCTACAGTAATCAAGACAGTATGGTACTGGCACTAAAACAGAAATATAGATCAATGGAACAGGATAGAAAGACCAGAGATAAACCCACTCAAAGATAAGGTCACCTTATCTTTGATAAAGGAGGCAAGAATATACAGTGGAGAAAAGACAGCCTCTTCAATAAGTGGTGCTGGGAAAACTACATGTAAAAGAACGAAATTAGAACACTCCCTAACACCATACACAAAAAGAAACTCAAAATGGATTAAAGACTTAAATGTAAGGCCAGTCACCATCAAACTCTTAGAGGAAAACATAGGCAGAACACTGTATGACATAAATCACAGCAGGATCCTTTTAGACCCACCTCCTACAGAAATGGAAATAAAACCAAAAATTAACAAATGGGACCTAATGAAACTTAAAGGCTTTTGCACAACAAAGGAAACCATAAACAAGATGAAAAGACAACCCTCAGAATGGGAGAAAATATTTGTAAATCATGCAACTGACAAAGGATTAATTTTGAAAATTTACAAGCAGCTCATACAGCTCAATATCGAAAAAACAACGCAATCCAAAAATGGGCAGAAGACCTAAATGGACATTTCTCCAAAGAAGATATACAGATTGCATATATACACATAAAAGAATGCTCAACATCATTAATCATTAGAGAAATGCAAATCAAAACTACAATGAGGTATCACCTCACACCAGTCAGAATGGCCATCATCAAAAAATCTACAAATAATAAATGTTGGAGAGGGTGTGGAGAAAAGGGAACCCTCTTACACTGTTGGTGGGAATGTAAATTGATACAGCTACTATGGAGAACAGTATGGAGGTTCCTTAAAAAACTCAAAATAGAGTTACCATATGACTCAGCAATCCCACTACTGGGCATATACCCTGAGAAAAACATAATTCAAAAAGGGTCATGTACCAAAATGTTCATTGCAGCTCTATTTACAATAGCCAGGACATGGAAGCAACCTAAGTGTCCATCAACAGATGAATGGATAAAGAAGATGTGGTACATATATTACTCAGCCATAAAAAGAGAAAATATTTGCAAATCATATATCTGATAAGGGGTTAATATCCAAAATATATAAAGAAGTCATACAACACAATAGAAAAACAAACAAGCAACCAGATTAAAAATGGGCAGAGAATCTGAATAAATATTTTACCAAAGAAGATGTATGAACAGCCAACAGCTACATAAAATTTTCCCAACATCAATAATCACCATGGAAGTGCAAATCAAAACCACAATGAGATATCACCTCACACCTTCAGTCACCTCCCTTCTCTAGAGCCTAGTTGGTTCAAAGGAAGGTTCTGGGAGAGTGGACCTGGAAAAGAGGATTCCACGTGCCCCTCTTCCTACTCCCAACATAACCTTGTGAGACTCCCTCATTCAAGGTCTAACCCTTCCACAGGTCAAGTTCAAGGCCAAATCAAGGTCCAGCACTCCTTTGGAATCACATGAGCATGAAGGGCACCTGCTGGATTGCAACCCCATCTTCCCACTTCCTTTCACCAACCACTTTCCCTTCAAAAAAAAAAAAGAATTCTGGCCTCACATTCTGAAGTGGCTCTGACAGTAACTAGAGGTATGAATTTTACTCCATTTGGACTTGTTTTCTTCTCTTTACAGTTTGCTTCAGGTGGGGTAGAGTGAGGAGTACTCTAGATGACATTTAAGTTTTCTCAGATCTATCACCTTATGAGTAAATGTTCATCTTTCTTCCCCAAGCTAGTTTCCCTTTCTGACTAGACTGTTATTTCCTGGAAGGCAGGGACTGCTGTGTTCAGCTCTGGATCCCAGTGACCCGGCACAGGGTCTGACATAGAGAGTGCAGAATATTATTGAACAAATGACTAAATGTGTGACCTTCATATTTCACTAATGGTACTATGCCCCATTCTCCCTGCCTCCTGGGATTAAAACCTTCCAGTGCTCTGTGCCTTCCTTCTCCTTGCATAACACCCTCACTCCCCTTTCCTATTCTATCGGGACACAATTCTTCCCTTTAGGTGTCTTTCAGAGTTGGCTTCCCTTTCCATCGGGTGCTAGACAGTCACCTGAATCTCTGCACTTCACCTTAAACTGATATGATTTTAACATTGTATTCACTCTCTGTTGAAGTCTCTCCCCGCAAACCCACCCCATCTACCACCACCACATTAAACTTCCACAGTTTTGTGGCTTAAAACCTCAAATGTCTACAATATACAATTTACACAATTGTATATTTACCCACATTGGCATGAATACTCTACTTAACCCATTACTCACGGCTTTCTAAACACCTACACCTTCCTATCTCAGGATGTTGTTTGTCCTACCCTAATGCTCTTCTCCCTCACTATCTACCTAAGTGCACTTCATCCTTCAAGGCCTATCTCATTACTCCTCCATCAATCTGAAGTCTTTCCAGGCTGTATTCTAGCTCACAGTATTCTGTCCCTCACTCACCTGACAAATAATAGCACCACATTCTTTATTAGGATATTGCTAATACTGTTGTCTTGTCACATGATCATGTCTTGTCATCTCAAGTATCGTGTAAGCTTCTTAAGGGTGGGCAATATGTCTTATGTATCATCGTATTCTCTGTTATCTAATGACAACAACAACAACAATATTAAGAGCCAATACTAGTTGATTACTTATGTGTGCTAGATATATACCAAATACTTTATATTCATTTTCTTTCTTATTACTCAAAACCACCCAATATCATGGGTGCTGTTCTTCAGATGGGAAAACTGAAGCTTAGAAATATTAAGTAGTTCGCATTAGGTCAGCTATAAAATGACAGCATTTTGCTTGGTTTTTACATATAAGAGGCTCCTCCAAAAGTTAATTAATTCAACTTTTGGTTTTCGTCTTTCCTCCAAGTGGCTGAAGCAGAAATGATGAGAAGGCAGAGTTTTGGGGTGGGCTCTGGAACAGCCTTGAGGAGATTTAGGGGGAGTTAGTACTAGAACAGTAGGCCTGCCAGTGTGGAGTAAAAGATTGTAAGATGAGGAAAACATGTTTCAGAATCCAGTTAGACCCATATCTGGGAGAGTAGCAAAATGTGAAAATACCCTGGGTCAATAATCTATGGAAAAGGAAAAAGTTTGGAACAAGCATTACCGCAAGCTTCCATGTTTGTTTAGCTAGGACATTTGGGTAGCATGGAAAGTTTTTAGCTAGATATTGAACAGTAAGCATGCTAGTTAAAATTAAGACAATATTTTTTAGTGGGAAAACTGTGACAGCAAGTAATAGGATTCAGTTACAAGTAGTGGTTTGCATTTGAGAGTGTAATGTGTTTAGGGCCAAAGAGGGAGTTCAGATTTCATTCTAGATTCATTCTCACCCTTGGGAACTGTAAAGCGGGAAAAATAAACTTTTACTTTCCATCCAAAATACTTCCCTGGAGTCTCCCAGAGCTTCTTAGGGTGGGACAACCATAACAGAGATTGACATGACTACTGGCTTCAGGACTACAGCCCAGCAAGGCTCAGTCTGGCATTGCAATAACTGACACCGAGGTTGCAACTCATGAAAAGGAGTTGTAACCCTAGGCAGCCAGGTGACCAACCCATCTCCTTGCTCTGGAAGAGGAGGAAGCAAAGGAACACTATGAGTTTTGGTCAGTTCCCTGGGAGGGATCTCTCAAAGTCTAAAACCAAAAAGCCCTGACCTGGAAAGGATGGCAATTGACATTGATCCACCACTTAGACTACACACAAGTGCAATGTTTGGTACTTTATACACATTATCTCATTTAATGGTCACGGCTCCATGAGGAAATGGCTTGGGTAGTTTAAGTTACACAAGTTCCCATAGCCAAGAAGTGACAGAGTAGAGATTCACATCTAGATGTTTTGATTCTGAAGTACACGCATATTATCTTTTGTTCGCCAAGAAAAATACCTGCTCCTTGGGCTCTAACTCCAACTCCGCTACTAACTGGCTGTGTGGCCTTGAGAGCCTCTTAAAAGAGGATGCTGACCAAGGTTGCTTCCAACACTATGAGTCTCTCATATTATCTGATAAAAGAATGAGGAAAAATCCAAATGCTAGGTAGAAATGGTGTGTTCAATCCCACTGTGGTCACCTCACCTAAATTTTTATACCATTAAGATGAGGTAATAGTACAAAAGAATCAAAAGAGGGAATTCATAGGAAGCCCAAAACCTGGAGCAGTAAGACAGATAATTAGCATGGTGATAAACACACAAGGGCCAGCAGACTTTAAACTACCTATTTTCTCCTAATCTGGCCTGTCTTCCCACATGAGCTAGGACAAGCGTGAGATCTTTTGGTCCTCTTACTTTTGTTTTATAAATGGGTGGTATATTCCCAAACCAACTGGCCTGAGAGCTCAAAAAGAAGGATATAGAGGATGCACAATGCTATGTGTCTCCTAAAACATACCCTCTTCACATGAGGGTTGCCTAGATTGTGTGGAAATCATTATCTACCAGGGAGCTATTGGAGAGGATATTCAATGGACACAGAAGTTATCTTTCTCAAGTTCTAATTAGTTTTATCTTAAGATAATACAACAAGAAATGAAGCGCTGATATATGCTACAAGATGGATGAATCTTGGAAACATTGAAAATGAGGTGATCTGTGTAAAAGGTTTAGCACTCACTGACACATGGAAGGTCTCAGTCAATGGTGTCTATGCCAGTAGAATTCTATCATTACTGTTACTTTTTCTAAAAGTGAGAATGTATATGAAAGAACCTTTCTCACAGTGTCTAGCCCATGGCAGACTCAATAAAATTTTAGTACCCTTTCCACTAGTGAGAATTGTGTTCTTTTCCTTTTCATTAGAAAAATATAACAAGTAAAAACCATTTATACTAGCAAAGCAAGAATTCAAAATTCACTTCCCTCTCCTCCATTCACCCAACTGAAATGGAGACATTATTAAAATAAACCAAAGGGCTCAGTTTCAAGAGAGAATTTTGCTCTTTCCAAGAAGTCACTGAGAACACATTTTATCCCCTTGTCCTGGAGTGGCCTCAGTTCAGGGACTTTATCCAGAGCTGAAGGCAAATGGGGTTCATGTACTGGTTATGAAGTTACACAAGTCATCTGTTTGCTTCACCTGGAAATTTATGTTGTTTTTCTTTAGAAGGTGTTCTGTTATGGACCACATGGTTTCTGAGTTAGTCAAGCTCTAGTTTCTTAATCATTCAGAAAACTCTCAATTCAACCAAAGTTAATCATGTATGAAGTCTCCTCCCCTTTCATCAGTAAAATACCAAAAAAGCCACCAGCTTTTGTTGATTTTATTGTAGATAAAAATCCTGCCACTTAATGGAAGAAATCTACAAAAGACTTCACCTGACAATCATGATAGTGAAGACTTTTGCTTTTCCAGTTTAGATTTCAGAATTTTCTTACATTTATATTCCTAACCCAGAAATCATGTATTAAGTTTAGATGAGAGACCTGCTTTCATAAATTTTTATACAAGAGTTCAGACAAGTTAGATGAAAACATGTGACATATTTAAATACTCAGGGATAAGATGTAAAATAAACATGTGTACATGGTAGGGTATGGGGACTGACTGCCATATCAACGCTTATTTGTTATTGCTGCCAGAACTCTGATTTCAGTAGCCATAGTCCTTTGAGGTCTTGGAGGTAATTTGAAAGCAAGCAAGCAAAGACTGGTGTGACTTGCAGAATCTTCAAAGATTTTATTGATTTCTAGATATTTGGCTAGATAGCTGGGCACAAGGGTCATGGAGAACTCCATCCTAGCTCTAAGCAGACAAAATGAAAAGAGACAAATCCTTTTCCTCATCTTACACACCAGCCTTCACCCATCACTAGGCTGTTGGTTCTGTGAAATCCTCCTTTTCACTTGTGATTTCTTGGCATCTTGTGTCATTCAGCCTGTTTCTTGCTCTGTGTCTAGCCTTAAAAGATTGAAGACCTCAGATAAGGAAACATGCATCTTTATTCTCCCCTATCTACATCCTTCCCCTTCCTACTCCGTATAACAGGATTGTGATTAGCAGCACTCAGAGACATCAGTTTCTAGAATCAAGCAGCCAAAGCGGGGGGAAAAAAACCCACAGAGAAGTTGTTTTGTAAACAGAGCCATTGAGTCATTTCACTTCCAGGAAAGCATCCTGCACAAAAAGTATCAGGGAGGGAAAAGTTCTGAACATCTCCTAATTTTAAAAGGTGATTACTTAGTTCATCCTAACTGAGACAACTTTAATCTCCCGAACACTATTGCTTCTTCTTCGTGACTTTCAACTTCCTATTCTTTCTTCCTATTCCCAATGACAATAACCTTGTTCAGAATCTTATCTTAGGACAATGCATAGCTAAGTGTCATAGACAAGGCACACGTGGAGTGACTGAATCTTCCAGAGAGGGGGAAATTGGTGACAAAAAGCTTTATAGAGGAGATAATTCTTGAACTGACTCTGAATGTGAGTCAGTGTTTGTCTGAGGTTTAAGAGAAGGACAGTCTAGCTGGAGTGGATGTGAGGGCTGACAGGGAGATATTAGAGATGAAGTTGTTATATTAGGCAATGACTCAAGATCTCACAGACCTTCCTTACATGTTGTACTAAGAAGCTTGGATTTTATCTTGGGAGCAATGGGGAACCACTGATGGACTGATCTAATGATCCACTGATGGACCGATCTAACATGATCCAATGATAATGTTATTCACAGAGGGAAAAACAAGAGTGGGGAGGACATTTGAGGGGAAGAGTAGCTCTGTTTTGGATCTGCTGTGGTTGGAGAGGCTGTGGAAATTCAGAAGGTGTTCAGTAGGCAATTTGGAGCTCAGGAGAAAGATCTGCACCAGGGACTTAAACCTGAGAGTAAACAGCCTGCAAGTAGTTGACAAAGTGGTGGGTTGACTGTGATTTCCTGAGAAGAACTGTAGTGTGAGATGAGAAGGTGACAACAAACAGGAACTTCAACAAGGGGGACTGGGAAGGGATGGTCAGAGTGGTGGGGTGAACCAGTGGGGAGCCAGTACTAGAATCCAAGGGAGGAAAGAGCTTCAAGAAAAAAGTCATCAGTCATTCCAAATGCTACCAAGAAATGATCAAGTCATACGAGTCTTGAACTCTGTTATTAATGACCTTGGCAAAAGCCAGTTTGGAGGATGGGATTTCAGAGGGCTGGTGAGCATGTGCAGATTGGAAGAAGATTAGAAAGGCAAGACACTGATAAGCTGGTCCTCCTCTGAGCCTTCCATAATGGAAGTGACTGGGAAGGTATGGGACATAAGACATGGGGATATTGAGTTTCTGGCATAAAGGTAGGAAAGAGTAGAGTGGAACAAAATTTCTGTTTGGGGGATCAGTGAGAGGAGCATTGTATATCTTTGCTTATGGCATGTTCTAATCTCCCTTTGTGGGCAAGAAGGACCGAGTTATGCTGGATCCCCAGCTGAGGGCCAGTGTCTCAGGAGTCCAAGCTGGATTGAGGGGGTATGTGGAGGGCTGGCCCTTGTACTGTGAGCAAGGAGTTAAGAATAATGCAAGACACTGTTTGCAAAGAGAGTTGCACTGGATTTTCTCTGAGGTCTCTTTCAGCTCTAAAATATTATGATTCTGTGATTAATTTGCTACATAAATTAATAGTGCAAACAGTATTTCAAGAGGAATATTTAAATTACTTATGAGAACAAACTTTTTAAGTACCCTCGAGCATCATAAAAACATCCAATCCCATAGAAATAATTGATACACCAAATATAAATATTTCTTAGCTATGCATTCAAGTGGATTTCCTAAGAACTATGCATGGCCACATTCTATTTACCTAGTTCAAGTTCTTGTTTGTATTTCAAAGCCATTGAACTGCATTTCTTTAAACATGTTTCAAGCCAGACCAGTCCCCTCAATAGGGCTGAATTATTAAAATGTTATATTATGTGCAAGATGCGTTCTTGATGAACTGGTTCATCTCTGGAGAAATGCCCATCTTCTTCTTAATTTAGGACACAGCTGCTAGAATTGCAGACTTCATCAAAAATGGCCACAGAGAACTCAGACAACTCACAGAAACATTTCCTCTCAATTGGCATGGTCTTTGAGGACGAACCACACTCTAAAATGTTTGTGTGACAGGAAAATGTGGTGTCAAGATGATCAAAACAAGATAGAAAATGATATATTTTCACAAAATTTGCATATATTATTAAAAATAGCTGATAGTGAGCCTACAAAATGAGAACACAACACTTAAAGGAGATACCGTGATAAAAATGCAGGCAGATTAAATATGATTGTGATCATAGACCCAAAATTAACAACAATGAATTTGTTTCTCTTCTTCAAATTTGGGAGGACATCAGCAATGCTCCTCTACCTCAGCAAAAGCAGGTGACCACTCTGCTATTCATCTCAGTCTTTGGTTATTTTATACTTGGATGAAATGTGTGAGCTACTTAACCATTCCAAGTCTTCATTTCCTTAGCTGTAAAATGAAGAATATCAGGCAAGGTCCTGGCAGAAATCAGATGGCACATACAAACTGGCTGATTTAAGGAACATTTAATGAAAGGCTACTTCCAGAAGTGTGGGCAAGATTCAGGAAAAGCAGCAAGTAATGAGACCATTCCCACAGTAGCAGGAGCAAGGACCCTGCAAGCAACTCTATGTAGAAGTTACCTGTCATGACCCATGACCTTAAGAGAGGGATGCAGTCAACCTGTAATAACCTGAGAGAGAAAGAGGGCTAGAGACCTCGCTGTCCACCCACCGTCCACATTTCCTGCTGTTGCCTCTGACTGGCTGAACCTAACTAGAGTTCAGAGATTAAGGGAGCCAGTTGAGGCCGTCTCTATGAACCACCTTCCAGGGCAGAGAAGGGAAGAGATCAGGAGTGCCATAGGATGATATCCACCATGATGGATAGTAGAGGTACAACCTTATAAGGTTGTTGTAAAAATTAGGGAAGAATAGAGAATAAGTTGTTAGCACAGAATTTGACTCACAACAAGCACATGGCTTGATAAATACTAGTAGCTACTATTATTTTTATTAACAGAGGCATTGAATTGTATCACTTTCAATAAGGTAGACTGTTAGTGTTCTGCTACTACTATAACAAATTACCACCAACTTAGTGGCTTAAAACAATACAAATTTATTTTCTTCAAGTTTGGACATCAGAAGTCCAAAGCCAGTTTTACTGGGCTAAAATCAAATTTCCTTCTATAGGGCCTCAGGGGAAAATCCACCCTCTTGCCTTTTCCAGCTTCTGGTGGCGGCCAGCATTTCTTGGTTTGTGGTTCCTTCCTCCATCTTCAAAGTACGTCATTACAATCTCTGCTTTCAACACCACATGCCTTTCTCTTTGACTCTGACCCCCTGTCTCTCTCTTATAAGGACTTGTGATTTCCTTTAGGGACCACCTGGATAATCCAAGATAAACTCCCTACTTCAAGATCTTTATCTCAATCATAGCTGCAAATTTGCTTTTATCATGTTAAGGTAACATATTCACAGGTTCTGGAGATTAGGACATGGATAGATTTGGGAGACCATCACTTGGTTGACCATAGATCCTAGACTTCTGGAGCTAAGTGGAATTCCCTTGCTATGTGATTAAATAGCTGCTCCCACATGACTCCCACAACAACCAATGTCATTATCTTGTACTGGATTCCTCACAAAATGAGAGCCCAAGACAAAGGTTTATAGGCAGATAGTTTATTTTGGAAGTGGTCCCAGAGAGCATGAGTGATGGATTGAAGAAAGAGGTAAGAGGGGAAATCCAATTTAAGGATGCATTATTGGCTTGACCATCACTGTAGGCAGCTAGGACTTTATCCAGCCAGGACCTTCTGAAGAAGACTTAGAATGTATTCCAGAATGGTCTGCCCAAGACAGTAGGACTGGTGGGAGAAACTAGCCCCATCAAACACTGACCCAGAGTTGCCCTACAGGGTGCTAAATCCCTTGCACTTCTAAGCTGCACATGCATGAGTCCAGGCAGTTTCCTCCAGGTGTCCCATGATACATCAGTCCCAGGGCTGAAAGCCAGAGATATGTGAGCAACTAAGGTATGGTTACACCAACTGGTTGCTGTCATAATGGCTAAAGAGTGGTCCAGAAGAACACAAGATGTGGCATAAAAGATATCTAGTATTAGTCATCCAGGCTAATATTAGAGGCAGAATGACTCTGTGTTAAGATGGATAAAAGTGGCTTGCTGTGCTACAGTGAGACGCCAGGATTATGTTGCCCAAGTCCACTATTTTCTTAGAGGAAACATTAGGTCCATTACATGTGGTTACAAATAAAAGATCGGAAGTCTTTGGAACAGCCAAAAATGCAAGGTTCTTTTTGAACCCCCACTCATGGTTTGCTTTATAGTCTGGTAGAGAAGACCAGCATTAACATTAACAAAAGATAAAACATAAATAATTAAATATTATCAAGTGTTCTGATGCCACGTACCTAGTCTGAGAATCAGAGAAGGTTTTCTTGAAAAATTGTGATTAAGTTGGGACTTGAAGACTAAGTAGGACCTATGTAAGTAAATAAAGGGAACAGCATTCCAGACAGAGGGAAGAGCCTGTGAGGCAGACCAGAGCAGAGCATACTCAAAGCTAAGGGAATCTAGCATGGCTGGAGTGAGCAGTAGGAGTGTCACAAGATAAAACTGAAAAAGGTGGGTAGTGGTGGGGCAGAGAGAGATTATTCAGGGTCTCAGAGTCCAATAAAGATTTTGACCTTCCCCTTGGGAAGACATTACAGTTTTTTTTTTTTAATGAATAGGAGATTGGCAAGATCAAATTGAATGTTTACAAGGCTTCATGGCAGAGGAGAGGGGATAGGAATGGATGCAGGGAGATGAGTAGTGAGTCTTAGTGAGAGATAATGACTGACAAACTGAGGACACAAGTCACTGTGAGAGAAACTGAGTCAATCATGTGTGGATTTCAAGATACATTGGGGTGGAGGTGACCTGCCTCCATGAGGTAGTTTATGATTTCTGTAAAAGCTGAGGAGTCTCATTTCAGTTTATAGACACTAGGTAGGTCAGCAAAGATGATGACGACCATGAAGAAGAAGGAGGAGGAGGAGGAGGGGAAGAGAAGGAGGGGGAGGGGAAGAGAAGGAGGGGGAGGGGAAGAGAAGGAGGGGGAGGGGAAGAGAAGGAGGGGAGGGGAAGATGAAGAGGGGAGGAGGGGATAAGTGAAGGAAGGGGGGAAGGAAGGAAAGAAAAAGAAAGAGAATAGAAAGAAAAAAGAAAGAGAAAAGAAAAGAAAGAAAAAATAGAATGCAAAAGAAAGAAAGCAAGAAGGAAAGATTCATAGCATCACCTGAAACAGAGTTGAAGGAAGTTTGTGGATTAACATTCTTCTAGGCCAGGGTTTCTCCACCCTATTCTCACTGTTAACACTTTGGTTCGGATAACTCTTTGCTGTGGGGAAGTCTGCCGTGTGTACTGTAGGATGTTTAACAGCATCCCTGGGCTCTCCACACTAGAAGCCTGTAGCAACCTCCCTCCCTTCCAAGTTGTGACAACCAAAAATACCTCCAAACATAGCCAAATGTCCCCTGGGGGGACAAAACCACCACCATTTGAGAACTGCTGTACTAGACCTTATAAGTTTTTGGTGCCACTGGAAGGAATATGCAAAATTTAAGAAGTCTAAACATATTATTTCTTTTGTCTTTAACCTCATTTTATGGGTAACTGAACCAACAGTTGGATGATCAGTTTTTAATCTTTGGAAATATTTAATTTACTTCCCAATTGTTTTGATTAACGATATTTTAGTTCAAACAAGAGGAACGCTTTACTACAACTTGTCTGCTCTCTGAACTGAAATGTTTCATGCGTGGAAAATAAGTCAAGCTGAAAAACAAGTTGAGTCAGTAGGTCCCCAGAGCCATGTGTGAGTAAACTTTTATGCAAAATCATTTGTTCTTTGCTGCTGAAAGAGAAACAATGAGAAGATTAAAAGGTTGGCACTGATGAAATAAAAATATTCATTTTTCTCATTTTCCATAGGCCAGAAAGAGTTGAAAAGATTCTTCCATGATGCAGAGAAGTAATTTTTTTCTTGCAAATCATCAAACCTCCCATTCTCCCTCTTTAAAGAGAATGATCTAGCCATAACTGAAATTTCTCTCATTGCACTGTTGTATGTCTCCCTCCACTCCATTTTCAACACCTCAGCTGAAGGAATATTCTTTCCAACATGCAGATCCGATTGTGCTTTAAAGCTGGTTATTGGCTTGCCATTGCTTTTGGGTTAAAGACCACAATCCTCTCTAGTCACATCTCAAACCATGTACCCCTATGTTACATGTGCTTTGGCCACACCAGTCTTCTCTCAATTCTTTAGATATTCCTTGTTTCCCCCCATCACAGGGCTTTGCACACATTTGGTCCTTTGCCCGGGAAACCCTTCCATAATGTCTTCAATCCAGCTAACTTATTCTCACCCTTCAGAGCTCAGCTAAAACAGCACTTCCTTAGAGAAATTTCTCTAGCCAACCCTCACCAAACACACAAGTAAACAAACGTCTCTTTGTCTGATAGCCTAATGGCACCATATATCTTTTCTTCATAGCTCTAATTACATTTGTCACTTTATACTTATATGTGTGCTTATTTGATTAACGACCGTCTCCTCCACTTAGATGTCATCTCTGCAGAGCAGGAACTGTATTTCTTTGTCTTACCATTGTGTGCCCAGCACCCAGCATAGTAGGTTCTCAATAACTATTTGTTAAATTAATAAATACATTAGTCAATATTGTATTACAGGCCACCATGTACATCAGAGATCAGCAAATTCTTGCTACTGTCCTGTTACCTGTTTTTTATAAATAATGTTTTGTCGGCACACTGCCACCCCCATTCATTTACGATTTGCTATGGCCGATTTTACTCTACAGAGGCAGCATGGAGTAGTCGTGACAGAGAGCACGCTGCCAGTTAAACCTAAAATACTCTCTGGCCCTTTATAGAAAGTTCGCCGACTTCTGATCTAAGTCATTTACGTCTTGTTTGGCTTATTAGCCAGTGGCCGTACAATCTAATCCCAGGAAAATATGAAATAAAAGTAATGTGAATATATATTTTCACTGCCAAAATATTTAATGGTAGCAATCCCTCAATGAGCACGTCCTGTGTGTTTGCCAGTGAAATGAGCATGTTACTTAACATTATCTCATGAAACCCAAACAGGGCCCCATTTTATTTTAAAAAGAAAGTATTCAGCTTAACTCAGTTTCCCAGAATATGAAGCTGATGCAGAGCTGAGTACGTCAACACCAGCTTTCTGTTTCTTTGATTTAGTCATTAACTGGATGCTGGGGACACTAGTGCGTGGTGGAAACTCATATGAGAAATGTTTCAAGTGCTAAATGTCCTTGGACTGTCCAAAGAGCAGAAGTGAACGGGTTAAAATAGGACAGGATGGTGTAGCGGTGAGATCCTTGGAAAGTCGTAAGAATCCGTGATGGCTCTTATTTCAGGTGGCTTCGAGCATGGCATCGTATGGCAGGGTCCTTGGCGGCAAAAAGGAAAAACTGACTAGGAAGGACCGAATTGGGAAACTGGTGGGGGAAGTGGTGGAGAGGGCACTGAAAGGATCCACAGGGCACTGACCGGTCCCACGAGTCTAAAGAGGTCAGATGTGGCGGTGAGAAAATGATAGGCTAGGAACTTGGGAAGCCAAGGGGAAGGGTCAAAAACCAGGAACAGGGAACTTGAAAATGAAAGTAAGAAGGCAGAGTCCATACAGCATAGGATCAAGAGAGCCCTAGTTTAAAAACCTGGGCAACGAAATATTGGGATCAAGGCAAAGTGTCTGAGAAACTAACTATGGGGTGAAGAAATGAGAACATAGCTCGCTGGGAACTTGGTATTCTGAGGACCCCCGTGCCCAGAGCCAGACTGTCAGAATGTAGGCACCCAATCTGACGGTAGAGGCAATTTTGTCTACCTGGATACCTACAGTGGGGAGAAAAGACAGTTCTTGGCAGGAATAAGAAGAGACTCCAGTTCAGTACTTCAGCTGGCTTTGTTTGTCCCTTCAGGCCTGTTCTTCCTTCTTGTCTCCATATTTCTGACAAACGTCTCAACTGTGCAAGTTTGGTTTATTGCCGTCGTAACTCGCCCTTCAGCAACCCTCAAGCCGAGCCGTACCACCACTTGCCAACACAACCAGAATACCATGTGTCTTGCCCCATGTTTCCCAAATGTAGCCAAGTTCCCTATTCCCCTTTTCCCTTTCTCATACCATTGTCATTGCCTGAGATGGCTTTATCCACTCATACAACCTAGAAAAATACCCACTCATCTGACAAGGTCCAGCTCAAATGTCACATCTTCTCAGTAGCTTTTTCAGACCTCCCTACCTCTCAGGAAGAACTAATTCCATCCTCTCTGTACCTACAGTGCTTCTTACATAGAACTTTCATAAAGGATTTATGACTCCCCAGTACTCTTAGGATAAGGCAAAACCTCTCTGCGTGGCTTTCGAGTTCTTGCGTAGGCCCCATCCCCTGTCACCAATCTTGCACCCAGCTGCCTCCTATTGCTCCCTGATGGGGCTATTTCTTCTGCTTAGAAGGCTCTTTTCACCTCTCTTTGCCTAGTCAATCCCCAGTTTTCTTTTAGATCTCAGCTGGGGAGAGCCTCCCCTGAGTTCTGACTTGATCAGAAGCCCCATTGCAGTTTCTCATAGCTCCTGGGTCTCGCTTTCATGGCCCTGTAACAGAGGCAGTTCTATAATGGCTTCTGGGATTATTTGATTAGCCATCACTCCCATATACCACATATATCAGGACTTGAAGAAATGTGTCTTTTGTTGCAGGCCTGTTATTTCCTGGTATTCAGTCCAGTGCCTGGCTCAGAATAAGCACTGAGTGCGTAGTGGTCAACGAATACATCCATGTCATATTTGTCTCTTTGTGGGTCTTCCCCTCTGCAGATAGAGAGCTCTTGGGAGAGAGGGCTGTAGCTCTCAGTCGTTTAGACCCGCAGTGTGTGTCACAGTACCTGCCACATGCTAGGTGCTCAGTTAATGTGTTTTGAATTACATCATATTCCACTTCAGTGTCATAGATTGGTCTCAAGTTTGACCAGCAATTGTGGTTCTTTGATCTTAAAGGTGGCAAGACAAGAGACCATCCATGAAGAAAGTGTGTTACCGTGGACATGTCTTTATTATACAAATTTCTTTCAGTCACCCCATGGCCACTATAGCCTACCCTCATTGACAGCGCTCTTCCACACCTGATGCCTTGGTTATCCATGCAGAATTCTCAGTGGGTGGCTTTTTCTTCTTCTCTTGACCTTCAACTCTTAGGTTTTCTTTCCTGGTAATTATAATCCCATTTCTGCAACTCCTACTCTTACACACAAGTCTTCTGCTATACCACAGGGACCGTTGTTTGCTTTCTTCATTCTGCCAATGTAACTCTGCTCTCACCCTCCCACACAGATTTTCTCCCAGAAGCAAGGTGACAGCATGAAGGGAGTACCAAAAAAGAGAAAAAGAGATTGTGTGCCTGCATTCCAAGTAACAGAATTCTGAAGGCAGGTGTAGGAGGAATAGTTTTTTTTCAAAAGAGGAAGGTGGGCAGCTTGTGATTTTATTTTTGGTCTAAAGCAAGAGGAAAGTAATGGATGCAATTAAACTTTCTGATACTTAAGTTGTAAAATGTTACATGAATGGTTTGCCCTCAGACCTCTCGTCCTAGTTCCGGAGGAGGGAGTGGGTCGAGTTCAGGGATCTGCTCGGGGGAAACCAAGGCTGTGGCAGGAGGTGACAGGCTCAGCAGAGGAGTTGGGGGGGGGGGCACATCCTGGGACACTCCTGGCTCCACCAGGGACAGAGTTTGTTTGATTCCTGCCGTTTGTTCAGTGCCTAGCCCAGCGTCTGGAACGTAGATATTTGGTGAATGAATGACACCGTCTAACAGATTGGAATTTCTTGAAATACTTTATTTGAGGGACAAAAAATGTTTTCAAAGAGTATAAAAACCACTGGATTAAGTGCTCTGTAAAGCCTTCTGTGCTCTAAAGACAATTACCTCTATGAAATTTAGAATGTGAATTATTTAAAAATAAGCAATACAATAGCCTTAAGGCAAAAATATCCTAGCCCATTCTGCAAGATATATTTTCTTCATTTGAAAATCATACTCCATAAAATATGCATAAAAACGTTAAAGTGTAGAGCAACTGAGCACTTAGAAAATGGCTTCAATGCACAATCCATTGTCCTACTTTTGCCTCCAATTCCTTTCGTCTTTAAGCCGAACTTCCCAGGAGGTTTCAGGAACCTCGTGAACCTCATAGTTGCTCTACCTGAGAAACATAGCATTTGCAAATTCAGCATTTTGTGCTGAATCAACAGCCTCCGGCTCATGCAACTCTAGAAAGGTCTCTTTAGAACTTTCCATGATGAAATAGTTTGAATTACTGAGGTCAGCAATCTAGGTCATCAGTTTTGTTTGTTTGTTTGTTTTTAAGTATAGTTGATTTACAAAGTTGTGTTAACCTGCTGTACAACAAAGTGATTCAGATATATGTATATGTTCTTTTTCATATTCTTTTCCATTATGGTTTATCACAGGATATTGAATATGGTTCCTCGCGCTGTACAGTAGGACCTTGTTGTTTATCCATTTTATATATACTAGTTTGCATCTGCTAATCCCAAACTCCCAATCCATCCCTCCCCTACGCCTCTCCCCCTTGGCAACCACAAGTCTGTTCTCTATGTCTGTGAGTCTATTTCTGTTTCGTAGATATGTTCATTTGTTTCATATTTTAGATTCTACATATAAGTGATATATGGTTTTTGTCTTTCTCTTTCTGACTTACTTCACTTAGTATGATAATCTCTATTTCCATCCATGTTGCTGCAAATGGCATTATTTTGTTCCTTTTTATGGCTGAGTAATATTCCATTGTGTGTGTGTGTGTGTGTGTGTGTGTGTGTGTGTGTATTATATATAGCACATCCCCTTTATCCATTCATCTGTCAATGGACATTTAGGTTGCTTCCATGTCTTGGTTATTGTAAATAGCATTGCAGTGACCTTTGGGGATACATGTATCTTTTTGAATTATAGTTTTGTCCAGATACATGCCCAGGAGTGGGGTTGCTGGACCATATGGCAACTCTATTTTTAGTTTTTTGAGGAACCTCCATACTGCTTTCCATAGTGGCTGTGCCAATTTACATTCCCACCAACAGTGTAGGAGGGTTCCCTTTTCTCCACACCCTCTCCAGCATTTATTGTTTGTAGACTTTTTGAAGATGGTCATTCTGACCAGTGTGAGGTCAGATGACAGGTGATACCTCATTGTAGTTTTGATTTGCATTTCTCTAATAATTAGCAATGTTGAGCATCTTTTCATCTGCTTTTTGGTCACCTGTATGTCTTCTTTGCAGAAATGTCTATTTAGGTCTTCTGCTCATTTTTTGATTGTGTTTTGTTGTTGTTGTTGAGTGTATGAACTGTTTGTGTATTTTGGAAATAAGGCTCTTGTTGGTTGTGTCATTTGCAACCATTTTCTCCCAGTCCGTAGGTTGTCTTTTCATTTTATTTATGGTTTCCTTTGCTGTACAGAAGCTTTTAAGTTTGGTTAGGTCCCACTCGTTTATTTTCACTTTCATTTCTATTGCCTTGCAAGACTGTCTGTGTCATCAGTTGAATCATATATATGGCCAGAATTCTGGCTAATCTTATAGGCTTCTCCTGAGACTATCAGTGAGCTACAGTAAGTAGGGAAACAAGGCTCTTCAGTGACTCATCTAAGCAAGTCCACTAATAACACAGAAAGCTCTGTCAGTGACATAGGACGACCAACAACTTTGTGCCTGAAACTCTGTACCAGGGAACCGCAGGACCACTTACAGGAGACTAGACACGGGCAAGGTTGTCAGGCATGGCTCTGCTATCCCTCTCCGTCTATCATGACTTATTGCAATGGTATATTCTGGGTCTCAGATCCTTCTACAGAATCACATGATGGTAGATTCCACAGGACTGTGGTATTTTGTTTACCAACAAGACCAGTTATCAACCTGTTCCAAGTCTGGACAGAGATGTCTGACCAGCATCTGCTGCTGTGACAGGACTCAGGCTCTATGAGACCACAAGCCTTTTTAAATGAGCAGGTCCCTTGGGATTCCAAAGTGCTCCTCCTGAGAAAGAATCTGTGGCTTACAGCTCTTTCAGCTGTTATCCACTGTTGTAATACTAGTGTAGAGGCAAGGTGTGGAAGAGCGGGCATGTTCTATAGTCTTCTAATCAAATCGCAGTCTTTTAGTGGGTCTGTGTCTTGAGACTGTGACCTTCACAAGTGTTTCTCCAGAGGTCTAGCTTTTATTCTCCTGCATCCTACTCCTTTCCAATCTATTGCCTTGAGGCTCTGATCCTCTTTGACTTTGTATTTTTCCTTCTTTAAGGGAGGCAGGAAGGCTAGAGGGGATTGGGAGGGGAGGAATACTCTTCCCCGGGGGGGGGGGGGGGGGGGGGGGGATAAGGCTCTGGCAAAGTCTTTCCCTTAGAGAGTAGGCCTCTGCTATGGAGAAGGTTCTGGTGTGTTTCACAGTAATGACTCTTTCCCGCCCTAGAGCCTAGACGGTATCTTTCTCAGATCTTCATTATGAAAACCTGGTGGGGTTCCTAGAAGGAAAGCCTGTCAAGGTGTGGAGCCTCTAAGACTCCGACCCCTGGGGATTTCTCAGTCTCACTCAGTATTCCACACTCAGCCTCTAGCAATCCATCGAAATTACCATTTAAGTGTTCCTACCAGTTTACGGCTCCAGCAGCTTCTGTTCTGGGCTGATTCAGCAGGTCACAGCTGTGTCTCTCTGGATGCCCCATCTCTACAGCTTTCAGCATGGCACTTTGCCCTGCAACCTGAGTTCCCTGAAAGGAACAAGAAAAGTCATCGATTTTCCATTTGTACAGTTTTTTCTTGTCATAAGAATAGTAGTGATGACTTCCAAACTCTGTACATGTTGTAGTTGAGGCCAGAGGTCACAAGTGAATTCCAATTTGCCAGTTCCTTCTTGGTCCTCCAACCCTTAGCCCCTTTCTTGTTATCAAGCAGCAGGGAGGAAAAGTACATGGCCACAGCCTTCACACCCTATGCTCATGACTTATTGGGTCCCTGGGAGGCAGACACTTTGGTGGAGTCAGTCAAATATTGCTTCTCAGCTTAACGTTCTGTCCTCACTAGGCATACACCAAGTCATCATCAATCCTCTTAAATTCCCTTCGGCACTTGCCAAGTCACATCACTTTATTAATGATGCAAAACATCTTTTACTGTAGCACCAATTCTGTCTGATAGTAATTTACCCCCAAATCACTCCTCTCTCTCCCCTTTCACCACAATCTTCAGTTTGGTAAATTCCTCTGCCATTTTTGTTAATACACAGCTCTAGGCTTATAAAGGAATACAGCAGCACAGATCACAGAGGGGCCAAATCCAAATATTTTACCTTCATGGTTGATAGCAAGATACATATGACTTGAGAGTATTTGGGGGAAGTGTGATGTCTGTGCTGCCTTGAAATGATATGAACTGCCAATCATACTCAAGGGTACATTTAGCCCTTAGACCACGCAGGTACCCTCACTCATGATTCATTCAAACAACTTATAGGATGTGCGGTTTTTGAAGGAGCAATCTATTGTCGACATATTGGTGAAAAGGAAAGGTGAAATCCAATTGAAATTTACTGCAGATGAAATGCAGTCTTAATCATTGTAGACTTGTCAATTAACTACAGTGGTTGAAGTATAACTCTTTCAGTGTGTGTGATTTAAGCAGGAGCCTAAGGATACGTTCAAAGCTCATATGCTCTAGAGCCTGGGACAATTTTTTTTTCATATCTTTGAGGTCAGTAGGTTGATGGCTAACCCATTTTTCAACTTTTCTGAATGCTGGAAGAATGTGAATAGAAGTGGAGAAGAAAAATTTTTTAATATTTTTAAGCACTAGTTTCTCCCTGCTCTCCTCTTTTTTATTTAAAAGGTTAATTTTAATCATTTTTCAAGGATTCTTTTGTATCTGGGTAAGAATGAAGTTTGAAATGCTAAGCCATCAGGAGCAGAGCAACAGTTTAAAGTTATTGTGGCTGTATTTCATACTAGTACATTTCATATGGAGAAGAAAATACTGCTCAGGCTTCTTTATTTGCCACAAAGTGAAAAGTTGAATTATACCCATGATGATAATAATCTGAACTAACATACAGCTTACGCAGTGTATGATTAGGAGCCCAATTCTGGCTTACTATATGAGGAGCAGTTATATCCTAAACTACGATATGAGTGTTATCTGTCCTCCTTCAAACCCACTCTATGAAAGTGAATCACACTAGAACTTGCTGGTTCCCCATTATAAGCCATTGGACAAACTTGTGGGTTATAGTGTGACTTATGAATAAATTATATTATCTTGGTAATGCTCTCTAATTGTCCCATATCTAACCATTGAATCTTCTGCCTACCTAGTGAATGCTTTGCCTTTTCATTAGACCATGAAATTGGTTTGGGTTCAAGGATGAGAAAGAACAATGGTTTAGACCGAGTTCTAATCTTTTCATAAATGTTCTTAGCAAAACAAGGGAAAGATGGAGGTGATTGCGTATGATTCTCCATTTCACCCATGTTTATCACGGAAACATGAAGTTGGTAGTCTTGGCTATGTGGGTGGAGTGAGAAGCCCACCAGGGCAGAGCAGCAGAGACTGCCAAGTTTCCACCCAGAAAACACCTGTCACCACTCAAAGCAATGATTCTGATACTCAGGACTAATAGAGAATCTAAGTCTTGAAATTCTTGTTGTGCCTGAACTGGAGTAAATTGCTCCTTAGGCTGCAGCTGTACTGGAGAAGCCATGAATTTCCCATGTATATCCACTTGGAGACATTCCGTGAATGCCATAACCATTCACAATAGGCAGGTAGTGGTTTCAAGGAGGAGTTTGGCTTGGCTCCCCTCAGCTAGTTAAGCTCCATCCAAGCGTATTCTGTTCTTGAGAGTGTCTGACTTCAAGTTGCTGCCAACTGTGGGGACTCTTCCAGAGATCTCACCTTAGAAAGGACATGTTTCCTCAGTAGCATGAACTTCCAAATGTCTTCATTAATGTCTTGGCATGTCTCTGGGTAAACATGTAGCTCATCTCCATGCAGAAGTAGACTGGCTTTCCACTGGGCATGGGCGACATCTTGGTCACCCCTTCAAAATCCTCTTGGTTCCAACCCGTGCTGTGGAGGTTTTGGCCACAGCCCTGCCCTTCAAGCCTGTGCCAAGTACTTCCCATTGTTTTGCCTTGAGGCCTTTCTGATTTTGCAGCATGGAAATCTCAGAAACTGGCTCTGCATACTTATCCTGGAAGTGCAGGCCATGCATGAGGCCAATCTCGGCAGCTGGGGGAAAGGTGCCATTGATACATGCTTCCCTCTTGAGCCCCTGGATAGAGGGTCTGAGTCACATTCATGAGGACCTTCAGATGGTCTTGGTGGGGTCAAACACCAGTTGCCCATAGTCATTTCAATGGCTCTTCCTCACACTGACTTTCTTTCTTTCCTGTTTCACTCTCTCTGCCTTGTACTTGATTCCTGAGGTCACATTCAGAAATAAACTACCTGCAAGCAAGCTTTTTTCTCAGACTCTACTTTCAGGGAAAGCCAAGCTCAGATACATTGATACAAGGATGAAATTGGGCTTTTTAAGTCTCCTACTAAGCTGTCAGCATTGCCACTTCTGTATCTTCTATTTTCTGGAGGGTAAGGATCTCCTTTCAATCCCATTGGGTTGTCTGCCATAGAACCCTTGTGAAAATCTTCTGAAAGAAATAACCTACAAGAGGTGGTTGAGAGGAAATAACCTTGACAGGGAGAAACTAAGGGGTATGATGACTGTATCAGGATCCTGAGGGAAAACAGATGGCATACTCAGATCAGAATAATTCAAGGATGGCTTATAGACAAAGGGACTCATTCCAAGGGTGTGGGCAGGATGGAGGGAAACCAGCAGGAACCCGGGGTTAGCAGCTGACAGTATCCTTAGCGCTGCGTTGCCAGATGAAATACAGGATGCCCTGTTAAATTTGAATATCAGATAAACAATGAATAATCTCTGAGTGTAAATATGACCCCAAATATTGCAGTATATATTTGTTTACCTGACTTTCGCGTTTAACTGACCATCCTATACTGGTCTTTGTTAAATGTAGCAACCTTATCTTAGACTCAAGGGAAGAGAGAAAATTAGAGAAGCCGCAAGAATCATGTAGAACAGGCTGTTTTGGGAGGAGGAAGCTTCGATCTAAGGATTCAGGCAATTCAAGCAAACTCACAGGGAGGAAACTGGAGAATAAAAACTGATCTCAGTCTCTCCTCTCCCTCTGATCTTTTGCCCACAGGCTCACCACTGGCTGAACCCAATCAGAAACCAGAGGACAGGGGAACCTGTGAACATGAACCAATAGATCAGCCTCTGGGCACGGGGCTGGGTGAAAAGGGTGGCTAGAGCGTCTGGAGGGGCAAGTGGGAGAGATACAGCTCAGTGGCCATTCTTCCTGCTCTAAGTGGACCTTCTCCAAGACTTACCTCTGATCCAAGTGAAATCTCAGGAAGTGACATTCCTAGACTGGGAGCCAAGCTACCTGATTATAATAATGCCTCCCTCTCAACTGCTCCTTTTTGTGATTCTTCTCCCTTTGTCTCAATAGCGATGGTTTTGTTAATTCTGTACCTTTTATTATAAAAGCCTTAAGTCTTCTGTGGGGAGTATGCGGGTATGAATACAATAAAAATAGCTTCTTCACTCTTGGAGCTCTTCTAAAGGGAAGGATCTGCCCAGTGTCCTCATTCTGCAGGTTCTATTTCCCTTTAATTCTTTCACTTTAATCCTTTTATTACCTGTGGATTTTGCTTGCAAATCATATGAAATACCAGAACTTTAACGTTTGTAAATGATACATTGAGAGCCATTTGAAAATGCTCCTGTTTGAAATGACTTCTCTAATCTATCGCTTCCTCTGCATGGAGCATATGGTGCCTCTACTCATGTCATGGTTCAGAAACATTAGCATAATGTTAATTTTCTAACTAGGAAATTTCATTTTATTCCCTTATGAGGCCTCTTAATATTTTCTTTCTTACTGTCACTAGCACTGGCATTCGCTTTTTTTTTTCAGAGTGGTTTTTGTGAAGAAATAGCTGATTCACTTTGTTATACAGCAGAAACTAACACAACATTGTAAAGCAGCTATACTCCAATAAAGATGTTAAAAAAAAAATAAAACAGAAAGACAGAGAAAGACATGTATTCAAGTAACAATGCAAATAAAGAATTAATGTTAATATATTAAAAAAAAAGAAAGAAACAATGTTTTAGTCATACCATGAGTGAGTTACTGTCTGAGCAGAGGACAGCAAAGTGGCACTGGAGTCAGATGCCAGAGTCCCAGACTAACTAAATGACTCAGTTCTCCTCAGAGGACATGATTCAAAATTCACACTTTAGAACATTTAAAAATAATAACATGCTGAGGAACTTCCCAGGTCACTTTTCAAATGTTGAAACTGACTGTTAGACACTAAAATGTCAGGCATCCTTAATGAGACCAATCGTTTGTGGAGGACTTACTATGTACAGGTTCCCAGTCTAAGTACTTTGCATGTATCATCTCACTTGACACCCACAACAACCCTGTGAGTTAGGCGCTATTATTACCCTTATTTTGTAGGTATGGAAACTAAGGTGTTCAGAAGTTAAGTAACTTGCCAAAGGCCCACAGCCAGTATAATAAGAATATTGCTCTTTATTTCTTTTTCACATAAAAGAAACCTAGCAAGAGGCAGACCAGAGCTATTAATGGTAGCTCCTGAGTGATTTCAGGGACTCCAGATCTAAAAGTTCTGTGCTTCATCTGAGCACAGCAGTTCGACCTCATGGTCACCTCATGGTCCAAAATGGCTGTTGAAATTCCAGCCATCACATACACATACATTGGAACCCAGAAGCAGGACAAAAGGCAGAAGGGCAAAAAATAAGCCACTTCTCCTATTTAAATCTTGGCTAAAGTTTAGTGCCAGGCCACGCACTATTCCCATGGCCTCACCTAGCCACTAGGGTGACTTAAGGAAATAGTCTTTTATTCTAGATGATGATATGCCCAGATAAAAATTTGTGGTGTTCTATTCAAGGAGAAATAGAAGAACAGATGTGGGGGTGGGCAACCACCCTCTTTGCTATGGTGGTTGCCTGGGTGTAAACCCTGATGACCTGAATGTAGAGGAGCCCCACTCTTTCGTCTGCTATTTTCTAATACGCCAAAATACCTTGCCATGGTATTTTCCTCAGTAAAGCATCCGTCTTTTCTCTCAGTGCCTCATACACCAATCATAAGCATGGAGAGGGTAAGGGTTTTGATAAAGGCTAACTTCTGAGTTGAATGGGAATTCTGGCAGATGAGCAGTGAGGGCTTGGGGTAGGGGCTGGGATAATAAGAAGGTGAAAGCCTGAAAGACCTGCCTGGCTATGTCTTTGTAGAAGAGAAAAGCCTTAAATCTCAGGCCCACTGGACCTCAAAGAAACCAAGCACATTAAGGCCTATCATTTTTCCATCTTCATTTATATTAATCCTTCCCTTAAATAAATGAATTCTCAAAAGAAAATATAACATGCAGAAATTTCACAAAACCCATGCTGGTAATGGTTATGAAAATTCTATCAGCAAAAGCACATTTGATTAATCATATACATGCGTGAATATTCTCTTATACCATCGGTTTAGAACATGAAAAATGTATTCTGCTGGTAGTTTGGCATAAAGTATATTTATAGAAAGATTTTATTTATAGTCTGCCAGTGAATTCTGAGCCTGCCATGACATAGCGTTCATAACTAGGTATGCCGAAACGTTCAAATATTAATGCCAACAACATTCTTATCATTAAAACATGAAAGTTAAAATGTTTTCATATTCAGTTCATATTTTGGGAGTCTGTGGCTGCAGACTGAACAATCTATTTGGAGCTCAGTTTAAAAAATATTAAAATAGAATTCTCTAGCCTTGGTTAATCTCTGTGATTGTTGGTATCTAAATGATTCTGGTTAGCCAATTTTATTTTCTGGCTATCCAGCATTAAGAAACATAAGGCTTATCTCAAATAATATTTCCATGGAATGGAATATATACAAGTCATCACTGATTTTGAGTGATGAAGCGACCACATTGTAGGAACTGCAAAGTAATCTAGTCAATGGGGAGAACTCTTCAGAGTGAAATTGAGACATTGGCTCTTTGGCTTTAACATATTAGAAGCAGAGAGATGATTAAAATATAACACTAGAGGCTCTTAAAAACAAAAATGCCCTAACCCATTGTCACCTCCTTATTCACGCACATATTGCATATTGCAATTGCCCTTGATTGTATTATAAATTTGAATGATGTCCGTGTAAGCTAATGAACCACTGGAGGCAAAAGAAAACTCCGTTGCTTTTGTGGGTTTTATTAGAAACCGAGCTGGTAGTTAGACTCTAGGGATACTCTGGGAGGTAGTTATCCTGTTCGTCTTGGGTACCTGCCTCAAGTATCACTGATACATAGAAAAACTGTCCCCAAGTAGACTTTTTTGGTGGTCTCTATTGTTTTGAAATATTATTATAATAACCCACAGGATGAGTCAGATCTGCAGTAGATGAATTAATACTGAGATGTGAGAGGTCAAGAATAGAAAAAGTGGACATTTCTTATTTTCAACAAAATCGGGTCTTTGCAAGCAATAAGCCCAATGAACAAAAATACTTTCACAAATAACAATATGAGGGAAATAAGCTTTATGCTGTATCCAAATCTAACGATTTTTACCCTCCAGAAGATTTAAGGCAGATCCACATGGGCTTCCGGAAAAAAAGAAAAAAGAAAAAAGATTTGCCTTATTTAAAATGGGAAAAAATCTTATTCATGGAAAGTCTCTTCTCTAAGAATTCTGAATTGCATTCATAAAATAATATCCTGTCCCGTAGTAACTAACAGGCACAGTTCCTTCAGGTGTTTGTCCGCAGTCTGGTAGGAAAAGAGATTCTGACACATGTAAAGAGGGATTCCTTCTGGCCCTGTTAGGAAAAGACCCTAATGATTGATAGAGTAGAGACAAGCATAGAAGGCATGGCCATGGGCAATGTCAAAGAATCCTCGAAGAATCTCAGTAGCAGGACCTGGGAGCCCATGTTGAGAAGGGTCTTCAGTCCTCTTGTCTGATCTTGCCCAGACTTAAAGGGACAAACATTTTGTCCCTGCTGGGATCTGCAGGGTCCTTCCCTGGATAGATACCTCCCCATGAGCACCGTGCCCAGGAGGTCAGCTTAGGTTAAATTTAGTCCTTTGCTTCACTTGCTGAGATATTTGCAAAAGAGCCAGAGATGAAATGATGACTAGGGATAGTGACAGATATTTATTGGATACAGTCATATCTCGGACCCTGGGCTGAGCACTTCATTATCTCATTTAATCCTCACAACCACTCTTCGTGGGATGTTTGAGGGGAATTTTGGGTCCACAATAGGGGCAGATGCCTTTCAGTTTCCAAGCTGATCAGTAAATTCTTTTTATATGACAGTGAACAGGAGGTTCAGAATTTTGAGACAGATAATAGTCACGAGGTTTTTTCACAGCAAACTTCCTTTACTTTGACTAGAGATCATATTACATAATAAGACACTACATGACCTGGTTTTTCAGCTTTCTGATGGAGACAAGTCTCTCCTTAAGTGATGAAGGTTTCCAAGGCTGTCTGTCACCGCCTCCGCCAACACCAAACACCCATTCTCTTAGGTAGATAAGGCAAAAATACGTTTGTCCATAAGCACCGTGTATAAAGCACAGTCACAGTTTCCCTCCCTTGAGGTGACCTGCTTCCTGCAACATCTAAGAAGACTGACATTGATGGAACCAAGCTGCAGCTTCTCACTTGGGGCACTGAGAGGTTGCTACAGAGCAGCAAGGATGCAAAACTTGGCAATTATCTCATGGTAGTTCAAAAGCAACATAAAGAATGCCTTATGCCATCCTATGGTCTATTCTAGTTCCCTTAATATTGTTTTATTGAAATGGAATGGTTTAAGCTCTGTTTTTCTCAGGATAGCTTTGTAAATTTGATGCGTTCCAAGATGTAGAAATAATTATTACATAGCAAATGACCAAAAAGTAGCCCTGGCCTGTGTCCAGAGGACTGACCCAGGTTCCTTAGCACAGGAAGGTACTCTGACCATGCCTGTTTTATAGATGTGGAGACGGCCAGAAAGCTTCAAGTAACTTGGCTGGGATGTAAGTAATTAGAAAGTGGCAGAGGAGGAAGTGAGAACTCAGGTTATATAGTTTTAAAACTGGTTCTTTGATCTACTAGAGTATATGGTCTCTTGGAAGCCAACATGCTTGCATCTTTATCTTGACCAGTCCCAAGAAAATAGGAAATTAGAGACAAGAAATATATACAAGTGGCTCTTAAGTCTGCAGTTCTGCTAAGGATTTGGGTAGAGGCAAACTTCATTCTACAGTATTAGACTAGAACCCCAGAGAGTCTGTTGCCAGCAACTATTGGAATGAATCAGATAAAATGCTCTGAAAATCTCTTCAGTGGTCTGGGATGGTTCATTAGTCAGTTCATTTTCTTTCAAGGAAACTCTGAAAAGGATTCTTTAAGTTGGGGGCTGAGGGTGGAGATGCTAACGAAACATATTACTTGTCTTCTCTAAAAATATTCTCAAAGCTTATGATCCTGGAATTAAAAGTAGGCAGAAAATTGGACTGAGTTCAAAGAACTGGAAGACAAAGGATCAGCAGTTTGTCAGAAGTGGAACGCAAGGAAAGAGCGACATTACGGAATGTGCACAGTTAGATTAAACCAGCGTGTGAGACAGGGAACGGGAGCGAGGTAGATGGAGACTTTTGAGCTTTGTGATCTTCGAGTTTAGCTAGAAGGGGTCGGATGGCAAATTATCTGTCAGAGTAACAGCGTGGATTTAATCATCAAACATTGTTCTTGACCGTGAGCTATATGAAAGCCAGGGACACACTGCTTCATCGAAATGGCATTACCTTGGAAAACACACTGTAAATATAAAGCGAGAGCAAAGCAGGAGATACTTACAAATGTCAATATATGTGAGTTTGTGCCAGAAAAATTGCAACAAGTTTGTTGGCCACGTTCTAGCAAAACCCAATTGTCCTTTGAGGTAGATTCGACTTGAAGCACCGAGTATCTAAATATTCTTTTCTTAGTTTCCCGCTGCTCCCTTCCTCTTCCTGTTCCCTCTGCCGTGTTCCTTCTTCCTCAAGAGGGCACCAACACCCCATCCCTGGGAAGGGAGCCGCTACCTGTGGGTTTCACACCGACTGTTGAAAACATCTCTCTACAGGGAAGAACCTGGTTACAGACCAGTAAACCAATAACAAGACTTCCTATTTTAGTTTCAAATATCTCTAAAAACAAATTGCATCTTGTTTAAACCCAGACTGGCCATTAAACAAACAACGCTGGCGTATCTGGGAGAGGAAAACTGTGAGACTGTTCATGGTCTCGAAATGGAAGAGACAGAGTTCAGCTGAACTCCAACAATTACACAGGACTGTGCATTCCCACTTGCAGGATATCTTTCTTACATCTTGGTGGGAGCATGAAAAGAGACCTTAGTTTGTATGTGGGACTGGTATACAAAGCAGCAAACACACAGGGGCAACAAGCAGCCCCTGTTAAAATTCAGGCAGTGGACATGTCAGAGGTTTGCCAGAGAAAGCTTAATGTTCTTCTGTTAAACACATAGCACACACTTTTATTTTGGTCAAGGAATATTCTATACGAAATGGTGCATCACCCCTGTAAACTTGCTGTATTCTTTCAACATGCACTTTCACACATAATAACTGCTTCTTTTCCCCTAATCCTTACTATTAAATCTAGACTTGGGTGGTAAAATCCGTAAATAGCATGATATTGCGCCATATTTTCTGTACTTATCTGACTGGTGTGAAACACTGTTGCCTAGAGTTGTTTTTTTTTTTTTTTAAAGTTGTGGAGCTAGTGATCATATTGTAGGAGTCACTGTTTATAAAGTCTATTTACATAGAGTTTACTGCTTTGATCAAATAAAATTTATACTAACTTCTGGCTTCCCTGGTGGTGCAGTGGTTGAGAGTCCGCCTGCCGATGCAGGGGACGCGGGTTCGTGCCCCGATCCGGGAAGATCCCACATGCTGCGGAGCGGCTGGGCCCGTGAGCCTTGGCCGCTGAGCCTGCGCATCCGGAGCCTGTGCTCCGCAGCGGGAGAGGCCACAACAGTGAGAGGCCCGCGAACCCAAAAAAATAAAACATTTATAGTAATTTAAATCTAGCATTTAATGATACACATAATCATTATTGTGCTACAAGGTCATTAGGCATAAATGGTAAGCAGTTTGCATAATTAACATTATTTTATCCAGCAGAGCCAGATTTGGGTGTTTTACTCCTCATTCTGCTTTGACTCTGGTTATTGATATGAAGTCGCTAACAGTGCTATCATTTGTCTCTAAAATCCTGCCTTCTCCATGTCTCCTTTTTTGTGCCTTTTTCCTCTTCTGTTCCTTTTCTTTTTCTTTATCGTCGTAACAACTGGAGGCATCACTGGTACCATTCTCACCCTCCCCCACACACTGACATACTCCGCTATCGCTTGTATTAGAGGAGCAAGGCTTTGGCTTTGACTCCCAACATTGGGGGACCCTTGGTTCCACATCCTCTATCCTCCTGTGCCCAGGGGTGAGGTTCTTAAGCCTTTGCTTTGTCTGTCAGTACTTAATCACTGGGATAATCTGTATTAATTTCCTGGGGGTACTGTAACAAATTATCACAAACTTGGCAGCTTAAAACAACATCAATTTATTCTCTTGTAGTTCCAGAGACTAGAGGTCCAAAATCAGAGCGTCAGCAGGACCACACTCTCTCTCTCTGAAGGCCCTAGAAGAGCCTCTTCCTAGTATTGACAAGGTTGCCCGCAATCCTTGGCCCCAGCCCTTGATTTGCATTACTCCAGTCTCTCCTCCATTGTCACATGGTGTTTTCCCCGTGTGTCTCTGTGTCCAAATTTCCCCCTTATGACACCAGTCCTATTGGATTTTAAGGTCCATCCTAATCCATGACCTCATCTTAACTTGATTACATCAGCAAAGGCCCTATTGCCAAATAAGGTCACATGCATAGGTTCTGGGTAGACTTGAACTTTTTGGAGGGACACTAGACCAGAACACGCCCCAGTCCTATTTCACACCCTTCCTGAGGGGTTTTTTGATCTGCTTTCCTCTCCTACTCTCCATTTGATTTGCTGCCATGTTTCTATACTCAATCAATATTTAATTTAATATTTATTAAGATAATAACTATTTGTTAAAAGAATAATGTTCCAGAAGCATGCTCTCTAGGAGGTTTGAAGTTGCAATAGCTCCAAGGTCTGAGACTGTTGATTCCCTGTACAGGTGAGGATAGTGACAGTACTAGTGTATGGACAGAGGGGAACCAGGGCCAATGAGGAACCACGGGAGAATGGGGGAAATGTGGGGCTGCGGGAGTGGGGCTGAATAGTTGGCAGTCTCAGAGCAAAGAGTTGAAAAGAAGACAATTGACTTCAAGGAGTGGGGGAGGGAGGGCTAGTCAGGGTCGCTGGCACACAGTTCGAGGTCCAGGAGCTGCACACAGAGCTAATGGAAAGCGTGCTGTAGGAGATAGTGTGAGACAGAGATCTCAAACCATTGTTATGTTCTTACCCATTTCCTAACACTCACTGCTTTCCCACCAAGAAAAATCTCAACTAAATTAAAAGCAACTAACTTCTTGCTCCTTTTAATGGGAAAGAAAAGTTAAAAGCCAAATATGACCAGGACAATTAAATCTGGATATAGAAGCGCACATGCTAATGGTGGTTCCTTTGTTCTTCTATCTGGGAAGAAGATAAAAGGTGGGGTCTCTAGGAGAGATGGCAGACCCCTGATGGAAGAACTGGGAGAATGAAGAGGAAGCTCTAGAGAGCCTCCCTGCTTCTCTCTATCTCTACAAGGACAGGAAGAGAAGTGTTTCATATTTAGAGCAGCTGGGCTGACCTACATCTCAGCAGGTGTTTCCTGCAAAAGGGTCTTACAGATAATTATTACCAAATCATACAGCCAGTGTGGCAAAACTCATGGGTGACACATGGATGTTAGAGAATAATTATCCTTTTTCTTTTTAATGGCTTGGAGCCACATTCATTCTGGTTGTTCTAGAAGACCTTTCAAATGACATATGTCAGGTGATGAAAAGAAAATCCAACTATGTCATACTTTAAGGCCAGAGCAGACATTTTAGCCAACTGGATGTTCTGGGCAGGGCTCAAGGTAACCTTCAGCCAGCTTGCGTAGACTCAGCTTATTAGACCAGAGTAAGCCTGAGAATCCTCCTGATCTAGTCCCCTCTTCCACCACTGAGAAAGCAGAGGCTTAGAGAGAGGAAGTGGTTTGTCTAGAAGTCACACAGGTGCTTCAAGGCAGAGCCTGGACTCAAACCCGGTCTCCTCAGACAAACGCTTCTTCCATTCCACTGTGCTCTAAAATGTTCACAGCCACCTTAAGATCAACTATTATCTCCCACTCTGCCAGAATGATGGAGGGCTTTGGATGTTTTCAAGCCAAGGCAACATATAAACTCAAAAAGAAAATGAAAATAAGAAAATTTGTTTATTCCTTTATCACATGTTTATGGTGCACTGATTTCGTGCCATATACTGCACCCAGCACTGAGCCGTTATTTGAGCATCTGATTCAAAGACGCGCAGTGCACTACTGAGGATCACCGTTTCAATGCTGATCAGCATTCTTGCTTTTAGCATTATTTTATTAACAAAGTATTTTCTGCAAGTCCAATTGCCCTCAAATAAATAATCTCCTATTCGATAGCAGTGGGTGAGGAGAAGGCAGGGTGGTGGGTGTTGGTGAGGTCACTGATATTAGGTTGTAAAGCCTAAGGTTGATGTGAGAAATTCTGAAGGCTGATGGGACTAAAGTTATAACATGTGATCACTTGATGATATGGGCACAGAGTATGGGTACATACTCTCTGCAACACATTTCATCCCAGCTTATATTCTTGCAGAGAAAGATACATATTTGGACTAAAAGGTAAATGCGGGTAAAACTAAAAGGTAAATGAGGGTAAGTCATTCCCTTGACTGTCTATTTCTTCTTCCCGCCTCTAGTTCTGAATTATGCGTATGTTGCATATGCGTATGTTGAGCAGGGGAACAAGATAATTAGGTAAAACATTGATGATGGCCTAGCATAGTAGAGCTGAATTTTATGTGTTTTCTTTGCAACTTATGCCTACATTGCTTAGAGGTTCTTTCTTTTCCCAGCAAGATATTTGGGAGTCACTTTCATGCTTTCCTCTTTGCCATCTCCTGTCTATCACCAAGTCCCATAGATTCTTCCTTTAAAGTAGCTGAAAAGCTGTTTTTAGTCTCTGTGTCTACTGTTGTGACCATAGATCAAGCCATTGTCTCCACAATGAAAGAGAATTCAGTGATCTCCCTGTTCCAGGTTTTGTTCCTGCACTAACCTCTGGACACAAGTGATGTCTTCATAAAACATGTGTTATGATAGCATTGTTTATATAGTTGTGTCCTGTATGCCCCCCAGAATTGGATTGCCTCCATGATTAGAAATGTGCTCATAATATGGCTGAATATTTGAATCATTGTATCATTTTTTCTCAAGAATCTACAATGGCCTTCCCTTGCTTTTTGGATCAACCAGAATCTAAGCATTCATAACTTCTATATAATTTTATTCTAACATACTCTCCTTAATCTTCTCTTCCTATCAGATTGGCCACCATATTGATTCACCTCTGCCCATGCACTATTCTTTTTTAATGGATTTTTGCTTTTGATTATATGGTTCTAGCTCCCAATGTCCATCCTCTTTCCATCCAGACATTGTTTCATCTATTCTAATCTAAATTTACTTTAAAATACATTCCAAGCACCAGCTCCTTCATAATGCCATTTGTAGTCACTCTAGTAAATAATGATTTCATCCTTTCTGGACTTTCCATACGACTTCCTAAGAATCATGAACTGTAGAACCTCATGGTCTTCAACATAAGAATTATATACTGGGCTTCCCTGGTGGTGCAGTGGTTGAGAATCTGCCTGCCAATGCAGGGGACACGGGTTCAAGCCCTGGTCTGGGAAGATCCCACATGCCGCAGAGCAACTAGGCCCGTGAGCCACAATTACTGAGCCTGCGCGTCTGGAGCCTGTGCTCCGCAACAAGAGAGGCCGCAATAGTGAGAGGCCCGCTCACCGCGATGAAGAGTGGCCCCCACTTGCCGCAACTAGAGAAAGCCCTCGCACAGAAATGAAGACCCAACACAGCCAAAAATAAATAAATAAATAAATAAATAAAATTAAAAAAAAAAAAAGAATTATATACTATCTTATATAATTTTGCAGTTGTTTTCATGCATATTTAACTCATAAAATAGAAATCCTAATATCTCCCTTGAAGGATTGCCATATTAAATGTAAAGTGCTTAGAATTGTGTTTGGCATACAGTTGACTCTTGATGAGTTTCCATCTCCTTCCCTTCCCCTTTATCAGAGGGTTGGAGTTATAGCTGATAATATTATATCCTTCATAGCAGGAATTAAACCCAAGCATATAGTAGTTCTTAATCAATACTTATTGACTAGAGCATGGTAGACCTAGAGACCCACACTCATGAATTCTGATATCAAATGGGTACATTTATGTACTCTTGGTTTATAATATTGTCAATTTCTTAAATCAATATTCTAAAGTTATATCTAGTAATCCATTGCTGCAAACTTTCATCTTACCCCATTTATTGGTACTTCAAGTTAAATATTATTCTGAAACACATACAGACTGCAATTCTCTCTCTCGATGGTATAGCATTGCCCTTTTCTTTGAAACATGTGAATACCGCAAGCCAGCCAGCCTTGCTGAAAAGTGCACATTTCCTATTTTTATGTATGCTTTGCTTTTCTGTTGGCAGCAGAGGAAACCAGAGCTCTAGAAATGAGGAAGTTGCTGAATTGGGGCCAATTTTCCAATTCTCAGAACCTTTGTCTGGATAGCTGCCCTTCTGAGGGAGTGGTCAGTTATTACTCTTGATTTCAAGAGCAGCCTTGTTCTACTCAGATGTTCTTTCACAGACCTTTTTAGTCACTAAAATTAAGACATTTGTTTCTGTCTTCACAGACATTGTTTATAGTTCTCAACTGCTGGCCAGGGTGTACAATTACTCCCTGAAATAAAAGTACTCTAAATCATATTTATTTCACTTTCAGCTATTATCCAGGAAAGCTTGTTTGAGCTTCCTGTGTAGTGGTAAGAGTCACACTACGCACAGTTATCCTCAGCCATGTACATTCTGCAAATAGTCCCCAGTTTGGCAATAGTTGTTTCCTCAAGCAATATTTCTTTGCTGGGAGGTATTGTACGATAAAGCAAATCTTTTCAAAGAATTCTAATCAGCTGAATCTAAGACAACATTTTATTTATTTCAAATGGTCAGCGGTGTTCCAAATGCCCTTGCAAATTAGATTAGAAATTATCCAGTTGATGTGTAAACATCCCACTAATTTACTTAGTGTCTGGCTCTTTTATTTGATATTCAGGAATTTAAATAATTTAAGGTTGTTTAGCTCTCAGTTCAACTTTTGCTTTCTGGATATTTACCTGGAACTTCCCAGTATTTATTTAAGGCTATTAGAAATGCTGGGGGAGGATTTTTTTTTTTTTTACTGCCCTGGAGGCTGGTACAGCCATGGTGTAGCATTTGTAAAGATAATGTGGCAGTGGGTTTACAACAGTCTTGCCTGCTCAATGTGTCTCGGAATTTCTTCTGTCATGAACCCATCCAAGCTGTTCAGCTCTGTTGAGAGATTACCACCAGTGCCACTGGACTGGCAGCTCTGAACAAAACTAAGACAAACAAATTCCTTTACAGCATTCCCAGTCTCTCATTTTTCAATTTTATTTATTTTTTTCCTCCATGGTTTGGAGCTTTGGAGTCAAATACATCTAGACTCTTCCACTTTCTAGCCGTTATGTCTTTGGGAAATTACTCTGTTTGAGCCTCAGTTTCTTATCTGCAAAATGGAAATAAGAAATGCCTTCCTTGAAAGATGATTGCAGGGACCAGATGATACAACGACATAGGAGAGCATCTAGCAAGACTTTGGGTTAATTTACTCTCAAAACAATCTCATCTTCCTGTATGTTTACCAGAAACCTCTCCTTACTTCAAGATATGACAATTTGTACCCCAAAAGCATGATTTCCCTTCTCTCTTTTTTTTTTTTTTGCGGTACGCGGGCCTCTCACTGTTGTGGCCTCTCCCATTGCGGAGCACAGGCTCCGGACGCGCAGGCTCAGCGGCCATGGCTCACGGGCCTAGCCACTCCGCGGACTGTGGGATCTTCCCGAACTGGGGCACGAACCTCTGTGCGCTGCATCGACAGGCAGACTCTCAACAACTGCACCACCCGGGAAGCCCTCCTTTCTCTTCTTTTAAGCACCCTGAAACTTCATTCTTGAGCTCCCTTGCTCTGTCATAACCTATTCCAAAGGAACTGAAACTCATCCGACGAAAGTCTAAATTACTGATAACAACGTTAAGTTCTTAATCTGTAAATGGGAATGTTGACCCACTTGTGTCTCCCAGAGCTTTAAGCCAAAGGCGTGCCTGAATACCTAGGAAATTACAAGCACTAGATTGTAGATTATTTCGATCAGTAATTGTTTGAGTGCCCACTCTGTGCCAGGAGCTGTTTTAGCTGTTGGGAATATTGCAGTGAACAAAAGGAATGAAGATTCCTGGTAGTCCTTTGGCTAACCTCTCTGAGGTAAGAGCTATGATGGTTAATTTGACCATATCCAAGGTGACCAATAAAGAAATAGCAACACAATAGAATGAAGGAAAAAGAACAAAGAAGCCCAGTCCTGCCCGGAGATAACTTTACATTTTCTCCCCTCCTTGCATCCCCACACCCCCCGCCTTCCCCCTAAACTCTTTGCAGCCTTGCAAATAGCTCTTCTGCAGCCAGATGGGGTTAAGGACTACATTTACTGTTAAAATGCTCAAAATATAGCTGGTGGTGATGGGGGATTTGGTTTATTAGTTTATTTTTATGTATGAAAGAAACTGTAGTTAAAAAAATTCAGTGTTCATCTTTTTTCAATTTGGGTCTAAGAGACTTTTGGCATTAAAGCTTTTTCACTTTCAAATGTTCCAACTCTAGCTGCATTTATGTGATGCCAAACCAACTAGCTGAAAAATTACAAGTATGGGAAATTAGCCAACTCTTTTGTCTACAAACTGCCAACCAACCAGGTTGCCCGATATGTTTTTCTTCACTGAATTGTGCCATCATTCAACTGAATTGACCGACAATGGCCTGTGAGATCCGTACAAAGCACAAATTCTGTTTTGTATAATTCGTAATATTGATTCATTGTCCTCTGTTAGAATATGCTCATTGTAGAACATACAGAAAATATAAGAAAACAAAAATCACCCAAAGTCTCATCATACACAAATATTGATCCTTGGAGGATTTTTCATGAATATATACATTTATTAGAAAACTGGAATGCTGCTCTAAGCATGATTTTCATTCCAGATTTTTCTCTTTTCACTTAATGCATATTATAAACATTGCTAAATATTCTTGAAAATCATAAATTTTTTGCACACTGTTCCCATATATGGATGTAACCATCATTCATTTAACCAATCCTCTATGGGTGGGCATTGGGGTTATTGCCAATTTTGGCTACTATAAAAAATTCTGCAATAAACTTAAAAATATAAATCTTGGTATGTGTCTCTGATTATTACTTTAGTTTAAAATTTTAGAATTAGAATACCTACCAGCTCTCAATCCACATTGCTATGACTTTTCACCAGCAAAGTTATATAGCAAAAAGTTATAGCGAATTTACATCCCTACATATAAGCTGTTTATAAGAATGCCCTCTCCATTCTCTTGCCAATTTTTGTTTGTTTGTTTGTTTTTGCGGTACACGGGCCTCTCACTGTTGTGGCCTCTCCCATTGCGGAGCACAGGCTCCGGATGCGCAGGCTCAGCGGCCATGGCTCACGGGCCTAGCCGCTCCGCGGCATGTGGGATCTTCCCGGACGGGGGCACGAACCTGTGTCCCCTGCATCGGCAGGCGGACTCTCAACCACTGCACCACCAGGGAAACCCACTCTTACAATTTTTAATCTTTGCCAGTTTGATAGTTGAGAAAAACGCTATTCCCTTGTTTTAATTTACATTTCCTAAATTGTTCATGAGAATTAACATTTAAAATTTTTCTTGGCCGTTATGTATTTTTTGTGATCGTTCTTGTTTCTAAATGCCTTCTCTTCAAAATGAGGAAAAGCAAATAGCAATAGACTAAAATAATGTTTTTACGTTTCCATCTCCAGAAAATCAAAGAAAGCACTTGCATCATATTTTTCTCTCCTTCAGATGGACGTGAAAAATGAAACTTTTGACTCATTTGACCTTATAGGAATTATAATTGGATTTAATAGCTTAATCCTTGTTAAGAAATTTTAATAAAGTGCTAGAGTTGAGCTGAAGAAGTTTAAAAAGATAAATTTTCTGCCAAGAGGGTGCTGGTTTTGAGGCCCTCTTGGATGACATGTGGATTCAAATGGTATTCATGTCTGACGGCCATGCTGGGTTTAACTTTCGAATGCCGCTTCCTATTACCTCCCCAGAACGGCTGGCGGAAAGCTATTGAAGCTTGAAGATACTCTTTGGCTGCCTCCTTGAAGTCATTAGCAGAAGTTCCATCTTCTGCAAGTGGTTATTCTAGAAATTATATAAGGCAAAATGAACAATTATGCTTAATTACTTTCACTCATGTGTTCATTAAAATCCAGTGCTGTCAGCCCGTTTATTTTCATGGAGTCATAACCCTGATATGGTTATTTCCTTCGATTCTGCCTAACTTTCCTTTCCTTTGTACCAAAATAATCAGATCCCATGCTCATCTATAAAAATCAAAATCCTGTGCGAGCTCTGAAAGAACAAACTATATCGCTTTGATAGAGCTTTTCTTGAGATTTCATTTTATTTTTCAAGTGTATTTTTTCTACTTCTCTATAAATTTTACACAAGAAAAAGTATCAAAATAAGCACATGGCTACTATGTCTGGGCCAAGGCCCAATAAATAACCATGCCAGCCAGTCCTAATGTGGAAAAATGGAAAACCAGATCCTGTTAACAAAAGGAAAATTCCATTTTTTCATACATGGTATTGCTCTTATTCCTCCTGGCCCAGTGAAAAACAAGCACTTTCCTTTTCTCCGTATTTATTACATGAATGTGTTCTCAATGGAAGTGTTTCGATCTTTATAGTAAGGGCACAAATCTGTCACCATGCTAATTTCACTCAAAGGTTTGTCTCTGCAGAAGCAAATTGGTACCATCCTCCATCTTCTTCTCTCTCTTAAACTAGTTCATATTGAGATGGAGGTCTTTCTTAACAGCCTCCAGCTCAGACCACAGATAGGCAGGACCCTCCTTGTTTGACAGGACTTAGTCAACAGGCTCCACCAGACCAGCAGGAAAGTGAGAAGGAAATATGAGAGGAAAAGGCGGTGAAAGGACACCCAATTTTAGCTAGCTCTGTCTTTTTGAGATTCCTTTGGTCACCTCCCCTTACCTCTGAGCTATTGTACATTTTATATATTCCTTTTTTCACACACTATAGGAATAATTTCCTTTAATAGAACACGAACTTTTATGACAAAGGAAAGTTAAAGAATTATTCCTCTGGGCAGTAAAGAACTTTGCCACCACTATATTTTCCCCAACATTTCAAATATTCAAAACATTCAAGCATCCAAAAATTATCCAACATACATTAAAGTTGAACAAATTTTACAGTGAACTTTCATACACTTACCAGATAGCTTTCCCATTAGCATTTACTCCACTTTATTGCTATCTATCCATCTATCTAAGCCCCTGTCCATCTGTTAATCATCTTATTTTTTGACGGATTTCAAAACAAATTGCAGATATCAGTATGTGTATGTCTGTATAAATATAAGCCTGAATATAATTAAGTAGAGTTTGCCATTTGTTTAGTTTTTTTCATTTGATATAAAATGTACATACAATGAAATGAGCAAATATTAAATATACATTTGTGGATTATTTCAAATGCATATACTTGTGCAACCCCACTTCCTATGAAGATATAGAAAATTATCATTCCAGAACATTTCCTATTTTGCTCCTGTCCCTGGACAACTACTGTTCTGAGTTTTTTTTTTTTCTATCATAGATTTGTTTTGTCTGTTATAAAATGTCATATAAAAGGGCTAATAGAGTATATGTTCTATTTTGTGTAGGGCTTCTTTCACTCAGCCTTATGTTTTTGAGATTCATCCAACAACTGGTAGTCTGTTCTTTTTTATTGTTAGGTAGTAATTCATTATAGGCCACAGTTTATTTATCTGTTCTCCCATTGATGGTTATTTGGGCTGTTTCCAGTTTGGGGCTGTTATGAGTAAAGTTGCTATGAACATCCTTGTAATGTAGTTTGTAAACATATGGTTTTGCTTCCTTTGGGTAGATACCTAGGGGTGACCTTTTTGGGTCACAGAAAAGGTGTATATTTAAATTTGTAAAGAAACTGCCAGATGATTTTCCAAAGTGGTTGTCCCATTTTACATTATCACCAATGAAAGGCGAGAGTTCCAGGCGCTCCACAGCCTCCCCACCCTTTGGTGTTGTCCTTTTAAATTTTGGGTATTTTCTTGGGTGTGGACACCACTGTTTTTTAATGCATGTCTTTCTCAGCTTAACATCAATACTATTGATGGTCAAAGTTTTTAGCTGTCGTCTATCACCTTAGAAAACCAGTGGCCCATTAGCTTTTCGGAAACTACATCTCTTTCTTGCTTTTTGGTACTGAGGTGATGAACCCAGAGCAGAGCACAAGATACATAAGCAAACAGCAAAGCATAGTAATATTAACAAATTGACTGAAGCCTGATCACCCTACTAGCTACCATCACACAGAGAGCATCATATGCACTGTGTACTCTGCTAAACCACTTATAGAAGCTTTTATCATTGAGTTTTTTCAGTGATCTTGTGAGGTAAGTATACTATGCCCTATTACAAATGAAGAAACTGAAGATCAAAAGGCTAAAAGCAAACCAAGAAAAACCCCCCCTTGCCCATGGTCACACTGCTACCAATAAGCTTGCCTAACTCACAAAGAAAGAAGGGATTTAAAAGGCCAACTAAAAATATTATTTAATTATTTAACTTACATAATAAATAAGAAGTGTATATTTTCCACCCCGGTAAAGACATTCATAATTTCAGTGATCCTCAAAAGGGCAAGTAGAGGAAAGAAAGTGTTTTCTCAGTATTATCTGAGGCATTCACACAACCCTGAGTTTAATTCATTATCAGACCTCAGCATAACCCCTTAATGGGTTATTCAGCCTTCATATAGTTCATTATCTTCTACTTTCTCTTGTTTGCTTCACAGATGGAATACTTCACAATGTCTGTGAAAAATTTTCCATCTGGATTAGATCAACCTCAAATGGATGTCAAAGAAGAGGTATACGCTCCTGTGCATCCACTGGGATCATCAGGGTAGGAAGACTTTTCCAAAAACAACACAAGTTTGGTTCATAAATTGGACAACAGGGAGAAGCAGTACAATGAGTAATAATCACTTATGTGTTTTGCCTTTGGTAGCGTAGCTTCAGATAGGGTCTTCCTCGGCTATTATGAGACCTTTGTAAGGTGGCTGTGGTGACAGCCAATGGGCTGTCAGTTGGATACTGCTTTCAAGTATTTTTTCCCTTCATCTGCTCACATTCCATATTTATCTTGTTGTCATTCTCCTCTAAGTGATTACTGGTGATACACTGCCTTTTAATGACACTTGTACTTACCTTCATTCATTTTACTCTCGCAATGGCTCTTTAGGGGGGAATGAGAAAGGAGATTGAGGTGCAGAAACTTCATTCATTCACTTATTCAACATTTAAAAAACCCTGTTATGTCAAGCAGTGACTGAGCTGAAAAAGATGGTCTTTTTCTTTAGAAAGCTTACAGTTATGGACAGAGACAAGTATATTAACAGATAATTAGCTACAGATGTGAAAAGTGCTGTAAAAGATTTAAAGAGTGTCAGGGAGGCAGAGAAGGATGGATGATCAAGGTTAGGTTACCTCCTATTGGTAGCAAGGTCTGAATAGAGGTACCAAGTGCTTCTTTCATCAACAAAAATAAAGTTTACTTTTTATAAATTAATTTTTAAAAACATACAGGCTGCTCTCAAACATACTTAAGGAAGCTTACAAAAATGTACATGTAAAACAAATTATTTGTACATGGATTTTTAACCTTTTCAAAGTGGATTCATGACACTATGCCTTCAAACAAACCTGAAAGGTATTTTCCTTTTCTCATTTTCTTACATTTTTCCCCCACTAGACTGAACACAAGGATGGCTAAGTCTATCCCATGATGTCAAGATGCTTGGGAAAGTTTGATACCAATTCTTACCCTCCCCCTAACATCTAACATGCAAAAAGTGTGGGAGTCCCTATCGGCCAACAGACATATGTCTTACTGCCCCTCAGCTTTGTCTAATCTTGATCCACACATCCCCTCCCCTCGATTCCAAGATTCTTCAGTTTCCAAAAGTTGTCATCAAATAGTCTTTACTGTTTACTTTATTTCTAATGTCTTTCCAGGGCAGGCTGGAGGGTGGATAGGGCGAGGGGAGAGGTGACGAAGAGCCATTCCTTTTACCAGTAGGACCCCGGGGACCATTTCATATGTAATCGTTTTCATAATCCTTCACTGGAATGGCTTCAGCTACTTGGAATTTTCCTTTAAAATTTAGTAGCAATCTAGTTTCTACTGCTTGGGATATGGTATCCACGAAAGAAGCAAGAGGAAGAGAGCGGGGAGAGAGGTGGGGAGAGGAGGACAAGGAGACAGAAGGACCAGCACACACTCTGAAAAAGGGGAAACAGGAGGGGGAATCCAGGGTTTCCCTGGTGGCGCAGTGGTTGAGAGTCCGCCTGCCGATGCAGGGGACACGGGTTCGTGCCTGGTCCGCGAAAATCCCACATGCCGCGAAGCGGCTGGGTCCGTGAGCCATGGCCGCTGACCCTGCGCATGCGGAGCCTGTGCTCCGCAACGGGAGAGACCACCACAGTGAGAGGCCCGCGTCCCGCAAAACAGTAGGAATTCAGTGTAGTAAATTCTCCTGACAATTTTGGATGAGAGTTGGACATGGTACTTCATCTGTTGGGCTAAATTAAACCAAATGAGAACAAGCTGTTACGGAGCTTTTAAGCAAAATGTTCAATTTTTGTTGTCCTTTATCACTTCCCTTAGAAGACAAATGCATTAAAAATAGCTCCTCTTTTCTTAAAGGAGGTGACTGTTTTATTTTCTGGTTCAGCCTTCCATCCATCTTCACTTTCTATCTGCCTCAGAGCTTTGAGAGATGTCTTGCTGCCTAGAAAAACCCATTTCTTCAACTTGCCATCAGTTTTCCCATTCCATTCACGTAGGCTTCAGCCGCTTGAGTTACGGGAAGCTATTGTAGACTTTTAACTGTCGTGTCAGACAAACTCCAATTCCAGTAGTAAACTACGTGCTCGATTCACTCTTTACATTCACGGAAAATCATTTAAAAAAAAAAATGGTGTTTGGAACACTCTGCTGGCGCTTCAAGCTCCATTTCTGGTATGTTTCAACAAAAATCTATCTGTGGATTCTTCTCTTCTCACACCTCCCTTTTCCCTTCCCCCTTAAGAAAGCTGCAGAACCTGTAAATTAAATGAATGCTTGATGTAATTTCTTGTAATACAAGACATAGGCTCCAGCACTAACTATGCTTTAATGGAAAAAACAGCTCAGGGCCCCTGGATGTGGAATTACACTCTTGAATTATGAGTCTTGATCATTGCTGAGTGGGTCACTTTGGAGCCAGAAATCAGGGTGGTAGCAGGAGAAAGGAGTTGGCAACTGAACGGGAGAGTGGGTTGCTGGGAGTGCCAGAACAGTGTTTAAGAAAAGCAGAGATGCAGTGGGCCAAGGGAAGGACCAGTATGCTACGTGGACAGAACTGAGAAGCCAGGAGAGAGTTGACTGTTCTGGGCTAGACTTCAGCCTGCCATGTGGCTGAATCTTTAATTGAACACTTAATTTCCAATGTTACTGATAAATAGAAAATCCCAGGGTGATAATGCTTTTCAAGAGATGATGCAAACCACAGTCTTTGAGGTGTCAAGCAGGCAAAGAAGCTGACAAGGTGAAGGAAATTTATCTGCGAGATGGGTTAAAAGCAATCTGTATACATTTGTAGTTCTGTGCTTATGCCTCTTTTTAAACTCATTTCTAATCTCTTAGGTCTGGAAATGAAGCCTACATTCGAGACTTTCCTGTATTGATTTACCTGTTTATCTTGATTTAGTTCAGGGTCAGATTGCTGTGCAAATAGGACTTATCTGGTGGTAGATTATCATAGTTTATATTGCTTCCTGACTCAGCTTAAATACACATCCAGAAACATTCATCTAAGTTACTGTGGTTAGCTCTCCTAAACTTCCAGGGACTTTGGGTTTGAGTGGATCCAATATTTGAATAAAGGGTCAAACTGGTGGGCTAGCTTTCTTTTGAAATAATCTTAAGCTCCATTTTTCTGCTCAAGGCAAGACATAGTCATATGGAATATCTACTGTGTCCTTGTCACCCCAACAGCAGAGAGTAATCAATCAGACCACTCAGTGAGGTATGTGTATGGCTGGGAGGCAGGGATCAGATGGGCACAGGGAATCCTTGGGAGAGTAGTGAATCTTTAATCCATTTTAATTTACATTCTTCTCTAGAGATTATCTGTTTTATAAAGACAAAGGTGCTACAAAAAAGGATAAGAAGAATAAACAATTACATTATCATTAAGGAATAGAGAAATGTAAGTTTCTAAAGTACTAAAGGAGGAAAATTGGGAAAATAATGGATTTCTGTGCAGCCAGCACAAGAACTGGTCTGCAGCGCTTCAAGTACGGAGAAGCTTCATTCATGGATACCCCAGAGCAGGATTTCTCAACCTCAGGACTACTGACACTTTGGACTGGATACTTCTTTGCTGGGATGGGGGTGGAGGGCTGTTCTATGTACTGTAGGCTGTTTAGCAGCATCCTTGACTTCTACCCACTGGTTGCTAGTAGCACCTCCTACCCTAGTTGTGACAACCCAAACTGTCTCCAGACATTACCAATTTTCCCTTGGAGAGCAAAAGGACTGCTGTTTGAGAACCAGTGCACTGGAGCAATCACTAAGACTAGTCTAGAAATTAAATAATTAGACTTTTATTTGATGTGTCTCAAGCAAAATGTAACGACAGACAAAATGTAACGACAGATAAAACGTAGCGGAAAAGGCAGAGGTTTTAAAGTCAGGCAAGTAAGGGTTCCAGCTCAATTTATTTTATCTGAGTCACAGAGTTTATCAAATGAGAGACACTGAAGATTGCAGAATGTGAAAGAATTGAACAGGAGAAAAAAAGGGAATGCAACAAAAGTATTAAAAAGTGGATACACTTTTTAAAAAAAGTTCTATTCTTGTGTTTCCGCAAGAATGCTTGTATGTGTGTTTGTGTGAGTGTGTGTGTGTGTGTGTGTGTGGTTTACCTGAGCTTTTAGAATATAAAATCATTCATAGAGTGAATCACTTAGGTCTATTAGTTTATTTGGATTGTGAATTAATTACCTACCATGTACCACGCACTGTGATAGGCCCTAGGGATCCAATGATTGGAAAACAGATTTGGTCCTTGCCTGCCTAGTAATACTAATAAATTTCCTGGTGGGCCATTGATGTTGTCTAGCAGAATTGGGGAGTGTACCAACTAGGTGTAGCACATATGGGTGTTGGGAAAGGCAATCTGCATGGGCTCTGAGTGTTCCTGCACATTCTTTTTAACTTTGCCAAGAATGCAAGGCCCTGACCCATCTTCACTAGGGCCATTTCTCAGGGTTATATCTGCAGCAAGCAACCTTCAGGGATGAGGCCATGTGTCCCTCTAGGACAAGGAGCAGCCTTGCTTATTGTTTGCTTATAATACAAGTTCCCAGTCTCCTATAAAGCGATTCACTGTGTGCACAGCATTCACCTGTGTACTTCCATGTTGCCTTCATGGGACTTGAGGCAAGGGGACTGGACACAAACCTGATGTTCATGCTGCTTGCTGTGCCATGTTTAGTATAGTCCTTTGTTTCTGACCCAGGAGTCTCTTGTCCTCTTCCAACAGTTATTTAAACATTAGTAATAGGCTAACATTAAGTATTAGTAAGGGTAACTTATCTTGTAGGGAGAGTAAAATCAAATCCCACATCCTGACAATGGGATCCAGGAAACAGGGGCTTTAAAACATTAGCAAGTAAAGGAGGTGAATATGAAGAGAGATGTCCATGCTTCCTCTGTGCAACAAGACTAAGGAACAACCAGTCCCAAATGACGCAGTAGAGCATGGCTTCAGGAATGATCTCTTCAAGAAAAAAAAAGAAAAGAGGTTCCTGGCTGTGTTTACACATAAAGAAGGAGATCTACAGTTCTGATGGACAGTTTGAGCGTGAAGTATTTCTAGACTCCAAGAGATTTCAAGAATTCTCAGTTAACTGAAGTGATTCAACCTTAGAGCAAAGACCACATTAAAGATGTTACCATTCCACCTAAGCCTCTGGGTGCCGATGGCTTCCAGTTAGCCACCACGAGTTAAGAAAGAGAAACAGGGGATATAAAGAAGTCAGGATTAAGGACTGTATCTAAAAAAGAACTTTGAATGAACATGGAAATGACTGGCAGCAAACAGATTAGAAATCCAATCAATTTTTGAGGGGATTGTATTGTCATGATACCATAAACCTAGCCTCAAAAGACCTATGACTATTTGGTGAGTCTTGAAGCAACCCCCAAGCAGAAACTGTTTTAAAACCTACACAGTCCCCAAGGAAGACATACACGTCCACACTCATTTCAGGTGTGTCAGAGGAAAATAATAGGATAAGGAAGAATTGCCCAGAGGGCAGAATCAAAACGTATGGAAAACAATGGGTAAAGGAGTTCTTTCCAGAGAACAGAATCAGGGTCTAAGCAAAGAATTTGCTAATACCCAGGAGCTGGAATCCCATCCACAGGATTCCATAATTGCTATGTAGCAATGACTGCTCTGGGCCTTCTGTTCTTTAGTTTTCCTGCTCTTTCATTGCCTATGGAGTGTGTGTATTGGAGGAGTGAGGGCAACAAATTACTTGCATTTTTAGGTCATAGTTTCTTAGACCCTGAGGAGTCATAACTGAACCTGACAGCAGACTGTGTATTATCGGAGGATCTTGATCTTTGATGGGGAAGCAGGGACTGCTAGGGCCGTGAGGTACTGCCCTAGTAGAAGGACGGATTATGTTTTATCTGTAGGAAGAAGAGTGAAATACATATGTGTTGATTGGAATGACAGAGACAGCAATATGTTTCCCAAAACTCAACTCATTTTTAAATGTATGCTTTGAATTCTGACCAATAGGCTGTGAATGAAAATTATGCATACCACTGCAAACTTATAGAAATGATCCTCTCAATTGTCCACGTTTCTCTCACCCTGGCCTGCCTGCAGATATAAAGAATCCAACAGGAAACTTTAAGGTCCAGGGGATAGAGGAGCACTAAGGTGGAAGGAGCCAAGGTCCTTGATCCACCCCAGAAAGGGTTTCCCGCCAACTAGGAAAATCTGCTTTGAATTTCTTATTGGTAAGAAAAAACCTTCTGTTGTGTTAAACCACTGAGATTTGGAGTTTTCTTTGTTAGAGCAGCTAGTAAACTTAATAAACAGAGGGAGAAAGTACAGCAATTATTAATACCAGGGAAAACAAAAAGTTGTACAAAAAAGGAACTGTAATCTTAGTATACTATGGAATTTCGCATGAATACTTGTATGCTTATAATAAATACTGATTATGGATTTAACCAAAATTTATGCTATAATTTCTTGAGAGGATAAGAGATAAAAGAGAAAGAGAAAGAAGAAGGGGAGATGGAGAAAGAGTATGTTTGGCATGAGAAGAGAGTACAAAAGAGTTAAATACTCATCTTCCTAAGTTGGAAATCTAAAAGGGAAAAATCCAGAAATAGCATGTTATTTAGAAATATGGAGACAAATATCAGAGCGCGCTCAAAAAGAGTGAGGAGAGGAGACCAAGGGGAGAATCAGAGGGTGTATTTTCCACTAGAAGATTTGTAGAACTATTTGTTAAAATTACGTATGATACAACTTTGATAAAAATCAAAAGAAAATAAAAGAAATAAAAAGCATGGTAAAGTAAAAGCCACTGCAGCTGGAGAAAAGATGTGGGTTGTGGTATTCTAGAAACCAAATAGAGAGCAAGTTTTGAGAAGAGGATGTTACCAGAGCGGGAAATGCTACTGAGATGTTAGGACTGAAAAGTGCCCATTGGATTCAGTGTTAACAATGACCTCAGTGTTAACGTGGTAGGGTGGAGCGCGAAGGAGGTGAAAAAATGGGTGAGTACCATTCATTTTCTAAGATCTATGATCCATTTCTGCTTATAAACTTCACTTGGATGTGTAAAAAGGGAAAAGAAGATAAATGAGTTTACTTAACATTTACACAAATCTTCTGCCATACTCTGAAACATAGAATTAAGGAGTTTTCTACAGTCCTGAAGCAAAACCAAACTCTGAGGCCCCAACTGCTTGGAAATCTGGGTTTGAATGGTCACACAGCTTCTGGTGTGAATCTTCACTGGATGTTTCCATCTAGCAATTATTTCTTTTAAAGGAAGGCAAGATGGAGTTACTTGGAATGCATCACTCTTAACAAATAAAATATGACTAGATACCAAAACACATCATCCATCTTCCCAGTAATTAGTCCTTACGAGTATTAGCTCTGATTGCTTTTCTTAGTAAAAAAGATTTTCAAATCACTTTCTATATTTTACACATACATCAGGAAAACAGAAACTCAGGGAAATCCCTACTTGACATGGAAACAAAGAAAATTAAAAATTCAAAGAAGAGGGTTTGCATATTTTCATAAGGAAAAAAAAAGTAGACCATAAATCCTCTTACTATTGTTAGAAACAACCAGAAATGCGTCATATTTTATAACAGAGAATTAAGGGATACACTTTTTCTTTTTCAAGTAAAATCGGGTTACTTCCCATTCTCAAGAACGGAAAAGTACAAAGTATTTTTTAAAAAGAAAGGAGAACACATGTTTCTGTTAAGTGAGGATATAAAGCTAATCACCCTGGTTTAGAAAGTAGAATATTAAGAAGAGAGAGATTTATAGAAATGAATTTGCAGAAGTAAGACGAGCTATTTTGGAAACATAACTGGGATGAATGTCTGTCTCTCCAGGTGGCCTGTTCCCTTAAGATAAATATTCTTGCTTTGGGTAACTTGTCTTTACTTAGATACTCTGAGAATCACTTTCTCTTATTTACCTTCAGGAAAAGTCCTACATTAGCTATGCTCCTGGGATAACTTCCTCATAAATTCTAGCGCAGTCTGAATGAGCACTCATGATGTTTCAGGAACAGTATAAGGCACTTTACATTCACACTTCCTTTGAATTCCATTAAATTACCCCAACTACCTAATGAGATAGGTACCACCACACTCATTTTTCAGCTAAGGAGTACAAGGCCAAAGAGTTTATAAGACTTTGTGCAAGTCAGAGTGTTTGTATTAGGTTGGCCAAAAAGTTCGTTTGGCTTTTTCTGTAAGAAGTTACAGAAAAACCCAAATGAATTTTTGGCCAATCCAATAAATGGTAGAACCAGGATTCAAATCAGGCTTGGGGGCTCTGAAGTTCTGTGCACCAGAGCATCCTCAGTGTATCCAGGGGTGAGGCTTTCCCTCACTCCCGTGTGGTCCACATGTCTACGATTGCCATCTTGGAACACAGCAACCACCAACAACCATGCTTCATCTCTTTTCATCAACTCTAATCAAACATTTGTTTCCACTTCCTGAAACTCTTTAGTGAAAAGGGTAATATTAGTTTATATTATCCCTTCAGTCACTGCCTGATGGACTTTGGCGGCCCCGTGTTCTTCTGGAAGTATGATCTCTCCCATTTGTGTGTATGGTGTCCATCTCTTGCTTGTTGTTGTCAGTTGGATTGTCTTCCTCTCAAAATTCATATGTTGAAGTCCTGCCCCCTAGTGCCTCAGAATGTGATCTTATTTGGAGATAAAGGGGGTCTTTACAGAGATAAACAAGTTAAAATGAGGTCACTAGTGTGGGCACTAATCAAATATGACTCATGTCCTTATGAAAAGGGAATATCTGAACACAAGGCATGGGCACAAGGAGGACACCATGTCAAAATGGAGGCAGAGTTCAAGGTGATGTGTCTACCAGGCAAGGATGGTCAAAGACTGCCAGCAAACCACCAAATGCTAGGAGAGGATTATGAACATTTTTCTTCAGATCCTTCAGGAGGAACCAACCCTTGACACCTTGACCTCAGACATCTGTGCTGCAGAACTCTGAGACAATAAATTTCTGTTGTTTAAACCACCCCATTTACAGTACTTTGTTATGGCAGCCCTAGCAAAGTAATAACATACCTGTCCAACATAGCAGCCATCTTCAAGGCCTTGACATAATGAGAGAAGCCTCTGACTCTTCTTCCAAGGGCTCTCTCCCCATTGGCCACACTCCCTGCCTTTCTGCTCACCTTCTTCTCATCTGTGCTGTTCCTCTAGACACACTGCACTCAAGACCTGGCATGTCTGCCACCTTGCCCTGTGCCCTGGAGAGAATTATTATTTTTAAAGATGTTGGGGGTAGGAGTTTATTAATTAATTTATTTATTTTTGCTGTGTTGGGTCTTCGTTTCTGTGCGAGGGCTTTCTCTAGTTGCGGCAAGTGGGGGCCACTCTTCATCGCTGTGCGCGGGCCTCTCACCATCGCGGCCTCTCTTGTTGCGGAGCACAGGCTCCAGACGCGCAGGCTCAGTAGTTGGGGCTCACGGGCCTAGTTGCTCCGTGGCATGTGGGATCCTCCCAGACCAGGGCTCGAACCCATGTCCCCTGCATTAGCAGGCAGATTCTCAACCACTGCACCACCAGGGAAGCCCTGGAGAGAATTATTTATGCAGCTCTTGCCCTTTCTTCCACAGAGACTCGTGTGTGTGTGTGTGTGTGTGTGTGTGTGTGTGTGTGTGTGCGCGCGCGCGCGCGTGCACACACACGTGAGATGAGGAGCTAAGCAGGAAATACTTGAGTGCTCCCTGGAGTGCATTGCTTCATCACTTTCTCTAATTTCAGTGGGTCTGGAGCTTGGTCTTGAACCCTAGTCAACTTTGCTGGGGCTCTGACCACTAACCTAGTGTTCATAGACCTATTTCTGTCTCAGTCTGGATTCAGTTCCAGTACCCTCCAAGCCAACCACTAAGTTCTGCTTCATCTTTGATGGCTCCTTCTTGAGCTAATGTGCTGTAACCCAACTGCCTTTGATTTTCCCATGACCTTAAGGTTTGCCCCCACTGCTAGATCAACCTCTTAGATAGCAAAGCGAGTTTGATTGATATTAACACTAACAGTTAATATTTATTGAACTGTATTTTACATCTATTATCTTATTTAAAATCACACAACACCATGTGGTAGGTACTATCATTATCCCAATTATTTCATATTTTCATAATTAATATATCCCAATATTTCATATTCATTAATTCAACAAATATTTGTTGAGCACTTTCTGTTCTAGGCATTGGGTGGGGGGACAGCAGTGGACAAACCCAGTAAAGTTCCTGCTCTCATGGAGATAACCATTTAGTAAGGGAATATAGAGAGTTAATAAATATGTATGCATCAGATGGAGTGCTAGGAAATACAAGGAAAGGAGGTGGAGAGTGCTGGAGGAAGGGGTGATGTTTTCCCTGGGAGAGTTGGGGAAGTCTCTCTAAAAAAGTGACATCTGAGCAGAGCTTTGAAGGAAGGGAGAGTGTTAGCCTGATAAATATCTAAAGAAAGAAAGTTCAAAGAGAGTGAATCACTTCCTTAGCTTGTGCTAGGACCGGCAGGGCGGTCAGTGAGTCTGGAGTAGAGTGAGTAATGGGGAGAATGATAGGATTTGAGGTTAAAGAAATAGTATGGGATCATCTGGTAGGGTCTCATAGGTCATGGTGAGGATTTTAGATTTGACTCTGAGATGGAAAGTCACTGAAGCTGTTTGAGCAGAGGAATGACACATTACAACTGGGACTTAAAAAGAATATTCTAGATATTCTGAGGAGGGACTGCTAAGGGACAAGGCTGGGAAAGGAGACACCATCTTGGAGGTTATTGTAAGAGCCCAAGTGAGAGAGAGGATGGTGGACTAGGGTGGAAGAAATAGAGGAAGTGGGAAGGGGTCACCTTGAGGATGTATTTCTAAGGTTGAACCCACAGGATTTTGCTGACATACTGGATGTGGGATATGAGAGGAAGAGAAAAGTCATGTATGACTCCATGCTGCTTTTGGTAGAAGGAAGTTTCCTTCTATTGAGTTGTGGAAAACTGGAAAGAGCAGCTTTGCGGGGATGGAAATAAAGAGTTTTGTTTGGACATGCTAACTTTGTCATGTAAGTAGAGTTGTTAGGTGGGCAGCTGGATACACAAATTTGGAACTGAGACATAGAGAAGTTAAATAACTTACCCAAAGTCACACAGCTATTAATGGGAAGGTGGTGGTGACATTTGAACCTAGGCAGTCTGACTCCTGCCTGGCTCTTAAATAATAAACCACATCCTGAGTCAGAATCCCACACCTTCCTTTATGCAATATTTCTATGTTGATGGGTACATTTCTTATGAGCCAGCCTATATCTCTAACCTATAAATCTCTAACCCCGTTCCTGCAGCCCACTTGGTCTCAGTGTTCTCCTTTCTCATTACAGAATGACTGTTGAAGACAGTTTTCCTTCTAAAAATGAGTGTGATGATCCAGTAATGTTTATATGCTGCTATGCTGGAAAGGAAAATTGTTACAGAAAAATTAAAATATCTCCTTCTTTTCTTACTTTTGGACGCTGCTCCATTTAGTGTATTTGCACTGAGTAGAATGAAGGAACAGAAATAACCCTGGGATCTCACAACACACCTGTTAGAATGGCCTACATCCAAAACACGAACGACACCAAGTGCTGATGAGAATGCAGAGCAACAGAAATTCTTGTTCACTGCTGGTGGGAATACAAAAATGGTTCAGCCGCTCTGGAAAACAATTTGGTGGTTTCTTACAAAAGTAAACATACTCTTATCGTACCACTTCATAGTCATACTCCTTGGTATTTACCCACATAAAACGAAAACTTATGTCCACACCAAAACCTGCACATGGAGGTTTAGAGCGGCTTTATTCATAATTGCGAAAAACTTGGGAGCAGCAAGATGACTGTCAGTAAATGAAAGGATAAATAAACTGTGGTGCATTTGGACAACAGAATATTACTCAGTGCTAAAGAGAATGAAGGAACAGAAAAATTTCTCAGGAAGTCACTGGCTGACATTGACACCTTTCTTCTGGAGTATCTTACAATTCGGCATATTTTTATTTCTTTGGGCTTGTTTTATTTGGGCTAAAAGTAAGTGGTACAGAAGACAATAGTATTTATAAGAAATATTAAGAACAATGAAGCATCTTAGTTTGGGAGACATTCTGAACGGTTGCTTTTATATCACATATCCATCGTAATGAAGAAAAATACTGTGAATAGTGCTGTTACTGGTATATAACTATTCATATAGAAGATATTTAACAAATGAATGACTATTTCTTATGCATTCCTATACCAGTGATTACCAGCGGCGACTTTAGAGGTCTTCCAGCCCAAGACCCTCATATGATAGATGAGACAACTGAGGCTGGCAGGGCTGGGAAGAGGGTTCAGACTCCCTAAGCCACAGCTCTGCTCTGCCATAGGGATTATGACGGTCTTTTGACTAGAAGCTGGGCCTGCTGCTTGCAGGGCCTTGTTCCATTGATTCTCGGTCTGTTCCTTTACCAGGCCTAGTGGCAGCTCTGAATATCATCACCACCTCCACGCTCCTGAAATCTTGCCACTCCTACAAGCTGTGGCCCATTTCCCAGCTGTTCTGAATGGGGAAGTCCTACTGAAAACCACTACCTCCAAGTTGCTTTGCACATTTTCTCTGACCTGATCACGTGGCCGTCCCCCTGCTCTCCTGATCCATTCAGGTCATTATGTCCTAAGTATTCAGAGGCTCCCCTTCATTTCCGTCTATCAAGAGTTAATGTTCTCTGAGAGAGTATGAACTGGACTTCTGCCCTATTACACTTAATGTGAAAAAGTGCCAGTGGAAATAAAGGAGCTCATACATCTAAATGATTTAAATTAAGTAAAATAAAATTTTCCACTCTTTTGAATTAGGCCATTAAAACCATAGCTTAGTCTAAGTACAGTATTAATGAGCAATGTCACAAGGACAGTATTAATTTTGCATTTCCTGACATAAAAATTTAAAACATGCAATTTTAGTTTTGCTTTAGGTAATATTTTATATTCCCTTGACTTTTATTTGGGGACACCAGAAATTAGGGTAAAAAAATGGGATAGGTTCAAAATTGGATGCACTGAGTCTTTATTTAGACATAAGTTACCGTCTCACCTGATGGTATATTGGAGGCTTAAACCAGATCTAGGATCAGGTGGCATTTCACACCATCAAAGCAACAGTAGGGAGGTATAAATGAACCAGACAGAGCTATTGGTTTAACAGAGTCAACATTTTTAAGTTTAATGAAGCATGGTTCACTAAAGATAGGCACGGGCACGGGTACAAAGATTGTGTGACATCCTCAAAGCAATTGGGACCCCTAGTGGTTGGGGGGACAGCCTATTGACATCCCCGTGCTAATGGGGTCCCAAAGTTGGTACAGTCTGGTATCCCTGCACTGGGACAGCTCTCCTGATCCTGATAAGTCATGTGTAAGACTCCGGATCTAGGCTCAGCTGAGCTCTGGAGAATTCTTGAGACTGTGGGAAGACTGTCCTCACCAGCAAAGTTGCTTTGAGAAGTCTCATGATTTTCCTTTGGCTTTAGACACCACTAATCACATCAAATCAGAGGTGTAGGATTACACACCAGAGGCCTTTCCAGCCACCAGAGGACTCCAGCCTAGCAATTGCCCTCTTGGAACAATGTCCATGTCCTTTAATCAGGAAATCCAATTAGCCACACACAAATTAGGAAGTCAATGTACCTAAAGCAATTTGCCTGCAAAAAACTTAAAACCTCCCATATGAATTTGCAATCAACGAAAACCTTCTTCCTCTCTCATTTATTTTTTAAACTGAAAGTTGGACACAGGACAGAATCAGACAAACATTTTCGACACTGAGTATTGCTTAAGAGAATCTAAAGTATCAGCTAACATTCTGTTTGAACCAGTCGTGAGTGAGAGAAGAACACAGAGGGTAAGATTGGTAGTTTAATTGCATCATGTTCCCTAACAAGAGATGGCAAATACTGTATTTGATAAAAAATAGAGGATGTCTTATTTCCATTGTTATCTAGTCTTGCAATGAAAGAGTGCTTGTCATAGCCTGAAGCACTGTCAGTCACAAAGGAGCAAAGTTAACCTTCGTTTTCCTGATCTCTGCAGCACCCAGCTTCTCTGAGAGCAAAGCAATAACCAGGAGTCTGCGTGGCAGAGCACTGATACTTGCTTATTTTTCCATTTAGCCCACATATTGTTCTTTACCATGCACAAATTACCCTGAATTTAAAGATGTCTAAAAATTCTCCCATACCCAACCCTTTATCAGAAAGGAAACTCTACTGCCTGCTTTACAGGGTTTCCCTATTTGGTTTATATAACTTTAGAGATGGAAGAGTTCTTAAAGTCAAGTACTATTTTACAGATGAAGATTCTGTGGCCCAGGAGGTAAAATGATGTGTTTAAGATTCCACAAGTAGCTATTAGAAGACTAGAGATTAAATTTCAGAGTGCCTGTCTCCACAGCCTGTGCTTTACAATACTACCATGAACCAAGTGGACAAGAAATTTCCAAGACCTATATTTATAGACATCTCTATGAAGTATAAGGAAGACTTTTGAAAGGTCCCATGCAGGATGGCATCACAGCCTTAGGGAGATCTTTGAAAAGCAGAGAGAGTACTGATTTCCTCACTCAGGCAACCCAGATGTAGCTTGAATGTGTGTTCCAACAGGGGAAGAAACCATGTTCAGGAGAATGTCATGGAAAAGAGGAAAGGAGTGTGGGTAGTTCTGGAAACTCTGCAAACCCATATCAACCTTGGGCTAGAAGTGTGAGAATCTTGGAGTAGGCACCATCTCCTCACAGGACTGAGCCACGAATAGTGTCCAGGAATTGGCTATTCCAGAAGCTTCTCTGAGGCAAGCTGTAGTTTGCATGAAATATCTACATACCAAACACCCCAAAATAAAAAGATGAAAGATATACACCCTGTAATTACGTTGTACTGGATTTTCTCAACTAGGCTAAGGCTCAGAACTATGTTTCTCACAATTCCCTTGCCTATATCATTCCAAGCTAGAGTTGATCAAAATTTGCGTGATATTGGGAAAGCAGAAATGAAACAGAAACTAATACTCTTGGAAGGTCATCAATGGTCAAATACTGTGACCATCAAACAAAAGGGGCCCAGTGAGCCCTAGCCTCTCCCTTTTCTCAGCACTGCATCCAGTTTGTCATCTGATTCCTGGCAATACTGACCAATAGTGGCCCCTGTTCTGCCACGAAGCATTTGACTACAGTCCCACAGAGGTGACAGCTACGTTGAGGCAGTAGCCTCGCAGCAGTGGTCATTTTCCTGGCTCTGTCCATGAGGTCTCCCATCAAGCTCCCATTCTGCTGGCCTATTATGCTTCCATCTCCTTCTCCATCTCCTCTTCCATCTTCCCCTCTCTGGCGCAGATGTTGATAGCGGGGGAGGTTGTGAATATATTGCTGGGGGGAACATATGGGAAATGTCTGTACTTTCCACTCAGCTTTGCTGTGAGCCTAAAACTGCTCTAAAAAATAAAGTCTATAAATAAAAATAAGAAAAGCTGTTCATTATACAGATTTTAAAGTTATAAACTAAAATAAAGAAGAGAATAGTAATTAGGCAGAGATAATCACTTGATATTTGGGCGTATTTCCATGAAGTCTTTTTTCTATCCCTCCTCACCCCAGTTCGTTGGTAGTGTTTTGTTTTGTTTACTTTTTACAAATTGGGGTCGGACTGTACATTCTCTTTTGCATCTTTCCTTTTTATTTAATATCGACTATTTCAATATCCTTAAACATACTTTAAAAGAGCGCTTGATCACATGACGTGGCATAATTCACTTAAGCAATTCCCTGTGGTTGGACAGTTAGGCTGTTTCCTTTTCTCCTTTTGCTGTTATAAATAATGTCATAATAAACATCCTTTTCCATAAATATATGTGTCTTTTTTTGTCATATCCTTGGGATAAATCCTGGGAAATGGAATTTCTGAGAAAAGATGACATTTTAGACTCTTCATATGTTGCCTTCTACAAAAGTGTATCCAGCTATACTTTCATCAGCAGTGAGTACAAGAGCCAGTTTTTAGCCAATTTATTTTCAACATTGTTAGTTAGTGGACTACATTTACCTTGATTTTCACATGGTGGTATAAAACACTGGAAAAAATAAGGCAAAAATAATATCTCTAAAACTCTAATCTATAAGAAAGAAGAGTCAGGCATATATTGTACTAATAATGGCCACTATTATTGTAACAATACTTTCATAAGGGTCCTTAAGTAGAGCGTGTCATAACAGGAAGATTGGCTTTAACTTCAGAGGGTGGAGGCGACAGGGTGAGAAGGAAGAGGAATTATTGATGAGTGGTCAGAAATATCTGGAGTATCACAAACATTTCTGAGTTCACATTTAGATAGCAGAGGTGTCAGGCTAAGGAACCCCTGTGTATATTTAGCCCAGAAAAGAGAAGATGCAGCAGGCGTGTGATATGTTCCTTAAGCATCTAAAGGGTTTTCCTATGTCTGAGAGATTGGAGGTGACTCTGGCCAGATTGCAGATCTAGGACTTGTGGAGAAAGCACATGGATATGGATTGATTCAAACCCAGGAGAGTCCTTTCTAACCAGTAGAGCCATTGTTGAATGGAATGGACTTCCCGTGTGACTCAGAGGTCCTCATCAAAGGAGGCTTGGTGTCGAGGCCAGATGACTAAAGGGGGCTCTGCTTGCCACGGAGATTGGACTGGTTGACCAACTGGGTCTATGGGTTGTCTTAGCCAAAGAGAACTGGGACACTAGGAAGGAAAGCACATTTTCTTTAGGAAAATGAACTTTGTCTAGTGAAAAGTTGGATTACCTGTACGTATATGAGAAATCCTGAGACTAATAATACAAACTGTCAGTGAGGTGATGACAACAGCTAGCATTTATTTTATGCTTATTACTTTTGAGGCTCTGTTTTAAATTTACTATGAGCGTTGTCTCATTTTATTCTCAACCCTTGGGGTGGTAGGGTAAATAGAAGAAATAATGCCTCCTTCCCCCACCCCCTCCCAAAGATGTCCAAGTCCTAATCCCTGGAACCTGAGAATATGTTAATTGATGTGGCAAAAGGAACTTTATAGCTGTGCTTAAGTTAAAGATCTTACATGGGGAGATTAACCTCGGTTATCTTGGTGGGCCCACATAATCACAATTGACCTATAAATGAAAGAGGGACACGGGAGGGTCAGAGTCAGATTAGAAGACCCGAGAACAAAAGCAGAGGTCAGAGTGACAGAGTGACATGCTTGCAGTTTTGAAGATGGAAGGAGGCCAGGGAACTAAGGCATCTGGCAGCTTCTAGACTTGAAGAGAAATAAGGAAATGACCTCTCCCCTCAAGCCTTCAGAAGAAATGCAGCCCTGCAGACACTTTGTAGCCAAGTCAAACCTTTTTCTGACACATGACCTTGAGAACCGTAAGATAATAAATACATTGGTATTGTCTTAAGTCATTAAGTTTGTGGCGATTCTTTACAGCAACAATAGAAATCTAATCCAGGTGGTCACTGTTACCTTCCGCGGTTTTCAGATGAAGCAACTGAGGCACGGATAGGTAAGGGAACTTTCCCAGGACCTTCAAACTGGTAAGCAGCAGTAAACTGTCCAGCTCTCAAAGTCTGTGCATCAAGACAACATTTCCATTTATGTCTTCCTTATGCTGAGCAATCTCAGGGCCTCAGCAACAAAGGCCTTATGAGATCTCTTGAATGCATTTTATAGTCAGATAAAGAATATAAACATAAGATTTTTTTATGGGTCAGACCCAGATTAATCAAGTCCAGCCTTCTCTCTTTCTGTGGAATATACCACAAATCACCATAGTTCCTCTTAATCCATTTATGGATCTCGTATTCACGAATTTAAAAAAAAAACAACTTTACTCTTGCTACATAAAATAGAACTCTACTTTGATATACCTAAATGTCCCTCTCGCAAAGTCAGTATGTGTCTCCTAGTACCCTAGAATTTAGTGAACAAATCAGTGTTCAGTTTATCCACTATCATATTTACAAACTGAGGCCCTAATATTTAAGTCTTTCTTCATATAGTGTCCTCCCATGGTGGAATCAGCGTGGCTGTTCTACTCTGAGATGTTTCTAGCTCTGTTTTTCAAGGACTTGGGGCAAAAAGTAAAACCAAGTGAACTGATGGTTTCTTAAGTTATGCTGGGAGTCGCTGGCGAAGCCAAGAACCAAGGCCAAGCCTTCTGTTTCTCGGTAAATTTCCCAACTCCCAGTTATAAGTGCTTTGTTATAAAAATGTTCTTCTGGCTTCGTTGTTTGGCAATATGCTCCTAAAGGAATCCAAGTCAAAACTACAAATGTCAATAACCTCAGGATTCAATGGCTGAGCACGAAATGAATGGAAATTCAGTTTGGGATATTGTGGTAAAATACCAAAGCGTGATGATGAGGAGGAGAATGTTTCTGCTGGTGAAGAAAGCCTGTGAAGACTGGCCAGGAAAATCCAAGGGAAGAGTGAAGATGCTAAGTGACTGCTGTCCTCGTGTGCGGGGTAGTGCCTTAGGCATGCAGTAACTGACGGTCCCCAGTCTTATATGAGGAAACACAGTTTTCATTTTCCTCCGTGTCTTGGCACTGCTTCCTCTTCCCTGCTGGCTGGGGGAGTTGGATTTCCTACAAATGAAGTGTTGAGTGAAGATGAGAAAGAGCAGTATTGTTGCTGACGGGGATGTTTAAAAACTCGGTACTGTTTCATAAGTATTTATTGAGTGCCCACTCTGTGCCAGTTACCAAGTTAGGTTCTGGGGAAATAGAGTGAATAAATCGTAGGTTTTGTCTATGTTAGCTAGGCTCTTTAGTGGTTCACATAACTTAACAATTTAGGGTACTGGTTGACCAGTCTTCAGGTGATGCCAGTCAGGTCCCAGCTTCTCTCTCTTTCTTTTTTTTTTTTAGTTCCCTGACCAGGGATGGAACCAGGGCCCCCTGCAGTGGAAGCACGGAGTCCTAACCACTGGACCGCCAGGGAATTCCCCTAGCTTCTCTTTTTTTAATCTCTTACCTCTGCCTTCTAATATGTTGACTATTTTCAAGGAAGGATCTTGTGGTGCAAGATGGCTGCCACTGATCCAACACATCCCGTGGGAAAGATGCAGAATTTCATGTATCTCACTGGCTATTGTTGGGCCATATAGCCACTCTCGGGGAATGCAACGCTTTGGTTGATTTAGTTCTAGTCCCATCCAAACAACATGGGCTCTACAGGAGGAAGTGGCTCTTCAGAAGGAAATTGGAATACTGTTACCATTGGATGTATGGCTAGTGAACCCGAGATTCCTATTCTACTCTCCTTGAGGAGCACACGTTCTAGTTGACATCAGTTACTTGTCATTTCCACTGCCTTCCTACTGAAACGGTAAAGCATGAGGAGAGCAAGAGGAAAGAAGGAGTCTAGTGATGAACAGCAACTTAGAGATCCATCAGTGATCGCCAACTGCTGACTGGAGATTCCCCCAAGTGGATCCACAACAAAGAGCATGATAATACTATAATTGAATCCTCCCACCAAAACAGCATTGTGTCCACTAAGTAATCATAGTCTAGTCCCTGTTGGTCCAAGTATCTCTACCTGCTATCTGCTCCCTCACTGACTTCCCAACTCTTTAAAAATATCCACGTTTTGTTCCTTCCCCCGCACTTCTGCCTCTCCCTCCCCTCCAGCGGTTAGTCAGACTGCATGCCTAAATTTTGTAGGGCAGAATTTAACAAATTAGAGTGCATTGTTTGTTTTCCTGTTTTAATTCTTGAGAACATTTTGGGAGACAGGGTGTACAAAAGATCTGATGTGCCTCAGAGCTATAATATATTATCAGGTTTGAAATGCTAATAAGAGTTTACAGAAAGAATAGTTAGTTAAAAGAAATAGTGAGCTTAAGTAGGAAAAAAAGCAAATTTTGAAGAGATGTGAAAGGTGCTCCCTCCCCCAAATGGTTACAGTTTAATCATAATGGGACAGTCCATCACAGAAAAGAAAGAACTATTTAAGATTCAACTGGGAGGCTAGAGCCAACATTTTTTCCTATAATCAAAAACCCCATAGGGCTGTTAAACTAGCCTTGGAGAAAAGTGTCAGTGGCCCAAAAAACAATACCAAGCACAAACAAACGTGTGAAATGCATACATTGCTCACTTCAATGAGGTATTCACCTCAAAGTGGAGGAGACTGGAAACATTATTAAATATGTCAGGGTATAGATTGGAACTCATTTTAAGGTTAACACAAACTTTTTGACTGCCTTACTATTGTTGGATGCCTTATAGGTTTTGGCAAGTTTCAAAGCGTGGCTCACTAGAAGGAATGGAATGTTGGGATTACTGGCTAATACTTGAGAGAAATCTCTCCTGGGAAACTTTGTGCTTTGCCCAGAAAGACAGTACTCTGATAGGAATCAGAATATTAACTTGTTCCAGCACCTTCTTTCATGACAATAATATTACCTTGATTTAAGTTGTACTCATTTCTTTCTAGGAGCTCAGACTGAGTTTTATGTGGAATATTATTTCTGTTTATCATCACAAATTCCCTTTGAGGAGAAGTAAGGGGTAGGTATTACTGTTCCCATTTTAAAGTTGGGGAAACAGAAGCTCAGAGAATGACTTAAATAAATACCACTGCTTTCATATGCAGGTGATGGCGTAATTCAGGTCCAAATATCTTCATCAGTCTAAAGAAGCTGAACCAGCCCCCAAAAGCTACGTGATCATTCTTGAGAGATTGCCCTTTACGTTTATAAGAGAACTCAGAACTATCCCCTGCTTTAGAGGTCAGAGAGGAGAAATCTGTGCTAGCATCTCCACAGCTGGATGTGCTGAATTTGGGTCTTTCAACCCCTCACTGAACTAGACCATGATTTTGGTCTAGATTTGTAAGTTGGCATCTCCTTTTTGCCCCAGCCCAGTTTGAGCACTAACTCAGAACTCCAAACTCTTAGCTCGCTGATTTTTTGTTTCCTAGAGGAACAGGGGACCCTGTGAAGACACTTGAGAAGAGCCAAGAGTTCCCTCCTGTTTGCTACCACTTTCTTCTCTCAACCCTCACGAAGCCTTGGCGCCCTGCTCTGCGACCCTCTCACTGAAAAGCTACCCGCCTAAGGTGGGGGTCAGATTGATTGTCTCAGAACTCTGCCCACATCTTATATAGCCTGACAGACTTAGCAGAATCACCCGTGGGCCAACTCAAAGGCTGGCAATCACAAAGCAGCTGATTTCTATTAGGTCTTAAGTCACAACCAACAGAGTCTGTAAATCAGTAATTCTCAACCTTGACTACTCTTGAGAATCAACCCGTGGAGCTTTAAAAATACATCAAGGCCTGGGTCCTGCACTCTAATGACTGCAATTTAATTGGTCTGAGGGAAGATCTAGCTCTTAGTAGTTTTTTGGGGGGTTTTTTTTTTCATTTTTTTTTATTACATTTTTTAAGAGTAGTTTTAGGTTCGTAGCAGAATTGAAAGGAAGTTACAAAGATTTCCCATCTACTCCTCCAACATGCACAGCCTCCCGCATTATCAGTATCCCCCATCAGAATGGTACATTTATTACTATCAATGAACCTACACTGACACATCATAATCACTCAATGTCCATACTTTACATTAGGGTCCACTCTTGGTGTTGTACATTCTACAGGTTTGGACAAATGTATAATGATATATATATTCTTTTTTACAGTATCATACTGAGAATTCTCATGGTCCTAAATATCCTCTGTGCTCTACCTATTCATCTCTCCCCCACCCCAACCCCTGACCTTAGTATCTTTCAATGCTTCCTGGAGTTGAGAGCCATTAAGTCCTGAATGTGAACCTATGCATCTGTGCCTACATCAACAGTCCCTTATACTCTGTAGGTACAAGGGGCCATAATAAAATTGATAGCACCGTGGACCTGGTTCTATGCTAAGCCACCTGCATGCACTCTCCATATCTCCCTGGGACAGTTACTATTATTAATCCTCATTTTACAGGTGAAAATAATGAAGCATACCTAATGAGGCTAAACAAGTTGCCTAAGATCCTGCCTCTAGAAATGACTCTGGCTCCACAGCTAAAGCACATCAACCCCTGGACCACAAAATATTTGTAGCCATGTAAGTTCTGTGCCTCTAAATTTAAACCTTTGTTGCTATTAGTATCCTTCTCTCAATGGCTGTAGACTCTTCAAGTCCAGACAGGAATATTGAGAAGACCCCAATCTAGAAACTTGGGAACCATTTTTTTTATCTGCCATCATGAAAACAAAGCTATAGATACTTCCAATCTATCTCCAAAGAAAACAAGACTTATTTACATATAAGTCCCCTTCTCCATTGCAGTATTTCACAATCCACTCTCAGTTCTAGGTCCCTCCCACCACATGGTAAGAAGTAGAAACATTCAGAGGAACAAATTTAATCTCTAGGGGTTCACACTATATTAGTTTTCTGACTTTTAATGTTTCTGTGGCATGTAGCATCTACCCAGAGCACTTGAAAAGTTTACGGGTGGACCCTGGCTTCCACTAACACCAAGGAGATCTTTATTGTCCCATTTGATTGATAGATGCAGGTGTAAGGTGACAGCGGGCTGGGTCATCGCCTAATGTAGAATAACAAAGGGGAAGGAATCTTAACCCAAGAGCTTTGAATACATCTGCCTGCTAAGCTGTTCCTTGGTCAATGGCAGGTGGTGGTGTGCTGAGAAGCTCATGTACGAGGAGCCCTAAATTCACCTCTATTGGGTACAGATTAAATCACCTGCTGTACCTCCACCACCATTTGTATATGAAAGAGTTTGAATAGGCATTAAAACCAGGCTTACAGGAAAAAAAAAAGGGGGGGTAGCCTGACACTAATAGATGAAGAAAGGGATAAGGGAACCTACTTTTCCCCTTGGGATAAGGAGTTGGGGATGGCTAGGGTACTGGGGCAGTTCATGGGCTGATTGTATTTAAATAACCCTTTTCTAAAAAAACAAAACCTAACACTTCCTCTTTCTTCTCCTGGAAATATTGACAATATTCTTTTTATCCCAACAGGTTAGGTCTCTCTATTCCTAATCCCAATTCCCAAAAGTGGGATCCTAGAATGCCCCCATTTTCTACAGTAGAAGAGTTGCTTTGTGTCTAAATAACCCTAACTCAGTGGGGCCCGAAATACATGTAATCACAAATGGACGGTTTTTATCATCAAATGCAGGGTGATCGTTCTGGTTTGCCCAAGGCTGCCAGTTTTTGCACTGTATATCCCACGTTTTGGGAAACACCTCAGTTCCAGGCAAACTGGGATGGGTTGTGGGTCATCCCATAATGGCAACCTCCCTAATTTTATTATGGGGACTCCGTCGCAGAAGAGAATACTTGCTGCAATGTATTCACACATATTTGTTGCTCCCTTTTCCAGCCATTATATAAATGCTCGTGGAATCTTCCTCTGGTCCTGGAGGGATTTCAGGGGTTGTGCCCTTCTGACACATCTATGAATTAGGTGAGGAGAGAATGGTTTCCTACAGCTAGTATAGAGCCAGGGCTAATTTTCAGGATAACCCACTCTCCTGTCTCCTGAGACATTTACGTGACCGTGTGATTCTCATGAATGCGTGTGTGTTACCCAATGGAGTAAATACCTGTTAGTTCTTGGTGAATTTGAGTTCTCTCAGGCAGTTGTGAAAAACCTCAGCTGCACTGCGATTACAGGCAACTGCACTGGTATCTTATCTCTTCCTAATGTAATGTGGAAATCACTGTTGATATTTAGTGAGAAGGCCTTTCCTGAGGAAGAATGAAGAATGAGAAATTCCACTTTCCTCCCCAGCATCCTGATTCCCTTTCCTTCCTAAGTATGTAATTCCACAAAGGTAATTTTTAAATCTCATTTCTGAGGCAAAGAGCATTGTTATAGTTAAGAGTCAAAATGTGACCAGTTGAAATCTGGTATTTCCACTCAGAGAAAAAAAAACAGACTATGGATTGGCCAAGAAATGAAAATCCCATTTTAATAAAATTCTTGTTTAAAAAAATCAATACCATTAGAGGTAATTACTGAGCATATTTCATTTTAATGTAAATTCTTTCATTCATGGCTAATTTCCTCTTGTTTTTGTGGTAAGGTGTAATCAGGACTTAATACTCATGCTTTCTTCTTATGAGACTAGACTAAGGCAACAGTTTTAAGAAAGGCCATTATAAGCCTCTACAACTTGATCCTCAGTGCTCAAGTTACTGATGTGAAGCGCAACTGAATGTTAAATACAGATGTAAGAGTACTAAACAAAGTTAAGGGTAAGCAATGAGGTGGGGTGATATAGTTGGGTTATTCATTTGATTGAGTCATTGAGTACGTGCAGGTACAGTGTGCTGAGCTCAGACTACACAGGATTACAAAGCTGAATAAGACATTGCTTGGCCCCAAGGAGCTTAGAGTAATGTGAATACGTCCATGTTTATATAATGCAGGAATGGAAATAATACACCAGGTTTTAGAATTAAAGCCAATATTTTTGTTGTTGTGAAATGATTTTATGTTTAGAATCAATTTTACAATTAGGCATATTTTAAAGGTAAGTCCCTTGAAATGTATCCCTATTGTGAAAATTGGGTTGGTTTGGGATGCTGGGGTGAAGGGTCCAGTAGATTCTGGGCACAGGAACAATGGTGGCACGCCACCTGACTCTGGCTCACCTCCGATTAGGCAATTAGCCCCACATTATTTGAGTATCCAATTTACTTTTACATTTTAAAGTTGTAAAATGCATAATGATTTTTTTCACTTCCTAATTATGAGTAATAAAAATGTAAGGGAATATAAAGTTTAACTTGTCTGTTAATTGAGGGGAAAGAGCCATGCTAAATCAGTCAAGAACAGAATGGTCACCGAAGAAACACAGAAGAAACTGCCCGTGAGGATCCCGTTTGCTATTTTAATTAGAGTCTGTCAATTAGAAGCGAATGACAGGGGGCAAGGAATCCTGATTAATGAAATCATCATCCCAAATTGAAGGGGAAGGTCACAAAGAACATGATGTCTCATTCGACTTCATCTTGAGGGTCTTATACACCGAAATTTCTGGAATCTTCTTTTAGACCTCATGAGACTAGACTGTTAATATGACCACTCAATTAACTCTGGGTATAATTAACTGCCTGCCTGGTCCTGCCTACAACCAAAGCTCTCTGTCAGCAAGATTAGTGCAGGGCTCCCCTGGTGGCGCAGTGGGCTTCCCTGGTGGCGCAGTGGTTGGGAGTCCGCCTGCCGATGCAAGGGACACGGGTTCGTGCCCCGGTCCAGGAGGATCCCACATTCCGCGGAGCGGCTGGGCCCGTGAGCCATGGCTGCTGAGCCTGCGCGTCCAGAGCCTGTGCCCTGCAACGGGAGAGGCCACAGCAGTGAGAGGCCCGCGTACCGCAAAAAAAAAAAAAAAGATTAGTGCAGGGCTTCCCTGGTGGCGCAGTGGTTGGGAATCTGCCTACCAGTGCAGGGGACACGGGTTTGAGCTCTGGTCTGGGAGGATCCCACATGCCGCGGAGCAGCTGGGCCTGTGCGCCGCAACTACTGAGGCCTGCGTGCCTGGAGCCTGTGCTCCGCAGCAGGAGGGGCCACCTCGGTAAGAAGCCCGTGCACCGCAACGACGACCCAATGCAGCCAAAAATAAATAAAATACATTTTTTTTAAAAAGAAAAAAGATTAGTGCACCTGGAACACGTGAGGGAGCTGACATGGCTTCCTCTCTTGCATACTGAAGGCGGGGGACCAGGGAGAGGACATTACAAGTCCTCACTACATAGAGGACATGTCTGTTCCTCTATGATTTGTCCAGAGCAGGCAGGGGACCTGTGAGAATATTAGCTGCTGTTTGAACAAATTTCGCAGTGCTATAGGCCAAGTTCAGCAGCTAGTTTGGCAGCTAAACTAGTCTGTCATAAAAGGAAGCCTTCTAAAGCTCATTGTCACTGAGAAGCGGCCAACCCAGTTTCCGACCAGTCACACCTCCTGTGAAGCTAGTAAGCAGGGCATCTGTCCTCCATCTTAACCAACAAGGCACAGATGCCAATCAGAGCCCAGCCTGGCTCCACTGAACACAGCTGGCAAGCCACCACTCTTCAAGCTCAGAACAAAGGAAAATCGTAATTTGCTGGCAAAATTTAAATTTTTATCCATCAAAATGTTTGCTTATTGAAATAATGCTCTGGTTGGAGGAATTGATGATTTCAATGACAATGTTTTTATGACAAGAGCCTCACTCTGCATCTCATGCCCTTCTATCCCAAAACCCTTTTTCCAAGAGTATAACATGGAATGAGAAGCATCAGCTGTTAACAACATTAAATGGGAACCATTTGGAAATATCTAGATGAATGATGAACATTTTGAGGTCAGAGGTAAAAATGTTTGGAAAATGTTCAGAGAAACATAAACACACAAATGATTAGTATTTTTGTTTGTATTACTATCTTGGTCATTTACAGATGCAGTCAAGGGCTTTTAGTTATTATCAGGATAACTGAAAACATTCTAAAACAAAAATGGTTCAATGGTCATCTTAGTGGAAATAAATATGAAGATAGTATGTGAGTAAGAGTCCTATTCACTGAAGTGATTTTGTTTTTAAGTAGAGAAAGAAGGGAGAGAAAGAAGAGAGAGGGAGAGGATGAAATGAGCCATCAAATGATAGAATAAATCTATTTTAAAACATGAAGATGGGAAGATGTAACTTACTCAAGTAGTAGCTGATGGGAGAAATTTATATCATTTTTCAAAATACCCAAACTCCACAGAGACCAACTGACTAAGGAGGACTGGTGGGGTGATGTCTAGAAGTAAGACTATGAAAACTTAAGAAAATGTTCTTTTCTAAACATTTCCTCACAGGCACAGCAAATTCTATTTGACTAATTTTTTTTTTTTTTTTAACGTGTTAGAATTCAACTGACCTGTAGGATGGATGGTGTTAAGGCAAAGCTCTGGAGTGCGACTGTCTCAGTACCAGTCCTGGTTCCATGCTTATCAGCTCTGTGACTCCAGGCAAATTACTGAACTTCTTTGTGCTTCCATTTTCTCACCTGTAGAATGGAGGTGATAATAATAGTCACTATTCCATAGGGTTGACACTAGGATTCCATAGGCTAATATGTGTGAAGCATTTAGCACAGTTTCTAGCACATAGCAAGTCCTCCATAAATTTTAGCTTTTACTATTACTCAGTCTGGGACTGATGAAACCTTATAAGTACTGAAACTTGGGAGAAAGAAACCATGCATATGGTGGTTGTGCAACTCTGCGAATATACGAGAAACATTGGATTGTACACCCTAAATGTGTGAGTTGTAGGGTATGTGAATCACATTTCAGTAAAGATGTTACAGAAAGAAAGCAAAGTAAGAAAAAGCTTTTCCTTTTTCTAATAAGAGTTTTCTTCTGTCATGTGAATGTAGTGAAATGGTGGAGTCCTATTTCTTTATAGAACAAATGTAATTTTCCTAAATCTGAATTTCAATGTTTCCTTCATTTGTGAGGAATACCTGAGATTGAAGTAAATTTTTTGAACCACCAGTGTCTGAAATAATGAAAATAAAGACATATACAATAGAATTGTGGAAGAAAAGAGAGAACAAGCAGAGGTTATTTAGTCAGAGCTTTATATAATATAGCAAGGGAGTTAGTCACCATCAATTGTGTTTTGTTAGAGATTCAAAGGCAGGCAGGGCAATGGGAAAGCTTTATGGTGAAAAAAATGGAAGGCTTCAAGTATGCTCTGATTGGAGGTCACTGGCATGGGGAAGCTGGAGGTGGGCTACCTAGAAGCGGGGTGTGTTATGTGCCTGGTGTAGGGAGTCTATTTGGCTTTCTCTGGTTGATCCTAAATTGGAATGGTGGGGGGGAGGACAAGAAATGGGGAGCTGACAGTTATTGACTAGTCCTGGCTCTTCCCGGCCAATTGCTACACAAGTTAATGTTTAGGTTTCAGGACCGATGGCTGCAGGGATTGTGGGTCAGCATTCTACTGCAGTATATGGTTTGGCCAATGTCCAAATTGACACATATTTGGATAACAGGTCACATATTTGGCCAAGGATTCCTGCTAAAAAGGATGGGAAGTCTTAACAGAATTCTTTAATTATAACAATTTTCTATAGCTCCAAAGAATGGCGATAGGGCACATAAAAGGGATAGGTAGAGGAGAAGAATAAGGTAGAAAAAGAGAAAAATGCAAATCATCGAAGTTGCAGTTGAAGGTTTTAAAATTGAGTACAAGCACCTTATTGCAAAGTAAGAACTTAAGCTGCTCTGCTGCCAACCCTTTTTCATCTGGTTTCAAATTGCCCCAGGTGGCCCCAATTTCACCTTCTTTCCTCTTCCCTCTTGGACTGTATGGCTGATGCCGACAGAAACCTCCAGAAGCTTAAGCCAGGAAGTGGACTTAGTGGTCTTTGAGGATATAGCTGTGAATTTACCCAGAGGGAGCAGGCTTTGCTGGCTCCTGCTCAAAGGAACCCCTGCAGAGATGTGATGCTGGAGAAAAGCTTCAAGAGTCTGGCCTCAGTAGATTGCGTGATTCGACTTAAAACCACGAGTCAGTTGTTAGGCAGGATATTCATGGAGAAAAAGAGCCCAATGAACAGAAAATAGAAAGAATCACAAAGAATGATTCCTGTTTCTCCATCTTAGGAGAAAACTGAGAATATTATGTCATTAAAATTCAGCACAAGAACAAGGGAGATATTCAAGAAGTCATAAGGTGGAGAGCCTCTGCAAATGTAATGAATGCAGTCTATGTGGAAAAAGCTTTAGCCATTTCCACATCTTACTGTACTAAAGTGTACCTCTATTGGAGTAAAATCCTATGAATTCAGTAAGTATGAAAATGTCTTTATGGATCATTTATCTCTTGAGACTCATGTCAGATTTCACCTGGACACAGGTAAGAAATGTGGACAAGCCTGCCATTGTATCTCATATTTAAGGACTTCTGTGAGGATTCATAATGGAGAGAAATGTTATAAATGCAAAGAATGTGGAAAAGCCTTCTATTGTTTCTTATCCTTTGGGGCACATATGAGAGCTCACATTGGAAAAGTTCAATATATATGTAAATAAAGAATGTGGGGAAGTCATTAGTCATTCTTCATACATAGCAGGCAGACTCTAAGATGTCCCCCAAGGACCACCACTTCCTGGTATTCATATCTTTGGGTAAGTCCCTCCCTTGAGTTTGGGCTGGCCTAATGACTTACTTCTAATCAATAGAATGTAGCAAAGGGGATGTAATATCATCTTTATGTCCTGGTATCTTAGTCTATTTGGGCTACTATAACAAAATACCACAGACTAGGTAGCTTATAAACATCAGAAATTTATTTCTCATGGTTCTGGATGCTGGAATTCCAAGACCAGGGTGCCAGTGTGGTTGGGTGAGGGTTCTCTTCTGGGTCACAGACTTCTTATTGTATCCTCACATGGTGGAAGGGAGAAGACAGAAGGGCCAGGGATCTCTCTGGAGCCTCTCTTCTTATAAGGTGCTAATCTCATTCATGAGGGTTCCACCTTCATGATTTAAGCACTTCCCAAAGACCCCATCTCCTAATACCATCAGCTTTGGGGGTTAGGATTTCAACATATAAATTTGGGGGGACCACAAACATTCAGACCGTAGCATCTGGCTACATGAGATTGTGACTTCTATCTTGCTAGCAGACTCTCTCCTTTGCCAGCTTTAATGAAATGAACTTCCATGTTGAAGAGACCAACTTGGCCAGAAATTAAGGGCTGCCTCTAGCCAATCGTCAGCAAGGAACAGATGCCTTCGGTCAAATAACCTGCAAGGACTGAATCCTGACAACAACCAAGTGAGTTTATAAGCAGGACTCCCTCAGCTGAGCCTGAAGATGAGACCCCCGCACCCCCCCCCCACCGGCAGCCCCGGTTGATGCCTTGATTGCAGCTGTGAGAGACCCTGAGCAGAGGACTCAGTAAGTCATGCCCAGACGCCTGATCCACAGAAATTGTGAGAAAATAAATGTGTGTGGTTCTAAGAAGCTAAGTTTGTGGTTATTTGTTACACAGCAATAGATAACTAATACATTGTCCCTCACTCAACATTTAAGACTTTACAAAGGAGAGTAGCCTCATGAATGTAAAAATTGAGGGACAGTCTTTCATGGGATTTCAAACTTCACTCTACACGTAAGAATATACACTGGAGAAAAACTATCAAACGGTAAGAAGCATAGGCATTGTCCTATACACTTTCAGACATGTGAGAACTCACATCAGAGACAATACATGAAGATACAAAGTATGGGAAAGCCTTCACTAGTTGTTTACATCTTACTGTACATGTGAGAAGTTGCATCATAGATAAACCATATAAATATAAGGAATTTGAGATTGTAGGGGGAAAACTTTTTTTCCAGTTACCATCCTGGGTTCTCTGGCATGGGTTCTGTAAACTGGACTAACAAAGACAAATTAACAAGACAAAAACAAACAGGAATTTATTAGCATGTGACTTGTGCTTACACATGGGAGCACTCAGAGATGAGTAACTCAAAAGGGTGGTTAGAACTTGAGCTTATGTAGCCCTTTAACAGAGTAACATCAAATTCTTAAAAGAGTGACTCAAAGGAGAACTTTGAGTTTCTAGGGGTGGTAAATTGTGAGAAGAAAAATATACAGGGAAACTAGTGGAAGATAAGGGTTAATTAATAAAGTTTGTCATGTGGATTCCTGTGATGCCACCTCTGGGCTGATAAGGGTCTAAAGTGTCCAGTGGTGAAATTTTGTCCTTCCTGGTAGAAAGGACAGGGGTCACATCTTTGAAAATTTACATTCTGCTTTTAGGCAAACAGTGGGAGGACAGAGAGATTGTCTTGTATCTGCTTCTTCTCCATTGCCATTAGCTCAGAATAATCCTTATGCCAAAGTGGCTTATTTTGGGATGGCATATTCTGCTATGCTACAAGACTATCTATAAGTCTTTTTCTAATCTTAGGCAATGTGTGAGATCTCCCACTACAGAGAGACCCTATAAATATGAACGATGTAGGAAAGCCTTCATTTGTCCCTTATTCCTGGGACATTTACAAGAACACCTTTGGAGAGAAAGCAGTGTGGGAAAAGCTTCATGCACAGCATTTCACTACTGTACACAAGAAAATACTAGGAGGAAAATCGTATAAAAGAAAATTCTTCTAAATATGGATTTCCTTTATCAGTAACTCATCCTTTAAAAATGGATTGTTAACTCATTAATTTCCACTTTTTATATTCAGATGTATACATTACAGTGATAAATATCTCTCTAAGAACCTTTTTAGCTGTTGCATATAGGTTTTGATATGTAGTGTTTTGGTTATGTTTGGGTTATGTAGAGATTATTTTATTTCTATTAGAAAGTCTTTTGGACCCATGAGTGATTTAAAGTGTATCTTCCTCATTATCTCAATATTATGTTTAAAAATTTTCAGATTATAAAGGAAATACATATTCATTGTGGAAATTTTAAATTTTACATTGAAATATAAAGTAAAATTCACTCAGCATCCCTCACTGTTAATATTTTGGGTTTTTTATTTTCAAACTTTCTGTGCAGAAAGTAAGGTTTTAAATGATTGTATGGGGAGTGAATACAGGGAAAGTTCATTGAAAAGGAGAGAAAGTCTTTTATTTTATGAGTAAAATAAATTATCCCTCGTAGATGATGGTAGCAAATGGTAATAGAGGGCAGAGACTGAATATGTACAGTGAGACACACAGACTACATTCCTAGGATACTAAAAAAAAAATCACAGGTTTTTAGTTATGTATCCCCTTGTGAAAGCAGTTTTGAATTTTTTACTTATTTTAAAGAATGGAAATACTGCGTCATTTTTCTTTTCTGTCATTGTAGTTCCTGCTTCAGGATAAACAACTTACCCTTCCTTAGCCCTTCAGAAACCCTATTTCAGTCTAAGAAAGTGGAGTTCCAATCCCAAGTGTGGCAAATGTCTGTTATTCCTCCTTCTTAGTCAGTTTAGGGACCCATTTTAGATGAATAGTCCTCTCCATGCTTTACAATTTAAAATAGTTTATTTTCTTTTCAAATTATAATAATGACAGAAAAATGCTAGTCTGTCCGCAGTTACTATAGCAACCAGGAACAACATACTTCTTTTAAATGGGAAATAGACACTTAACTCTGTTTTTGCTTCATTTTTGGAAGCCAAGATGCAGTCATATGCTTTGTAAAGACTGCACTTCTGGATAGCATATGCCATAAATTGTGTGCGTTTGTGTGTGTGGTTTGGGTATATGCGTATGTGTGGATAAATATTAATTCAAATCCATAAGAGACACCTATCGTAACTCTTTTTTGAACTAGTTTCTGAGAGAGACATGTGAAATTAATTGAGATGCAAACAATATCCAAGAGATAGATTTAACACATGGCTTCTCTTTCTTATAACTTTTTTTTTGAAACTTACAGGAAATGGTTCCTTCCCTTAGAGGACAAAATGGTGCTTGATAGCTTTGAGTCATGCAAACACATTTTTTTTTCAGTGAAGAAGAATGAACCGAGATGACTACCAATATTTGTATTATTCAAGGCAGCCTGAACCAGAGCATGGAGGAGGTAGGTGGGTGGGGAAAAGTCAAATATTTTTAATCAGGAACAAAATAAACATCAAGAGACAACCGGAAATGTAAGATAAATCTGGTAGCCAAGTATGTCCAACTGGAACCTGTAGATGAACAGGTTAGGTTCAGGAAAGTAATTTGGTTCTTGGAAAATACACTTTGAAATAGACAGCTTTAGAATGTAGAATGATGGAAAGACTTTGAATCTCCAGGCAAATTCATAAAAATATTCCTGCTCTAAAAAAATTTCTGTTCAAATCTATCATGTCATTTTAAGGAGTGCTGCCTCCGTAAATTCTGACTTTTATCAACAGCACTTCGGTAATGTTCAGAAAATAAACTTCACAGGAAAACCTCGGGTGTTCAATTAGTGTTAAACGTTTTAGGGCAGAAACTGAGATAATGAAATTATGAGGACAACGGCAGCTTAACGTTTTGTGGCTCACAAGAGATTTATGCATTCCAATATAACCTCGAGCTACGCATACGGCACCATAAAAAAAGAATGGATTCCTGACAGGGGAACACAGGGCAGGGAATTTGACCGTACTTGTCTTAATACTAGTTCTTTGGCTTAACGGAAAGAATAAAAATACCCCTTACTTACTCTTGGTACAAATTCAGGCTTCACTCCCCCACCCCCCAGACCACCACCATTATTACTCAAAAACATTTGAATTGCTATAGCTTCTTTCACAAGAATCATTTCCCCTTTAGTGCAAATTGCATTAGGCTCACAGGGGGTCCTGCGGGAATTGCTGGTCTAAAAAAAGTCAGTGGAGAAATGCTTGGCCTTTTCCCAAGCTCTGTACTAACAAGAGTGAGCGGTCACCCTCACACAAGTTTTCCAGAATTTCAGTGGGAGGTGAAAGTGGAAATCACTTGTGGTACCGGTCTTTATGTCAAGAGGCATCTGGCTGTCCCCTCATCGTGCTTGCTGGTGCTGGCATGAACACACTCTTTTTGGGGGCGTGGGAGAGGGCCTTCTTGGAGTGCTCCTGTGGCTCTTTCAGGAGATTTCTCTCAAGGCTCGTTAAGTTGCAAGGCGGTTAGGAAAATTGGAAAGCTTTCTGAAACATGGCCATGTCTGACTATTGGGGCAACCCCCAGCAGTCTGCAGAAATCAAAGTATTGAATGCAAAGAGGCTGCCAGTGGGCTCATTCCTCGTGGGCTTCTCAAGCATTTTAACAGATTCTAAAAAAATAATTTGGAAACATTGGGTGGCTTTTTGCCAGCTGAAGTTTACTCTTCCAAGATTAAGGGTTTTGACCATGAGGTAGTGTATCACCTGGGTTTTAGAAGGCCATCCTTGGGTAGAAATTATCTCTTGGCTTCAATGACCTTTTGAGGCTGACTCTTTTGAATAACTGTTACTCTGCAAGGAGGAGTGCGTATTCATACATTGACATGATTATAGTCCCTCATCCCAATACCAGCTCTTAGAGGGGCAGAGGAATTACAGTTTAGCGGGGATGCATTGTCTGAAATTCCACATGGAATGAAGTGCAAGGAGGTTTGGAGTCAAGGAGTGCTGGGTCTGGGTCTGGCCCCACTACTTGATCTTGAGAATGTTATTTAACGTTTCTGAGTTTGTGTTCTCCTCTGTGAATGGGAATAATGACTATTTCCCATGATTGCTGTAAGGATGAAATAAGATAGTGTAAACGAAATGCTTTGCGCAGCGCTCTGCACAAAAGTAAAAGCCTAATAGGTGGATCTTATTTTGTGAAACTCAGTTGAAAAGGTGTAAGCAGCTTTTGGCCGGAGAGAGCTCTCTGCAGGAGGCCCCTTTGTCTTGTTGCAAATCTTAAACCAGGCAGCTCCATGCTCTACTTATCTCTGGCCCAGGTACAGCTTGCCTAATCTCTTTGTTCTTTCCATAGACCAAAGCAGTAGAAATGAAGAATAAGTAATTAACAGATGACCAGATCGCCTCCCGAGCTTCCCCTTGAGCTTCCCCTTCAGTAATCTCGTGAACAAACTGTGTGAACAAGATAACATCTAAAGAAAAATCACAAGGAGTCGACAAGCCTGCACACAGTGGGGTATTAAGATGACTCTGACCCCCTATCTCAATGATTAACTGAGATTACTTCCTTGTTTTCCTTTAAAATCTTTCATGCCTGAGCAGAATCTTGGGAGATGGTTTTTGGGGGACACTGAGTCCACCATCTCCCCAGATTGCCCTCATTCTGACTAAAGGCAACTTTCCTTTCTGCCAGCTTTTGCGAGTATTGATTTTTTTCAAGTGGTGAGCAGCCGGACCTGATTCGGTAACAAGGGCAATAGTCTCTTTTGAACCAGTAGCCGGCAATTGCCTTTGGTGATGCCCATATCTTTAAAATCCAGGGAAGCGTTAGCAGTGCCCCCTTCACCACCCTCCTGGGTTCTTTTTCTTCCTAGTTGGGATGCACCCAGTATCAAGCTTTGGGAAAGGTGGGAAGAGGCATATAATTGTAGACTTAAAATAATTTCAAGGGGCCATTCTGCATCTAGAAATATAAAAATCAGTAATAATGGCTACCACTCATGGATTCCTTGCTATATCCTTGTCAACCTAAGTGCATTAAATCTCACTTAAACTTCACTACAACAAGATAAGTCTCATTTTACCCCCATTTTACAGATTAAGAAACTGAGGTATAGAGAGCAGCTCATGGACTCAAACCCAGGTCCATATTAGAGCGCAACTCACTCTCTCAATTGTGCTATAATATTGCCCTGCAGCAATCTAGGTAGCTATCCATTCCCTCCGGAAATACCTGTAAGGATGAGAGAGACAGTTTCAGTGTTCAGTCACCTTTGTAATCAAGAAGTCTTCTGCATAATCTAGCTGTGATTTTCATCCCCAAGTACTTCATTTGCTTTGATTGGTAGTCTTTGGGGACTGAAATAGAGAAAACATAGTGTGCTTCTGGTCATAGCAACCATTTTCAACCAAGGTAAATTTTAAGTCACCTGTTAGTTCTTTTTCCTACCGGTAAAATTCTCCCCAATACTTCAGTTACACACGGAGAATAGGAAAAGTGGGACCTGGAAGGAAAGGAGGCTAAACAAGGGTACACCAGCAATTCCCACAGGGTGATTTTGGCTCAACCCAGCAGCGGGTCTGGAGTCAGTGTAGATCACACCTTGGGTGTCCTATCAGGGACCAGCTAACTGGGTATGGGTATCTCCAGAACTGTCAGTCATTGGTTAAGTGTTGCCCCACTGAGGACATAAATTTCCAAGAACTTCATGCTGTCCGTGGAAACAAAGCAGGTTCCCTCAGCCTAAGGGCAGCCTTCAGACAGAGATGCAGGTGTTGGCAGCTGAGAGCTGTTATGCTTAAAAATGGAAAGAGGCCTGAGGGGTTATGGGCAGAGCACAGACAGCACCTGCCATGCTGACTACAGACAGCCCCTGACTTAAGATGGTTTGACTTTACAATGATGCAAAAGCAATGCACATTCAGTAGAAACTGTACTTGGAATTTTGGATTTTGACCTTTTCCCAGCTAGCAATATGCAGTATATGATATAGCGATACACTCTCTCCTGATGCTGGGGAGCAGCGGCAGACACAGCTCCCAGGCAGCCACGTGATCACGAGGGCAAAGAACCAGTCCACTTACAACCATTCTGTACCCAGACAGACATCTGTATTTCACTTTCAGCACAGTATTCAATAAATAACATAAGCTGGGCTTCCCTGGTGGCGCAGTGGTTGGGAGTCCGCCTGCCGATGCAGGGGACACGGGTTCGTGCCCCTGTCCGGGAGGATCCCACGTGCCGCGGAGCGCCTGGGCCCGTGAGCCATGGCCGCTGAGCCTGCGCGTCCGGAGCCTGTGCTCCGTAACAGGAGAGGCCACAACGGTGAGAGGCCCGCGTACCGGAAAATAAATAAATACATAAATAAATAAATAAATAAATAACATAAGCTATTCAACGCTTTATTATAAAATAGGCTTTGTGTTAGATGATTTTGCCCAACTGTAGGCTAATGTAAGTGTTCTGAGCCCGTGTAAGGTAGACTAGGCTACGCTATGATGTTCGGTGGATGAGGTGCATTAAATTCATTTTCAACTTATGGTATTTGCCATTAATCAGTACTTTCAACTTCGTCAGGACATAACCCATTGTGAGTTAAGGAAGACGTGTAATGCTGAGGAAAGCAAAAGGTTCTCTCCCCGGTGTGGGCATTTCACACTCTGTTAATGCTTCCCAGGCCCTCATTTATTTTCCCTCCTCTCAAGCAAAGAGAGAGAATCCTTCCTCTATTACAGAAGCAGCAGAGTAGGGTTGAAAGACACAGGTTGTGGCTGAACAGTTGGGTCATAATCGGCACTCCCTAGCTGTGTGATCTTGGTCAAGTTGCTTAAAGCCTCCTTAAACCTCAGTCTTCTCATCTGTTAGTTAGAGATATAGCACTTGCCTCACAGGTGAGTTCTAAGGATGAGTTGAGATAATATATGTAAGGTGCCTAGCAGAGTGCCTGGCACATACAAAATGCATAGAAACGATAGCAGACATACTACTTCTCTTCCCTTCTCCTCTCGACAGTACCACGAAGGCGAGCAGATAGGATACTTGCTTTAAATCATCACCAACACTACGAAATTAGGAAACACCATTATTAAGAGTCAGCTTCTGCATATCCATGTCAGAAACACATTACCCTACATGGAAACGAAAGATCACTGTTGGGCACATCTGTGTAACTTTAAAACTATATTGTTTTCTTGAATTGCGTCAAGATTGATCAGTGAGCCCAGGATCAAACGCATCTCCAAAAGGTCAGCTATATTCCTCAATGCTGCAGAATGCTTATATTTGCAGGAGGGTAAATTCTGCAACTCAGGGCTGCAGACTTGTAAAGATTCCTATAATTAGCTAAGTAGCTTCATGCTGCCACCTGCCAGGGCCTCCACTGCTGTAGGTCTGCACTCATCCTCCAACCAGGAGCTGACTCTTCTTTTCCTCCATAGAGCACGGCTGTCAAGCTGTTCACAAAGTGTTTACTAATTTGAAAATAACAGCATGACCTTGTAATTGTTAGTAGCCTTATCGGTTAGCATCTTGTAGAGAAAAAACAAATGAAAATGTTACTTTGCAAGTGCTTGCCACGTTTAGAGGCAAGAAGGGAGGGGCTCCTACAGGCTATAGCCATTTTCACTGGATCAAATCTTGACCCAGGGATCCAGGGACCTAGCTTGGATAGAATCTAAAGTGCACCCTGTATCCCAAAGTACTCCTTCGAGAATAGATAAGAGGGACTTGCAAGGAACACCTCTGCTTGGTCAGATCCAAGATATTTGTATTAGAACGTGTTAATTGCTGTCTTTACTTTTTGTGCATATGATAAGCTTATAATCCTGCACTGTATTAGAACAGACACCATACACACATCCCCCTCTTTCTTTTTCTCAGTGCACATTGTTTCTCCCTTCTATTTTAAACGTGGGTCTTCCCGGGCATTTATCATATAAGCACATGCACGTGTATAGTATATAAATGAGTACTGCAAAGCAATCTTGGTTTTATTATTCCCTCCTAGTATAGAGTCATCAGACTAGTCGCATGCTCTCATCTCACAAGTTTCCAAGATTATGCTCGCTTATGGCTCACTGTGTGGTCTCGGCATCTTCCTCGCTGTACACATGTTCCTCTCATTAATGCTAATGAAAGTTATGCATGTGTGTTAAGGGGACAAAGAGCCCTCTGGATGCTCTCTCCCACATCCAGATTGAAAGGCTGGGCTGAAAAACAAAATATCGCTTTACTGTTTATTTTTATCACACCAGTTTTTATTAACCAGATCTCCTATGATGAGGTCCAGGCATCTCGGCAGCATGATTCTGCTGATGGAGAACATGTGTAGCTTATCTCCCTGTGCTCTGATCCGTAGGCCGGGCTTGGGAAAACGGGTGTGCCAATAAGACTTCTAAGCCTTCCACCTCCGCCGTGGATGTGGAATTGTAAAAATCAGTTTTAGATTATTTGACTCACACTGGGATTTGTTCTATAACTGATGAGGATCGTAGTGACTTTTGGCTGGAAAACTGCAAAGGTCTTTATATGTCCTCAAAAATCCTCTCGGACTTTCACATCCTGAGCAGAACTGTGTCCAAAAGAAAATTGTAAAGTAATTAACCTTTCCCACTGATTGAATTTTTTAAACAAAAATTCTTTTCACTTTCTTCCCTTCTCTCCCCCTCCCAAAAGCTCAAGTGACTCTCAAACAAGTCTGCCTTTTTGTAGTAGAGAATCTGATCCTCGACATGGTCTCAAGGGTATAGATTATTAGCTCGTTCATCCAATTAGAGAAAATCATAACTTCTTGATCTACCTCTATGGTCCCTGAACACTTACACATCATAATTCTACTCTTACTCAAGCTACTAGAGACATTTTGTATGTTGCTTTTCAAAGAAGACCTTAAACAGCTACACATAATACGGAAAGAGATCCCTTTATAGTCAGGTGGGAGTTATTTGTTTTTGTCTCAATGTATGATTAAATGTGATTAAAGATATTGTGTTGTAATAAGGTAACCTTGGAAAGTTGCCCTGGGAGAAACCGTAGCTGATGGATTCATTAGTTTAAAGTTGGGAAATGGATGCAGCTGCTAAGCTGAATTCAATGAGTGGAAAATGGAAACAGGGGGCAGGTGCAGGTCCCCACAGCAAGCTCTGTAGTTGTAGCTGAGCTGGGAGCTATTGGTGTAGTAGCTTCTTAGGAAAACTAAGAAAATAGCAGTCAAATGCCTAGACTTCATTGATTCAAAGTGATAAAATGGTAGCATTAACTCGACCATATAGAAGCTTGAGAAATAAATTCTGCATAGGAGCTTAGCACAATAAGGCAAGGACAACATAGTTTTATGTGTCTTCGAATCATCTGCACACAGATATGTTGAAAGAGAGGCAACTGTGATGTACTAGGAGGTGTGCAGGGTTTGAGGGAGGTCAGGCTTGTTCACTTTTCAGCTTGCCCCGTAGAGCGCCTGGCTTTGGATGGTCTCATAGGCACTTCATATGGGACTTTGTGAAGCAGATGTTACGGTCCCTTTAGGAAGGAAGTGGTAGAGTTAGACCCCAAGAGATCTCAAGACACTAACTAAAGGGCATCAGAAACCAGAGGAAAGGGTTATCTTGAGAACCAGACCCAGTAGCCAGGGTAAAGTAAGAGGCAGTGTGGAGCCCACCTGTGGGTCCCAGAAAGGAAGTCCCTCCTTCTCCTTTGCAGATACGGGATCAAGGCAATTTGGGAAGGAGACGAGCAGATTCAGACTATGGCAGACTCTGAATCCTTAGAGTGCTCTCCTTCTTCTCTTTTCTCAGACTACACTCACTCACTAGGTGGTTTCATCTTGTCTCATGGCTTCAGTACTACCTCTATACTGATGTCTACGAGATTGATACCTCTAGCCTTGACCTCCCCATTGCCTGTGTGATGTTAACTTATAGAAAATAAGTTGTACAATGCCTAACAGGCATCTCAAGAATTTCCACATCCTAGGGCTTCCCTGGTGGCGCAGTGGTTGAGAGTCTGCCTGCCGATGCAGGGGACACAGGTTCGTGCCCCGGTCCGGGAAGATCCCACATGCCGCGGAGCGGCTGGGCCCGTGAGCCATGGCCGCTGAGCCTGCGCGTCCGGAGCCTGTGCTCCGCAACGGGAGAGGCCACAACAGTGAGAGGCCTGCATACCGCAAAAAAAAAAAAAATTTCCACATCCTAAACTGGACTCTTGATTCCAACATCTCCCACCCCAAACCTATTCCTCACTAAATCTTTCCAATTTCAGTAAATAGCACCAACATCTACCCAACTGCTCATGCAATTCGTAGTATTATTAATTCTTCTCTTTCTGCACCTCAACCATCCCCCCTTCCATTAAGTCTATCAGTAAGACCCGTGAGACGGGTCTCCAAAATACTATACATCAGTGGTTCCTAAACTTGTCTGAGCACTGGAATTACCTGGGAAGCATCAAAAGTTGACAGCTGTGTCCTACCCTCAGTGATGGTGATCTCATTGGTCTGGGGTGTGGCCTGGGCTTTGAAAACGCTAAATGATCTACACCCCAGGTGACTGTAATGTGGAGACCAGTATGGGAACCTTGATGTCTATTTCAAATCCTATATACCACATTGCTTCATCTCCACTGCTTCGACAATTGCAGTACCTCCCAACTACTCACTCCATTTTTTCATTCTTTCCCTCCATCATCTACTTTATACACAGTAGCTAGAGTGCTCTTTTAGGAATGTGGGTCATATCAAGTCACGTCCCTGTTTAAAAGACCCAAGTGACTTTTCACTGCAGTTAAGAGTAAAATCAAAACTCTTTACTGAGTCTTCCAGGTCCTGCAGGATCTAGTTCCTTTGTTCTCATCTGATCACACCTCTTTCCACCTTCTTTTCTTCATTCTGTGTTACAGCCACACCAGCCATCTTTTTGGATTCTGTAACATGCAAGCTTATTCCTATCTCAGAGCTTCCGTATTTATTGTTTCTTCTGCTTTTAGCCTCTTCTCCCAGATTTTTCACTTCTGTCTTCTTTGTCATTCAGGTCCCAGCCTTAATGTCATATCTTCAGAGAAAACCTATATAAAATACTATCTTCCACTGCAATCATTCTCATATTTCCTTCTATTTATTTTCTTTACAGAACCAAAATAATACATTTGTTTACTCGTTGTGTGTGTATGTATGTGTGGGTGTACAAGCATGTTTCTCTCCCTGTTAGATCAGAAGCTTCATGAAAGTGTAAACCTTATTTCTTTTGTTCACTCCTGTATTGTCAGGTTTTAGCCCCTGGACTGTAGTGTTTACTTATTAAATAGATGTTGACTATCTGACTATCTGAATGACTGAATATCTTATCCAGACAGTAGCATGATTAGCAAAAGATGGCTTTGTCCAGGAGCTTGTGTCATTGCAGATCTGTGATTCAAACAATGATGCTAGGACTTGGTGCTTGTGTCCAACATTAAAATGGCAATTAAGGCCTAGAATCCAGATCTGGTTTCTATATTCTCTTTCCCTTAACTTCTTTTAGGAAATATCTTAAATCCATTATTGGCCTCATGTGTGGACTCGAGTAGGAGACAGTAATAGAAAGTAGTAGAAGAAATAGCCAGAACAGTCTAGTTTATGCTGAGATAACAAACGGCACCAAAACTTTTAGTGACTTAACACTGAGCAGTGACTTAACAAGAAGGTTTCTTACACATGCAAAGTCTGCTGTGGGTCTGGGAAACTGTCCAGGAAGCTGTTTTCTTTCTGGGACGGCTCAGCATTCCAGACTGCTTTGTTCTTAAGACCACTCCCTCTCAACATGGTCAGAAAGGAGTAGATAGACAATTGTACACAAATTTACACATCGAGTACAATTCTTAAGTCCATATCCACTGGCCCAAACAAGTCACATGACATTCCCAGAGGAGAGGAGAATTGTAAACCTTGGTGAGTAGTAGGAATGTCTACCGCAGGAGGTACAGATCAAGGTGGTACAAAGAAACGAAACAACTAGGAAGCGTTTTTAATGCATGAATCTGGTGTTGGGCTACTGTCTCCACTTCTGGTCAGTTTTAGGAATATAATGGTGAAACGAGATTTCCAAAACCAGATAAACATAACAGAAACAAGAAACTCCAGCAGAAATAATTTGATCTGAGAATCATCATCCCACTCATTTCCCCATTACTTCTCACACTCTGTGGCAAGAAGAATTAAAACACTGTAGCTGGGGCAGGGGTTCAGGGAGCTAACATCCCACAAGCTGTGAGGCACAGCCAAAATAAATAAAATTAAAACAAAACAAACAAACAAACAAAAACACTGTAGCACAGGGAACTATATTAAATACCTTGTAATAACCTATAATGGAAAAAATATTTTAGAAGGAAAATATATATGTATAATCATGTATATGTATGTATAATCAAATCACTTTGCTGTACACCTGAAACTCACACAATATTGTAACTCAACTATACTTTATAAAAAGAGAAAATAAAATAAACTAAACAAAAAAAGAAAAAAAAGAAAAGAAGAATTAAGATACTAAGATCGTAACTGCTTTGTCCTTAGGAGATCCAGTAAGTCATCCTTTGTGATGGGAAGATATTTGAAGCCTCCTGACTTAGAAATCCACTTTGTAACCATTGGTTTACTGTGGCAAGCTTTCCCCATAGGGTATATTATACACAGCAGAAAAACAAACCAAATGGACTCTGTCAGGTTTCTCAAACAAGTCCCAGACCTTTGCGGCCTCAAAACTGAATTATTACAATGTTTGTTATCAGGGCCTCCCTTGATCCATTGGCTGGTAATTCAGGGTGTAGTTTGACAGTCTCCTAATTGGTGTGTCATATAGAGCCTGTTATATCTGTATTTGATGACTGTATTTACTGTCATCTTGCTTCAGGTGCAATTCAACTCAGTAACTTTGATCTTTCAACTCACTCAATTTTGTAGGCTACCTTCTTAGGTTTCCACTAAAAGAGTGAAATAAACAACAACAACAAAAAAACACTTGGCTGCAAATGCTAACCTGGAAAACTTAGGATGTCTTTGAATCCAAATAGATAATATTGGAGTCATGATTTTCAAAAGGAAGTCCCAGTTTTAGCCTTTCTCATGGCTCAGTACAAATTTCTCTGTTCTCTTAGGCTCACATAATGACTATATCAGAAAAATTTCACTTGGCGACTTACTTTAAAGATACTTGCAGTTCTAGACAAAAAGAGAAGAAAATAATGACAGGGATGGTTTCCACTCTTTGGTAGTATTAGCATTTGTGGTCACAGGAAGGGCATTTAGTAAATTAATTCAGCCATTCTGTCAATGCTGTCATGAGAAGGAGCAACTTCCAGCATTCAGCTTTGCCCCAGGAACATGTCCCTCATCCAGCAAGATGTGTTCCACCCAATATTTGTGTTGTAATTATAACAGGCTAGGTTGAGCTATGGTGTCTAGAATATTCTGCTAGACTTCAATATCTACCTGGATGTTTCACAGGCACATCAAACACTGCAGGATGCTTCCCCTTGTGCGTATCCTATCAATTTCCTATTCCCTATTGCAGTGAACTGTAAGATCCCTTGTGCCTAACACATTGCTCCCCACATCTTTATGGAATGAATGAATACATATTTGGATGATATAAAAACTCTTTGATATGTATAAGCATTTACTTTGATAATATTAACAGCATTATTTTCATGTGCACACTGGCAGATCAAGATGGTCTAAAGTTACTTTCTTGACTTTTTTCTCAGCAGCCTCCCCTCTTAAATATGTCTCTACTTGCAATTGTTTGAGTGATCTGTCAATGCATGGCAGGCATGCATTCCTGTATTTCTTTTATAGCTTCCTACTCCAGGAGAAGAACTGTATTTTCTCTATAGACTAGAGAAACTTCTCATACTGGTGTTGTGTATGGTCAAACATAATAAGCACAGGCTCTCAGGACATGTTTTTCTGCTGGATGGTATATTTTGAAATGTATTTTAAAAAATACATCTATCAATATGCATAAATGTATACTTTCTGAAGCCTAGTTTTTAGGTATATATTTACACATTTATAACTTACCTTATTTTAGAAAGAGTATAAGGTCACTGAACAAGATACATGTGCGTATTATAACATTCAATTCAATTAAAAATAAATAGCTGAGAAAATCAGAGTAATAGAAAAATAAGGGCCATTACAAAAAAACGGGTAACTGCATCAAAGAATGTAGGGTACAAAAATATATCACGAGTTCCTACTTATTTGCTCTAAGCTCTCTGGTAGGCAATGTATAAATCAGAACTCAATGTTTAAGCTCTATAAGATAAAACTAGGTGCTCAGGCATGGCTCAGCTATTCCTAAAGCCTGAAAGAAATTTGTCACATAGGTCCTCATAGAGAGGACACCTGTGATGCAGTAGATAATACCTTAAACAATGTCCTCATAGGAAATACAGTGAGCTTCACAGCACTGCTTCTGGTGACGTCCCTCAGTATAGGCTGATGACACTGAAGTCAATGTGAAAGCAATTCTACAGAGGAACAGTGTGATGTGGTCCAGGGACACAGCTCTCTGCCATCTAGCTGAATTTCAAGATATATTTTCAGAGGGTCAGAGTCATGGGTGGACATCCACAAATTGTTTCTTTCGATTAAGCCTTGGGTAACTATTGGTGGAAATATACATCTGAGTTCAAGATGATACCATTATTGATAGGGGGATGCCCTAGGAGCCACGGGCTCCTGAGGTCTCAGGAAATGTCATAAAGATAGAGACTAATCAGACACAGAGATTCGAGGAAACCCGCTGGCTGTTGGAGATCCTCCAGTATCAAGTAAAAGCCATGACTCAAATATAGCCCTAACTTGTTTATGGTAAAGAAAAGTCAATATAGTTTCCACTTAAAAACTTTTAAACTTTTTTTTATTGTTAAGGGACATGCGTAAGTCCTAAGCATGTGCCCTGAAAATTAAAGGGTAGTAATAAAAAATATCTAAAAATGGAAAACCTGTTTTTCAATAAATGGTAACTTCTTATTGATTCTGAGATCAAAATTCCTTAACTGAAAGAGGACTTCAGCACCTGTAGACTCACAAGAGAGCCCCAAAGATCCGTATACAATTAAACCATCTCATCTCTGAAGCAACGACCCAGAAGAAAAGTGTGTCTGTCTTCAGTAAACATGTAGTATTTAGAATATACTTTCAGTGCAGTTTACATGCATAAATAAGGGAGAAAAGAATCCTGGAGCATATACCAGTGGTGTGTGGATGGTCACATAAAGAATTCAGAAACCATGCCCTGTCCATTGTGTAAGTGGTTGACTGGGGAAGCAGAAAGAGCAGACCGACAGGGTTCATGGCAACGGGGAGAGCGTTGCTGTCATTTATATTGGCCTTGCTGAATCTACACAAAGCTCTTCCTTAGTACTTAGGGTTTTAAAGATCTGTCAGATAGCACCACAGCAGGCTAATGCGGTGGCATGTTCTGGAGGCATTCATCTGGTTTGCTCCCCCCTGCTAAATAAGTGGGAAAATGTGAATTTTAATAATTAATAGGCACTTACCCTTCTTTCGTCATACTGTCAGCTTCGGTTGGTTTCTGTCTTGCCATTAACATGTCTAATGCATATGTCAAGTGAAAGGCTGACATGCTAGTGGCAAACAGAATATTATGTGAAGGCGGCAATGTGTTAAAACAATTGAGCGAACAACCACTAAAGTTTGCAGCTTAGGCCATATGTTGCAGTGTTTAATTTCCCGTAGTGGAGAAACATGGTTGTCAGAGAAAGAGATGATGAATACATTTACTTTGGGCAACTTATTACAATGAAGAATGACTTTCCAGAGGAAGAAAACAGAAGAATTAGGCTTGCATGGAGAGCATATGGGAGGCATTCAAACCTAGGCAAGGATAACGGGACTGCATGCTTTCAAGTGAAAGACGTTTAATCAATGCATGGGGCTGGTGTTGACATATGGAAGTGAGAAATGGGTTTTGATTTGGAAGACAGGAAGAAGGTCAACGGTAGTACAGGTGGTTACAGAATGATTGATAATTTGAGTAACTAACAGAGAAAGACTATGTGACTCTTGCAGTTGGGCAACAGACTCCAGAGAACAATGTAATTTAGAAACATACAGAACAGGAGATGATCCAGGGCAGGTCACCTGGCTACAAGAAGAGACGACAGACAGAATAAGCCGATGATCGAATGGTAATAACAGGGATGCACTGGGGAAGGAGCAGGTGGCAGAGGTTCTAGGTGGGCAAATCCGAAATGGCTGAGGCTGGGACTGAACCTTGTCCACACCACGGAGGGAATGAGGGCAAACAATCTTCCCAGGCTGAAGTCGGTACAACTTTGATTTGCTCCCCTACAGCTGACCTGGAGACTCAGAAATTCTACTTAAAGTTAGAGAAAAACATCATCTGCCGGTATCAAAGTCTTGCTGGGGGGGCATGAAACACAAACTAAATATTGTTTGTAAATTTTCTTCCCTGCAACAAGGATTTCTAGGTAAACCCATAGATTCACTTTCTTATCTTGGTTCCATAAATACATAGGGTAGAGCTCTTAAATTACCTTTATCTGAGTTATATTTAATCCCATCCTTCCAGAGGTGAAAGGTTAGCTCATGAACTTGGTGAAGCAACAGACGATTTAGTATTTAATTCCTGCAGTCTCCATTTGTTTTTTTGTTACTTGGTTAGGGACATGGCCCTGGAAAGATGATGTTTCGAGAAAAGCGATTTTGATCACTAATGATTATTACAAAGAATATGTAATGACCAGATCCTACTCAAAATACCACAAATAACTACACCCTAGAAATAGTGTGTTCGCAAAGATTATATAAATCAGTGCCTCATAATGGTTCATTTAAAGTGTGATTAGGGTAATGGATTTAACAGTCAAAGGCAGCACATTGTTCTTTTCTAAGCTGAAAGCACTTCCTAGACACTTAAAGTGTTGATTTAACTAACAAGATCTTTCTTTTCTTAAAAACTTCCACTTCTCATGGGTCGAAAAAGTTAGAAGTCTTCCTTCAGATGTTTCAAGAATAAAACATTAAAATAAAGGCTGAACATAAGCAGCTGCTTTCACAGTAGTTTAGTGTGAGAAGGTGAGGAGGGAGGACAAAAAGGAACTATTGAAAATGGAGGACGGGGATTTTAAAAATTGGTATTTCCCTCTAAGTCAGAGAGTAGCCTATCTGATTCTACATTTTGCCTGTTTATGCTCTTTTAGTCCTTACATTTTTCTGAAGATTAAGCTTTAGACAAGGACAGCCTGCAAGCTGCAGATGGGATTGATTAAATTCTGAGAGGGAGTCTAAATTGACCTAACATAAATTACCCCTGAAATCAAAGCGTAAGAATGAGTAATTAGGGATGGGGCCTGAAATAAATATAATTAAATTTAACTATCAGTTAGTTCTCTTGTAGAGAAGTCCTTACAGCGGTGAACAAACAGTGCCTCAGTTTCCTCCATCAGAGATGGAGCAAAACACTTCCCTTTCTCATCAAGGGCTGTGAGGCTCACTTACTGCCTGAAACATACTTGGATATCTTCACACAAAAGGTGCTATGATGAGAAATGAAATGTTAGCATCCAATAGCATGTAGGTCTCACTCTCTTTATGCCTTTTCAAGTGTCTACCACTTCTTCTTTCAGCCTTTTGTCCTGTCCCCCTGAGTCCGTTGACTAATTCTCTAACGTCTAAAAGTTGCAGATAAGGTGAGCACGGACGTGGAGCTGCCATTACACTCCTTAAAAATTATCTAAATCATATTTTTATCTAAACGTGTGCTGCACTCTTGGGAGTTTGATGAGTGATATGGAAAGTAGCAGGGTAAAACAATAACCAGAAAAGTCATCAGAACCTGTATGATTTAAAAATTGGCAAATGAGCTTCATAAATGACATGGGAGGATCATTATCATTGCTTGGACTGTGCACATCCAATGTGAGGAAGGAAAAATAAGAAAGTCAGTCCAGTCACTGTAGGATCTGAGGATAGCAGGCTAGCCGGGTACCACGGTGAACTGGCAAATTCAGATCTGATTTTTTTTTCAAGAAAGGCTGGAAGCATGGATTTTTATATAAACTCTCCAAAAATTTAAATGCTGTTGACAATTAAATTATAACATGGTGTGTCAAACCAAATATGTATGGAGGCCACATGTGACCTCTAGATCACTTGTTTGCCACTTTTGATTTGGAAAATGTTCCATGCCGCAATAATGTACTTTTCAGATAAATGCTCAGAACTGTGTGCTCTCTCTTACCTTTTGGAGCAAAAGAACTCCTTTTTTAAGTGCCTATAGCTGAAATTCTCCCCATGTTTAGAACCGTCCAGTTCAAAAACAATAATTCCTGGAGACCAACCATGTGCCAAACACTATCAGGGGTACAGAAAGTGAGTCCCATCCAAAGTGCTCACAGAATAGGAGACAAGATCAAACAAGTTCACTAATGCCCACAGCATAAGGAGCAGAGAAACAAGTGCTGAAACAGCAGCACAGACCAAGTGCCATGGGCTCCAAGGAGAGAGTAAGTGATGCAGTCATGGATTCCAGGGAAGAGACTTCAGGGAATGTGCAGCCTGAAATAAGCCATGAGGGTAGATGGGGTTTTGACACATGGAGATGCTGGAGGAGGGCATTTCCGGCAACAGCTTGAGCGACGGCATGGATGTGGGAGAGGGTGGGGTACAGTTAAGGAAGCATGAAAAGCCAAGTTTGTCTGGAGCATAAGGTAAGTGTGGGAGATTTGCAGAGACAAAAGCTGAGCACAGCGGTGGGCTCCATATTGTGGAGAGCTTTGAATGCTCGGGTGGGGTATATATACCAATAGTGTAGGTAATAAGGGGCAAATGAAGGAGATTGAATTGGATAGACTGGGGCTTGTCAGTTTCTGCTTACCTGAGCCCACCTACCTACAGATACTGAAGACTGTCCACTGCCACCACTGCACTGAGGTCTTGAGCTCATCTTGCCCATGTGGGCTGTGTGTTATGAGCTCATTCCCACCAGTGAGTGAGGTCTAAAATTAGGTTGACTTTCCTAACTCTAGCATTCATGATGTCCCTTGGGTATCCATCCTCCCCCCCCACACAGACTGAGATGCTCAGTCCATGAGATGGCATTTTCTCCCATGTTCCTGATGTATACCAAGGACTGGAATTCAGCCTGGAACCCTAATGAGCCTGCCTAGAGTTTTAACCAAACCTCCTTGAGGCTTGCTGACTTCCTTTTCATGACTGAGTGTGAGGGGAATGCATTGTGCTCCATTTTATCTCAGTAATTATCTGGAAACCATCTCTAATCTGTGGGGACTACTCCTCCTCACAGAGCAAGAAGCCTTCACCATCTGACTGGCACGCCCAAGATTCAGAGATTCCCATAAGTGTGGCCTTTCTGCCCTTGGAGGCTGCAATTTGGATGGCTGGCTATTCTCTTTGGGGCCATATACCTTGCATTCACATCTTATCTCTCTCCTGCCAGCGTTTCAAATTTCAATTAATTTAAATAAAATCAAACTAAAAATACAACTTCTCAGTTGCTCTAGTCACATTGGAAGTTCTCAATAGCTACACGTGGTTACCAACTGCTGTATTGGACAGGACAACCAGAGAATGTTTCAGTCACCACAGAAAGTCCTACTGGACAGCCCTGAAAGCGCTGCTTTGTTTCATTAACCAAATGGGCTCAGTTCTGAACTCTGGTGATGTAATTATAGATGCACACACACTCATGCACAAACACACACTGAGCCTGAAAGCTTTCCCATCAGCTCTTAGCTGCTTGAAATGGAATAGGACAGAGAAAGAAGGGAATGCTGTCCAAGGCACTGGTATGAACACCCAGGCACAGAGATTTGGCTTGAAAAAGTAATCATAATGGAATGTAAACTAATAAAACTAAGAAGAAAACTAAAACAGAAAGGAAAGGAATGTAGTGATATGCTGTATAATCCTAGAGCATTAATAAAAAGCCATCAATGTAAATCACAGGAAATTATTACGACCTTATAGCAAGGCCCATTTTTGGAATAAAGTTTCAAATTATATTGTATTATACACAATAAAAGATATTGTGGAACTTTGCAAAGAGGTACCACTGAGAGAAACCAAAAATGCCTTCAGCCTGTATACATCTTGTTTGCTCGTAAAAATCAAGGATATTGAGTTTTTGAATTCTGTACCAACGGAGATTTAGTGTGCTTGCACTTGAGATATCGTAATGAAGTGAAACTTGTCAATATGGGTCCTAGAGTCTTTCCATGCTAATTGGGGACCCCCTGCCCTGACTCCAAATAGAAGAGACCCTGGACGAGAACGTAGATTCCCTGAAGCAAAGATCTAGTGGGTCCTATTCTCATGCATCCCCAGGGTCCTGTACAGCACCTGCAACACAGCAGATTGTAAATAAATAATTGTTAAATGAATGAAGGAAAGAAGGACAAATGTGTGTTTAAAGACTCTGGGCAGTGGCATATTAACCTGGAAATCTTAACCTTCATACTAACAGAGCCCTGTTAGCATCCTCAGCGTCAAACAGGGGACTCAATTATTTTTTTCTTTGATTTAAAAGTGTAGCTTTTGAAAAGGCCATATATTTACATGGTTCTAAAAATATAAAGAGGCAAACTATTATATATAGGATGGATAAACCACAAAGTCCTACTGTATAGCACAGGGAACTATATTCAGTATCCTGTGATAAACCATAATGGAAAAGAATATGAAAAAGAATATATTTGTGTAAATGAGTACTTTGCTGTACAGCAAAAATCAACACAATATTGTAAATCAATTTTATTTCAATAAATTAAAAAAATATATAAACAGTTTGAATCTTGCTATTTCTGTACCCCATATTCTCAGTTCTTATGCCCAACTCTTACTAGCAACCACTATATTTAGTTTCTTGTAAATTTTTCTAATTTCTTTATGTGTATAGTAACAAATATAAACTCAGGTTCTTATTTCTCCTTTTTAATATCAAAAGCAGCTTACCTTACACAGTATTCTGCATTTTGCTGTTTTTTTATTCAATAAGGTCTCAAGGATCTTTCTATGTTCCTATATATAGAGTTCCCTCACTCTTGTTTTTTTTTTTTTTTTTTGGTTTCATAGTATTCTAGTATATTACTATATCATGGTTTATCATGGTTTATTTAAGCAGTTTACTGGATTTAACAATTTAGGTTATTTCAATTTTTTTGTGTGTCTTACAAACAATACTATGATGAATATCTTAAACATATGTCTTTTCATTCATTTGCAAGTATATTTGTAACATAAATTTCCAGAAGTGAAATTGCTGGGGCCAAAGATAGATGCATTTGTAATTTTGATGGATTTTGCTAAATTGCTCTCCATATGTGGTTATGCTAACATATACTCCCACAAGCAATGTTTGAGAGGGCCTGTTTCCTACAGCCTCACCAATGGAGTGTTTTATCGAATTTTTGGATTTTTGCCAACCTGATAGGAGAAAAATGGTATCTCAATGTAGTTCTCATTTGCATATCTTTTATTATGAGTGAAGTCTGAGCATATTTCCACATGTTTAAGAGCCATTCATATTTCATTTTCTGTGAACTATGTTTATATCTTTTGCCCAGATTTTCCTATCAGCTTGTTGGGCTTTTATTTCTATATTTGTAGAAACTTTTTATCTATTGGGGAAATTAGCTCTTTGTTTATACATGAGTTGCAAATATTTTTTCCTAGTGTGTAGATGTTTCTAGCTTCTGACTTAGCTTATATATGTATGTGTATATCTTTGTCATGTAGAAGATTTTATTTTTATATATTCAGATTTATCAATTTTCTTATGGCTTCTGGATTTTGGATCAGTTTAAAAAAATCTTTCCATTCCATGGACTAAAATTTTTCCAAGTTCTTTTAGTAATTTTATAGTTTGATTTCTAACATCAAAATCTCTGATCCATTTGGAATTTATCATCACATAGAGTAGAGGTAAAGATCTAACTTGATTTTTTCCAGATGCCTACCCTTTTGTACCAACACCATTTATTAAATAGCCCATCTTTTCCCTGCTGGTCTGCAGTGCCACTTTTAACATATACCAAATTCAGGAATGCTCACCGTTGGGCAAAGTTTAAAGAACACTTGAACATCTTACTTGCCCATTATGAAATCTGTTGGGTCTGCCTTATGGGACAGGGAAGAACTTCTCCTGCATCTCCTAGCTTTGTCACAGGTCCCCTATAGGCCCTCTTATGGCTCCAGGAACACTGGGTAAGGAAGGCAGAGTTTTGCTGTCTTGTCGTATCAACACTTAGGGTTTCAGGTCTCTGTATGTAATGCTTCTGGCCTCCAGGCAGGAGTATAGGCTATACCTTCTTAAAGAGATTACAGGGGCAGGCATTCCAGATGAGTAGAGAGAGGAAGGTGTGTAACTTTCAGGAAAATCACTTCACCTGAGTTTTTATCTTTACCTGCAAAAGAAAGGAGCTGAAGGAGGTGCACTCCAAGGTCCCTTTAAGCACCGACATGCTGTGAATGGTAAGCAGGAATGGTATGATGAGAGCATTTCACCTGCATGACAAGAGGGCTGGATTGTATTCCACACTCAGTCACTGGCTCCACTACATAAATTGTGCCCTCCAATGAGGTCAGTTCCAGGACTCTGTGTGTAAAGCTGAGGCTAAGACTGACCACTTGTGAAATGGCTAGAGAATAGGGCATGACCATAGAAAGATTTATGACGTAGCAAAAGATCTGCAAGACTAGGAGGGAATGAGAGAAGGCAGATATGCTCTCCCTCATTGTGATTTCTAAGCCTGGAATAATCCATCTACCTGCAAACTTTTGAACCTGTCCTATTGCCCTCCTGGGCTTATATACTTTGACATTTTCAAATATAGTATGAGCTCTTCTAGTGTGAAAGTAAAGACTCTTGCTCATTGCAAGGGCAAATTTCAAGATGACATGATCAAAGATGGTAGAAGGACCAAATGTTGGGAGTAGTTATTTATAACATCCTGGATAAAGAGCCCCATGGGTACCATATCAAAGCTCTGTTTGTGACATTCAAAATCCCCAGCCAACTAGCAGCAGGAGGTATTATTAGATGGGCTGGCAAACATTCATTTTTTAATGTAGATACTAAAAGCATCAATATATTTAAATCATAGATCAGAATAACATATCTAAAAATGGCTGGGAGGCAAACATATTTGAGTTTAAACAACATGCATTAAAAATATGAATAACCATCCCCCTGTATTAATCATATCAAAATGATTTTGTTTTCCTACCATATGCAGATGTCTCTCACTAAGCAAAGTAACACATTTCTATTTCAAGGCTATTAACGGTGGAGCAGCTGTACACTACCAGAGAATTTTTAGAAATTATAATGAAATTAAACTGCAGATAGAAAAGAAAAAAAAGAAGATAGTGACTTTAGAGCTATGCTTGGTTGATGGTATTATCATATTAAATATATATTTCAAGTACATGATACATTTCCATAGAGTGATGCTAGGTCAGTATATTGTAGCTAATTGGAACACAGGCTTGAGGTTTAAAAAAAAATCCCATGTTTAAGAGACCAAAATGCTTTTCTCTGAAGGAGCAAGACAACCTTTTATTTATATATTATGACTCTCCACTGAATGTGTAAAGTTGTCCTGTAGGTGAAGCTGTAGTGGATGCTCTATGAAGTTCCTAATAGCATCACCTGTCAAGAGCATTTGCTGAATACTGAGTAACCATTGTGTACAAAATGTCATTCAGCATTCAACCCTGGATATCATTTCTATTTTACCCATTACTTCCACTAAGGGGGATGGAGTGTTCTTTGTTTTGTTTGGCTTTGTTTTCAAGAGAGAGAATCTTTGTTGTGTCTAATCTTCCTATGTTCTAAAGTGACTCACTAACCACTGAGTTTTGAAACATTTACCCGGTTTTTAGTTGTGCTTATTTTTCTCACCTCTGAATAAACTCTTGGAGTAGTCAAAAAGTGCATCTATGCTGACATATCATAACAGAAGTAGGGGAAAATATCTCAGAGGATAAGTTTTTATGAAGGAAAGTTCATATTCTGAGTTTAAAATTGTATAATAATAATGAGGGTATATGCTAGCAAAATAAAATAAAAATGAAAACCCTGTCACTGTACTTTATATATATATACGTATGTATGATTATTAAGAAATAGTTGAAGCTTTGAAACTGAGGTATGTATATAGTTTTAATTTTTATTTCTTATATATATAAACTTAATTCCACAGTTTCAACTATTTCTTACATCAGGCACATAAAACCCAAATGAAATAATAACAAATCTTGATTATTTTGCCTTTGGAAAGCACTATTTTATGGAAAAAATAACTTCTTATTTATCATATGTCAGTATCTAATGTCAGTATCTTTAACTCCAGAAAAGCAAGACAATGAGTTGAATATTCAAATGTTTTAGATGAATTAAAACAGACAAAAAAACAAAGAATAAAAACAAACAAGTTATGTTGGTGGCTACGCGATTACAGGTTATTTTTGTTTGTATTGAAGAAATATTTTGAACTCTTTTACCCATACTACCTGTATGTGCCACCATTTTGTTTTCACACAGCACAACTGAAGACCTGTTCCAAGCATTATGATGTATCATAGAATAATTTGTTATTGTTGGGTTGCTTATGAAAGCAACTTGAACTCCTGCGGTAGGGATTTTATTTTAGAGAAATACTAATCTTCAGTTTTATGTACTTGAACTTCATCTTAAAATGAGCTACAATTTATTACTATTTTGACTTTACAACATATTTTGAATATCACTAAAAATATCTCACTGGAGTTGTACACACTAATTGTACACAAAGCAAAAATAAGGTTTGTGTAATGGAACTGTGTGACAAAGCACACTGTTGGTGACCTTCCTTGCTCTTGCAAAGTTTTGGTAAAGCCAACCCGTAGAGTAGACACCAACCAAAGAAGTCAGCCAACAGCCTCTTCGTCTGGCACGAGTAGAAGAGAAAGCATCTATATATTTGATGTCATTTTGTCCCCATTCCTAGGTTATCCAAATTAAAAGCTAAATACATAACAAATATGCTGGTAGACCACATCCTTTTTATTTAGGAGGTGCTGGTGTTGAGGACGGGGCCAGGATGGAATAACGTTAAGCCCCTATTTCCACTTGGGTCCTCCAGGGAAATCAAAACAGGACAATGCATTTCAATGGATTCCAGACTTGCAAAAGTATTCTAATTCTCCCAGACAAGACTTTTTAATTTAAATAAAAAAGCTCAGGTTCCAATCTTCTTTTCCTGCCTGACTCCAGAAAACTTCTAAGGGAGCAAAGCAAGAGAGGGCTCCAATTATCTCCAGCTCTCTCAGGGAGCCTTTTTAAGGGCAAAATACAATTTGTTCTACAGCAAAGCACCCAACACACGGTCTGTAAGAGAACTTTGATGTTGTGCCATGGATTCTTTTTGCCTATCAGCAATGGTCTCTTCCTTTTTTCCCAGAGTCAACACACAATATTAAACAGCCTGTCTGCAGTGTCTAATTAACAAACTGACTGCAGAAGATCCCTTACAACGTAAAATATTAACTCATTCTAAAAACTAATATTCTCCACACCTCAAAAAATAAAATAAGCAAGAGACTGAAATGAAATAAAACCCTGATGCATATCATTCCGGGCCTTTGCCCCCCAAAGAGGTTCTACTCCTTGAAGCATTTAACCATTTCAAAGAAAAAAATACACACAGACACGTGCACACCAAGCAATTTTAAAATGCTTTCTACCCCCAGTCTATACTTTACGGTAGAAAGTCCGACTTGAGAGCTCAGTCTGTACTTCTCTTGATCTTATACTTCACAAATCATTTTAAGTTCAGATATGGAACTCATCAGTTATGTGTCTTTTCATTATAATTGCAAAGCAGTCTTAGAGCTTGGTTCTGTTCCTATTGGCTCAATGGTCATCATGTATCTGCTTTGTATATTTAGGGCATTATTTAACAGAAGCAGCAATCTGTCTGAAGAATGCAAGGGCTGTTTGATATTAACACAGAGAATGATTAATCAAAGATCCCTTGGTCTTAAAGCATCAAGAGAGAGCTGAGGTCATTAGCAGGGCAAAACTGGGAAGCAAGCTTTGACTAAGAAAATGAGACAAGCCAATGCTTTGAGGATTTAAAAAAATAAATAAATAAGGCAGTTGTGGTCCTTCATTTCCACAGCTTTCATTCCAGAGCTTTCAGTTTAAAGGATCACTGTGTTAGGAGATCTGAAGAAATAGTATATTATTTCTAATGCTAGAAATCATTTCCTCTACAGTAAACTATGAAACTATTTGCATCTAGGTAGTAGCTAAATCCACTAGTGTCTGGAAAAATAATTATTTCTAATTCTGGAATGTTTAGGTTATTTCATGTTTTAAATGAGAAATATCAACAGATGCAGAACCAGGCTTTGGATATGAGACGGAGCTGGGCTAATTAAACCTGTTACCCGATTGAGAGAGACTTCTCTGGTGCTCCAAGGTAAGCGCTCCTCTGCCGAAGACACAGAGGTTTAGTGTAATTAGCCAGACATGATTCCAAATTAGTTCACTTTTCTACATTGTTTTGGCAGTCGAAACTATGAAACATTTATCCCATCATATATCAGGGAAAGTAGGACTGAACATCCCAAGAACAATAAGAAAAGAAATTATCATCTAAAATTTGGGTTTTCCCCAAAGTGAATCCTGGGACAAGGTGTATTAGTTTTCTACTGCTTCTGTGACAAGTTACCACAAACTTAATTGTTTAAAACAACAAAAATTTATTATCTTATACTTTCATAGATCTCAAGTTCTACATGGATCTCGCTGGGCTAAGACCAAGATGTCATAAGGGTGTATTCCTTTAAGGAGGTTTTAGGGAGAATCCATTTCCTTCCCTTTTCCACTCTCAATAAGCTGCCTGAATTCCTCGGCTCATGACCCCTTTCCTGAATCTTTATAGCTCGCAAGATCAGGCCAAGTCCTTCTCACAGTAACATCTCTCTGTTTATTTCTTCCAATATCCTCTTATACTTTTAAGGACCATTGTGATTAAGTTGAGTCCACCTGTATAATCCAGGCTACTCTCCCTACATTGCAATCAGCTGGTTAACAACCTTAATTCCACCTGCAACCTTAGTTCCCCTTTGCCTTGTAATCTAACACATTCACAGGTTCTAAAGATTAGGATGTAGACATTTTGGGGGCAGCATTTTTCTGCCTACTACACAAGGATTTAGGTGTAAATATTTTATTTGGGAGGTGATCCCAGGAAGCACTATGAGGGAGTAGGGGAAGGGAGAGAAGCAAACAAAGGAAGAGTTCATGAGCAAGTTACTATTGTGGGCAGTTGAGGCTTAATCTACTGAGGATTCTTTAGAGAATAGGTAGAACATGCCTTGCAATTATACCACTGAGTGATGAGAAAGCTGGGGTATATATTCACCAGCTTCCATTGTTTACTGTTTGTTGTTCCAGGAATATTATTTTCTTGTTGCAGGTATCTTTCTCCATGGAGTTAGAAAAGATAGCTGCAAGTAGATCTAATTTACACTGTTCTCACACTACTCAATTCCAGAGGACAATATCTAAATATTTAAGCTCATTGGATACTCTGACACTACTTGGGTCATGTGGCTATCCTTGAACCAATCAGTGCAGTTCAAGAGGGATAAAATGCCCTGATTGGCCAGGCCTGAGTGATGTGCTATCAAGTATATGATTGCCAGTTCCACTGGCGTTGCAGGGGGTGGAGGAGGAGAAATACTACAATGGAAAGAAGGGTCTTGCACAGAAAAAAAGCAGTCAATAGTTTCTGGAAGACTGAACATAATCTGTAGGGTTCAGAGAGGTGAAGATCAAAGAATAGGCGTCAGGGCTTACAGCTGCAGTAAGACCCTCTGGCACCCAGAGGTCCCAGCTCATACTTCTGTGTCGACAGAGACCAGGAGCATGGTTGCCAGGAAAGAAGAAAGCAAAACTACCAGATGCATATATCGCCACACTTCAGGGCTGAGTTCCTGGAGTCCAAAAGCCAGGTTGTAGACATCTTTGATGTGCTGCTTTAGGCCTAGATCCTAGGAGCTTACAGAGAGAAGAGAGAAGCTGCCCCAGAAGGCGGTGGTAGAAAGGTCAAAGCTTGAGAAAGGGCAAGAAAAAAAATGTCATGGAAAAGGAAAAGGAGAACCACAAACAAGTAAAAGATACATTAGAAGATAAAGAGATAAAGGAAATGAAAAGAATAAGCCATGGAAATTTAGGACAAATAGGGTAGGAGCAAGTATTTTAAAAATGGAGTAGGACATGAAATTAGGAGGGCAGGTGAAAGGACTGCACTGTTTAGGAATAAATTAGATAATTGGGTACTTGCTAGGCCTTGTATCTATCCATCTATCTAATCTAATATCTATTTAATCTGGATCTTCTAGGGTTAGGATTTGTCTCTGAAAGCTAATACATCTTAAAAGAAAAACATCAAACCTAACTCCTAAGTGCTTTGAAAACCTTTTATTTTGAGAACCCTTTTGAAAAAGTTGCAAAGGGAGAATTTTAGGATGTAACACACTGAACATGTTTCTAAAAATCTTAACCTCTTTTCCCCAATGTGCGAAGATGTCTCAATCTGTGTCTGTGCCATTTCCCCCTACCACCTGACCTCCAATTTCCACCCCTACTGGCCTACTGGCCTAGTCTTTCCCTTGTTCTCCTACTTTCCAGATTGTTTTCTCTTCTCTAAGGGCAGCTCCTCGCCCTCAGTCAGCTCAGTTGAGTCAGCAGCCAATCGGCAGCATAAAGTATCCTCTCAGGCGGTAGGGAAGAGAGGCTCTGAATTCTGCACTTGAATCTTCTTGGTTCTGCTTCTCATGCATCATCTCCTTTAATCCCAACGACAGAGTTAGATGTAGGGCGGATTATCGTCATTCAATAGATGGGAAAACTGAGTTTTAAACTAAGACCTGTCTGATTCTAACGTCGATGTTCTTGAATACTACACTACCACATATATCAGTGGTTCTCAGATTTTGGCATGAGATACATCACCTGGGGATACTTGTTATTTGTTAATAAGAATTCCAAGGCCCTACCCCCAGAGATTCTAATTAATCGTTTTGTGTTAAGGGTCAGGAATCTGCATGTTTCTCCAGCACTCAGGTGACTCTAATGCAGGTGATTCTAATGCAAGTCAGACCCAGAACATACTTTGAGAAACATTGCTAATAAATCCTTCGCTGGGGAGGATTGCTTGGGAAGTGATGTAAGACTGAGCCGTCATACGCATACATGAGTTCACATTTTTAAAGTACAGCATGGGCTACTACCCACAGATGTATGGATTTTTTGTTTGAATCCTGCTTGACCATTTGTGGTCTCTATTGGTTCTGTGCACAGTGTACTAGTATACATAATATTCTTATTTAAAACCTTGCACAATATGAGAAAAGAGTTCAGTCCCTTTGCTATGATTCCGAAATAATACACAGACATGCCCCGAGGTGTTTCAGGTTTAGAAACCATTATAAAAAGCCATTTGTGGTCTCTGACAATGCCTTTAATTAAGAAGAGTGCTGCTTCTCTAGTGGAAACTTTTGGGGGAGAAAAAAAGAAAATGAAAGAAAGTTCAGCTAAATGACAACCCTCAGGGGTTAATAGCTCTGAAGAGTTTTGTTTCTAAACTGATATTCCTTTGTGGAAACTCTTCATCTTTTGAAAGTAGAGTAGGGTCACCCTCCCTCAGAAGCAGAGAGCAGTGATTCAGTGGGTTCTTAGAAGTGGCCAAAGTGCCTGGGGACAGGAAGGCTCCTTGCAATGGTGGAGGTGAAGATTGCTAGAGTAATGAGGCTCTCTAAAGGAAAACTCTTCCCACTTCAGTTTTGTCTTTTCTTGGCTTTGGGTGGGAAACAAGCAGAGCAGCTCATAGGGCTGCCTTCCTGGACATATGGGTCCGAATCCTGCCCCTGCCACTTAGCAACCGGGGGAACTCTGGCGGGCAAACTTCAGTTCCTCCTCATAAACAGTGATGATCACTCAGGATTCCTGTGTAGGGGGTCCAAAATATAGCAAGTGGCCCCATAAATGTTGGCTCTAATCAGGTTAATCTATAACAACGAAGATTCACTGTACGCCATTGAATGCCACACAATAGGCGTGTGTGGAATTTTCACTTACCCTGGCCCAACAGTGAGTTCATCAGACACGGCCCTGCCCTGGGAAACTGACATCCTAGGGAGGAAAAGAGACATTGGTCAAATTCTGAGCCCATCTGGATAATTCTTATATCTTAGATGTAACACTTTGTTAAGGTAATTCTTCCCCAATTGGTAAGGAAACCAAAGTTCAAATGCAGTTAGAGAACTTGGCAAAAAACTCAAGACCCACAGGCAGCATACCAGAAACTGGAATACAGTTCCTCTTTACTCCCAAATCCACATTCCGTTCACTGCCCTGTGGTTTCAGCAACAGATGATTGATCTTTTGTCAATTTTTAACCACCTTCTCACCAAAGGGCCTGATGGCATTCTTCATGCTGTGTGTGTGTAAGCAATTTCGAACTGACAGGAAGCTTGGGTGGTTATGATTTATTTAATGTTTGGGAAATGTAGAAGTCAGGAGAAATTTTTAATTCATGGGATTATTTTGTTTGTTCAAACCCTGAGTAAACAAAAACCAGAGACTTGGGAAGAGCAAAGGTCTTAAAACATGTATCAGTTATTTTTGGTTATACCTCAGGAAGCAGTAAGCAGAAAGCTATAAATAAAGTGCTCAATTCTGCAAAGTACCCATCTATTAGGAGGGGACCATATCAGGTAAACATACCCAAACGTCATATAATAGCAGAGATAGAAACAAGCTTTAATATATATCATGGCTTATGGCTAGATTTGGCGGGGAAAACTCCCCAGCATTGCTAAACCAATGAAAGAAAATATTCTTTTTATTCAGTTTTCTTAATTTAAGCTTTATAGTTTCTGTGACGTGGCTAACTTTTGCACATCTAAACAAAATCAGAGGAGAAGCTGACTTCAGTATCCACCACAACTGTGGATGTACAATGGAACCTAAAAATAACTGAAAGATTTTTAACTATACTATTGGTTCAACCTTCTTCAGCATCCAATGCTTTCTAAGGAAGTTGAGGATTTCTTCCTTTGCTCCCCGTCACCGTCTAGTGATAACATAGAGAGCAAAAGTAAGGCAGTAAAAGTGAGAAAAGAAAGTAGGAAGAGTAGAATCTAACTAGACCAAATGAACTAATTAGACCAAAGGGTGGGACTGAAAACTCTTCCATTCACACAGTCTTCCAAAGTCTTTTTTTTTCTGCTTTCGACTACTGTCACTGCAACAAAGAATTTAGCAAAGAGGATTAGAATATAGTAGCCAAATCTAAGATTGTTTTAAAAAATACTAGTAACAAAAACAGAAGCTCTTATTGGGGGAGAGTTGGTAAAGGTCAGCTGGACCCACTGGAAGATGCATTAATTCTTTTAAGGCACCAGGGCAGAGTTAATTGAATGTCACCCCAAAGGGTCACCCAGAGCTCTACCAGGCTCACACCCAGCTCTACATCCCAGATGCACGACAAACAGCCCCTGATTAGTTAAAATAAATCATTTTAATTTTATAGAGACTTTTCTACTTAAATAATAAACTCCTTTTGGCATTGCCATTTGTGTGGATGGTGACCCTCTTCAGAGAGGGAGCCCCCAAAAGTCATAAGTGTCCCCAGTGCCTGTCAAATTGCCAGAGTAACTCACAAGCAAGAGGAGATCTTTTGAAGAGGCTATGTATTCTGCATAAATCTTGAGTACTTTTGTTTTCAGCAGTTTTCCTTTCTGTATAGAAATCTTACTTGACATCTAAATAGGCAACCGTATATTTTAAGCTTCATCTGAATTTCTTCTCCTGTGGGATCACAAGAGTCTTCCTTGTGGATGGATTGCAGTCTTTCTCAGCTTTCTTTTCCTTTAGAGAAGTAGTTCTCAACCTGGGCTCTATGTCTTGGCCTGAAGAATTCTGTGAGCATCTACAATTGTGTGTGCACCTAGGTACTTTTTTTTTCTTTTCTGAGAAGTGGATTCACTAACTTCATCAGATTCTTAAAGACATCTGGGAACAAAATATGGTTAAGGAAGCTGGCTTCCCAGTCTCTATTTCTTATCTGCTACCCAGAAGTCCACTCGCTGTCTTGAGCCTTAACCACATGGCAGCATCTTTGGTTCTTATAGATTAGTACAGGTCTTTTCTGGATTCCTGATCACCACCACTCAGAAAAATGTTTATAAATTATATGCCAGAGTCTGGCAAGCTTTAGAAAGCTACAAATTAAAATGCTTGAATCTTGGGTTCTATCCCTGTTTCTGATTAAGATTTCTGTGACATACATTAAAAACAAAAATCAGATAGAAAACTGCAGGGTTGCATCAACCTAGCCTCATTCCTTGGTACAAACAAAACTCCTGTTGAAGTCAAAGGCTCTCCTTAATGCCCTTTTATTTTCTTCTTTATAGAGAATAAGGCACTGACTGAAGTCCTGCTAATTCTCCATAAAGCCTCTAGGAGCCTCACTATTGCCTAGGATGACAGCCCAAATGCCCTCTCCTTCCCGGGACATTGCGGGCGGAGGCCACCCGCCCGAGAATTTCCCTCCTCCTCCTGCAGGGGCCAGTAGAGGCCCACGCATCTTCCTCCCTCCCTGCCCCCTCCCTGTCCATTCATAAAGTGGCGGGTGATTTGTGACCGCCTCGCTGTGACTGTAGAGGGAAACAGCCATCTTTGCTTGGCTCGATACTAGATTTGTTTTTCTAATTTCTTTTTACTTGAAGGTTTACCAGCTGCTTTATTACCAGAGCGCAGCTTCCTTGCAGTCTCTTTTCTTTTTCCTCTCCTCCTCTGTTCCCCTCCTTTTTGTTCCTAGAGACAATCAGTGTCTCTGGTCCCAGCTGCCACTGCTGATTTTTCATTACAGTTTAATTTAAAACTGGGATTGGAATGGAAATGTCTTTTTGCCATTTGGGGTTTGCGAGGCCTGTGGTTTTATTGCCAAAGGCACAAATGTTAGTTACTACTGTTTTTCCAGCGTTTGCAGGGGAGGGTGAGAGGGTGTGGGAGGGAAAGACAGACAAACTGACGAGCAGAAGCGGGAGGGAAACAAGAGGGAAAATCCCTCTCAGAGGCAACAGCATTCTGCAGATTGTTTTGTTTGATGTTTTGAAGAATACGAGTTGAGTTAGGAGGAGGAGAAAATAGTGTCTCCTCTCCTTAAACGAATGCTTCTGTGGGTCAAATACCTGTCAACCCCGGGACAGAGGAGAATCAGGGAGGGACATCACACCCGTGATTTGGGAATTTACAGAAAAGCATTTTGTCCTTTTATTATAATTATTATTTTTTTTTAAAGAAATAGTAACATCTCCAGCCCTTCAGTTGACCACAGCGTCACAGCTTTAAATGGGAACACCTGAGGAGGGACTAAATTGTATACAACCTCGGAGGGAGCAAACTATGTATATATTTATATATTTTCACCTAGAAGGAGACAGCAGGCATCTTTCTCCACCAGCTTCTGTTTTCTCTCTCCTTTTACGCTCTGGGGCTCCAGTCCTAGGGTTAATTTACGAGTCTCCTGCAGTCATGAAACCCAGTCCAACTACACAATTAATGTTTCCTATAATCTCTTAGAAGGCTCTTGGTGACTTATGGTTTTGATCAGATTAAAACCAAACAGTCCTCTACAATTACGCTTTTACCTATCTCAGTGTAAAATTACGAAGGCAGGGCATTCTTATTTACGAGTAATCTTGAAGGAGGAGGTGGACAGAAGTTGAAGACGGTGCACGCCTTCATAAATATTGAGCTAGTTTCCCGGATGTGGGGCATCCGAGGAAGCCAGAACGGCTTATCTATCATGCTAGAAACAATTACTGTCTCCCCGTCGCAGCAAGAATCCCGCTTCTCCTGGAGACTCCAGGTTCGGGTGTCAAGCTGAATGCTCCATTATCTCCACCGGTCACGCTGCTTCCTGCGGCATCCGTGAACCTGTCTGCGGTAGACATATCTCACCGTAACGGAGCAGCTCCGAGACTCGGGACGCCTCACAGGCTGCTTGGGGCCCCGGCTGCCAGCGTGCTCTGTGTTGTGCGCTCTTGGTTAACGGGGACATCATTTTACCCCAAAGCCTACATTTTTCGCGGCTGGACATCTCAGCCAGGTGCCCTCTCCTCCTGATTTGCCCCCATCCACTCCTCTCCCACGTGTCTGGTGGCTTCTCTTTCCACTTGGAAGGGAGGAGGGACTTGGCGAGGGGGCCCAGCCGTCACTCCGCAGACAAATTTCCAAGACTTCTGGGGTCATCTTTGCAACTCACGGGACATTCCAGTGGTTGGAATTTCCTCACAGAAGCCACTCTGCTACCAAAAGTGGAGATTTCGTTTCTGCAGGTCAGAGTTCAGGACACACAAAGGGGGAAAGAAAACAATAACAATGGAAACCGTGTTTAACCCCAGCAGCTGCCCTGACTCCACTCCAATAACAACAAAAAACAAAAACAATCAGAACAACAGCAAATCTTCTCCCTACCCTGGGCCTAATGTGGTTAATGCTAAGCTGACTGCCATAGACATACCCACAGCCACTGTGCCAGAAACTGCGTGCTGCTGAACTAAACTACGTGCAGAGGAAATACTTCCCCAACCACCGAGTGAAGTTTAAACCTTCAAGGAGCCAACTGACATCTGAGGAAGATGGTTCTTTTTGCATACGGGTGCGACCTTCCTGGATGAAGAAAATTCCACAGTTATCACCTTGGGTTGATCAGCCCTCCCCTCTGGGATGAATTTAATACCGGACAGGATGCTCTGAGGGCTGATCTACTTGCAAGCTCCATCTTGAGATGCTTTCCTGCTCTGGGGCACCGCACAGTGCCGTCATCTCCTTGCAAAGCAGATACTGCAGCCAAATTTTCTTCCCCTGTTTACTGAGGTGAATGCAGGGGGAACTAGGGATTGAACATTCCTTGTCCTGTTTGACAGGAAAAATGAGTGTTTGATCTTATTTTGTGCTACAGGAATTTCTTCGGAAATCTCTTGGAAAAATCTCATAAACCTAGGTTAGTGGCCACATATGGAATCCATTAACTCCTCAGTTCTGCTTGTTCTTAGCAAATTTTTGTCTGGTGACAACACACGAACTTTGGGGTGTTTTTGTTTTGCTTCACACCGCAGAACTCTGTTGACTTACTTTAGTTTCGAGAAAAATATTTAGGAAACAAAGGCTGTGGTTGGGGTGAAATAACTGACCTCAAGTAAAACTGGGTGGGATGTTCGGTTTGTGAGAGATCACGGGGACAGTTTTCTTCAGACTTCAGGGGGATTCCAGAGTTTCCAGTGTTCTGGGAAGAATGTTCCTTCCCTGATGAAACAGTAAGAAATCTGGGTTCTCTTCCTCTCTTCATCCGCGCCTCATGGTGTAATGCTGGGAGAGAGGATTGGTCTCTCTTCCTTTCTAAGTTGTTTTCTAAATCTAGCATAAAACAGCAATGTACCTTTGTCGCAAGACAGCCCTATATCTCCGGCTTAAAAGGCGTTAAATAATTATATCACACCAATATTTGGAACTAAAGTTACTCGTGTATGACAAAAAAAACAGACTGGAGGACAACTCGAAGAAGGAAGACAGGCTGAGAAATTTAGAAGAAAATTAGCTTTTATTTTTCTGTTTAAAGTAATTAATAAACTAAACATAGCAATCAGCCCTTTCACCCACAGTCAGCATCAAGGGACTTCAAACATTGCCTTTGAAGTGGGCCCCCAGTTGGGAGGACCCCACTGTTTAGGCTACTTTATAGTGGTAATATACTGCCTGGAAAAAAACACATGCCAAGAAAATGCACAGATTGAATCTCTGAGCATCTGAAACCCTAAAACTTCAGGGGGCCAAGGAAGGTCCCAGTCTTTTGATTTTTTTTTTCTTAAAAATAAAAAAGGCCTAAAGTATTAAATTGAAGCAGGCATTTCATTTCTTTCCTTCATTTCTCCTTTCACCTCAGGAGACCTACATTAAATTCCACTTAGATCACAGCTAGACGTGGGTTTGATGGTCTCAAGCCACCTTTTAACTGTACGTTCATCCCATAAATAGAAGATGAATAAAGACGTCAAACTTCATCCATATAGTATTCTGACACACGTGGCTCTCTGTGAAAGAGGAGCCCGGATGAAGGTGGATTGCAGTGGCTTCTAGAAAGCAGAGAACTTCAGCGTAACTTGGTGAATTTACACACATAAACAGGAACGTGTGGGTTATGAGCCGTAGCAGGTGGGGCTTCAGCTGCCAACATTGTCCCGAATGGACATTTGTGGAAGGACGGTGATTGTGCTGATACAGTACGAGTTCAGTGTGGGCCACTTTCCCAAAGCCATCATTGTCAAACTTTGTGCTTAAATGGCTCTTCTCCGGGACAAGCGAACTAAGGCCTACACTTAAAGCAAGGTGTCCTGAGACCAGATTCAGTTATGTTCAGAGTAAAAACATAGGGATTGTGATTTGGCGATTATACTATTAAGATTTATTCATCTATCTGTGTCCTAAATAGGGAAAGAACCAAATCTAACAACCGGAAAGCAAGGAATACACTGCTAAATATTGATAATTCTTTCCCTGGAATACTCAGAGCTATTTTTAGTTTGTTATGTAAAAAGCCAGTGAGATGAAAAGTGAAGTGATCCGTTTCCAGAAGAAAACCTAGTCAAATCTTCATTAATAATTCCTTGTAGAACGCTCCATAGGCCTTTATCTGACAGCCTGACAAGCTGAACTAAACAACAGACTGTAGGAATGTAAAAGACATAATCTTAACACCAAACCTTCTGAAGATGTGGCTGTCATTTTACATTAAAGGCAAGGGGTAAAAAACCTCCACTGAAACAGAAAGAGATTTTGCAGCATGATTATAGAGCTAGAATTTAGTCGGGGAACTAAAGGCGGGCAACAGAGTTAGCAAAGGGTGATATGAAGGGTATTGAACAACCAAGCTTCCTTTCCATGTCTGGCTTGGGATTTTTGAGAGCAAAAGATGAGGCAGGTATGACAAGAGACAGTTTAGCTGTTCCTAGGCCTGGTGACAAATCTTCATTATCAATAAGGACTATGTAACAAATATTGGGCTAACCACTGTATCAATATAAAAACAAACACAAAGATCTAGATTCTGCTTATGTTTCTATAGCAATGTACACTTTCCAAAGTCTTTTCACATGGGAGAGTCTCACTGGACTGTCACAACACCACAGGGCAGTCAGGATAAACAGTGCTGTCCTATGGTACACCTGAGTAAACCATCATTCAGAAATACCAAGGGACCTGTCCAGGGTTAACTAGCTGGTAAATATTGGGGTTGAGAGAAGATCCAGCTTTCCTGCCTTTGTACATGTGCTCCCAGTACATTTTTAATATAAAAACAAGTGCAAGTAGCAAACTTCGGATAGTCTAATGTCCATCAAAGTCCCAAGGTCTGCAGGAAAGAACTGGAATCAGTGAGAACAGAATAATGTCAAAGAGCAACGGACTATGGGAACACCTGGGTGTTGCTGCCCTTCTGCACTGAGGGTCTTCTTGCCCATAACTTGAGGAAAATCAAGGTGAGAAATTGTCTGTTGTTGTTGGTATGGTTACTTTCCCCCAATCATGTTATAATTAGTATTAAAATACTGACAGTAATTCACTCCTATAAAGTACTTAGTTTATGTAGGCTGTATTCTAAGCTCTTTTCATTGATTGGTTCATTTACTCCCTATGAAGTAGGTTTTAATGTTATCTCCATTTTATAGGTAAGGAACCCATGACTTTTTCTGACAGAATTCTTAACTGGGAGCAATTCTGCAACTGGGTGAGATGCATTACAGAAGTCTCTCAGAGCCAGCCTTTAAAATAGCCCACATTCCTCAAGCTGCAGGAGAGAGAGTGTGTATATTTAAGTGTCCGTAGGGGTGGTGTGGTGGGGAGGCTTCTCTCTCTCTCCTCATTCTCTCTCTCACTTTTATCAATACTTCCTGAGCACACCCTGTCCTGTGCCCCCTTTGTTAACAACCTTCCAGTGCTCTCGGAGCAAAGGTTGGCTTGCAGCTTTCTCCCCTTCCTGCTGCCTGTCAGGAGAGGAAATCACAACTTCCAGAGGGACCTGCTGCAGGGGGAACTGGATAGCACCAAAGGGTCAAGGGTAAGAATGCAGGGAACAGTGAGAAATCCCAGATAGTGTCCAGCCGGGGCTAGGAAGGAAGGACTCCTTCACATGTGCCTCTCCTGTTTGCTGCCTCTGGTTCCTGCAAGAAAGAAAACCACAGCACATTTTGCTGTGACGGTGCTAGAGAAATGTTGAGGGCTTCAGGGGAGGTGTGACCCTAGACAGTGGGTTTGCCAGTCTCCTAGTTCAAATGAGCCAGGAAATTTAACTGAAATAGTAGTATTAGTTAAGTAATGCCAATATAATGTGTAATTCATCACCAGGTCCTAGTGCTCTAATAACCTAGATGGCTAATCACACTGTGTGCTAGTAACAATCGTGCAGGGAGAAAAGGCTTCATGAGAAGAGCACATGATGAAACCTCCCTATAAATTCATCAAAAGAATTCCCCTCCCTTCCATGCCTCTCATTCCAGACCGGGATACTGACACAGTTAAGGATGGGGTGCGAGGCACACATCTCTCCTCCTTCCCATCTGTCTTAGCTTCTGCTCTGCTACGGGGACCTGGCCTTGATGAGAATCCATCTTCCCCATAAAGGTCAGTGTATCCTGATGTTACTTCCTCTGAGCCCGTACTGCTCAGGGTTAAGGCTTCCCTAGTTAGGACAAAATGACACAGCAAGAGGTCATGGGTTAAAGGTTTGGGTGTCGATTGTTTGGCTAGTGATATTTCTAATTCCCATCAACTTTCATTAAGAATTATGTATATGGAGCAGCAGAAGTCATGCTTATTAACTGAGTCCTTCTCTCCTACTGGCAGGAAATACTGCTGTTTCTTGATGAAGCTGCATGTTCCCAAAGCATGGAATGGTAAAGATCATAGAATTTTAAACCTAGAATGGGCATTAGAGATCGTTTAGTCTAACTCTTTCACTTCAAAGGAGAGGAAACAGGTCCTGCGAGGCTCATCAATTGCTTGAAGAAGGCCATTTAGTTAGTTAGTGACAGAGTCCAGGCTACACCCACCGTTCCCTCCTTCCACGCCACCTCTGCCACACTGACAAATTAACAAGTATTAAATGGCTCCCAGCACCTCAGGAGCCAGAGGGTAATGTTAAATCTGTATGGCTTCCAGTGTGCGTGGAATTGGAAGCATATTTAGTAGCCAGAGGCTATGGGCATGATAAGTTTTTAAAATGCAAATTGCTATCTACTAAATAAAAGGAGTGTAAGTTTGAGGAAGTTAGTTCAGCTGGAGCTAATAGGCAACAGTGTTAATTAGTCCAAGGGCATGGGTCCAATTTCCATAAGGGCCAATTAGCTTCACACAAAGAAAAAAAAAAAAAAGGACTGTTTCCTAGTTTTGGTGTGGACCCCAAACTCAGCCAACTGGGTCCCCGGGGAAGCCAGGTGAGAGAGTGAGGATGACACAGCACAAATTCCCCCTCTGCTGCTGGAAAAACAGCTCAAGGCATTTCTCAGTGGAATCACCTCACTACCTTCAGGGCAGATGTTTTGTCAAAAGTTTTACTGAGGTTGAAAGATGGGGAATCCTTGGAGCAATTTTCACATCCGTTCTCTTCACATCTTTGGATAATAGTAGCAAAAGGGATTTTTATTCCAGTTGTGCAGATCAGGACCTAAAACCCAGAGAGGTAAAATTATCTTTAAAAATTTTGTTTTTTTACCCGATATCAGGCACTGAGAGAATATTGGATTCAAGACCTAAGCCTAGGTCTCCTAGACTTTGTATTGCACTAGATGTCACAGCTTCTTACAAGAGCAGAGCTACCGCTTTGCTGACAAAAAGAGAAAAATAAAGGCATTTTGAGTTGCATCCATGTGCCAGGTCACTACTGAGCTGGAAAGCCAGCTGCTTTCCATGGTTGGGCCAAAGATCAAAAAGAAACATTTAGTCAACAACTCGACTGCAGTTTTCTTTGGCAAAGTATAAACAGGCACCAATGAGAAGTCTCCTTTAGTCCTACCTGAAAGGCCCCAGCCCTGTTTCACAAGTCAAAATCTGAGACACGTTGACGATGACAGGAGCAAGCCAAGAGTGTCCTCAACTGAGAAAAGAAACAAGGGAAGGCACATCACATAAGTCTCACATGTCTGTATGGCCCCTTTGGTCTTTTAATGTCTTATTTCAGGCCATGCTAGTTTGTGCAACGATGGCCTAGTTAACCGGATAGACTTTGTCCTTTTTAGAAATAACTAAGAAGTTGTCAATATCAAACCTAGGCAGTCAAAAAGAGGCGCTGGGGGGCTGCAGATATGAGGTGGAGTCAAGCGACTAAACAGTAACTTAGACCTCCCAGGGAAATGTAGCCAAGACACCACATACCATTTTCCCCAATAAAGCAGATTTTAAGCATCGTAACAGAGATGGCACCTGATTCTCGCTCTGTTGTCTTTTGACAACTTCAACAAGTCAGCCATTGTTCAAAAAGATTTTTACACATTACTACTCCATTCAGCCAGCACTTAGATTAAATTCTATTTAATCCGGGCCTCCCTGGTGGCGCAGTGGTTGAGAGTCCGCCTGCCGATGCAGGGGACACGGGTTCATGTCCCGGTCCGGGAAGATCCCACGTGCCGCAGAGCGGCTGGGCCCGTGAGCCATGGCCGCTGAGCCTGCGCATCCGGAGCCTGTGCTCCGCAGCAGGAGAGGCCACAACAGTGAGAGGCCCGCGTACCGCAAAAAAAAAAAAATTCTATTTAATCCAAGATTTCCTGACCATGATGCAGAGTTTGGGCAGCTTCTCTTTTATTCCTACCTAAGGTATTTTATGAAGTGCTTATGGTTTCCTTGAGACATATTCGTAGTGAACAGAAAGCAGCCGAGGCAAGTAGTCACAGCTTCTCAAAAGACAGGGTGAGGCAACCTCACCCATTCTTCCCCCCCCCCCCCCCCCCCCCCCCCCCGGTGTCTCACAACCGTTTGGGTGGGAGTTGTTCTCAGATAGGCTAGCAGGTTTCTCTCTTTGTGCTCATACCAGAGGCCTGATCTCCTCATCTGGTTGTTCAGGGCTGGGATGGTTAAGGTCAGGAATTACAATTAAGAACCTACTGACAATAAGGTTAGTGTCTGATCTAAGCTGAAGTGGTAGCAGAAAGGTAAAAACTTGGGGGAGAATTGCAGGTATCACCTAGTCTAGGCCTTAGTTCTAACCTTCTGGTCTCTCTTCCACATCTCTGATCATGGGAAATTCATTCCCTCCCAAGGAAGCCGATTCCAGTTTGGGTCAGTTCTAGTTGTGATAAAGTTGTTTCTTAAAATAAGGAGATATCTGCTTTCCAGATATCTTTGAACCACTGGCCCTAGTTCTGCCCTCTGGAGCCAAAAAGAGTAAATTTAATCTCTCTCCCTCCTTATAGTTGTATTAAAACCCAACTGTCTTTAATTTGTGAATTTCCTCCTTAATCCACTCAGTTTGCATTTATAGTGTCTATTTTGTCACATACAGAGTTGATTAGACCTACATTCTCACTTAAGGAGTCTTCAGCACATTTGTACTTATTTCTCTTCTTCAATCCAGAAATCACTCTGTTCTCTCAACTTTTCATAAGACATGGAGGCCTCCACAATCTGGATCTCCTCCTCCAGACCTCACAATGGAAACACTATTACTGAGCATAGTTATTGAGGATCCACAGTGTCTAGGTCGTGAGCTAGCTCCTATAGTATTCTCAACTACCCTGCGAAGTAGGTGCTGTCAATCCTCTATTAGCCATGAGGAACTGTGGCTCGCAGAGCTAAAGTAACTTACCTTGGCTCATATGAGAATGAGCCAATATGTGGTAAGTAGGATGCGTGACAAAGGCTGACTCCAAAGCCTCCAGTTCGAGGATGTTCCTTTTACGGGCAGTACCTGGAATTGAAGATGGCCCTGGCATTTACCTTGTCCATGTCAGAGAAGACCATCTCTTCCCTCATGTGATAGCAAACAGCACAGCAGTCGCCCTTTCCTCAGACACTCCATACATCATATAAAACATAGTAAAGTACTTTGCTAGCCCACATGAAATGTATTTTCTCTTGTAAAATTTCTGAAGGGATTTAAAAAGTCATTTGCTTTTGGGATAAGATTTTTTATCCAAGACTAACTCACTTAATTTTCGATTGGCAGTGATGTCTTGACAAGCATCAGGCATACTCAGGAATTCTTACAAAATGAGAGAATCTAACCTACAAATTGCTTTCAAATGTAGTGAAACTTTTATGAACACGAAATGTAACAAATAATGCAATTGACATCATGTTACATTTTGTAGATGTTTAAACATTTATTAATTTCAGTTTATCAATTTTCTATTTTGGAAGCAGTACATCTTTTGAGATCTTAAAGCATTTTTATAGGCCTTTGAAAGAAACAAGGCTGTGAGTGCTGTGTTTTCAGTGACTGAATAATGCTGAGACTTCCATATTCTTTGACAGAGGTAAAGAGCCAATACACCCATATGTGAGGCTTACGATGGCAATAGCTTCTTTTGGAGACCACAGTGGCTTCTTCTGGCTGCCCTGTTTGCCCACCTTCTACATGATAGAAACCAGATAAAAGGGTACTCTTTTGGACAACTTTGTGTGTCTTTCAACTTTCCTTGATCACATTCATCTTTCTCTTTCTTGGTCAGCACCCCATCCATGGTGCATTGCTCCTTTGCTCCCAATCTTAGATGAAAAGTGAGATGGATGCATTTGATTTCATGATCTGGTTTCAACTGAGGGGCTGGGTCACACAACCTGAAAGTGAGGAGAGTTCCATTGGCTCTTGCCCAATAGGAAACAGGAGAAAGGAAGGAACCAGATAAATCTTCCATCCATTTTCCCTTCTTACCTCTCTTCTGGAAAAGTCCTGTTGGCCAAACAGACATGCCTGCTATACTTCTTCAAGACTAGTGAAGCAGGGCCAGCAGGCAAATGTGTTGATTTGCATCTTTCTTTATCTTATATCCTTTTTTCTTTCACCCCCAACATCCTGGGTTTGTACTTTAATTCTTGCCTCTAGCTTCACCTTCTAGACGAACCCAGACAAGAGAGCGCCAAGCAGCAAGCTGTCGTTCGTGGGTCTAGTGCCAAGTAACTTTCCTTGGCTTGTTCTTTAAACTGTATCCTAGTCACCTTTCCAGCTTCTGACTATTGCTTTTTGTTTTCCTCTTGGTTTTTATTCCCAGTTCATCCTTGAATATCCCGTTTTGTAGGGTAGACCAAGAAAATACTGAACTTCCTATTGACTAAATGTCGAAGCCAGGTCTCTCTTTTATCTTGCCTATATACAGTTATATTGTTTTCAGCCCAATTGCAAGACCTTTTATTTATCCCTGTTAAATCTGAGCATTTTAGTCAGCTCATTATTGCTCTCATCTGTCAAAAACATTTAGAATCCTGATACAGTCATTTTCCGTATTCCTCACAGTTTTGTGTCATCTGTGTTTGATGAACCCTTTTTTTTTTTTTTTGCCTGCATTCACTGATATTAGAATATACAATCCATGGTGGATGAAAGGGCCTGGGACAACCTGTAGAAAACTTCTAAGCCCTAATCTTCACCATTTAAGCATATTTGTTTATTCACTTACTAATTCAATTATTCTTTGCCTTCGGGCAAAGTAACTCAATTTCATTTTACAATGATTGCCTAATTTGGGCAAACCTCAGTGTGGTGTTACTTACTGGGTCACAGAGACAAACAAGATGCTAGAGAATTCTTATTGGTGGGGATTTCTCTACTTTAAAGGAAGATAGGGGAATTCCCTGGAGGTCCAGTGGTTAGGACTTGGTGCTTTCACTGCCGAGGGCAGGGGTTCAATTCCTGGTTGGGGAACTAAGATCCCACAAGCTGTGTGGCCAAAAAAAAAGGAAGATAAGCCTGTTGTAGAGATACTGCAGAAGAGACCAGCCTTTTTTGTATACCCCTCAAATCACACAGATGGTCACTACTTATTTCTTCTCCATGAATACGGCTCTGATGAAGGAAAAAAGAAATGCAGTTTAATAATGCTCTAAGAAACTAGATAAACTAGAAGAATCACCTTCTCTCGCTGAAAATTGAGTTTACGAAGGTGTGAATTCAGAAACTAAAAATAACCTCCTTCCTAAGCACCTACCCATGTCGATAAAAATTCTTTGCCAATTCACAAAGTCCTATCATGGTTGCAAATTCCTCTGTCACAATAATTGTTTCCTGTTAACTTTTAAGGCAAGAGTGAGAGGTTTATTGAAAGGCAAGACGAGCATCTGGCATTTCTGGTGTAGTATCTGGAATTTCAGTAAATGTCAAACACACATTTCTTAGACGGAAAAAGGGAAGAAGACACTGGGAAAGGAAAACTAAGAGATAGCAAAAGTATTGGGAAATTACATATGAATTTTCAGAAGTGTATAAGAACTTTTCTTAAGCTCATTATTGTCATTTACAAATGAACTTTTATTTGTAGTCTGAGAAAGATGCTACTTCAAAGTAATTAGTATAAACTGCCCTAAGGAGTAGAAACAGGAAAAAATGCATATCTCTGAAAAGGACCTACTAATAAAAATCATAGATTGAATCACCTGGATAATTTAGTAGTTACCACAGTGAAATCCATAGAGAAAAACAGAAGCCAAAACATAATTCAATATATGAGTCAAAGGATATCTTCAGGAAAACCACCAAACAAACCATCATTACTAGGTGACTCAACTCCAGAGAAACCATTGATTAACCAAGATGCCAACTAAACACAAGGGGAGCAACACGCTATCTTTTTCAATTTTAACGATTCTAAACTCAAACAATACTTTCCTCCCCTTTTATTTGTCTTTTTCCTCTTATTTTAATGGCTTGAGTCTTGTAGAATATGGCTAACTGATTCTCATCCTTGTCAGAGCGGGCAACCAGTCACTACATAAGCATGTACGTGTATAACACACACACACTCGGGAAGACTATTTCATTAACAACCTGTTAGACTTTGAAAGCCCAAACTCCCCTGATGATGTCTGGACTGTGATAGAACTGAGATGGAGAGACAAGCCTAAATCGGACACGGGGAAGGTGGCGGGATCATATATCTGGTCTCAGCAGCTGCCCTGCCGCTTCCTGGCAGTGGCCTCATGGGTGGCAGCTCAGCAACGTGTTCTCCCACAGGGAACTGGTGAGGAGGAAAACAGGAAAAATTACACTGTTTGCAACCAAATAAATCCCTAAGGATTTATGACTTAATCTTCGCGCAGCATCACTGAAAGAAACACAAGCCAGTTAACTGAAAGTAATTTAAAAAGCAATTTTAATCTTTGCTTGTTCGCTCAAGGAACATTAAAGGGGAGCCAATTCATAATCTACAGCAATACATGGAAAAATCCCCTCTTTTCTCCTTTCCTTTTACACACACAACACCCCTCGCACAGGGTCTCTGGAATTTCTCTTTCCCTAAAGCCCTCCCTCTCAATCCTCTATCCCTCTAACTCCCAGAGACACTGCACAGTCTCTTTCTTCTTTCCCTGGGGCCACCCAGACACACCTGTCTGATGGTCTAGGAATGCTGGAGACTCTGCAATTCCTTGCTGAAGGAAGTGCAAAGATTCCCCTTGCTGACTCTCCCCCATTGTTCTCGTTCCTTCTGTGGCGTTGCCAGAGGAAACATAGGACACCCAGGTAAATTAGAAGCTCAGGCCAACAAGAAGTAATTTTTCCGTGTAGGTCCCATGCAGTATGTGGGACATACTTACACTGAAAGATGATTTGTCATTTATCTGAAACTCAAGTTCAAATGAATGTCCTGTGTTTTTATTTTCTAAATCCAGCAATCATATAATTCTGGAGAATACTATTCACCAGAAATTCTTGTTCCCATCAGGGAAACAAATAAGACACTTTTAGACACTCCTAGAGCTATCTGAGAGGAAATTGGTCTAGAATTTCCACAGAATGAGCTAGAATACTATTTAATTTTGTTATCAGGCACGTGAGTCACTTTGTCCAGCTTCACCCATAAGAAAATGCTTGGCCAAAATTAATTTGCACATATAAATTAACTATGTTTTCATATTCTATCTAGAAGTTTAGGATCTGCCTAGCACAGTATTTGGTATACAGCAGAGGATACAAAATAGATCTTTTTGAGTGTAATTAAAAGATTCCTCTGTTATCTAAAAAAATTGTGTCCAATATACATATCAACAGTATTAATCGCATGTGAAATTACATGAGACTGTGAGTTTGGTCTTCGTATAAATGTATCCGAATGCTGACCCGTAAAGGCACCATCTCCTTTTCTGAGGAGTCACCTTGGAAGGTGACGAATTTTCTCTAATGATGGGCTCCAAACATGTAGTATCCTCTCTAGCCAATCTCAGCACCCATTTCTGGTCCATGCAGAAGAATTATTCTTCTTGTTTTATGTTCTCCCTTTGTTTTGTCCTCAGACTGTATTCCCCAGCTGGTCTCCCACCTAACCCACCCTGCTTGGTTCTAAATGGTTATTTCCAAAAGGTCATAGCTAGCCTCCAAGGATGAAGATTCACAACCACTGGGAACCCAGTGACACCTCAATTAACAAACCCCCTGGGAGCAAAGCTCTTTTATAATAAAGTCCCCTTATTAAAAATGAGATTAACTACTTATAAATCATATACAGTAGAGCACCCTGTATGTGCACCCTGGGCTAAAAAGCCTTCTCAAAGAGCTTCTGTTTGTCCCTGTCCTGTTCAAAGCAAAGAGATTGATTCCACTCCAAATGGCTAGCCGGGGTGAGGGTCACTCTGCCCACCCCCTCTCCCTGTTGGGTGCCCTTCACCCCACCCCCTACCCCAGAGGCAATCTCCTCCTGCCTTCACACCCCATCCCCAACTTCAGGTACCCAATATCCTATCCACATTAACAAGAATTTACGTTGACTTATTCATTACCTGATTATATTTCACTGGGAATTCATTTGCTCAGAAATATTTATTTAGAGTACGTTTCAGTCAATGGGCATATTTTAACCAGCAACTTGAACGATAGTTGGCATTATAATCTTTGTTCCTATTACAGGAGAGCCAAGAATAATCAGGCAGATGTGGATATATTTTAGGAAATGAGAATGCATCTGAAATTACTGTCTATTCCTAAGTGATCAAACTGATTTGAGAGGGAGTAGAGAGAGGGTCAAAAGTGTTTTCTTTGATACTCACATGGTGCCCTTTGTCTTAGACAGAAGGAGAAGGTGGGCTGAGTTTAGATTTCTGGAAGCCCATTTCTCAGAGCAACTTGGAGAGACTTTATAACTGTCTTCTCTGAGAACCTCCCCTGGTACCCTGCAGTGTCTGAGGAAGTAAATGCCCCAAGGTGGTGAAGGGCAAAATGAGAAAGGCATATGGATTTTGGTGAATGTGCCTTCCCATTAGTAAGGAGAACAAAGTAATACTTGGTCCACCTTCAAACCCAGTAAAAGTTCCCTTTTTGCATCACCAATGGCATCACTGTAATTAGGAAAAATTATGTGACATCCTAATTCACATCCCTGACATCATCAAAACCAACCATATAGCCAACCTTAATATCAACAAATATATTTATATTCTTTTTAATATTTCTTAACCAAATGTTGGGCAACCATCTGGAAGATTTGGTACATAATTACCTTAATACTTTGCCTTAAAAAAGTAAACTTCTAGCTAGTACATTGCTGAGAACATCCAGCATTTAGAGGTTCAGGAAAGTGACATGTGGGTGATGGTGAATGCTTAATAGCATTCATTTGTCTATATTCAGGGAGAAGTGGAGGTGTTCCTGCCCTATTCATGTCTCTCTCTAGACCATAAAAGCAGGAATAAGCAAAATTATGATGCATCGTGATGATGAATAATAATAATGCAAAACAGCAATACCTATCTTCAGATTGTGATGCCAATTTCTCAGTCTTTTTGTATGCAGATGAAGAGCTGGATTTTTATAGCAAATCTGCCTTTAGGCCCCCAATGTCTTCCCATATCTCATACCCACTCCCAAACACACACTCACACTTCGGAGTTGGAAAGGTGACTTTCAAATTAGGATGTCAGAAATGACACAAAATTGGTTTCGCACTCCTCAAAAAATTATCCTGCTCATTTTAGTGGGACATACTTATATAATTGTTATTAACAGTCATTTACTGGGTGTCAAAAATGATCTGCATTGACACTGAGGAAAACATAGACCAAATGGTCGTAAGTGACTCTTTCTTGATGAATGTATCTTCTGAAAACTTAATAGAAATGAAAAAACACAAGAACAGAACCTATGATGGCAACTTTTTCTATCTAAGGGCAAGAAAGAAGTGAAAATGCTCAAATGTTTCAGTATGTACAACAGGTTTTTACAGAATCTTAATTTTTATTGAATCCCAAACTACTTGTTAATTCAAGTCTCTTCAGAACCTCTAGGAGATATATTCTGTACTGACTTCTCCAAAAGGTCTCTCAAATTAATGTGTCGAAGTAGTTTGAGGGAGGCTGAGAAAAATAATCTTAACCTTTCTAGTCATTGGTTCAAAACTCCTTTCTCTGAGGGTCTCTTCTAAAGAATTTCTAACTTTTGCCTCTGTGGAATTTGCAATCAACTGCAAACCAATTCCTTTGTGATTTTTATGTTTAGTAAACAGAAGAACACCTGAATATGACTCTAGGGAACCAGCATGCATGCGAATTATCATCAAGTTGACAGGATCCACTGTTTTAACTCTTAAATTGATATCTTAAAAAATGAGGGAAAATAATTTATGCAGACCATGTGACTAAACTGACCTAATTCTAAAACTTTACTCTGGGAGATAATGTGTGATATGATGACTACATTCAAAAAAGAGGTTTTGTAAATTAATAACCAATTTGGATTCATAATAGATCTTTAAGGAAAGGAAGGAATGATCAAAAGGGTATATTCTGTATAGATTCGGGATTATAACCTATTTTCCTATGGAAAAATGATTATGGTTTTAAACACGGGTTTTAGATATGCTAATATTTGTATGAAGAAGAGGATGGGTGAGGTAGAACAGTAGTAATACTGGAAGCAGGGAGACCAAAAGGCAGCATAAGGAGAAATAAGAATGTTTTGAGAGAATGTGGACAAAATAGCAGGAGAACCTGCTCATGTCTTCAAGGAGAATGCATAAGAGCCGGGGAAAAAAATGAGGTGGAAGGATTATGTAGGGAAGCTGGCCAGAGAACTATAATAGCTGATCGAAGGAAAAGAAAATGTCTCAGGGAGAACAGAACTTCAACATTGGAATTAGTGCAGCTATGTACAGTTTACATACTTCAAGATCATCTCCCATAACAGTAAGGTGCTTTTTCCTGTTTGTTTATTGCCTGTTACCAAACAGTGTCTGGAACAGATGTTATGTGGCCAATCCATGGAGCCTGGAAAGGTATAAAGGAAGCGTCCCAGGTGCATAGTCTGTGGGAGGTAATACTAGAAATTTACCACAGGTAGGTCATCAGGAGACATTCACCTCGGGAGTTATCCTGAGCTTCTGACTACTCTAATGTCCCTTGAAGAAGCCCAGTTTCTGGCCCCAGCTCTGCCACTGATTTCCCGTGGGACCTTGACCAACTGGCTTGAATCCTGTAGCATCTTGGTTTCCTTGTCTGTAAACTGAGAAGTGGCTTTCACACTATGCTCACAAAGCCCCACGACCCTGAACAGGTGCCTCTGGGTGGCTCCACTGTGGACTCTTTCACACATACACTTGAACCACTTTTCATCCATTTTCCATATTGTGAGTTCAGATATGATTTGCTTTTTTTCCTGCTTTGAAAACTACTATTAAGCAGATAGGCTCAAAAACTCTTTTTTTTTTTTTTTTTTGCTACAATATCCTTCTATGTGATTCTTCTCCACAAAACATTTCTTTATTACTTGTGCCTAAACAAACACTGAGATGTGGAGAAGTTCATTTTTGCCACAGAGATGCTGAGTAACAACCACAAAACTTGGTACAACGGTAAGCATTCATTCACACATTCATGTGTCCCCGGGCTAGTGATCTAGGCTGGTGGAGGTGGGGGGCGGGCTGATGTTCAGGTCTCAGCTGGCAGTCACCTGGGGACTTAGCCACCTAAACTCAGCTGCAGGTGCGCTGGCTGTCGGCAGAGCAACTCGGCTCTCCTCCTTGTATCTCTCACATGCCTTCAGTGGGCTAGCCTGGTCCTAATCTCATGGGGATGGCAGGGGGTAAAGAGAGGAAGCAGAAAAGCACAAGAGCTTTTTCAAGTCTTTGCTTGTGTCAAGTTTGCTATTGTCTTGTTGGCCAAGACAAGTTACCTAGCCTAGCCCAGTGTCAGTGTGGGACTGCACTTCCAAAAGGTATTGATACAGGGAGGTGTGAAAAATAGGGGCATTGATACATTCAGTCTACCATGGGGAAATCATAAGTCTTAGGTTCCAAAGTGGCCAAATAGGGATGAGACTCTAGGTTGGTCATTGAGAAGCAAAAAAAATATCTGATGGTAGTCTGGTTTATCAGAAAAGAAAAATTTCCAGCAAGGTTCTAAGCAGGCGAATAAGAATATGAAGGAAATTACTCTTCTAATGAGCCTAAAAACCTCGATTTCTCTCTAAATTACTCTTGTAAGCCTTTCTTGATGTGACCCGCGAGGTCACATCACTCATGTGTTTAACGCTGAGAACTCAAATATGCGTGTAAAGCATAAAATGAGTGAACATTTCAGTTGTTCAACAGAGTAAAGCCCCTTTTACTCATGGGTGCATGGTGCACGGTCTGAGTGTGAGATGGGACATTCTTAGTTGCTGTGTGTCCTTCAGAGTGTAGAACAGAAGCCAGTAATATACAAGCTCACTGAGTCATCTTTTACTAAAGCAAAGAAATGGTGGCCGGTACTAATAAAGGGGAAAAAAAACTGCACATATTTGAACAGTGATTTCAGTCATGCCCACTTTTGGCTTCACCTACTGACTTTAGAATCTTGTTTAAAATAAAATTCTATAAATCACCCTTTATAGAAACAGCAGACTTTCTGGTTGAAGTTGGGACACCCTACAGATTTATCATAGACCTTCCATCTGATGAGCCCTGGGCTAGTCTGGGAGCACCACCTCTCTGGGAATCCTGCCCCACCCATGGAGGAGAAAACCAGGACCTTCCTGCCCAGTGATTCCGTCAAGCTGAACCTGAATGCGGATTCAGGCTGAGCCGGTGGTTCAGTGGGTGACACTGGTTGACTTTTTACAAGATTAAAATAAAAAATCCTACACCAAACTGTTCAACCTGGATGATAACTTCAACCTGAATAATTGAACAGGTCCATCCGGGTTCACTGTCAGAGAAGCGGGTGAAGAGTGATATCACAAAGGTTGAAGAGAACTCGTGTACTGCTCGAGGATTGTTTAAGTGGTACATAAGTAGAGTCGTTATTTCTCTAGATGGGTGTCTGTCTAGCTTTCTCCCCAAGAGATGTCATTTAGGGTGTCACATCCAATTTCAAGGATGTCAGTTAACAGCCTGCAAAATGTTCCTGGGATAACCCCTCTCAGGAAGAAAAGCATGTCCTGGGCACTGACAAGTATGACCTTGTCCCGGACACACACCAAGGCAACCACTCAACGTCAGCGTCCGTTTCTGCTCCTCTTTAAGAGTTCTGAGTGACAACTGTGGTCAGATGAAGGTGGGAAGGGAACAAAAACATGAAACACAGTGATTTCCAATACATCTTTTTCCTTGTCTTCGGGCAAAAAATTACACCATTATGTCATTTTCGTGATGTGCTCATCAACAGGCGTGGAAACCTCATTTGTCATCTTTCGTTCTGATAGAAAATCAGACTTTAGGGAATCCAGCTGGGCTGTCAGCATTCTTTGCTGTCAAGTAGAGCAGCTGAAGGAAGGCAGCAAGCACATAGGGCCAATGAGGCTGCTGGGCGCTGGCGCCAAAGCCGAAGATAGAAATCCGCGTAAAGAACTTCCGTTCCTCGGCATTCCTATCCAATTTGTTGGAGCTGTTTATCAAGTTTCCATGCAGACAGGATGTAAATATGCCACTTAAATCTGCAAATACAATAATGAAAACTGATATTTGTAATTGTATCTGTGTGGTCCTACTGTCTCAAAACGAAATGGATTTCCAACCTAATATTGCTAAATGAATCCTTGAAATACGTGAGGTCCATTACAGCGGAAGAGTGGCATCACTTCTCACATCCTGACACAATAGGGGCATCTCTTCATTTCGCATGATTGAGATATTTTTATCTGTCTCCCGAAATTGCCTTACCACAGTTTTAACCCCATCTTTTGTGCTGGAGAAGTATGTGCTGTGGAGGTATTCTCTCCATTAGCTCCAGTCTACAGAATAGCTGCTGTGCCGTGACAACGAAAGAGTTCTAGATGCTGGAGAGAGACTTCTAGACACTCCACCTCCCATCTGCATTTCAAGCATCCTCCCACAGGTGGCCTCCACAGAGTTCTTACGGTAAAAGGTTTGAAGCCAGATTCTGTCCTTTACCATCAAGTGTGTAGCAAACGATGAGAACATTAGTACATCCCCAAGTCCTCCCGGGCCCAGCTCAGCACAGCGCTACCATCCCAGAAACGTCATTTCAGCCTTAAAGGTCATCAAAGTGCAATTAAATCTTTACCGTGCACTCTCTTAAACAGGTAGAGGTGAGAATACATTCTTAGTGAATATCATCTTAATGTTTACCATCCATCTTTTCCCTCTTTCCCTTTCAATATTTCTGTCAAGATTTCTTTTACCATTGCAAATTCCTCAGAACTCTTCTGGGTCTCAGCCCACACACATTCTCTAGTCTCCTCTCTTCTTTCGTCTCAGATTCAGTTCTTTATTTGGTGCAGGGACTTGGCTTCTCAGTCCTCAGTCCCCAGGTTCTGTGACACAGAAGACCCTGGACTGCCCAAGGAAGGAGCAGCCCCTTTCCCCTCAGGTTGAGAGGAGAGGAGGAACGGGAGACTCACACAAATTTTCAGCTTCCTTTCTTTTTTCTTTTTTTTTTTGCGGTACGTCGGCCTCTCACTGTTGTGGCCTCTCCCGTTGCGGAGCACAGGCTCCGGACGCGCAGGCTCAGCGGCCATGGCTCACGGGCCCAGCCGCTCCGCGGCATGTGGGATCTTCCCGAACCGGGGCACGAACCCGTGTCCCCTGCATCGGCAGGCGGACTCTCAACCACTGCGCCACCAGCCCCATTTTATGTGTATTTTTTCTGATTATATTGGTGATACATGATGAAGATAAAAAATTAGGAAATACAGAAAAATATCTTTTAAATCACAATATCTAGAATCAGTCGTTCTTAACTATGACATACATCCTTACATGTTGTCAGTGTGTGTACACACATGCATGTATTTTGCATTCATATTAACTTGCTTAAATGATCACTTTAATATAAACAAATGAGAAAACGGCTTCAAGTTACATTGCCATTTTCTCCCCACTTCTCCTAACTGTGCTTAAGAGAAACATTTTTTTCTAAACTGGATGCAAAGTAAGTGTGGAAGGCATATTTTCAGAGAACTAGTAATTTGAGAGCTTCTAACAGCCAAATTTCTTGAATGGTAAGAACCAAAAAAAGCACAGAAGGCAGCAAAGGGTAGAGAAAATGGTTGAATAATCAGCTGTGTTGTTGAAGCAGGCGGGGGAGGGAAAGCGTCAGCCTATGGCGTCTCAGCCTCGTTCAAAGGGAAGTGGGCTCTGCTCAATGGGCAGAATGCCAGGACGCGATAATAAAGGAGCTCTGTAGGACTGCAACATGGTACTCTAGAAATACATTTTCCAATTAGTCATAAGTGTTTATTCATCAAGGCATACCACAATGCTTTTGGTAACTGAGTTGTGCAAGCAGCTGTAATTGGCAATTGAGAAACATCAATGCAAATGTTTTCACATCTAAGCCTGAAATCGTTCGTGCTCCACATTTCCACTGAATGGTCCCTCTGTCCTGGAGTAGTGTGGATAGTGTGCCTGTGACCACAGGTTTAGATCCTTTATAATCATCAAGCATTAAATTAGGTCCATCTTGCAGATTTAGTCCTTTTTCCTGATTGATTTGAGGAAGAGAATTTGAAGCAGACTGAAAAATATTCTTTCAGCAAAGTTTTGGGATATTTTGGTTAAGCATAAAGGGAGGCTTGAGGGGATGGGCAACTTAGAAAGATTTTTCCAGATCTCCAGAGGAAAAGAAGTACCAGAAGCCTTCACTCCCCACAAATTCCAACAAGAAGCTCAGTTGGACACACCACAGATGCCTGCCAACTCTCCTGGGTGACAGCTCCTGATAGCTCTGTTTGGGCAATGTATCACATTTGTGTTCTAGCCATTAATCCAGAACAATTTTGAAGGTAGATAAGAAGCTCCGGTGAATAGAAGAATCCCACAGGACATTTCTTGACCTTTAAAAAGAAAACCATCAGAACTGACAGGCTTTCAAATTTAAAAACAAATGTTTTTTGTGCTTCTTAGTAGCACAGAGCTGCAAATGATTACTTAAAAGGCTCTCCTCCTTTTATTCCCCAAAGTTTTCAGATACTTAGTGTGAGAGGCTTGTGACAATTAAATCAATTTTCACTGGAGTCCCCAGAGGTGGGGCTTATCCCAGCTCCCTCAAGGAGACTTCTTAGACTAATAAGGAGCTGGTAACTTACCTGGGAGGATGCTGCCAAGTAGAAAAGTGGAATTTCAGGTCAGAGGAAAACTTTGTCACAGAATACCACTTCTTGCAGACTGAGAAATCAAGCTTATAATAGAAAGAGAGTTTTATTTATAATGGGAAGAAGAGTGTAGCCAAAATTAGGCTTTGAAAATAGCTTTCTGATAACTCTTTGAATCTTGAAAGCAGAGAGGTCATTAAAAAGAAATTTACTTCACTCTCCCTCCAAATTTAAAATGTACTTTTCATTTCCAGAGGTAAAATGCAGCCCACTGACTTTGGTGCACACGGAGAGTTATAGATACAATAGCCTCAGCATTCAGTTTACAGTTCCAGAAGCAAAAGCTAAGAAAATCGCCACCTGGTTGCCCTTTGCCTGTGTTTAGTCCAGGTGATAAAAATATGAAGCTGTTTCGAGACCACAGACAGCTGTCCTCTTCTTTATACGGCTCAGGCATGGCCCAACCAAGGACCCCAGCGCACACCTGCATCATCAACAGGTTGCCTAATCTGACAGGTAATCCCTCCCATCCCTTCTCACAAGCATTATTGGGCACCTTTTATGTGCTTCCTATACACAGCCAGGAAGATTGCTGTGGAAGTAAATAATCAAAGAGTTAGAAGATGTGATGTACATTCTCTCTGGACCACCTGGCCATGCAGCTGATCAGGAAGCACTGGCCAGGTCACCAGGCGACATTCCCATGAAGCACCTGTGCTGGACAGGTCACAGTGCAAACTGATGGCTGGCTGAGAGCATGCAGGCATCGGAGGCAGTCTAAGCATCTAAGGTGGTAGAGAACCATGGGGCAAAGTTGGGCTGTATCAAGAAAAGGTTTTAGAAAGCTGAGGACCTAGCAGTCAGGGACAATTCTCAGAGGCTGTTACTCTGAGGACCCCTGAAGATGTCGTAATGCCTTCTTGCTGTTTCCAGGATCCAGCTTTGTTTCCTCCCTCCACCCTGCCTAGTCTCCCACAATCGCCCTTAAGTTTTCCCATTTGAACGCAGCTGGACTTCTCCTGCCACCAGGAAAGTATGGAGGTTTTCTTCCTGTTGCGTGCAGGCTTGTCCTCTCTCTTTTCCTCCCTCAGCTGTATATACGCACAGTTCTCGAATCTGCTCCACAATACTTGGGATCCTGTCTGACCAGGGATCCTGTCTGACCAGGGATCCTACCTGACCTGCACCCCACATCTTCCCTGGCCACCACCCCACCTGCACGAGTGCACGCACTGACGGCTGAGGTTCCGTAAGCTTCTTCTCCCACCTCCAGATCTTTTCCCTTTCATCCTATTCCAATTATAATCCTCTCCACATCTCAAACAGCAAATTCCTAGAGTCAATTGTGGCACATGGGGGTGAAGGTAAGTGTCAAGCAAGGAGCTGTGTGATCCCGGGCTGGGTCGGGGAAAGGTAGTAATGTCATCACTCCAGACCTTCCTGTTCTCCATCTCCCAGGATCAGGCCTCTAGAACCTATGTCTAGAACAATGTTGTACTTTTCACCTAGAGAGGGCGCATGAAGGTGGGGAAAGAGGAGGGCAGGACCTACAGTTTGCTTGGCCCCAGGAGGTCTGCCCAGGCTCCTGCCATCTCCATCTTTGTACTGATCACAGTTTGTGCTGACCTTTGTCTCTCCCATCACAAGGGACCTTCTTTCGCATAGGAGCCCTACCTTGTATTTCTGTATTCCCAGCATCCAGCTACAGTACTTGGCTCACCATACTTGTTGAGTTAATTGTTAAAAACAGGTTTTCCTTCAAGACTTTGAATGATTAGTTTGGGAGAAGAGAGGTGGCCATATTCCTCACAGGGGTTGGGAGGTCAAAACTAACTGAAAAAGTTGAACAAAGAAAGGGGAGGAATCCGGGACCATCAAACACAGCCTGCTTCATTGTTTTGTCCACTTACCTTTGACTCATCAAAGCAAAGATGGGTAGGGAATTATTAGGCTTTTGAATAGCTCTACATTGGCATGGCAGAGAAGGAATACTGCAGATAACGTGTGTGTGCTTAAGCCTTTCGTCTATCTGGAGGTCTATGGCGGGCGGCATGGCAATGCAGCAGGAAAAGTGCAAGGACCAGGCCATGGGCCACAGTGCAAGGACCAGGCCATGGGCCACAGGTCAGAAATTCTGGGGCTTGTTTCTGGCCCTGCCACCTACCAGCCATCTGATTTGGGACATCATCGTCCATCTTTTTTCTACCTTTTGATTTTCGCCTATACAATAGAGATTATAATACCTACTTTGCATGCTGCCCAGGACTATTGGGAGGGTCATGTGAGATAATGCAGAGAACTTTGCCAACTAAAAAGCATGAGACAAAGGTGAAGCTCCAGGACCAGTATCTACCCCCTGACTTGCTGAAGCCGGGGGAGGTCCAGGCCAGGAGACACACCATCCTCAAAAGAGCAAGTGCGCTGAGAAGAAGGCAGGTGTGCTGAATTCATTCTAGGAGTTAACTGCATGCACTCTGGGGCCCTTGACGTTTCCCAGCCCCATTTTGGGGGCAGGGAATTTGTGTTCCTGCCCATGAGGATTCCCTCTAGCTCCCCAGGGCTGTTTCTCTCTGTTTTCCCCTCTAGGTAATTACTCACTAATTTCTTTGTCTTCTCACATTGACTTCTGACCAGACCCAGGTGTTTGTCTCCAGAATGACTCCCACGGATGCAGGCTTAGACTCAAAACATTTGGTTGGAAAGCCGCTCAAGGCTTCTACCATGAGGGATTCTTATGGTTTCCAAATACATCCTCTTGTAACCATCACAATATCTTAGGTCAGAATGTTTTCATATTGTGGCTGTGTGTGTGTGTGTACCCACTCACTGGTTGTATTTAGGGAAAGAAGGCTCATGGGTCAAAAACCCATTAGTGTTTGTCTGGGTGAGTAAGAAATAATGGGAATTCAGAGTGTACAAGATTATAAATATTACAGAGGCTATTCAAAATCTCATTTACTTTAGTCTGACTGCCTCTTTACTCTACATATTTAAATTCCATTTGCAGCCACCAACAAGACCCTGATACTCTTAAAGAAAATAACAAGCAAGCTACTGCTAAGGGAAATGTAAATTGCTTTGTTTGTTCCTTTAAACTCCTGGGCAGTGAAAACACAAGCAATTGTTATTCCAAGGGTCTCATTGAATATACAAAATCTTTGTCTTTCTTAGGAGCTGCTCTAAAGGTTAACCACTTTCTAAAGAGTTCTTTGTGTCTAGAAACCAATTTTATGCTCCTTTGGTCCAGCCACCAAATTCTTATAAACTTGCTAAAGTTTCCCATACAAACACATTTACACTCATTTAGAAAATGGAGAGAATAGTTTGCTTTGGGAAAATCTGTTTGTTGTTCTTCCCTGACATTTACAGAGTCCTCATAGTGTGCGGGAGCTGCATGCAAGCTTCTAGAAGCCGACTGCCCCTGGAAGTGTTTGTGCTTGGGGCCTACGGGTCAGGATTCTGAAATGCAGACACCCTGGTTCTGGGCTGGAGCTGGTGTACACACGACAGTGATCAGGGCGATAGGAATCTGTGCTCAAGATGCGAGCACATCCATGCTCATCCCACCAATTCCCAGGCTCCAAGGCCCCTCCTTCTTGGACAATTTTTTCTAGAAGCTTGTTGCATGCATTCAGAAATGTCTCTTCCTATGTGAATTCCTATTCAACTTCTATTCACTTTTTTACTATAAATGATTGTCTCCAAGCCAAGATAGTGTGCTCTATATTCTAATGCTGCCATCGAAGAGAGAAAGTACAGTGTCCAATATCCTCAACCTACGTGGGGGCCATAAATGAGCAGCATCTTGGCAATGGAGAGGTCTTCTGTTTTCCCCCAGCCTGAGAAAATATCATGCCTAAAATCCAAAACCTAAACTACCCCCCAAATTCAATATTTTCATATACACAGATTACCCAGTTTTAAAAAGGATTCTTTTAAATGTGAAATCACTCGATGGACATTTAAAATGGTATTTGATTTACAGAAATTGCATTCAAGAATGAGCGAAGAGAGGTACATTTGTACTGCAATATTTCAATTTATATACAAGTCTCACATGAAATGGTTACCAAGCATCTGTCAACCAGCAACGATAGCTGGTTGCTCAGAGTTCGATTTGCCGTCTTAAAATGTTGTTTTCCCAGCAATTCAAGAGGGACCCCCTCTGCCTCACAATATGGAGACTTTCTCTATTTAATCATAACTTAGGCGCTTTCCTTTGCCGTAATGATTTATCAAAGATTTTTCTCAAGATAGGAAATGAGGGTATTTGGGCTTCCTGTCTGTTTCATAGTATACTGTATTTGTTCTTAATTTCTCATGGCTCAATGATACAGACTGCAATTGTAATTATAGCCTGTATAGGCTGTAATTGTTCAACAAAAAGGAATTCAATAAGGTCAAAACAGAATTTGAAAGCCATTACAGCAAAGTAGGCTGAGCTGATGGCAGTAGTAGCTCAGTGCCTTGCTAACTGGGAGGCACAGATGTGGGTACAGAACCCACGAAGCCCCCTTGGCCTGGGTGAAAGACAATCTGACATCATTAGCCAGGGCTCGTCAAAGAGCGGACAGGGCTGGTGCTGGAACGCCCACGTGCCACAGACAAGAAGGTGACCTGATGTCGGCTTCTGGCTCTGCCATGATCCTTGGTCCCATCTGGACTTAAAAGAAAAAAAATCATAAGTATGAAAACCCAACCAAGGCTTTGGTTCCTAGTACCCTGAATTTGCTCCCTCTCAAAGAGAGCAAAGAAAGATAGGTATGTGTCACAAATATTACATCACCAATGCAGCCACTGAAAGATAAACTTGGAACCATACAATTTGTTGGAGTCAGTGTGCATAACCATGACAATAGCCTAGCTGCATCTGTTGTGAAACATTTGGCTTCTTTTCAATTCTTAGTACCACAATTCTAAGCATCAGGTCCTCATGTGATCATTTCCACAGGCAAGGAGAAAGTGGGTGTGAGACTCCAAAAACTCTTTCCCACAACTCTTCCCCCCATCTCGATGGCTAGAATAGGGTCAAATGCCTACCTTTAAACCGACCCCTGGGAAAGGGGAAGAACTTAATGACAGGCTGAGATCAGCCATTGCTCATCTTGGGAGGCAGGAGTGGGAGAGAGGGGATCCCACTTTTCCAGAACACATTGCCAGTGCTCTCGGAATGTAATTAGGGTTCTAAGTTTCATCCAGTCCCCACAGGATACAAAAGAACGATCACATGCTACTGAAAACATTGCCTCCTATACAAAATTGAAGCTATATACCCTGGTAGATAAATGCTAAATTGGAGAGCTGTTGCTCTGGGTTGCTTCGTCAAATGACTCACCCCCTGCTATGTGTCCTTGTGCAGCTCTCCATGGACCCAGGCCCCAGTCTGCACTTCCATCGAAAGAGAATAGTGTCATTTACCCCCTCCTGGTCTCACGGTTGGGTTGTATGATGATTAAAAAGAATCTCAGAAGTCCTGTGAATTTCTCAGATTAAAGTATGAAGTGCTGAGTTTTCTGAGGATGACACAAATATCGAATTGCTGAGCATAAAACCAGCCTCGGCTCGCCTCTCAAAGTGGCCACACCACCCAAGGCTGGGCTTCTCCCTTGACAACTCTGATTTGAATCCCTCGTGGCATGTGGGCTCCCATCCTCAGCTTTTCTCTGCTGCACCAGTACTATCATTTCTGCCCCATAGCCCACCTCCCCCAAAAGCTAGGAGCACAAGCGTGTGAGCAATAGGTGATGGTTCAGACTTAGAGTTGGAGGAAGAGGGGAAAAGGAGAGCTAAGAAGATCTACTCTGGTTTCCTTCCACTAATTTCCAATCCTGTTCAAGCCCACTATTTTAACACTTAAACTAGACCGTTAAATACTTTCATGGTGCCCAAGACTGGCACATTTTGGTCCCTTGATGGCAGAGTTTTTTGTGTTTAGGGCTGAAACCAGCATGCATTGGTTTCCAAAGCCACCCTGACTGATGGTGGTGTGATCCCTGGTACACTTATGTCCAGATAAGCTGTTCTGTATATCTCAGTTTTTTGTTTTTTTTTTAAAGATAATTCTGTTAAAGATGCTCCCAGAGAAAACACATTGTTGCTTATATTTATTTTTTACCTATTCGTCAAACAAATGGAAGTGGTTTGCATTTAAAGATATAGGAAGTAAAAGTTTAAAAAAATAAGGAAAGCTTAGAAATAATTTAAAGATATATCAGATGGTGATCTAAAATTAGAAGGATTATAAAATTCCTCAGCTTAAAACAAAAGGAAAACCCGATGGGTTATATAATTCTGATTCTAATTTGTTGTTATTGTTGTTTCCTTATGTCCCACTCCTCTTTCTTTCCCACTCACCCCCCCGCCTTTCTCTCTCTCTCTCTCTCTCTCTCTCTCTCCCCCCATCTCTATTTCTATCTCTCTCTTTGCTGCACACGGGCTTTTTCTAGTTGCGGTGAGCGGGGGCTACTCCTCGTTGCAGTGCACAGGTCGCTGCGGTGGCTTCTCTTGTTGTGGAGCACGGGCTCTATAGCTCAGGCTCAGTAGTTGTGGCACGCAGGCTTAGTTGCTCCGCGGCATGTGGGATCTTCCCGGACCAGGGCTCGAACTCGTGTCCCCTGCATTGGCAGGCAGATTCTTGACCACTGCGCCACCAGGGAAGTCTCTATCTCTTTTTCAAAAACACTCTTTTGCCTGGAAATTTAAACTGATAGCTGCCATTAAATTCAAAAGGAGATTTAATCATGTGTATTATCTTAAATTATTCTTGGAATTAGATATAGCACTTGTTGATTTATTAGTTGGTCAATCACACTCCTTTTTTTCTTATTATTTATCTATTTTATACATATTAGTGTATATATGTCAATCCCAATCTCCCAATTCATCCCACCGCCCACACCGCTTCTTAAAGGAGGGACCTTGTGGAACAATCAGGAAGAAAATATCTTTAACTCTGGTTTGCAGGACATACGACGATGTTTTCCACATTGATGCTTCTTAAGACAATTTTTTAAAAAAGCAGATGGTGCATCACTTTATTGGGACTGAATGAAAATATTTCCATAGGGAGCTGGGCTGAGAGAAAGAACCAACTACCACATTTACACGTGATGATTCAGTTTGCATTTCTGTTCCTGAGGCTTCTTGTCCATCTGTAAAATTCCCCAGTCTGCCTTTGGACACTGTGTTCCTCAGCTGAATCTGGTATCTCTTTTTCCTTCCTTTGTAAACAGCATCTCTCAGGCTGATTTGGGCAGTCGTGGAGGTGACATGGCTTATTGGAGAGAATGTAAGCTCTAGAATCAGATGGGTGTGGGTTCAGAGCCTGCGCCACCACTTAGTAGCAGGAACTTGGGCAAGTTACTTCGCTTCTCTTTGCTTCAGTTCTGTCTCCAGTAAAACAGGGATCAGGTCACTTCCTGGACACTTTGTTACCTCCTGTCCCTCAGCCATCCCACCAAGTCCTATTGATCGGGTCCCCTCAGGAGCCTCAGAGTTGCCCTCCCCCCTGCCATTCCTCCCCACCTCTGTCTTAATTCTGCCCACCATTGTCTCTCTCTTAAGTCCACAAGCCTTCTCTCTGCTCCCCCTGCCTCTATTCTCACACTTCTCCACTCCATTCTCAAAGTGAACTTGCTAAAACACAAACTGAATTGTGTTACTACCAAATATCCTTTACCTACTTGACTGGACGTTGCCTGGGGCAAGGTTCAAACCCCTTCACATGGATCTCAAGGCCCTTCTTAATCTTGCCCTGCGTACACTCTTTTGCCTCTCTCACTCAACCCAACTCACTCCCCAATCCAGCCACAGTGAACCAGCTCCTATTCTGGGAACCCGGAATAGGAGTCTCTGTGTCCTCACCAAGCCTTGCACAGATTTCTCTCTGCTTAGAACACCCCTTCTCCCTGGCCTCTGCTGACATCTCGCTATTCCCAGGCACTGCCTGGATGTCGCTTTCTTCTGTAGAACTCCCCTCCGTTTCCCCACCCGCAAGCCCAGCACTGCCCCGAAGCCCAAGGAGAAGGTTCCCCCTCTGTGAGCTTCCTCGGCACCGGTACTGTCATGACCCTGTTTCCTTTCCATCTCTCTCACTAGCCAGGAGCTCCAGGAGTGAAGAGACCACTTTTCCCCATCTTCATATCTTCAGGGCGACAACTCTGTGCCTCATAGAAGATGCTTAGTAAACACAAAATAAATGAAAACATAAGCTAATGAATATGTTTTAGGGTTATATAGATTAAATGAGATAAAATTGGAAAGGCCCTGGAAACATCACGTGCACTCAATAAATGGGAATCATTGTTATTATTAGTGCTGTGCTGCTACAACTGCATGGAATTGTCCTGCTTTTAGAAATGATTGTGTCCTTTGCCTACAGAAACCCATGTGCAAGTGTCTCAAAGGTTTTTGACATTTTTAACTCCAGAAATGTGATGAAAACTGCTATAGTACAGGTGGCCCTTTTATATTCATGGGCTCTGCATGGGCAGGTTCAACCAACCAGGGCTGAAAAATATTTGGGAAAAAAATTCTAGAAAATTCCAAAAACCAAAACTTGAATTTGCCAGCATACCCGGCAAGTATTTACATAGCATTTATATTATATTTACAACTATTCCATAGCATTTGCTTTGTACTAGTTACTGTAAGTACAGAGATGATTTAAAGTATAAGGCAGGGTGTGCCTAGATTATATTATATGCAAATACTACACAGTTTATATAAGGGACTTGAGTATCTGAAGATTTGGTACACTGGGGGATGGGGGGGATCCAGGAACCAATCCCCCATGGATACCGAGGGGTGCCTGGAGTAGTTTTGTTGCATCTTTGTTAAAATGTGCCCCTACTTCCACCTCCTTTATTTTCTGATTTGAGTGCCTCTTGCAACCTTTTACAAATAAGTGGGTTTATTCATTCGAACGTGCACTTTCGCCAGTTGGTTCACTTCTAAGTAACCCCTTGCGTCCCCATTCAACAGAGGCTAGTAATTACCATAGCAACCGCAGCATGTGCTGCCTCCGCGCTCTCTCAGAAACAAAGCATTTGCTTGGGAAAAATCACACACACACACGTTAATTTGTAACATGAAATTCTACTTCATGGTATTTATGGAGGCAAATCATGCCTTCAAGTAAGCCAGCTTACCTTCCTCACTGGCGGAGGGACTCACGGTGTTCTTGTTTCCCGCACCCCGACTGCACTCGTCAGGCACATACTGATTCATTTTAAAGATGAAATTTTTGGTGCAACAGGGGTAAAAAAAAAGATGGGAAGGATTCGGTTTCAGCGGGAAGGTACAAAGGTCAGCCAGAGGGTGCAGAGCCCCACAGAGCAGTTGTTCCTGTCTGAGTAATGACTATACTACCAAGGGGATTTATTAAAGCGGAGCCTACTGCTGTTACACTGAATAAGGCTCTCCATAAATTCTGTGTGAGCCTGTCAGTGGCTAAGCCCATATGTAATGCTTAAATACAGCACCTGCATCTGCCTGCTGGTGTCTGCATCCCAAGCCCTGGGTGCATGTGCATACACGCCCCAGCCCAATCAAGAACTCGGGGCCTCAGATGCTGTGCGTGCCCAGAAACGGAGACCTTCCATTCTCACGGAGGATGTGTGTGTGTGTGTGTGTGTGTGTGTGTGTGTGTTTCCAGCAAGACATTATGTTTTAGAATGCGACAGAATCAAACGTGACACAACCACTTGTTCTGTCTTGATGATCTGGTGGGGAGAGAAAGGGGAAGAAAAGAGTGTGGCTATAGCAATTTCAGGCCGTGTGGTACCATGACCTCCTCGCTCTGTCCACTTAAAAAACAGAAGGGGGGAGGTATGTGCCAGAGAGTGTTCAAGGTTCAGATAACTCTCAATGTCATTGCTCATAATCAAAGGGCAGGGACCTGAGGGTGAACTCTTTCTGGCCGGCCTCCTTAAGTCACCTGAAGAGAGACGAAAACCTGGGGAGAGACTCTGCTTCCATGAGACCTTTTTTAGTTGTTGTTTAAACCCAGTCAGTTGGAAGCCTCTTTATGAGTTCTCTAGTTGAAACCCTGATTTTTTAAAAAAAATTGCTTTGGTCTGAGGAAAAAATAATACATTCCAGTCAAAGGCTTTGCAGGGGCTCAGAACAATCTGAACCTTTCACTCTGTTCCGCAGGAATTCGGCTAGACAGACTTCTTTAATAACATGAGGACGTTCTCTCTTAGAAAACCGAGCTCAGCGAGAACTGAGAACGGGGCCGTGGGGCGAGGCGCTGCCTGGGTGGGTAGGGGTGCAGGGTGGGCAGACATCGTCTCAACAGCTTTTACCAAATATCTGATGAAATGCTCTCAATTTACTCCCTAAATGGTCTAGTTATTAACTATTTTTTCCCTGCTTGGATGGAGATGATATTGACACAGGCATAAGATAACTTACAGTCCTTTATTAACACCTTGGAGGGTCCACCGAAGACAGGCAACTCCCTGGAGCCACTGCCTTTAGCCTTCATGGCCCACTGTCTCCAAAACCAGGAAAGGGCTAGCAGGCTCCTCTGGGTTTGGGTGGGCAGCACTTGAATCTGACTCCCCTCCAGCGTCCTTGCAGAAGTCGCCATTAGAGGGCGCCTTCCACCCAGCGATCGCTCTAAGCGGCAGCCTTGCTTCTAAGGCGAGAACATTTAGCTGAAAAGCAGAGAAATCAGTGACGTGAGGAATTATTATGCACAGTTCATTTCCTTGTAATTTAACTCTCAGAGTAACAAAAGCATAATGTATAACCTAGTTTTCGGGTCTGATTTACAATAATTTAAACTCAGAGATGATTTCTACCTCGCCCCACCCCCTTTCTAATCACTTGCGCTGATATCAGCAGCTGAGAATTTTGTATTTCCTCCTGCCACCCTACCCTCCCGAAAGCCACACATCCGAGAAGAGGAAAATGTAAAACAGGATTCCTGCAAGCAGAGCCGGACGCACAGTTTCACTTTCTGCTTCAAATTCCATCATAGCCTTATTGTCGGTTTTAAAATATGTTTTTATTGAGGTGGTTTGGTTAGTATCCCCCACTACTTTTAAATATTGTGAAGTCCAAAGGGGGCGAAGCACTTATGTCCTCAAAGAGTCGTGGTGTCCATTTCAAACCCAGAGGTAAAAGGCGTGCGTTCCAGCACCCCACCCCGCCCCCAGCCGGGCTCGGCTCCCAGGCTCCAAGATCAGCCATCCTCCGCCTTTCCCCGCAGACCTCAGCGTCTTTGATCTCTCCTTCCTCTGGCTCCTTGCGCAATTACTGACTCTACCAGGGATTTAGCATTTTGTAGCTATTGTCTTGTTCTCTAATTGCTTCATATGGGCACATTTTTCTCCCTAAGGAAAAAGAAATAACATTTTTTTTTGGAGTGCTTACTTTGTCTCAGGCTTTCTGCTAAGGGTTTGACATGCAATTTCCTTTAATCCTTTTAACAACCCTCTGGCTTAGATGCAATGGATTTCATTTTACAGATGAGGAAACTGAGTCAGAGGTTAAATCACTAATACAAGGTTAGACTAGAAATAAGAGGGAGGATTCAGACACAGGTATTCCTTCCTGTTACTACATCATTCTGAGCCCACCTTGATGGTCAACTGAAATGAGCATCTCACTCATCCACATTTTCAGCACCAAGCATAGAGGTAGACACACACACACACACACACACACATGCATACACGCACATATACACACTTACAAGATACTTAAGATCTGTATGAGCTAGCCCTATGTCTTGGTAAGCAAGTTGGAATTATCCCTATTTAAAAAATTAAGTAACCTGCTGAATATTAGCAAATTTCTCAGCCTCCGTGGACAGGACTCTCTCCGCCATATGCTTAATAGGTACTCAATAAATATTGTTTATTACAGTCCCATTTCCTTGAATCTGAGCTGTTGCTGTTTCCTTGCTGGGCCTGTCCGTCCAAGGGAAGGAGAACCTTATGTTACTCCAGAGATTTATCATGAACAGCAGAGCCAGAGCCCCTTTTATGGGGTCCAATCAGCTAACAGTGTAGTGGGGTAACTGGAGACCAGTGTGAACCCAGGTCTCTAACTCCCAGCTCAATGTCCTATTCTTGGCATTTACTGTCTTCTTTCCCCTTTATGTTGTTCAATTTGGATAGATTTGGTTTTATCTTAGAGTGTTTTCAGACCCCAAATCTACCCCCCACCCCAAATATTGGAGGAAGACCAGTCAGGAGGAAGAAAGTGGACTGCTTTCTTGGCAGTGGAAAAAAAAAATAGACTGGCTAGGGATAGGGAACCATCAATAGGTCCTAAAGCCCTTTAGGTGCATATCCAATATGTTTGGGAACAGAATACGGTAGACGAAGGGGACTGAGTCAAAGTGTGTGTTGAAAATGGAAGGAGAATTCTTTTTATCTGTTGATTGGGATTGGCAAGTGCGTAATAAAGTGGCATCCATAAAACGACAAGAGCCTTATACACACAGCTGGCTCCTCCCAGAAGTCTCAGCTCACTGGACCACTACAAAACCACCCAAGCAAGTTAAGATAAAGCCACCGAATGAAGTCAGCAAGTTGGTGGTCTCTAAAGACCCAGGAGAACCTACAAACCAGGAGGGTAGTTCTCATCTCTGGGGGACTCTGACCTTCAGGCAGGGAAATTGGGGACAGAGGAATGTTGCTTTCTAACCTCTGAGACTACATTAGTAAAACATATGGAACCAATAAGGAAATGATCAGGATCCCTATAGGGTGGTTTTAAGGACTCAGAATTTTACCACATGTGGGGACTAAAGAAACACAAAAGGAAACATCTCACACATCTTGGAGTTTTGAGTGTTACGGTGACTTAAGGTTAATGCACAACTTTAAGGGAGTGTTCCAAGGTCTGGACGATCACAACGCCCTGACCAGCTTTGACACACATCTCTGGCCCTTTGTGCCATTTTTGTATGAAAAGTTCAGGATGGAGAAGGAGAAGTGCTGGGCTTTGAGGACAGAGAAATAGAGAGGCTTAATTCCTGCTCTGTCTCTTACCTCCTCTGTGACTGGGCCTGTGACTGTATTTGTCTTAATCAAATTTGTCACATATAGAATGGGAATGATAGTACCTACCCCTTAAAGCCATCATGAGCATTAAATCAAATAAAGCATGAGCAATACAAATCCAGGAAAACACTGGAGCTAGGACTTAGCAAGACTGGCATGTAGATTACCCCTCAACCATACGGACCCACAAGGTATTTACTATATCTTATCTCATCTAAGACACCTGTAAAGCTGTAAGATGTAGAATGACTTTGTGTATTGCCAAGAATGAAAAAAACCACTGCCAATGAAACTTTACTTTTCATTGATTATAAGATCTATCTCAATATTAGCAATGTTAAAATGGGATAATTAATCTTAAATTGATTACAGCAACAGAAGCAATCAACCGTGAAAAAGGCAACCTACAGAATGGGAGAAAATATTTGCAAATCATACATCTGATGAGGGGTTAATCTCTAAGATAAATAAGAAGTGCTTATAACTCAATAACTAAAAAACCTAATAACCTGATTTTAAAATGGGCTAAGAATTTATATAAACATTTCTTCAAGGAAGATATACAAATGGCTGACATGTCACTAATCATCAGGGAAATACAAAGCAAAACCATGATGAGATATCATCTCATACCTGTAAGATGCCTATTACAAAATAAAAGGACAAGTGTTCGTGAGGATATGGAGAAAAGGGAAACTTTGTACACTGTTGGTAGGAATGCAAAATAGTGCAGCCACTATGGAAAACGGTATGACGGTTCCTTAAACATTTTAAAATAGAACTACCATGTGATCCAGCAATTCCACTTCTGGGTGTGTATCCAGAAGTATTGGAGACAGGATTTCAAAGAGACGTTAGCACTCACACATTCATCGCAGCATTATTCGCAATAGCCAAGATGTGGAAACAACCTAAACGTCCATCAATGGATTAATGAATAAGAAACTCTGGCAGACACATACAATGGAATATTACTCAGCCTTAAAAAGATGGAAATTCTGTCATTTGTGACATGCATAGAAGGGGAGGGCATTATGCTGAGGAAAATAAGGCAGTCACAGAAAAACAAATACAGAAAAACAAAAAACAAATGATGCCATTTACGAGATATCTAAGATAGTCAAAGTCATAGAATCCAAGAGTAGAGTGGTGGCTGCCAGGGGCTTGGGGGAGAGGGAATGAAGAGTTAGTAGTCAAAGTCTCAGCGAAGATGAGTAAGTTCTAGAGACCTGCTGTTCAACATTGTACCTATACTCAAAGATACTGTACTTTACACTTAAGACAAAATCTACCCTCTTAAATTTCTGTGTTCTTAGCATAATAAAATAAAATTTTTAAAAAAGAAAAAGTATCTTAATTAGTGAACTACGGTGCATGGTCTCCTGACTTACCTGGAGCCTCTCAGGAGAAAGAGCTGGAGTGGCTTCTATGGCAAGGATGCTAACATGGGAGGGAGTCTGATTAACAGGGAGGCGTGGGGTAGGGACAGGAGGCTCACGGATAGCAATCTGTAAGCTGGGGATGGGGTGTGGGATGAAGGGCCCTGGGGGCTCCTGAGATAGAATTTATTCTAAGGGAAGAAAATGTCTAAAATCTGTAATGGGCCTGAGGGTCGGAGGGATATGCCGATTTCAAGAACAGCAATACAGTGGATGTTTCTGAATCTGAATTCTGACTCTGACCCAGTCACTCTAGAGAAATATGGACATCCTTAGGAGGAAAGGGTACAGGTGAGAAAGAGGAGAGGTCTCAGGAAACTCAGGAGATTTGAGCGCAATCATTCCGCTGAGGACCCTCCAGTCAGGCTCCGGTAGAGAGGAAGGTACTGTGCTCCACCTCCAGTCACGCTGGACTGCAGATACTGGGGACTCCTGAGGACCGAGTGAGGCTGCTTCGGCTACCTTACATCCCCCGTGTGCCCAGCAGTCCGTGAGCCAGTGCAAGCAGTGCTGGTGATGAATGACTGGCAAGGCAGAAGCCAGGGTGCTGGCCACAGCAGCTGGGGGCGGGCGCTCAGGCAGCCGAGGGAAGCTGGTAGCCCGGCAGGAAGCTGACGCCTGAGTGCACGGGTGACACCTCCTGCCCTCCCCCCGCCCTGCACCCCACCCCCCAACACCTAGCAGGAGAAGGAGACTTTGGAGGTGAGTTGGTAATCCTACATGTGCAAAAAAAAAGGACGCTCTGGTCAATGGGATCCGATTAGTATCCCAAAACTTCTAGGCTTGGGAGGCTCCTAGTAAGCTTTTAAACACAGGTGCAGACTAAATGCTGAATACCTGTTAATTTCCTTCTATTCCCTTCTCTTCTCTAGAAAGCTTGTATTTGGGGAACCTAACCTAATTTAACAGTGAAGTTTTAAGACTATAAGTCCGTCTACTATCATTTCTTTATAAACTTTACGAAGCAAAAGAAATGTGTTAAAAAAAAATTCCCAAGGGGCCAATATTCCCCAAGGTGTCAGTTCAAACAAAATGTGTTCTTGCCAATGTTACATCCCTCATCTCTGCTCTAAGCTACTAGGAATCCAAATTGATGAAGTTCTGGGAAGCCTACTAGGCACATTCCTGTCCCAGGGCTGTTGCACATGCTCTACCCTCATCTGTGGAAAGAATATTCCAGGTAGTCTGTGTGGCTGCCTGTCTTGGGGTCTTTGCTCAAAAGTCACTTTCTTAGTGAGATCTTCCCAACCATCTTCATTAAAATTGCAGCCACTCGCCAGCCCTTTCTCTGTCCCTCCCTGCTTTATCTTCCCATAGCGTTTGTCACCCCAGACACATGTTTTCCTTATAATTTATTTATTGTCTGCCTCCTGCAGTAGAAGGACAGAGAGTTTTTTCAATCCTGTTCACTGGTCTATCTGCAGAGCCTAGAGGAGTGCCTGGCACCTAACAGGCTCTCAAATATTTGTGTGAACATCCTTAAAATGTCACACTTCTCATTAATATTCTGTCACTCAACATTGCTTGGATTGAAAGCAACCTTTTATTTTCTTAGCATCTTAATCTATCTGAGCATTCTTTTTGGCTGCATTTAACTCTGGGTAAAGAAATAAAAGGATGCAGAAAGGAATAAGAAAAGAAAATGAAGGGTCACAAAGCCTGGCAACAAAGCCAAAGGAAGATAATTCAGTCCTGGAAAGCTACAGTTTTAATATAACGGTAACAATAATAACAGTAATAGTGATAGCTGTTAGCGGGTACCCGCTGCAGGCTGGGACTTCATTTTCCAGACATGTAGTTAGTATCACAGAATTGTCTTTCAGGAGCTTAGAATTCCCATGACCTGATTGGGGCAGGGGGAGGGGGCACCATGAGGAAACCAGGAAGATACATAATAACAGGAAGTAGGAGTAGCAACAGGAAGAGGAGGAGGGGAAAGAGGAGGAGAGTGGGAGGAACAGGCCAACATTCCCCGGGTGGACTCGCGCTCCCGCCCGACAGCACCCATAGAAACGGTCCCTTAGCAACCGCCCCTGCTTCCACCCTTTGCTCCACCATCAGCCAGGACTCGGGTAGGATTCTTTTCCCGCAGTGGGTCAAATATTTTAAATCACCTGCCACCTCTTCATGGAGAATTAGACACAGATAAGGCATTTAAAAAATTGCTTAAGGGGGCTTCCCTGGTGGTGCTAGTGGTTGAGAGTCCGCCTGCCGATGCAGGGGACACGGGTTTGTGCCCCGGTCCGGGAAGATCCCACATGCCGCGGAGCGGCTGGGCCCGTGAGCCATGGCCGCTGAGCCTGTGCATCCGGAGCCTGCGCTACGCAACGGGAGAGGCCACCACAGTGAGAGGCCCGCGTACCACAAAAAAAAAAAAAAAAAAAAAAATTGCTTAAGATACCGTGCTATAATGCTCTAAAATTATGAGGACCTCACCTCAAATATAGTTTGTAAAGCTTCTGAACATCCCAGGATAAAGGAGATATGGGAATCCTCCACACCGGGAGGAAGGGCTGTGTCGGCAGGTTTGGAAATTTGGCCCTAAGCTTCCGGCAGGAACTTGAGTGAGGAATGGGGCAGAGTGACTTTGGGACTCTATCTCCGCAGTTTGGGCACACAGGCGCGCACAGAGTCATCCAGTATCCTTTCTTCATGTTGTGTAAAGTCAAAAACACCCAGTTGGAGAAATACATCAGGAATCTAGGCACAGTAACTAAAATGCAACCCTGACCGTCTTCAATCCTAAAGAAACAATGGCCAAGATTTGGAGCTGAGAAACCACAGTGATGAATCCAAGAGAGGAAGGGAAGCCTCAAAACTTCCGTTTATGAGCGGTTTATCCCCGAGAGGAGCAGAGGGCCACTGCTCTCGTTTCAGATGGAGAAATGATGCCAGAAGGGAGGGCTGCCGTGATCAGCTTCAGACTGCACAGGTGCAGCAGAGTTTTAGTAATTACTGGCTGACAGCAACCGTGGCTCTGATTCCATAGCAACCATCAACTTCTGGTTTATTCTGAGTTGATAAAATTATTCAGGCCACAAAGACATTATTAAAAACAAAACAAAATGAAGACTCTCTATTCCATGGCTGGAAGGCTTCTGAACTTTCACTGTGTTTTGCTGTCAACGGGGCTGCACATTAAAAATGCAGATTCCTCAGCCTTATTCTCTGAGATTCAGATCATAGTCTTTGAAGGTGAGGTTCCAGCAGTCTTTATCGTGACCAGCCACACTTTGAGAGCACTGCATTCAGTGATGCCTGTGAGCTGTTACTTCAAACCCCAGGTCCTCCAAAAGCAGTAGGGACAGATTAGACCATCAGTGTCTACTCTGGAAGCCACCAACCACACATGACCACTGAGCCCTAGGTATGTGGTTAGTCCAAACTGAGACGTGCTCTAAGGATAAAATACACTGGATTTCCAAAAAGAGCATATGTAGTCAAAACAGTGTATATAGTAAAAACAGATGAGTGTAAGACATTTCATTAAAAAAATTTATACTGATAATATGTTGAAATAATATTTTGACTATGCTGTGCTTAATATTTAAAATATAGTACTAAAGTTAATTTTACCTGTTTCTTTTTACTGTTTTAATGTGGCCACTAGAAGATCTGACGTTATATGTGTGACTTACACTCTATTTTTCAAGCTGCTGCAGACACACAAGTTCCAGATCATTGAGCGAGTCATGGAAGCTTTGCAGAGAAGGAGTATTTCCAGTTTCATTCTCTTTCATCTTATCTATACCCTTATAGAGAAATGGAGGTAATTGAAGCTGGTCTAGCTTTTATAGCAGAGGTTGAAAACAGGCAGCTTTTCAGCTCCATCAACTCCACAGATATGTTCTGTTTCACCTACAAAATATTGGCCCACACAATGTTTTCTAAAAATATAATGTCATGGACATAAAAAATATTTTAGTACGTATTCTTATGTCCAGCATCTATTGAAAAAACTAAAGGTCCAGAAACTCTAGGCTCACCATCCCAAATGGAAAAACCCTGCTGGCCCCAGGCAGCACCTGCTTCATCAGGAGCAGGATATGTGCTCTTCAGTTTGCCACAGTCCCTGCCACTCCTTAATGCCTCCCTCTGGAAATGGGCAAGTCATTGCCATTTTCATCTTTCTTGTGTCGCTTTGTTTTCCTTATAAAAAGGGGGAAGGTGAAATATTTCTTTCATCCATATTTCTGTGGAAAGTGGGGAAGTAAAAGTTAAACAAGTCTACCACAAATAGTAAGGAAAACACCTAACCTGCTTTACACATTTGCATTGCCTTCCCATGCTCAGCCTCAGGGAGGCGTTTGAGTTTGCAATCCTTGCTCAAGAATCACTTACAAACTGATGTCTGCCAGCCCTTCTGGTAACTCTTGGCTGTCACTGTGATGTCTCAGTCCCTCCTGGAACAGTCCTTATGCTACATGGAGTGCGGCTCTTCCTCTTCCAGAGCAGAGAATGTCCTGCCACTATCTATGTTCCTTCCTCAATGACAGCTTATTCTTCACTGGCGGGAATTCTGTAAAGTCTTGTCCTTAACATGACCCATCTCCAGCCTGTGGCTGGCCAGCTTTGGTGTTAGGGTTGTGGAGATGGCAAGATTCTGGATGTTACAAACTGCTGGTCTCAGCAGCAGCTTAGCTTCCCTTGTCCCATCAATTCCTAGTTGATCCAAGGAGAAATCAGTCTAGGTGTCATTACCACCATTTTTTTTCTGCTTGTCAACTTTTATTGTGGCTCTGCTTTCTAAGATGTTCATCAGATAACAGGCAAGAGAAGGCAAAGAACGAGATGCATAGCTCTTATACAGAACTGGGTCTGAGAGCTTCATCTAACCCTGATGCCTTATTTTCCACTGGCCCCACCCTTAGCCAGAATCATTATTCATAACTAAGAGTGGTTTCAGAACTGGGAAGACAAAAAGATCCCAAATACCAAAACTGAAATAGATGAAGGTCTAATTCACATAATTAGAGAATAATTACATAGTTATTTCCTACCTAATGATTTTTGACAATATATTAGGGCAAGTAATACTAGCTACTGTAACTTAATACAAGTTTATTTCTTGCTAGTATCACAGTCAACTGCAGATTGGAGCAGAGACTTTGTTCCACATAGTCATTCGGGGATCCAGGCTCTTGCCTAGAAGATGTGGTTCCACCATCTTCTAGGGATTTGGGCCCCTCCACTGGCTCCTGTGAGTCTGGCTGGCAGATAAGACAAAAACACAAAGTATAGGTTTGTGTGAGTGGCTTTAGGGCAGGCAGGAAAGTGATGTATATCACTTTCATTTAGTTTCTATTGGCCATAACTCAGTTACATGGGCCCATCCAATTGCAAGAGAAGTTGGGATATAAAGGTTAGCTTGTACCCAGTGAGAAAAGGAAATGGATTTTGTCCATCCATATCAGCATGAAGCTGATTCAAGCTTAATAAGGAATGGAATGGGCAGGAAGAATCGCAGATATAACCCTGAAAGTCCATGGGAAGCAACCAGGATCAGATCAATCCAGTTCGGTGTTGGGGCTTCCATAGCCCTTGCCTCTCTGTCCTTCATTCATTCCAAACTTGGATTCATAGGGCTTACAAATTACTTTCTGTACCTCTACAGGCAGCAAAATGAATTACTCTACTTTCCCCAAACACATTTAATAAAGAACACAAGGACCTTTCTGTTACTCAGGATCCCGTGTTCAGTTCTGGCCCAATGTGACCTGTGCCTCCAAACATCTGCTCCAGTGATGAATATCACTTAGGTCCCAGAGAAATATGTCTCCAAATCACTTGCCTTGCATCCTTGAATCAAAAGGCAACTGCATCCAAATGCTGTGAAGGTTTGTGGGTTATTCTGCTGACATCAAAGATGGACTTTGCTTTAAACTCTGGGGAGGATTTGATCCATGAAAGCACTTAAATGAGAGTAAAAAAAATTGTCAAAGTTTCCCTCTCAGTATCATTGAAATAGATTCTTACGTAATGAGGTATTTGTTTTTAATAGTTTTGAGCACTATCTTCCTCTCCTGTTCCAATTTGTGGTTTCAGAGGTCCTCACAAATTAGGTGGTGTTCACAGCAGTGTGTATGGTGGCTGAGGAACAGTTTGCAGTGTTAAACAGCTCATATCCCTCTTAATTTGCTTATTTGTAAGTCTAAACATAGAGTGCATAAAAGAATGATAGCAATTCTTTACCTGGGTGACTCCAGAGACATCATTGCTAGAACAGAAGTAAGAATATTTAATAAGATTAGTAGGTATTTAATAAGATTTTAACGGCTTTTTGAAGGTATAATTCACATACCACACAATTCACTCACCTAATGGGTATAATTCAGTGGTTTTAGTATATTCACAGAGTTGTGCATTTATCACCGCAATCTTAGAACATTTTCATCAGCACCGAAGGAAACCATATTCCCCTTAGCTGTCATCCCCAATCCTTTCAACCCTGCCCCTGAGTCCTTGGCAACTACAAACCTACTTTCTGTCTTTTATAGATTTGCCTATTTTTGACATTTTATATAAATGTAACCATACGTCATATGGTCTTTTGTGACTAGCTTTTCTCACTAAGTATAATGGTTTCAAGGTTCATCCATAATGTAGCATGTATCAGTACTTGATTCTTTTTTATTGCCTAGTAATATTCCATTGTATGGATATACCAAAGATATTTTGTTTTTCCATTCATCAGTTGGTAGACATTTAAGTTGCTTACACTTTTTGGCTATTATGAATAATGCTGCTATAAACATTCATGTACAAGTTCTTTTGTGGATTTGTTTTCATTTCTCTTGTGTGTGTACCTAAGAGTGGAATTGTCAGTAAGATTTAATTAAATTTTCAAAAATTTAAAATAAAAATGTTAGTTTTATTTAAATAATTTAACTTAAATTTTTGATATTCATTCATTGTAGTTTGAAGTCATCTTTTATTCTTAATAGATAATGTAAAGTATCTTGTAAAAAATAACATTTTGGAAATATGAAGAATAAGTATAGTTTTTATTTTAATTTGCTTTTTAATGAAAATACATTTAACTTGTGTTTACTTTGAATCCAGTAGGCTTTTTTAATCCTTTAGATCATTACTGTTAGTAGACTATAAGTTATGTGAAAATCTTGATTATATCACCATAATTAGTGACTTTGCAGAAAAAAAGGGCAAAATTATATGGAATAAATGTATCATTATTTTTGAATTTTATATGGATCTTATTACTCACCCAAAATTGCCAGCCCATCAACAGAACATAATAGCATGAGCAAAATATTTAAATTCTGTCATTTAAAATTCAGTCATGTAAAACTCATAGACTTATATGCATCTCTCCATTTTGTTGTCTTTGTTCTATATGATTTTATGAAAATATATTTGTCAAGGGAGGAGGATAAGAGCATATGTTATTTTGTAGTTTGTTAGCTTGATTTATAACTTTTGAATATTGAGTCATATCATATATGGACCTCCATTTCTACTCTTGACACAGGCTCCATAAAGGCCAGATCTAGTGCTGGGAACCTAAATGAAGATTACCGAATACTTGTTGACTGATTGGTATAGAACTGGAACAAGGGCAAGAGGACTTTTTTTCAAATGATGTTTAAGAATTTTAAATTTCCTTAAACCCCATGCTTCAGTCTCATGGAGGGACGATTGGATTCCATGACCCTGACTGGGATGGACAGGTACAACTTGTTGGTGTGAGACCACACATAACATCTAATTCACACTAGAAAAAGGCATATAATTAAATCCTCCATGTCAAACTTGTCTAGTTGGGTCTCATTGCCAATCCTATGGAATTCCACTTGCCACTCTAAGAAGTAAATTGCTTACTTGAGCATTACTAATTATTTTACATTCTACTTTCATGAACCTAGGAATCCTGTTGACTCAAGAAACTGTCAAAATAGATTTTCTATTTTTTATCTTTCTCTGTATAAATTGCGATCAGAAACTCTGTACTATCATTAGCTAAAAAAATATATTGAGTGAATACTTTGTGTTGAATGCTACACTGGTTCTATGCAAGGAATTGAAAAGTAGGGAATACACTAAAATAGAAGATGAAGCACATTGAATATCTGACATTTGGGAGCATCTTATAACCCTTCCTATGTGGGAGAAGTCCATTGCATCAAACCACTCAACGGCATACAGTCATATGCATTTATCATCATTGTCATCATTCTGTGGCTCAGCTGGGGCAGCTCCATCTTGACTGTGGGATGGAGAGTCAGCTGCAGGGGCTCAGCTCCACAGGTGCTCATTCTGGGATCCAGGCTGCTTCTCATGGCATGCTCTTCTCATGGCAATGGCAGCAGCATAGAGGGCAAGGCCCACGATGTAGATTATTTCAGGCCTTTGCTCATATCACTCCTGCTAATATCCCACTGGCCAAAGCAAGTTGCATGGCCAAGCCCACGGGGAGGAAAGAAAATTGAATATCTGTAGAACAAAAATATAAACCATCACAACCCTCCTAGAGTGAGCCTTTGTGGATGCAGGCCCCTCCACCTTGCACTTCAGAAGGTTAAAGAGGTAAGACATTCCCTTCTCTGGTTCCTGCCCTGGCTCAGCCACGAGATAATCCAGAGAAAATGACTTAAAAGAGGAGGAGCAGTGGCAGAGATCACTCACTCAGCAGTGGTACCACCAGGCAACAGTCATGTCCTCAGTAGCTTTCCCACCAGATTATTCCTGGGGCAAGGACCTGGGCTACACGTCTCCTTTGTCTAACCTTCCTTTGGTCCTTCTGGTTTCCTGAGCCTGGTTTCTACAGGCTTTCAGATGACTCTGATATTGATCCAGCTAACAGCTTTCTCCTTGATAGCTAGAGATAGTTTTGGTTGTTTGCTAACTGGTACCAGTAGGCACAATAAATATTCTGTAGTTTGAACAACATTCTCAAAGAAAACTCTTGAACAAAATTGCACATGTATCGTATGATATTCTAGGAAACAAGAGTATGAAATTTAGGGCCGAATAGCAATGATTTCAAATCTCAACTCTGGCACTTCCTTGCTGTGTGACCTTGTGTATATGACTTAACGTCTCTAAGCTTTGGTTTCCTCATCTCTAAATAGGAACAATACTACTTACCTCAGTAGGTCTTTGCAAGGGTAAAACAATAATAAATGTTTAAATCTCCTAGCACAGTATCTAGTATGCAGTAGACATTTAATAGCTAGTACGTAGTTATTACTTTTACTATGACAAGGTGTTATTCAGAGTGGCGTAAGCTTTCTGAAGGAAGGGAGCCTTGAGGAAAGTCTTAAAGAAAGTTGGTGGCATGGACTGATAAAGCGAAATAGAAGAACATTCCAGAAAGAATTATATGTAAGAGTCAAAGTACAGGGGCAAGACTTGACAAGATGTATGTGAGAGATACGGAGGAGATTTTCATGGCTATTTAGAGGGGGTGTATCTGCATGGGAAGGAAAAGAAAGTTATAAAGCAAGAGAGGATCTGATTCTTGATAGAGTCCTTGAATCGTAGACAAGGTTTAAATGTGGTGACTTGGTAATAGGGAGCCCTTACAGACTTTTAGGCTGATGGAGAATACATGTATGTGTAGAAGGAGAGGTTACATATGTCTTAAAAATATTTGGGGGGTTATGTGTGGGATAGTTTATGATGGAAATGGAGTCCAGTTAGAAAGCAATTGCTGTAAATCCAGTATAGGGTGATGAAAATCTGGACTGTGATGATGGCTGTGGAGTCAGAATCCTAGAGAAGAAGCCCTTCTGAAGAACACGGTGGGCTCAGTGACGCTTTAGATGCAAGGATAGAGAAGAGTGCAGGGTCACTGCTGCGTTTGGAAAGGGACCGAATCTATAAAGCTAGGATAAATAATTGCTTCTTTTTATTGACATATAATTCACATACTGCATTAGTCAGGGTTCTACAAAGAAACAGAACCAATAGGATTGATTTATTGATTGATTATGATTGATTGGCTCACGTGGTTATAGAGGCTGAGAAGTTCTACCACCTGTCATCTGTAAGCTGGAGACTCAGAAAAGTGATGGTACAAATCTCTGTCTGTCCAAAGGGTAGGAGAAGACTGATGTCCCAGCTCAGGCAGGCAAGCAGGAAAGGAATGAATCTTTCCTTCCACCACTTTTTGTTCTATTCAAGCCCTTAAAGGATTGGATTATGTTCGCGCATATTGGGGAGAGCAATCTACTAAACTGAGTTCACTGATTCAAATGCTAATGTCATCTGGAAACGTCCTCACAGACACACTCAGAAATCTTAATCTGGGCACCCCATGGCCCAGTCAAGTTGACATGTAAAATTAACCCTTACACATACCGTACACCTTGCCATTTTAAAATATACCATTCAGTTGTTTTTAGTATATTCACAAGGTTGTGCAACAACCACTATTATCTAATTCCAGAACATTTTCATCCTGCCAAAAAGAAATCTCATACCTACCCCTGCAGCCCCTGGCAACCACTAATCTACTTTCTATCTCTATAGATTTGCCGATTCTGGACATTTCGTATAAATGGAATCATACAATATGTGGTCTTTTGTGCCTGGCATCTTTAATTTAGCAGAATGTTTTCAAGGTTTATCCATATTGCATGATTTCATTCCTTTTTGTGGTTGAATAATATTTCATCGTATGGATATACCACATCTTATTCATCCATTCATCAGTTAATCTGGGTTCCCATTGTTGACAGTTGTACACAAATGCTCATTGCAGTATTATTCACAAGTTTCTGTATACGTACAAGTTTTGTTCATATGGCTTTAATTCTCTTGTGTATATACCTTGGAGTGAAATTGCTGGACCATATGGCAACTATGTTTAACCATCTGAGCAGCAGCCAAACTGTTTTTCACAGTAGCTACATCATTTTACATTTCTACCCGCAATGTATGAAGGTTCCAGTTAGTTCACATTCCACCAACACTTGTAAGTTTTGGGGTTTTTTGTCTTTATAGCCATCTTAGTGGGTAAGAAGTGGCACCTTATTATGGTTTTGAGCTGTATTTCCTTAGTGGCTGATGTTGTTGAGCATCTTTTTCTATGTTTATTGACTACTTACCTTCTTTGGAGAAATGTCTGTTCAAATCCTTTGCCCATAATAATGAGATTTTTCCAAGTCTTATGCCTCGCTCTAAGACCAGCTCCAGCAAATGTTATATTTGATAGCTCTTTAGGGTATACTCTGCACTAGGTCAATCAGAAAATTCTAAGATTTCCAAGGTTTTTAAGGAACCACTGTGATGCCTCTTTCATTTTGTTTGGTCTGCAAGTATGTGATCAAGAAGTTTAAACTATACTAGGGAACAATTTCTATAATTGTTCCTTCTTCCTCATTACTGTTAATTGATATTAATACTTTGGATTTATTTTTTTAACTTTCTTTCATCTGATATTAAGGACAAACCAAATAGAATTCTTCACAAAAGTGAATTAATTTAGGGCTTCCCTGGTGGCGCAGTGGTTGAGAGTCCGCCTGCCGATGCAGGGGACGCGGGTTCGTGCCCCGGTCCGGGAGGATCCCACATGCCGCGAAGCGGCTGGGCCTGTGAGCTATGGCCGCTGAGCCTGTGTGTCTGGAGCCTGTGCTCTGCAACGGGAGAGGCCCGCGTACCGCAAAAAAAAAAAAAAAAAAAAGTGAATTAATTTAACTTTATTCGAACTTCTCCCAAATGGAGCTTGATATTTCCAAATGAGTGGCATAGAAGTGAACTACACTATGGATTTTTAAAGTAGCTTTAAAATAAAGGAGTTGGACTAATTTTTCTCAAACTTTTCTTTTACCTTTAACATTCTGTGATTCTAACATAGCTGGTTGTTAACTGAGATGGAATGGGAACCCAGGAATGCTAACTTAAGCCCCTTTCCCTGGTCAAGATGCCATTCTTATTTGATGAAGTAACATTTGCCAAGGAAGTCTTCACTCGTCCCTTGGAGGATGAAAAGTCTGGAAACATAAGAAACAGGTCAAAGAAGGAAAGGTTCAGCAACTAATGTATGTACTTAAGAGAGTGGTCGTAGTAATTATTTGGTGGGTGAACTGTACTTACAGATAAAAGTCATGGTTAAAAAATGCAAAACAGATGGTTGTTAGGCAGTGGGGTGAAATTCTTCCTTGGAGCACAATGGGATTTGAACTAAGACATTTTTGAGAAGTCCAAAATGTTAACAGAAACCTTGACATTAGATTTTAAAAAGAATGTGGAAAATATTATCCATTTGCAATCTGCTTCCATCTAGCTATTAGAATGGGGTCAAATAAACCTGAAAATAGAATCAGGAGGAAATGGAAGCTAGTCTAATGCTATGAGTTGGAGGTGAAATGGATTTCAGAACCATGGAAAAGTTAGCATGCTTTAAATGCTAGGTTGCTCTATTGTCCACACATATCTGGTTTTCTCCTGGACCTATTTGAGAAAAGAGCTAAAGAGAATGAGGAATTTGAATTTGAATTGATTGGGTATGTTTTGTGCTTAGGACTTTTCCAGGATCCTTGAGCTATTGGACTAAAGGGGCTTATAATCTTATTCCTGCACGGAATCTGTTAGCTAAGTGGAATAAGGAAGGATATGATTGGGCTTCCCTGGTGGTGCAGTGGTTGAGAATCTGCCTGCCAATGCAGGGGACGCGGGTTCGAGCCCTGGTCTGGGAAGATCCCACATGCCACGGAGCAGCTGGGCCCGTGAGCCACAACTACTGAGGCTGCGCGTCTGGAGCCTGTGTTCCACAACAAGGGAGGCCGCGATAGTGAGAGGCCCGCGTACCGCGATGAAGAGTGACCCCCGCTTACCGCAACTAGAGAAAGCCCTCGCACAGAAACGAAGACCCAACACAGCCAAAAAATAAATTAATTAATTACTTTTTTTAAAAAAGTAAGGATATGATTGAATGTTAAAATGTGCATTATATAAAATACATGCTATAGGAAGTCAGAGCACAGTGATTGATCCAGGCAAGGGAAATGAGGCTCAGGAAAAGCATTCAGGACAGGGTGACCTCAGACATGGATGTGATTAATGAGTGGACTTCAGTCAAGAAAAGCAGAGAGATGAGGACCTTCTATTGAAGGAGTGGAGATTATAATGAGTGACTCTTGTAATGAGTGAAAATTTGGTGTTGAGGATGGGCCCAGTGTGTTCAGGAATTAGAAAGCAGTCTTCTGTCACTGGGGTGTAATATCTTATTAGAAGTGGAAAAGCTGTAGAGCTAGTTACCTCAAACAGGCCTTGATGTGAGATGTGAAAGCTCTTGTTAGCAAAAGACTGAAGGAGCAGGGAACTGGTCGCTGGATGCCCACCCTAAAAGGGACAAAGCCTATATAAAAAGATAAAATGGTACCTAGGAGGTATCAGCATTAAGATTTGTTTTTTTAGTGCAGTTTCAAACCTCGCCTTCATCTAATTCCTTGATAGAGTCATGCTATCACAACATAGAATCATACAGCAGAATGTAAAACTTGAAACAAAATTTTAAAATTTTAAATTCATTCTTCTCATTGTAAGTAAGAGAACTGCGGGTTCCAAGGAAACAAGGGACTTGCTCAAGGTCACATCTGGGAAATGGTGGGAGTCTGCTCTCTCAGACCTTGCCTTCTGTACAACAATAAAAAAATACATTGTTTAAACGTCAGTCCTGATTTGCTGAGATCCTGATCTTGCAGCTAATATTTAAACTAGCCAAGGATTTGCTCCACTTCTTTCCAGTATCTTTGTGGGTAAAAGATCTTTTTATATAGAATAGTCTAGAACCATGTCCCTCAAGGTTTAATTCATAAATCAACTGTATCAGAACATTCCTAATTCCCATCTCAGAATTATCCACATTAGAATTTCTAAGGTTAGGGCCTTAGAATCTGCATCCTCAGATTCTGCATTTTAGTCAAGAATAGGCACGATTTTATGCACTAAGTTTTGAGGGTCACTGCTCTAAAGCAAACTAGAATTCATCCAGAATGCTTTAATTTTATTTTTGAGCCTCAGGTAACTTATACAGCAAAAACAACTTAAATAATTTGTTATTTATCAGTTTAAGAACTAGGGATTTTTCATTTTAGTGTTAATACTTATACTCATGTATTCAATCACTGGAATCCTATGGGGCAAAACATAAAAGTGTGAGCGATTTTTTACTCACATAGCTGCAAGGTGAAAGAGGATACATGTCTGAAATACGTGTGTGTGAGTGTGCATTGTGTGTATGTATATATATATACATGTAAGTTGTGGCGTAGATAACACCCAGTGAAGAAATTGAATTGATAATTTATGATCTATGTTTATGCCCAAAGTCCTTGATCCAGATGGTTTTACAGGTGAGAGTTATCAACATTTCCAGGGACACATCATCTTTGGCTTACATGTGTTGTTTCAGAAAGAAAAAAAAAAAAGCTATTTTAATAATCTTATGGGTCTTACATAATTATGGTTCAAAAATTAGATAAGAACAAAAGAACAGAACAAGAAAAGAAAAAATCAGAATCATTACACTCATAAAATAGATGCAAAAATCTTAAATAAAATATTAATTAACCAAATCCAATCAAATACCTCAAATATATTATAATCAAGAAGTATTTATTCCAAGAACGAAAGAAAAATTTAACAGCAGAAATTCACTACATTAATAGACTAAGGAAGAAAAAAATCACGACTATCTCAACAGAGGCAGATACAGTGATAAAGTCAGATTACAGTGATCAATTCAGGCCAGAGAAATCAGGCTGGATTGTTATGAGATATATATATATATGCATTATATATTAATCAAACTTATTTATAATAAAACATATAAGTAAATGAGGAATAAAAGGAAAGAGCCTTAATTTGATAAAGTCTATATGCCTAAAACCTAGAGCAAAGGTTATATTAACAGAAAAACTCTAGATTTATCCCAATTAGTATCAGGCAAAAAACTGTTACAGTCACAACTGGTAATATCACACTGGCTGCCCTGGCCTATTATATAAGACACAAAAAAAAGTTTGGGAAAAGAAGAGCTCAGACTCTCATGTTTTACTGATGATATGATTGTTTCCTTCAAAAATTCAATGGAATCCAATCAACAAACTGTTAGAAGTGTTAAGAGCTCAGCAAACTTGATGGATACAAAATTATCTAATAAAACCAATAATGTTTCTCTCTATCAGCACCAACAAGCTAGAAAATATCATAGAAACTAAAATACCATTTATAATAGCAAAAAGAGTTGGTAAACCATGGTCCATGGGATAAATCTAGCCAGTACCTATTTTTGTAAGTAAAGTTTTATTGGAACATAGTCATGTCCATCTGTTTACATATTGTCTATGACTGATTTCACATTTCAGCTGCAGAGTTGAATAGTTACAACAGAGATTGTATGGCTCACAAATCCTAAAATGTTTACTATCTTTACAGAAAAAGGTTGCCAACCTATCCTATAAGATATTTAGAAATCAACATAAAAGTATGCATAATACCTTATGAAGAAGTTTGTTAAACTCCATTAAAAAACATTTGAGTAAAAGATATATCATGTATAGGATGGCATGATTTATCGTTGTTAATTCTTCCCTAAGGAATCTATACATTCAATGCAATTATAATCAAATTCTTATCTGAATTTTGAGGAACTTGAAAAATTCAGTTTAAATTTATGATAAAGGAATAAATGGCCACGAATACCTAAAGGTAAAAAGAAACAAAGACGGGAGACAAATTACCAGATGTTATTGACATAGGAAAAACCATAAAATAAAAATAATATGTAATGAACGCAGGAACAAATAGACTAGTGGTATATACTAGAAGGTTCAGAAATATCATAAACATGTACTTTTCTGTGTGTGTATGTGTCTGTGTGTGTGGTGTGTGTGTGTGTGTGTATGTAAACTTGATAGCTTTGTACCACAAAGCAACAGGAAAAGGAAAAATTGTTTAGAAAATGGCATTGGAAAAATTTGCTCAGCATATGTGGAGAAATAAAGTTGGATTTCTACCTTATACCATATACAAAGGTGAATTTCAGATGGATTAAAAATATAAATGTAAAAGGTAAAACTAAAAACCTAATGCTAAAACCTGTAAGAATAGCTTCATGACCTCTGGGGCAGAGAAAATTTTCTTAAACCAAACCTGAAAGGCACCAATTACAAAGTAAAGATTTAATAGGTTTGATTACATCAAATGGCATATTTTTGTTCAATGGAAGACACCACTTAAAAATGTAACAGAAGGGCTTCCCTGGTGGCGCAGTGGTTGAGAGTCCGCCTGTCGATGCAGGGGAGACGGGTTCGTGCCCTGGTCCGGGAAAATCCCACATGCCGCAGAGCAGCTGGGCCCGTGAGCCATGGCCGCTGGGCCTGCGCGTCCGGAGCCTGTGCTCCGCAACGGGAGAGGCCACAACAGTGAGAGGCCCGCGCAAAAGAAAAAAAAAAAAAAGTATATATCCTACAATCTAGTGACTCCAATCTAGTCTTTACCTCAGAGACTTCTTGCAAAGATCTGTAAAGAAACATGTGCAGGGATGTTCGTAGATGCATTGTCTACTCTGAGAAGTTGGAGGTAACCTAGTGGTCTCTCAGTAGAATGTATAAATAAAATGTATATGCTCTGCAACTCTCTGCAAAATGCAGAAGCAATAAACTTAATATGTATACAGCAGCATGTGTGGATACCAAAACATAGCATTAAGTAAGAAATGTTGGGAACAGGACATCCCTGGTGGTCCAGTGGTTAAGACAACGCGCTTCCAACGCAGGGGGCACGGGTTTGATCCCTGGTCAGGGAACTAAGATCCCACATGATGCGTGACACAGCCAAACAAAAGAATATTGGGAACATAATATGATTTATTACATAATACCATTTCTATAAATTAAAAATATATGGATTGGGATTGACATATACACACTACTATATATAAAATAGATACTAATAAAAACCTACTGTGTAGCACAGGGAACTCTACTAAATGCTCTGTAATGACCTATATGGGAAAAGAATCTAAAAAAGAGTGGATATATGTATATGTATAACTGATTCACTTTGCTGTACAGCAGAAACTAAGACAACATTGTAGATCAACTATACTGCAATAAAAATTAATTAAAAAATAAAGCAAAACAAAATAAAAACTAAACCAAAAAAACTCAAAAATATACACATAGAAAATAACATTAAACTTTTATAAGAATAAATATATATGTAAGGATATATATCAGATACATTTGATTGGATACTTGAAGGGTGGAGGGAGGAAAATAGAAACATGGACGTTTAGAAGGAGGAGGGGGAGTGAAAGTAGTACAATAAAATTTGCTAAAGAGCCTTTCATCAGCTGATGACAATATTCTGTGAACCTAAGAGTGGAATAAACTTTGTGCATTCCAGGTTAAAAAAAAAAAGTAATGATGAACTTTTAGCCAAATTTTAAAATAATGAGATTAGCAGTGTTCATAAAATGTGCATTTGTTATTTAAAATTCATCAACCTTGTATGTACTTACAGAATTTCTCTTCTTTTGTGGCTATTTCCTAGCTCAGTCAGAAAGCTGTGTTTATGGGCATTTTGGAGGAATTGAAGGTTGAGAGGGTTTTGCTCTGCTGTTGCTCAGAATGTCATGTCTGACCAGGCTATCTGCTTGGCTATCAGCAACTATCAGCTATTAGTCCTCCGGTGAATCAGAATTCTACAGGATGTGGATTAGCATTTAAATGTAATAGGATCATACCCAACACTGCTCTGGATGAGATGCCGAAGCTATTTATTCCCTTAGTAACCAGCTCAGACTTGTATCACTGTAACTGAGAATTTCTTTTTATTCCTAATGGTTCTAGCATGGCACTAGGCACACGTTAGATATTTTTTCGAATATTGAAAAATACTAGTTAAATGAGTAAGTAAAAGCAAAAAAAAAATCAGGCCCTTGCCTCAAATGAGATTTAAAATTTTTTACCACTAAAGCATACAATAATTGCAAACTTTGGAAAACTTGAAAAATATATTTAACGAACGAGCCTTCCCTTTCTTAGATTAAGAAAACTCTCTTTGGCCCTATGGGGTCCATCCATCTCCTTATTTAGTGACTGGTAATACATAAGATGATGGTTTAAGCTTAAGTGCAAGGGCTAGAATTTTTAGACTGAATAAGAGATCTCAGCTAATCCAAGGACACAATGATGAGGGAATACGGGAAGAGTCATGAGCAAACAAGGACTGGAAGAGTTCTGTGAGAGCTATTGAACAAGAGGGGAGTTGGCCTGGGCATTCAACCTTGGCTAGGAGAAGGCAGCTGCTCCTTCCCAGTATAGAAGGTCAAGTGGAACTCGGGCCGATGTAACTAGCATTTTTGAGAAAATCTATGAGCTAAGTGCTTTTCAGCTGTTATCTTCCTTAATCCTTACAACCTTATGAGGTGACCGAGGCAGCTATTCCGGTCTTCATTTCAGATGGGATAGCTGAAGGCTCAGAGATCTGAAGGATCTTGCTAAGGTCAGGTCAATGGTAGAAGTAATACATGAACTCACATTTTTTTTTTTTGCCCTCGAAAGCAGGGGCTATTTCCATAATATCACAGACTGTTCTTTAGCTTAAGCTGAGAGTGAAGGCAGACCAAGGAGAAAATATAAAATGTTAATACCCAAAGGAGAAAGATTTGAGTTCAAATGGGCTGGCCTCAGGTAATGGGAAGTGATGATGCCTTAAGTAATGTTTATTTACTAAATTGGACTAACATTGACCTTGTGTCTACTGTATGTACCTAGAGCTGTCTGCCTGGGCATAATTTTTAACATTTACCAATCATCAAAAACTTTTACAGTGTGTGTTATGTATAGGAATACTCTACTAGTTACTGGGCTAGGGGTGGGGTAAGGATTCAAAGAAACATTCCTCACTCTCAAGAAGTTTGGAAAGTAACTAGAAAGACAGGACAGATAAAAAGTGGACAATACAAGACATAAGGGTGGAACCAACAAGTGTTATCAGAATACAGATGCAAGGATGATAACTACAGAGTGGTTTAGGAAGGGAAAATTTCAAGGAGATAGTGAGATTTAAGAGAGGACATAACAATGACAAAGGTTCAGATCAGTGGTTCTCAAAGTATGGTCAGAAGACCCCTGGGGGTCCCAGACAGCCTTTCAAAAAGTCTGCAAAATCTAAAGTGTTTTTATAACAATATAAGACTTTGCCTTCTTTGCTGAGTTGACCGTAGTATTGATAATGCAAAAAAAAAAATGCTGGTAAAACTTCAGTGGCACCAAACTGTATAGGTAGTAGTATATAGATATTCTTTACTGTTCACGCTCATGGTTTAAACAAATTGCCAATTTCACTTAAGAATATTCTCGATGAAACAACAAAATAATTTTATTAACTCTCAGCTCTAGAGTACAGGTCTTTTTAATATGCTGTGTGATAAAGTGGGAAGTATACAAAAAGCACTTTTGCTGTGTTTTGAAGGATGACTGGCTTCCAAAAAAGTACTTTGTGATTGAGTTGCAACTTGAAATAGCTGCTTTTTCTTCACAGGACAACATTTTTTCTTGAAAGAATGACAAACAGACAAAGTGTGGCTGTTCAGGCCTAGATATCTGGCAGACATTTTCCTGAAACTGAAGGAAGTCAGCCTGTCACTTCAAGGAAAACAACTGGCAGTATTTGTTGGCAAAAATAAAATTGGAGATTTCAAGTGAAAAATTCGAATTTTGGCAAAACATATCCACCACCATAAGCTTGACAGCTTCCCAATACTTGATGAGTTTTCTGATGAGATAGGTGATGATATTAATGATTGCAACATATATATATCATATACCATATATATTATATATAAATAAAATGATGAAATGGGCCAAAATTTGAAAGATTTGCATAACTCAGTATCTCTGAAATGCATTCAATGTGCAAGATAGACCAACCATTTTTAATGTAACAGTATGGAAAGCTTCATGATATGATTTTCGATTTCACATTGCAGCTATCTTTAAAAAAAAACAAAAAGTACTGCTTGAAGGATTTTGGTGCAGCATCCGAGACAAATATCAAAATACCTTTTCCTTTTCTAAATACATATTTGCAATGAAGTAGGATTTTCTTCATATACTCCAACCAAAACAAATAAAGCAATAGATTGAATGCAGAAGCAGGCAGGAACATCCCAATATCTTCTATGAAGCCAGACATCAGAGATATTTGCAAAAGTGTAAAACAATGCTACTACTTTCACTAATTTTTTTGTTTTTGAAAATAGTTATTTTTCATAAAAGTATATTGGTTAATATACTTGTTCATGTGTAATGAGGTTACTATTTAATATTTTAGTTGAATTTGTAAATATGAATTAAAGATGGCTTTCTCACCATTAGCTTCTTTTTTTAATTAATTAATTAAATTTATTTAATACACATAGAGCTAATTCAAGTAATCTCCTTTTTCTTGAGTGAGCTTTGGAATATATACATTATGTATAAGGAATGAAAAAAGAATATCACTAGAGATCTACATCAGAAGGATTAAGAGAATATAATAAACAACTTTATGCTAAAAAATTTGATTAATTTCTTGAAATGGGCAAATTCCTTGAAGACAAAAACTCACCATTAGCTTCTAATATGATAAATATTAATAGGTACAACCCATATAAAAATGAACTCTTTGGGTTTCTTGGTAATTTTTGAGAGTGTACAGGAATACTGAAACCAAACCCTTTGAGAACCACAGGCTTATATATACGTGTGTGTATTTCATGTTGTCTTCCTTTTCTTTTAAGTTAGGTTTAATGAGGTATAACTTACATAGAGTAAAATGCACCCATTTTTGTGTACAGTTATGAGTCTTCACAAATGCAGCGTAGAGTCATGGGTCCACCACCATATTCAAGTCCTAGAACATTTCCATCATCTCAAAAAGTTCCCTCGTGCCCATTTTTATGCCCCGACTCCAGTCCTTGGCAACCACCAGACTGTTTTCTGTTTCTATACAAGGATACCTTGGAGATATTGTGCATTTTGTTCTAGACAATCACAATAAAGCAAGTCACATGAATTTTTTTGGTTTCCCCAGGGGCATATAAAAGTTATGTTTACATTATACTGTAGTCTACTAAGTGTGCAATAGCATTATGTCTAAAAAAACAAAGTATTTACCTAATTAAAAATACTTATTGCTGAAAAACGCTAACCATTATCTGAGCCTTCAGTGAGTTGTAGTAGTGACATCAAAGATCATTGATCACAGATCACCATAATAAATATAACTATAACAAAAAGTTTGAAATATTGTGAGAGTTACCAACATATGACAAAGACATAAAATGAGCAAATGCTTGTTGGAAAAAATGGCACTGATAGACTTGCTCGATGCAGGGTTGCCACAAACCTACAGTCTGTAAAAAACTCAGTTATCTGTGAAGCGTGGTAGGGCGAAGCACAATAAAACAAGGTATGCCTGTAGTTGTATCTTTTCCATAATGTCAAATAAATGGAATCATACAGTACATGGCATTTTGAGTCTGGTTTCTTTCACTGGGCATAATGCATTTCCAATTCATTCACGTTGTGGGTTTTGTGGGTTGTTCCTTTTTATTGCTGAGTAGTAGTTCATTGCATGGACCACAATTTGTTTATCCATTCACCAGTTAAGGATGTTAGGGTTGTTTCCAGCTTTGGGCAATTATGAATAAACATTCACATAAAAGTCTTTGTGTGAATGTAAGTTTTCATTTCTTTTGGGTAAATACCTAAGATTTTAACTCTGTGAGATGGGTTAGGTATTTGAAGACACAAAGAAGAACATTCTAGATAGAGGGAAAGTATGGGCAAGCTACCCTGCCTTTTGACCCCATTTGTTCTCTTTTGTGGATATTTCACAGCTGAAATATCTCTATTTTATTTGTCTCTTCCACAAGTGCCCACCATTTACTAAGTTCACATGTAAGAGATGTCGCAGCTACATTGCTGCCGTTGCTCGTAATGCAAGATTCTACACAGCACTTCTCGGATCTGGTAAATAGACCAGTTTAATTGTTGCAAAAGACTTGTGGAGTACTGGGAGGAGATCCTGCAAAGATAGTTTGGAGCCAGTTTGCGGAGAGTGCTCAGTGCTTTGTGACCGCCTGGAGGGGTGGGATAGGGAAGGTGGGAGGGAGACGCAAGAGGGAGGGGATATGGGGATATATGTACACATATAGCTGATTCACTTTGTTATACAGCAGAAACTAACACAACTTTGTAAAGCAATTATACTCCAATAAAGATGTTAAAAAAATTTTAAAATAAATAAAAAACACATGCACAAGGAAGCAACAAAGTTTGAAGTACAGACAAGAAGTTGAAGAAAACATGAATTCTTAAGGAAAAAAAGTTCGGACTGGACGTGACCATTTCCCCAGCGGTATTTTACGTAAAAGAGTTTTGTGGGTTGGCAAAGTTCAGGACATGCTGCTGTCTTTATCTTTCTTTTAGAGATTGATTAGGCGAATTCAGGAATTGAAGGCTCTGACAAGTACTGCCATGAAGCAACCTGTTTCAATTTATTTGATCCAGGATTTCCAAGACTTAATTATGCCCAAAACCATTTTCTCAGGTGACCTCTATCTCATCCCCTTCACTCGGTGAAATGGTGGACTAGACTTCTGCTAATTGAACAGTAATTCTCCTCAGGTTGCTTCTGAGAGTAGGATCCAGGCCTCATTTGTCGGTGGGTTCCTAGAAGTGGCCGAGGGGGCCAGCTGGGCTCTGGTGGCTGTGTTTTCTCTCCTTCGTCAATGGGATAAAACAGAGCAGCGAAACACGACAATTCTCACCACACAGGCTAACATTCCCGTTCTGACTCATTTCCCTTACGCTTTTGCAAGCTGCGGAAGCCAAAAAGAGCCGCGCTTACAAAGCAGAGGAAGGCGCCTTCTCCACGTTTCATGTGAAGCCTAGTGCAAGCGTGTCGCCCTTACAGGGAGCACCTGCTTCCCGTCCCGCGGCCCTGCGGCTCCGCCCACTCTCCCAGCTGGTCCCCCGCTCCCAGCACAGGAACTGCTCAGGGGAGTGTGATGAAGATTGGCCTCAGCCCCCAAACCGCCTCCTACCTCCTCCCAACCCCTTTGGCTATTGTTTGGATGGAGGTGGTGATTGAATTACCAAAGCTGTTAAAATCAGAAATGGAGCGCACGGAAAGCAACTCAGAACCCTAAGAGGCAACTTCCTTTGCTCTCTACTCTGGAGCAAAAATGTGAGCTGCACTTAAGTGGTACCTGGTGATTACAGTATTAGGGCAGATTTGCTCCTCGATGCCTGTCACCCACCGCTGGAAAGAGACCTCAGCGGGGGAGGGACAATGCACAGCCCTGTAATTATGATGCTAATTCCCCAAAGGTCAGAACTCCTTAATCAAACGTTAATCAAACCATTTTGTAAATGATGATGATTCCATCCAGGGTGGGAGGTAGATCAGCCAGGGGCTGAGCCCTGAGTCCTCTTGAACCAGAATGGATTTTGAGGATAAGTGTTGGTAAAAGCAAATAGCTTTACTCAGGAAGAGAACAAATCAGTAGCAGGGTTTTTTTTTGTTGCTGTCGTTACCGTTTTTAAGTTCAAAACAATCATATCTTCTATGTCTTTTTACCTTGAATAACCATGTCAGAGGACCAGTTAAAGGATGAGAGTCCAAATATGCAGACATCCCTCCTCTCCCCCGCCCCCATTATCCTTTCTAAGCACATTCCTTTATAATAGCACTTAGATTTTCAAAGCCCACTTCAGTTTATGGAACCCATCCATCTGCATTGTCTTGTTCGCTCTTTGCAGCAATCTCAAAGCCAGGCTTAATCCATTACAGAGGTGAGAAAACTGAGACTCAGAGATTCAGTTGTTTTCCTTCAGCTGGCACAATAGCAGAGGGAAGACGCAAACCTAAATCTTTTGTTCCAAAATGCAGTGCTTTTTGTGCACACATAGCTTCTATTAGAGGAGATCTTGGATTCTTGGATTCCTGAGCCATCTGGGCCCCTTATTTAGTAACCAGTGTTCCTCCCGACTGTGCCCCAAATAAGAATTCAGGAGCTGACTTTTTTTTTTTTAATTCATTTATTTATTTATTTATGTAAGAACACTTAACATGATATCTACCCTTTTTGTTTTTAACATCTTTATTGGAGTATAATTGCTTTACAATGGTGTGTTAGTTTCTGCTTTATAACAAAGTGAATCAGTTATACATATACATATGTCCCCGTATCTCTTCCCTCTTGCGTCTCCCTCCCTCCCACCCTCCCTATCCCACCTCTCTAGGTGGTCACAAAGCACTGAGCTGATCTCCCTGTGCTATGCAGCTGTTTCCCAGTAGCTGTCTATTTTACATTTGGTAGTATTTATAAGTCCATGCCACTCTCTCACTTTGTCCCAGCTTACCCTTCCCCCTCCCCATGTCCTCAAGTCCATTCTCTACGTCTGCGTCTTTATTCCTGTCCTGCCCCTAGGTTCTTCAGAACCTTTTTTTTTTATTTTTTAGATTCCATATATATGTGTTAGCATATGGTATTTGTTTTTCTCTTTCTGATTTACTTCACTCTCTATGACAGACTCTAGGTCCATCCACCTCACTACAAATAACTCAATTTCGTTTCTTTTTATGGCTGAGTAATATTCCATTGTATATATGTGCCACATCTTCTTTATCCATTCATCTGCTGATGGACACTTAGGTTGCTTCCATGTCCTGACTATTGTAAATAGAGCTGCAATGAACATTTTGGTACATGACTCTTTTTGAATTATGGTTTTCTCAGGGTATATGCCCAGTACTGGGATTGCTGGGTCATATGGTAGTTCTATTTGTAGTTTTTTAAGGAACCTCCGTACTGTTCTCCATAGTGGCTGTATCAATTTACATTCCCACCAGCAGTGCAAGAGGGTTCCCTTTTCCAGGAGCTGACTTTTGATGGCTAAGGTTCTTCCTTGCAAACCTCCCAGTTACAAATAAATAAACTATAAAAACAAACAAAAAATTTCTCCAGTTTCTGGGTCTATAGAAATACATTTAAAACACACATACACACACAGGGTTTCTTTCATATTGAAAAGTATGCATATTTGTAGACTGGCCCCATGAAAAAGCATGATCTTATTCCCTAGATCCCTTATGTCTCATTACACTTTTTAAGGCTTTAACTTTGGCCCATATCATTTTTTTAAGCATTGCTGATCAGCTGAGGTCAAGCTAGTGGTCAGCTTCTAGAAGGTCTCCTTATGCAACTGGCCTTGGTCATCCTTCTGGGCAAAGTGGGTTTCTTTGTGGTCCTGTGTTGTGGGCACCAGTCTGCAAACTCCAGGCAGAGCACATTGGCAAACAGCTTCCTCTTCCAATCCTCATTTTCTCTCCTTCCCAGCCTGTGAGCTCCCCAAAATGTGATTGATCCATCTATTGATCGCCTCCTGCTATACTGAGGGTGAGATGGATAGCAGTCGGTGCCAGGCCGCCGATGTGACCGGACTGCTAAGGCGAGGCGAGAAGAGACAAGTGCTAGCAGGGGCTTTCCAGCCCTGCAGATGGAGAAGTCATCAATAGCCTCGCTTCCCACAAGCCTTGCGGAATGAACCCGCTCATCAAAATGCAGCTGATTTTTTCTCGAATGAATTATAATGTATATTCCCTGCTATCTCGATTGGCTTCACAAAGGTCTAATAAAAGTTTATGGGTAAAAGGAAAGTAGAAGATGGAAAAAAAAAAGTAACCAGACAGAAACCTCCTGGAAATAGAGCCAAACAAGAATGTGCTGCTTTGATTGAAGCAGTCCAGGCAGATGTAATGGATGACCATGTGCATGCCAACCAAAGGGATTAGAAGAATAAGAAGGCATTTATCTGATATTCAGAGGTACTGCGGTGGGGGGAAGGTAGGGGAAGATAAGCCCAGGGGATAGGCAAAGACTCTAGAGAGAAAACTTTCTTCTACCTGCCAACGAGGAGGGTGAAGTGAAAAATATGGGCACCGAACTCATTCCCAAGGGGAGTTTTGGTCAGTAAAATGAGGAAAGATAATTTGTCAGAAAATGGTCAGAAAAGCTTTTTTTCCCTCTTCTCTTCTGCCCAAGAGAAAGCAAACATGCCTGTCCTCAGCCTAAGATGCCACATTGTCTTTCCTATTGCCTCATATGTTTGGAAGAAACCCTGGTCCACAAAGTCACACACTCTTCATTTCAGCAAGTCCTATCTGAAGCAGGAAGTCACCTGGGATGCCGCAGCAACTTCCATTTCCTGTGGAATTGATTTGCAATGCACCCAAGCCCAAAACAAATAAGTGGAAAAGTTCATCAGTGGTTTAAAACCCAGTGGCCCTTCTGCCTCAGGGAGAGTGGCAGTGTAAGGGTTTTTTTGTTTTTAAATTTATTTATTTATTATTTTTATTTTTGGCTGAGTTGGGTCTTTGTTGCTGCGTGAGGGCTTTCTCTGGTTGCAGCGAGCAGGGGCTACTCTTCGTTGCGGTGCATGGGCTTCTCAGGCTCTAGGCGTGTGGGCTTCAGTAGTTGTGGCACACGAGCTCTAGAACACAGGCTCAGTAGTTGTGGCACACGGGCTTAGTTGCTCTGTGGCATGTGGGATCTTCCCAGGCCAGGGCTCGAACCCGTGTCCCCTGCATTGGCAGACGGATTCTTAACCACTGTGCCACCAGGGAAGCCCCTAGTGTAAGTTTTAAGACAGCCAGACGTAGCTCTCATGTCTCTGACTAATGTTAGCTTTCCTGCTTGCCTGTTCCAAAGGATACCTACAGACATCTGGGAGAGATAACCAGATTTGAGGAAGGACAAAAGAAAGGCCACAAGTGTAAAAACTGCTAAAATGAAACTAAGAACAGAAAATAAGTCAACTACAAAAAATTTTAATAAAAACTAATTAGTCTGACGTATATAGTATTTCTATGTAAGTTAGGTATAAAGAATCTAATATATTTTAAGCACCTACCTAAATGTTAGTTTTTTGCTTGGGGCTGGATGTTCCACAGTGATCAAGGCACAGACCTTGCACTCAAAAAATTTGTAACTTGCAGGGGAAGAGACCATTAGAATACAGGACCAAAATTCTATAGGAAGGTTTTCAGCTCAGGATGGGGTGGGAATTTAACCACGTCACCAATCTGAGTCTGGGTGACTCTTTCTTAGGGTTCCTGGAAGAAATGATGCATGAACTGAAACCTGACAAATGGATAGGAGTTTGCCTTATTACAAAAGAAGCAGATGGAAGAGAGGTAGGAGCATGGGTGGGGAAAACAGAAGATCATTCTAGACTGAAGGACCATCATCACACAGGCCTGGAGGTGAGGGATCAGGGCAATAAACTACTAAACATGACCAGAGCTTAGTGTGTGAGGAAGACAGTGACAAGCCATGAGACTGGGAGTCAAATCAGGACCCTGTAGAAAGTGTTAAAGGATTTGGACTTAATTCTGAGGGCAATTACAGAGCCACAGATGGGTTTAAATAGAATAGTGGTATGATCAGGGCTGACAGTGTAGGGAATGGGTTGGAAAAGGACAACACTAGAAGCAGGGACCAATTAAGAAAGGACTGTCCTAATCAGAGCAGGTGGCCTGATCTCAGGTGTGGGCCATGGGGATGGGGTGGAGGAGAGGGAGGAAACCATGGTGAGTCTCAGGGAGGAACTGTGTCCATTGAGAATTTATCTAGAGAATGTATACCTTCTAAATGGGCTCTAAGAAGAGCCCAGCACTTCTTAGATGCCCAATAAATGGTTAACCAAAAATGTAAGTGAACATTTGCTCCTTCCAGTGGGTTCTGTGAGTGGGACAACTCCAGGAGACAAGAAAACAATAGACATGTTAAGTTTATATTCTACTGGTAGAATAGTTCCAGAATATAAAAGGAAAATCTATGCAAAATTCAAGGGAAAAATGGAGTCACAGGCCACATGTGAAGGCCTGGCCATGCCATCCTGACTCAGAGTCACTTTAGGCAGGTTGCTCTCTCAACCACCAGCCAATGAAGGCAAAGTTGCACGTGTTGGTGATGAGCAAATCAGTTCCCACAAAACCAGTGTTGCAATATTTTGCTTGGCATCCAAGGTCACATTGGACTAGAGGAGAATGTGATTTGGAAATAGGCTGAGATTTAATAAATGCAACAGGCTGTAAGAAACACTAGTGTTTCCAAATACTAAGTATAGTCTCTGACAGAAATATTATTTCTTAGTGTCTTTGTTAATAAATTGGAAAGAGGGATTCTCTTATTGGTGCAAATCACAGATGCTTCTAAATTAGGCAACATTGTCAACACCCAGCAGATCACAATGTCCCTAAAGAGGTTAGAAAGGAGGGGCAGGAAATAATAAAACAAGGTTAAATTTGGCTGCATGGAAACTACATCTGGTGAAAGATAATTCAGAAAGCAGATATTCATTGGGCCAAAGAAATCTGGACCACACTGGTGCCAAAGGAGACCCAGGTGTACACCGGATGGCAGATGAGGTGAGGGTTTAAAATACGCTACGGCAGCCCAAAGCCTCTTTGTTCCTGGCCTGTCTCATCTGATCAAGAAAACTGATAAAGGACTGTTCTGCCTTAGCCTTCCATGTTTTCAGGCCGTTCACAAAGAAAATTCAGTCCATTCACTGCTTTGGTTTTAGTTACTGAGATAAAGCAAAAATCATCTACTAGAACTATAAAGCCTCTACCGTTATCTCAAGTTCATGGCCAGTGCTCTTCAGTTAAAGAGATAAAGCCATGGTAGTTTGCATATAGGAGCTTCATTTATAGTAGCTCATGATATGTTGCCAATACTCTTTCATTATTCTCCATGATTGTCTCTTTGTAATGGCCGTTCAGGTAAGCGGCTGGCCACTCATATCGTCCACCTCTGTTTTACAGATTAAGCAGCTGAGGCATGGTTGCCAAGGGCGTTCAAGAATGTCAGTTATTGGTCTCTTCGTCTGGTGTTTTGTCCATTACAGGGACATGTTCTTTCTAAATAATTTAGGGTTTGAGAGGCTTGATCTGGAACTAGAAAGTTGTCATCAACGCCACCACAGCTCTAAGTGGGCATTATTGGATGACTCAATGAGCAGGTGAAGTATGTGGCTTAAAGTACTAAATCTTTTAAATTAATTGATACATAAATTTCAAACAGTCTTCATGGTAAAATTCAGAACTTTGGACACTCCTTAGTTTAAGCTTCATTATTAAACTACTTTGAATTATAAAAGGAAATATAGGTAGGAAATGATCACAGTAATTTCAGTGTTAAAGATGTCTTAAGGTCTATATCAAGTTTAGCTAAAAACCTTGACAGAAAGAAAGGCAGGAAATGGAAGTAAACACTACAATTGCAAAGGAAATTATTTCATTATTTCCTTAATTTACCTTCATGACTTATCGATCACGCTCAGAGGATGTAAATGTTCCTAGAGCAAAAGCAGATGATTTCACCCAATTATCAGGGCTCAAAATGAAACACACCCATTGGCCATGGACAAGTTTGGGCAGAGTTCCAGGGCTGTTACTGACGTGCACGCTCAAAGGATCTCCCCAGAACTGAAATTGCATGTTGACCTTGACTAGAATCTGGGTACCGTGGTTTTGGAGCTTAGTTTGTAGTCAGATTCATTTCAGTCATATTATCTAAGTGGCGACTCATTATTGCAATTCAAGTAAGGGATAGTTTGTGGCTTGGGTTTTAGTGAAGGACAGTAAATTTTACAGCGTATGTAATTTGGAACACGTCTGTGTTCAGCCCATATGTGGAGATCTGCCCGGGCGCTTATTATTATGCTTATCTGCAAATGACCAGATGGCTTTGCCCAAATGTAGAGAACCATTTAGTGCCATTTTAAACCATTAAGGCTATTAGCTCTGACTTGAGATAATCCTTTGCCCAAAGGGAACTAGTTTTGCTGTCCTTCAAAGTCATCAAATGTAATTAAATGCCATATTGAGGAGTAGGCTTTAATGGACTAAGCAGACAGCACTATCAAACAGTCCTGAGTCAACCAAAGCAGAGGAAATGTAGGAATAGATCAGAAAGATGGTGTATCAGGCAAGGTATTGGCTTAGCTTCTGTAACAAAGAATCCCTAAGTACAATGACTCAAAAAAGGTAATCCATTTCCCTTTGAGGCAAAAATCAGAGGTGGGTGGGTGGTCCAAGATAGGCAGCTTATTTCTTAAGATCAACCAGAGACCCATATTCCTTCTGTCTCATTGCTCTGACATCTATTATGGTATTTTCCTCACCTACATGGCTGAAGCTATCTCACCAATGCAACTACATTCCAGTGCAGCTATGTGGGGAAAAGAGAAAGAGGAGAGCAAGCAATTTTATTTTAAGGAATTAATGGTAAAAATGTATATATCACTTCTGTTTACAATTCCACTGGTGTGAACTTAGTTATTTCATCACCACTAACTGTAAGGGAGGCTGGAAAATATAGTCTTCAATTGGCCATGTGTTCTGCAAAAACCCAGTGGGGTGGCAAGTTTTACTTCCAAAAAGAAGAATGGAAGAATGGGTACTGAAGCTCTAGTCTCTGCCACAGATGGTACTGTTCCAGAAGCTATAAAGCCAGAAATAAAAATTGGGCAATTACCATTATAAGGAGTAAGGAACTACGAGGAAGTTCGCAGCTAAGAAAGGATGGTATCTGGTCAATGCACATGAGTAGGACCAAAGATTATACTGTGTCCTAGAAACTGCAAGTTTCTTTGTGTATATTAGATCATTTAAGTGTCACAGCAACTCTGTGAAATTGTGTGTTAGTTCAGAGCCTCCAAGAAGAAGATACCGAGACAATTAAACATGGAAGACATTTATTAGGGGAAATATCTGTGAGAGAAAATGAGAAGGGCATAAGTGGAGGCTGGGAGAGCACATCTGACACTGAATGAAGAAGAGAAGGAAGCATAGAAGGTTGGGTCAAAGCACTTTAGACTGCAGTGCAGCTCTAGGGAGAGTTTGGAAAGTCTGTCGGGAAGTCCCTGTACCAAATTTGCCCATCAAAGGAGACCCATGCCTTCCACGTCTTGCATTTGACCTACATCAGCCATGTCTCGCTGTGCTCAGTCACTGGCTGGGAGAAGCCCATGTGAAGTGTGGCTTCGATGTGAAGGTGGTGACTTCAGAGAGCAGAGGCTGGGGCCATAGGTCAATTGTAGTCGCTGCAGCTGGAGATCTGAAAGGCACATTTTTGTGTCTGCCATGAGAGGTATTGCTTTTTTTCTTTCTCTCTCTTTTTTTTAAGAAACAAGGTTAAGATATATGTCCAAATTTGATAGCTGATATATGGCTTAGATGAAATTGAGTGCACAGCCTATCTTTAAACTAGTCAATACACATGCCGTCTCCTGAGCTTATTGGGAGCACATAGTGAATGGTTTTCAGATGTCAGATCAAAATGACCAGAGGACAGAAGTGTACATCATGCCCCCAAGCCAACTCCTCCCTCAGGCTGCCTACTGATGGAGAAACCAAGGCCAGAGCCTGTTCCTGAAAACGGGAAATGAGGGTGGGAGGGCTTCACAGAGGAGCTTGTCATTTACGCATGATCCCTCCACCTCTTGCCTGAAGTAGATTTTGGAGACAAACCCAGAGCACAAGGCTAAGCCCTAAGCCTTTGGCTCAATCTCTTGTCGTTTTTAGGCTCCCATTGCACCCTGAGCCCCTCCTAAAATGAGTTCCCTGGCCTTTGAACACTGGAGGGTGACAGGATCCAGCAGAAATGTAGACTAGTTCTTTCAATCAAATGAAGCAGGTTGGGCCTAACCCAGCCTATGCCCCATGTGAACTGGATAAAGGTACCCCCTGGGGGAAGATGCAGAAGCTCCAGGGTGAATGGCTTGGGCAAGCAGAGGGCAGGCTGAGTTTCAACTTCTATTCACCCCCTCCATCAAGATAGGTAGGGCTGGGCTTCCCTGGTGGCGCAGTGGTTGAGAATCCTCCTACTGATGCAGGGGACACGGGTTCCTGCCCCGGTCCGGGAAGATCCCACATGCTGCGGAGCGGCTGGGCCCGTGAGCCATGGCCGCTGAGCCTGCGCGTCCGGAGCCTGTGCTCCGCAACGGGAGAGGCCACAACAGTGAGAGGCCCGCGTACCGCCAAAAAAAAAAAAAAAAAAAAAAGATATGTAGGGCACAACTATACCTAGTGACTCTGCTTAGGGCCCTGTGATCTGTCAGGCTTAGAAGCCAACAGAAACCCCCAGACTCTTAACATGGAAACAAGTCCCGGGAACTTCCAGGGCCAGAGTGCCCATCGTAAGCTGTGCCGTGTGCCTGAGAATCCGTCCCTCTGATTCTTCCCCAGGGTGAACCCTGTTTCCTTCCTGCCTTGCAGCCATCTGGGTTCCTCTCACCCAACAGCCAGCTCCTCAATCCTGTCTCTACTTCCTGGTTGGCTGAAGAAACTTCAGACCCTGCTCTCAAGAGCTCAGTCTAGTGAGAGATCTGCTGTAACAGAGGTTTGCTTGCACAGGTTGTATAGAGAAGGGATGATGTCATTATGCCTGAGGGAGTCCTGGGAGGTCCCAGTGAAAGATGAATCTAAATGAACTCAGTGAGGAAATGAAAGGTCAGCCTAGGGAGAGAGAACAGCATGTGCAAAGGCCCAGAGGTACACAAAGCTGTGTGGTAGAAGCTCAGGCTACGTGGTTAAAGCAGGGGAGATGGGAGACAAGGCTGGAGAGATAGAGAGAGGAGCAAGGTCCTGAAGGGGTTTGATAAGGAATTTGGACCTTATCTTAGAGGTGCTGGGCAGGGAGAGGGTATGCCAAGATTGTATAGAAAAAATGGCTCTGCTTTGTCCTCTTTGTCTGAATCCTTTGCTGCTTGGACCACCTGGTCCTACTTAGCACTCTAGGGAGATAAGTTTAGCATGCTGGAACAAGGGTAGAGGTCTCGATCCTGAAGAAAGACTGCCTGTCCTTGAACATCTCAACTTCTGTGGGAGTAGATCTGTAGGTTATTTAACCTGAGTGCAGGTAACATTGGAGCCACTGCTAAAAGCCATCCTCTACTCTCATTGGTTTTAAATGAGTCTCATGGGGTCTCTTAATTTCAAAAGAGCCTTGTCCAGCAATATGTAATGTTAGAACAAGAAGACTTTAATTTCCATAGTTTTTTATTGTTTGCAAAGTAGTTTAATATCTATTAGCTCATATAATCCTTACAGTGATATTGTGATAATATTAACTGCTACTACAGCAGTAACTACTGTACCACTGTACCACTATTGTAGTAGTAGTTAATATTACCTACTCCCACTCGACAGAGACAGAAACTGAGAAAAATTGGTTAAATGTTATGTCCCAATGTCACAAATAAGTAAAAGGACTAGTTTCGAGCAGAAACTTGAAAACAGGTCTTTTTGATTGCAAATGCAATGTTTGCCATGTATATTAGCCGGGGTTTTTTAGGGAAACAGAGACAATAGGATACACAGAGACGTATTTAAGGGGAGATTTATTATAGGAATTGGCTCATGTGGTTATGGAAGCTATGATCTTCTCCGTGGAAGCTGGAAAACCAGGAAAGCTGGGGGTAAATTCAGTCTGAGTCTGAAAGCCTGAAAACCAGGAGTTTTGATGTCCAAGGGCAGGAGAAGATGGACATCTTAACTCAAGAGAAAGAGAATTAGCCCTTCCTTAGCCTATTTGTTCTGTTCAAACCCTCCAGTCCACAAAATGGCTAATGCCCACCCACACTGGTGACAGCAGATCTTCTTTACTCAGTGTACTGAATCAAATGCTAATCTCTTCTGGAAACACCCACGCAGACACACTCAGAAATAATTTTTTACCGACTATCTGGGCATCCCAGAGCCCAGTCAAGTTGATGCATTACATTAACCATCATACCATCATTAGAGAATGCTGTCTATAAAGCTGTTTATTTATATTCTAATTCATTCCACTTCGGGCTTAAGTCTCTTTAAAAATACTTACAATAGAACAAAAAACAACATGCAGACAAGGGAATAAATAGACTAGGAAGACAAGGCAGAAGAAAAGTTAAAACACTAAATAGCCATAGATTTCTCCATAGTAACTGAAATTAACCTGCAAGTTGAGTTCTGAGCTTCCAGGCAGCCTAGGCAAAAGAGGAAAATAAGACTCATCCTGCCCATAAGGAAAAGACATGCTATATCTCAAAGAAAGCAAAACTTTTTTTGGCACTTGGATATGAGAGAATTTTCTCTTGTAGGTCCTTCATGTTGAAGACATTGAGTGATGTGGTTTAGAAATTTCTCAAACATTTCTGCCACCAAGAGGGCAGAAATAGGGATCTACAATTATTTCTTATATCAATAAATGCTCTCACTGAATATGAAAAGGAAAAATTAACCCTCTTTTAATAATCTTGCTCATTTGTGACATTTTCAGCAATGGATATGCTGATCTGTTCTTTTTCAAAGATGAGTATGTAAGAAAACAATCTCTTAAGACTGTTTTGGAAAAAGGGAAATTTCTGCCTACTGCAGTAGGAACATGGGAGTCCAGTGAAGTTTCTCCCCTTGGGAAAATCTGTGGAAACTTCGCTCCAGTTTTTCAAAGCTAGCCTTGACTAGCTCCCTCTTGGGGTGTGTACATAAGACAAAACTCAATACCAGAGAAATCTATGCTCTGCCATTAACCACTTACCCTGAAGGATAAAGGCAGCATATTTATAAGACAAGTTTCCACTGCACATTCTCTCAGAAAGAGTGCAGACAACTTTCCTCCACAAAGCTATCTATTGGCTGCAACTGCAACAATTAACACATTAACATTTTATTTCTTAACCTTTACATGGAAGAAGTCAGTTTGATGGGACTTGGCGTGTCCAGAAAGTCAGTTTGATGGGACTTGGCTATCCTACACTTCTTCAAAGAGCTACCAGAGAATATGATGGGGAAAAAAACAGAAAGGCCCACCATGTTGTTATTATTGTTGCTTTCCCCTCTCAGAAATAAGATCCCTTCTAACTTATTTCCACGACGCAGTAGGCTCAGCTCTGTCCTAATTCTGCTTTGCTCAGAGGACCCTGGTCTCCATTCATACTCCTTTTACTCCCAGCTTCCGTCTTCACAGACAATGTCTTCAATGGGAGAGGATTCTCCAAGCCCCTCCTGGATGACTATGACAATAGAGCTTGATGATTTAATCATGTGTTTTCCAGGCTGCCTGGGAGACAGCTGGCTAGGGCTAGGATGCAATCTGTGGCTATGGAACTAAGCCAAGTAAACCGGGGTTGAATCCATGACCTTGGCCTCCTGGGAATTAACTCTAATCAATTGTACTAAATGGCCATATATATGGCAAGAGTGTTAATAATAATAATACGTACTTGCATCTGTAGAGTACTTACTATGTGTAGGCTCTTGCTGAATTCCTTTAAGGGGATTATCCCCTTGGAGTCTCTCAATTCCTTATGAAGTAAGGAGGTCTTTCGTCATTTCCGCTTTTCATGTGAGGGAAGAGAAGCTTAGAGAGTCTATGTAACTTTCCTAAGAGCACGTAGCTAAGAAGCAGTGAAAATAAGAGTCAAACCCAGTCAATACAATTCCAAAGTTCACACCATTCCTGTGAGATTCCCCATAATGCGGACAGGGCAACAGAGACAGAGGAGCTATAGCACGCTAATAATCTAGCCAGCTAGCGGGAGCCCCCAGATTTTCAATTTAAGACTCTAGTCATCCGGCTGAGAATTTTTGAACTTGTAAGTTATGACGTTATTGTTTTTCATGTCTCAGAACCCCACCTTTGGTGCTGGATAACGACAGGCCCAGGAGGGAGTTGGGGATACTAACCAGGCCCACACAGACCACATTCTCAAGAAGTATTTTATGAAAACCCAGGTTTCCAAGGAGCAAACATTCAATCATCCCTGCGTTTTGTACACACAGCTTATAGGATTATAAATAGTCTGGAAGATGGTTTGGTAATAATGTATCAAAACCTTAACTGGGGATATGTATTTGACCCTGGAATTCACTTTGGCAAATTTATCCTAAGGAAAGAACATTGGGGAAAAACATGCAATGATGGGATCAAGCAAGAATTTAGTCACACTATTGTTTGTAAAAGTGAAGAGTTGAAAATACCCTAAAGTCCATCAATATGGGATTGATTAAATATATTTTGCTAAATCCTTACTATAGAATTCTACTTAGCCATTTCAAATGGAAATATAGATCTACATTTCCGTTTGTGATACGCTGGTAAATTAAAGATGCTTGTAATATATTGATAAGTGAAAAAAGCAATCACCGAATACTCTAGACAGTATGGTGTACTGATTGCCCAGGGCTGCTGTAATGAAGTACCTCATACTGGGTGGCCTAAAACAGCTTTATTCGCTCACGGTTTTGGAGGCCAGAAGTCTGAAATCAAGGGTTGGTTCCCTCAGGAGAATCTGTTCCGTGCCTCTCTCCTAGCTTCTGGCGGGTGCCAGCCACCCTTGGCGTTCCTTGGTTTGTAGATACATCCCTCCCATCTCTACCTCCATCCTTCCACGGCCTTCTCCCCTGTGTCTCTGTGTCTTTTCCCGTTCATCATTGGATTTAGGGCCCAGCCGATTCCAGGATGATCTCATCTCAATATCCTTACTTTAATTACATCTGCAAAGATTCTTATTCCACATAAGGTCACATTCTGAAGTTCCAGGTAGACAAAGCTTGGGAGCCACTACATATGGCTCTATATTTGTTTTATTAAAAATATGTATTTATACATATATATACTGTATATATATATATATATGAGTTTACTATAGCTATACTGGTCTTTGGAGTCAGACAAATGGGCTTTTGATCCTGATTCCATCTCTGACTAACTATATGACCACAAGCAAATTACCTTAACTCTTGAGGCCTTCGTTTTCTTATGGGGGATAATTCTTATTAATACCCTAGGTGAGTGGTAATACTTCACAGGGTTATTATAAGGAGATGAAGAGATAACATACAAAAAGTGCTTAGCAGAGTGCCTGACTCATAGAAAGTTCTTCATAAATAGTAATTATGATATAAATGAATAAGAGCTCAGGAAGGGTAAGTCCTAGAATATTAACAGCATTCATTTTTTATGGGGGTTAATTATTATCGGTGGTTTTTACTTCCTTTAAAATTTATTTCTATATTTTATAAAAATTGTAACCGCACATATATTACTTTTAAATCAGGAAAAGAAACAATCAAGGCATTTCTATTTGGGGAAAGAACAACAAGACTTATTAGATTCCGTATCCCCTCGATACTTGTACACACATATGAATCCCCTTGATACGGTGCCAGACACTGTAGATTAAATTATCCATGCAACTCATTTTAAAAAAATTCTCTCCTAGGCCTCTCCTTCCTCTCCACATTTTTCCATGCGCAAAATTTGTGTTGGCTTCCCTGACATTTTTCAGTGCCAGAGCTACAATATGCTGACAAACATTTAAGAAAAGCAGCATTTCTTAAATGTCCACAGTGCAAAGGGTGATGGCATGTTTCAAAAGATGGGCTCCTTCTGTGGAAAGATTTGCTGTCTCAACACAGGGATGCAGGAGTTCTGTCAGAAGTAGGATTTGGGGGAGGGAGGGAGATAGCCAAGTCAAAACCCAAAGGTTTAGGTCAGATGTGAAATTGTCTGATGGACGTGTCATATTTGAATGTACATTTTTGAGGGAGCTGCTCTCTGAGAAACAACTTACCAGTATATATGTATTAAAAATATTTTTCATGTTGAAAGTAGTACGTTTTAAAAATGTAGAAGACACACACACACACACACACACACACACACACACACACACACGTCCCCATCAGTATACGTAGTGCCTGTGTGTGAAATAGAAAAAGACATTCCTCTTTGGGAATCAAATTTTAAAAAGATGACCCCACTGGACAAATGCAGCCCCTGTAGGTGCATGTTTTGGCAGGTAGAGAGTACATCCATGCAAATTAGAAAAAGGACACCTTTTCCTCTGACCTGAAACATTCTCTTACCAGGGTGTCCCTCTGTGCCCCTGCCAGGGGACAACTGGTACACCTGCATGCAGTGGCCCCGAAGATGAAGCTATATTGCGCCTACAGTTTTTAGTTTTTTATTACGTGATATTTGATACATACAAAGTGGTACATGTAATAAAAATTCAGGTTATGGGGTAAAATTTTGAAAAAAATGGACCTACCAACCAAATGAAGAACAGAATCATTACCAACCGCATTGAGTTTCCCGCTATGGTCTTCATTCTCCCAATCCCGGCCTTTTTCCCAGAGGAGGAAAGCACTGTGTTGAATATTGTGTTTTCGTTGTTGCCTTGACATTCTATCTATCTGTCTATCTATATCTATCTATCTCACATCAGATTGGAAGTAGCCAATCATCCATGACTTGCTTTTTAACTCACACTATTTCATAGCCTAGTTTATCACTTAATTTAACAAACATCTTTTATGCCATAAAAATTCTATTCTCCAATATTGTGTACACTACAAAGTCTCCATTATGTGTTTGGACCCTCATTTAACTAATTGTTATTCTGTTAAATTAGTTAAATTACGTTAATTTAGCATAATTAGTATTTAACTAATAAAAAGGCAGATTTTTTATGTTGTTTCCAATGTTGCTATAAAACTTTCGTAATTGTCTTTAACTTCCATCTGAAGGAAATCTTGGACAACATCCTTCATTATTTTCTTACCATAAATCCCTAGACATATAATTGGTGTGTCAATGGTATGCTGACTATAAGGCTTCTTCTGTGTATTAATACTGGTGATATTAAGGTGATGAAGAAGCTGCCTAATGGACAAGTAATACCTGCACCAAGGAAGTTCAGGGTTAACAGAAACGTGCACACTCCTTCCGGACCTGCTGACCTCAGAAAACTCCAGTGGGCAGCAAACCCCACAGGCTGAATAATGGTGTCAGTGTGGGGGTGCCCAGTTGGGGGAGAAGTCTTAAACAGGAACTGAGGTGCATAAAGAATCAAAAAACCAATCCAGGGAAACTTCACATCGGCTCCAAGCGAACCACAGCAGGAGGCGAAAGCATCCCTCCATGTTGTAGTCAAAATAAAGGCAGCCCAGGAAGGGGAATTTATAGAGAGATCAGAATCTGCATATTAAACTAGAAAGGAGGTGTCTGAATAATCTGTCATCACAGCCCGATGCCATCCCACAGGGAGAATTTCCCTCACTGAGCAAAGAGGTAGAGATGCAAGAAGGGGCAGGAGCCCCACCTCTGCTTCAGGCCCAGGAAAGGAAGACAAATGAGTCCTTTCCAGGAGCAGAAGAACCTGATGAGAAAGACAGGCAAAGGTCCACATGGAGAGACCTTCTTCCTCAGAAGAAAATGTTTAACTCAGTCATTGTTGGCTTTGGCCTTGACAGATATTTAAGAAATGGAAATATTAGTGTATTTGTTGCTTTCAAAAAATAAATTTTAAAACTTCTCCCCCAGAAAACATCTCTATTTTTCTAACAGATTAAATTATTCAAATACTACACCTAAAATCTTTACAATGGAAATGAGCACGGCTTCCTTTCTTATGTCTGGAGATCAGAAATTAAATTTGTATGTTAAGTAGATTGTCAGTAATGCATTTCAAAAGGTCATAATGTCTGGACTTAGCAAAATTGTGTTTTTGTATAAGGAAATGTTTTCTGGTCAAACGACACGCCAGCAGTCTCTTTCTGCTTCAGTTTGCGGCATTGGCCCAGTTTGCCATGTGATGAAACAGTGTTTGCTGTGAACAACCAAACAATAATAGCAGTTACCACTGTCCGAGCATTTATTACATCTCAGGCACAAGTTAAATCTTTTGTATGTATAAAACAGTTTAATCCTTTTAACAGCTCATCATGGAAGCTGTTGATGTTTTAACCAAGGAGCAAGCTGAGGTTTAGTGAGGTCACCTAATGGGTGTACAGAATCACACTACAGAGGCAGTGACTCCCCACCCAGTAACCACCTTCCATCTGTAACCCTCGCCAATTGGGGGCAAGGTGCGGGGTGCACCAGCGAGATCCGAATGTGGGGTGGGCGCAGGAATAAGGGAACGGTGGAGCCGGTATTGTGACTCGAATGGAGAGGAATCATTAAAAAGGCTCTACCCTTAGAGTCCTCTATCTGTCTCTGGGAGTTGCTTCCCACTGTTTTCCCTGAAGTTTTTTTTTTTTCTTTAATCATAGTCTTAACATTGTCATGTCAACATACTAGCTTTACTATTTTTATTTTTAAAATAACAATTATCTTTAGAGAACATATGTAAGGGAAATGATTGCTCATCTCACCACCACTTCAGCTTTCAGTTAGAATTATGACCCAGGTTAGAAATAAAATCAAGCACTTCCTGAGCTTTGGATTGGAACCTTGAAGAATATGTCTATGAAAAGGTTTTACCTATAGGACTTACTATAAATTGAATTTATGGACTTGCTAAGCTCTGTCAAGGTAGCTCTGTCTTCATGAGTATTTCACTTTGAATTTACAAAGAATGCTTGAACATCCACTATATGCCAGGAACTATTCCAGTTGCTGGGAAAACTGGATAAGATGGATAAGGCATTGTCCTTGCCTGTGAGAAGTGAGGAGAAATAAAAAGATTACGAAAAAGGAGGGACTCTGTCTGCCTATTAGAATCATATGGAGAAATTTTTTTACATACGTCTGGTTTAATTGATCTTGGGGGGACGCAGTCATTTTTATAAGCTTTATGAATGATTCTAAACTACAGCCAGTATTCACAATCACTAGAATTGAGGCATGTATACGGATGTCCAGGGGAGATGATCTAGAAGCTTCTGAAGAGGTAACATTTGAGTTAGATTTGGAAGTATTGATGAAACGTGTGAGGCATTCCAAGGCAGAACTGAGGGAAGGGCATGGTGGGAAAGTGGAAGAGCATGGACCAGACTCCAACACGCAACAGGGAAGGTGACTTTTGGGGAGTGGCTGAAGCACTGAGTGGGTCAGAGCTCAGTGAAAGATGAGGCTAGAGGTGGAGGGGAGGCTGCAGGGAGGGGTCAGGTGAAAACAATTTCATGCCAGACTGAGGAGATGACTCTCTCTAGAGGCGACAAGTATCCATCAACAGTTTTGCACGAATCCCAGTTGCTGTGAGGGCGGGTGGGCAGGGAGGGGAGGAAGGTCTGGGAAAGAAGATCTCTACAATGAGTGAGCCTCGTGATATACAGAAAGAAGCCTGTGAGTAAGTTCTTACAATCCTTCTGGTGAGATCTTCTACAAGAAGAAGATAAAAACAAATAACTCATACACTTTATTGTTTGTTGCCTTGGGATTACTGACCAGTAACTACAATTTATTAAAGCAACAAGCATTTTTTAGAGAACCTGCAGACCCTGAATGAGGCACTGGGTAAACAGAGGTGGATAAGACAGATACAGACTCTGCTGTCCTGTTTCTTACTGTCTAGAGGGTAGGGTTACAGGTGGTGGATTTTCCAAAAACATCTTTGAAAGAAAAATTTCAGGAAGTGAAGCAGGTTGAAAATATACACAAATTCAAGAGAATTTGGACAAGTGTAGTGTGGGGATATTCTTGGGTTGTTAAAGATAAGTTAGAGGCATTTAATATGCTTAAAATAAACTTTTTATATTTGGTATCATGGAGGTCAACCGTGGTCTCCCAGAAGACATTGCCCATTGCATATATCAAAGATAGGACTCTTGGTTGAATCGACTGTTAGATATATCCTAGCATGGAATTTCTTATGTTCGGATCATTTTACTTTGATAAATGTGGCATATGCCGTATAAGAAACTTGAGTGAACTGGAATTGTCCCAAACAGCCATAATTATAAAGTATTTGTTAATTTAGCCAAATGACCATTGCAAGTGTGCACATGAAAGCATTTGAATACTACACCCCACAACTATTTCCTAACAGAAATATTATCCCTCAAGTGAACTAAAATACGCATGAGACTTCTTACCCTCAAGTACTGTGAAATTGACCTTGAGTAATAAGGATGAGGGTGATAGGTTTATTATGATTTACTAACAAATATAACTTAAAACTCCACTTACAAATATCCATTTGCATGCAAAATCATTGTTCATTATAGTAAATATTTTTTTGACATTAAATTAAATTAGTAGAAGATTGGGAGGAATATGGATTCAATCAGCAATTTTTTGCCTTTTTTTTTTTAATGCAAGCTCTAAAAGCTGATGAGGTGTTTTAATTATTTCGTTTCACATGTGGAAAGAATAAATCTAAAGGAAATAGCTTAGGGTTCTTTCCAAGTTTGAATTACAAATTATCCCAGGACCCTGGAGAGAAGCAAGAGCAAACAAGATTTTAGGCGGTTCTTTGCCAGGTGAGCCTTTCGATTGGTATTGAAAGCTATCTTGAGGACCTGCTTTTTTCCTGTGCTGTTTCCCAGAGTTAAGAGAAGTTTAATCTTTCTCCTGATAGGTCTCTAATATGTGTTATTCATGTTATATGGCTGGTGTCCCAGGCCCATATCCTGTGAAACCTGATTCATGTGGCCACTTCCACCTCAGCTAAGGCCTATGGAATGAAAGCCCCATTGGCCCTTAAGCTTGAGGCCTGAACCAGAGACAGGTGACGCTGACTATCCTTCTGTCCTGTCCATTGTCTGGATCTTCACAGGAAGGAGGAAACAGGCACACCAGCAGCGCTCAGAGCAGAGCTGGCTTACAGGCCATCCATAGTGGGACTCCCGTATCAGAGAAAAGATTCTCTGATAATCCCTTTTCCCTAAGCTCCATTCTGGACCAGCTCTGTCTTAAAGAAGAGAAGATCTACATATGAGAATATACCACATGGAACAGAAGTGTTCCAGGAAAGAGAAGAGTCCCAATTTGATTTTTTTTTGCCATCCCTTTAATTTTCTCTCATAAGCACCCACCCCCACTTTACAATGGCCAATTTTATAGCCCTGAAGAATCCTTCTTCTCTTTGATTCATATCCTTAAACGTAGATGTGAAGGGCAACCTTGATCACCTCACAGGAATGAAAATGTGCCACTAACCATAACTGAAACCTGGTTCTAAAAATCACACAACTTATTCTAGATGTTATCGAGAAAAAAATAACACAAAAGGTAAAATAGAATTTAAAAAGTGTCTAAAGTAGAATTTACCCCCAATAAAAGGCAGTGGGAGACACGGAGACTTTTGTACACAAACTTGGCAAACCCTTAGGAATTTTGTGCATGAGAAAAACAAAACCAAACTCGACAAGGATTTAGAGTTTGACTGAGCTTGGTCTCATTTCCATCCTCTATACCAGTCAGCCAGAGAGGTATTTTTTTGGTGCTGGTTTTCTAAAAGTCTTCCAAGGAGAGGATTTTTTTTTTCCATTTGCACTGATTTCTCTTGACTCTAAACTTCCAGCTTGGCACCGGAGCAACCTCCTCAGGCACTTGAAGTGCAAAGGGGAAAATCCCAGGCATCTCAGCACATTGTGTCCTCCCAGAGTGCCTGTAAACTCCTCCCTCCCTCTCTGCCTGAAGGACACCTCCCTTTGGCATCGACATAGACAGTTTTTTCCCTCTGGTGCAATGCAGTTTCCACGTCAATTGATGCCGGGAGCATTCTGCTGAGAAACAGGAGTAAAAGGAAAACCAACAGTGGAGTGACTGCATCATTTTTTAACGTGTAATTGAGCTTGTCAAGATAATTACTGCAGATTGGGAGACACTGACTCTCTGGCAGGTTAGATGGAAAACTTACTGATTCCGGGGAGATTAGACTAAGAAACAAGTTTGCTGTGTTGAATGAGAAGCCTGAGGCTAGGCAAACATTTCTTATTCAGAGATCATGAAGCTGAGAGACACACGCTTGCTTTAAATCTGGAAGAAAAATTATACTTGTGAGATTGTGTTTTGTCTCACAACCTCAACCTCAAAATACTGTCCTAAATTCCTTCTTTGAAGCCAATAGTATTATTCTCTACTTACACCGGCTCAGTGATTCAGTTTAAAGTACTGTATTAGATTCCACATGCAGTGCAAAGATGAATCACGTACAGTGCCTGCCTTCAAGGAGCTTATACTCTCATAAGGGAGGTATTATATTCATAAATAAATATAATACAAAATAGAAAATTCTATGATATCTAGAAGTCAGTTAGAAATGTTAAGTTAAAATTGGGAAGAGGTCATACCGAAAAGTAACTTTGGAATCATTGGAACCAACCATATTTTTAGAAATCTTGGGTAAATTCACCAATATTTTTCAAGGAACACGAATCCATTTTTTAAAAAGAATCTTATACAAACTATGAGGATTAGGTTAAGGTACAATTGACCAGAAACTGGGTTGCCAAAATAAAATAGTTGCACTGGTCTTTGACTGTCAGATTACTTGATCATCAAGTCAACACTGATTTACATGTTTAGTGTTCAGTCTGGTACTGGTCAAGGTCCAGAGTGAAGAGTGGTCTTTAGGTTGCTTTCAGTGATGGTTTGATTTCCTCACAGAGAAGGCTCTCTTGAAATCTTGTTCTATTCAATAGTTATCATAAATTGGCCAAAGATGTAGGTGACACGCTGGTAGTGGCAGACCAGCAGATGAAGCTAGGAGAGAGATTTTTTGTGTTAGATGACAGAAAAGACTCCCAAATAATCTCAACCAGCTGTAATAATGTGTATGTTCTGAAAGAATGAAATGTAATAGGAAAAGAACCTGTGTTTGAGTCCAGATGTTAAGTGAATGTGTACAAATGGCAGAGATGTGACTGGAAGTGCAGTGGGTAAGGACATGATCAACTTGGGAACCATCATTTCCTATAAGCTTAGTACAAGCCACCGATGTGAAGAGGCATTCCTAAAATCTAACACACACTCCGTCTGCATTAATAAAGGAGGAATATTTCAAAAAAAGGGGACTGAGCCTCACTATGGCCTAGGATGGTCAGAAATTATTCTTGGAATATTTTTTGCCACACTTTCAGAAGACCACTAGTAAATTGTAGATCACCAAGATTGGTGAAGGGAGTTGAAAACCATGATATTCAAGGTACGTGTGAATGTATGTAGCATGTTGAGTCTAGAAAAGCGTCGATGGTGGGAAGTACATAAGGATTATCTTCCAGTAAAGGAACAGCTGCCATGTGGGAAAAACATTCTCTGGTGCGCAAAAATGGGATCAGTGAAGGGAGTCATAGAGAGAGAACTTCTAGCTCAACATAAGAAAGAATTCTGTAACAATCAGAGCTACGGTAAAGAAGAACTTGGTGGTTTTGAGACAGAGTGGTCTCTTTGCCACTGAAAGCATTCAGGGGGCATATTTAATGGGGGTGAAAAGTATGAGATCACGTATCAGGGAAACAGGACGAATGACTGTTGATGTCCTTGATAACTTGGGGATTTTATGAGTTTACATACATGGGCCTGGAAAATTATCCTCTGTATGTATTCATCTAAACATCTACTTTCAATCACAGTATTGCTCTTACCAAAAAAAATCACTGAGAAGGAGAATTATTTATTTGTCAAGAAGCGCATAATACAAGACCTACCTTGTAACCATGGCTCATACATAGACACTCAACAAGGATTTGTTGAATGAATGAACTTGGCTTGTAATACCAAACAACTGAGAACAAAACACAGAGCTTTATGAATAATGCAGTATTGGGGTATGTGAATGAGATGCTACTCGCCACAGTCTCTATCTGTCTGCTTCCTGGACCAGGAGCAAAAATGATAAAATCTTAGTATCTTCCATACATCTTTCTTCGCCTTTTTTTTCTCACTTGATGTCACCTCCCATCCCTCCTTTAGGAATTCTATTCAAAACCCTTACGCTCCAAACAAGCTTCCCACAGCTGAAAAGAATTTTCTCTCCATCACTTAACCCCGCTGACTGCTAGACTAACTAGGGTGAAGGACCTTCAGTCACTGCCTCACTTAACCAGGCCTGTCTTCCTCTACAATTGCGGCACAAAAGCTCCAGAAAGCAAGCTCAGATCTCAGCAAGCAGGAGGGGGAGGAAAAGCTTAGGGAGGGTATTGGGGTGAATCAGACCCTCCCCCCAGATTTCCCAGTGTGGTAGAAAACTTCTAAATGATGGGATCTATCGCTACTGATGTATTTACTACAAAAAGTAAATCAATTCAGATACAGAAATAATAAACCAAAAGTACAAGTCAAAAATATTTCAAAATTTAAAAATTAAATCACATGCTTTTTTTTTTTTAAGATAGAAAAGAAAAACTAAGACTACCCAAGAGAGCCATCTCTTAACAAAAGCCTATTACTATTATGCATCCCAGTAAACTGCACTTTCCCCTGCCCCAGATTATTTTTTTGAATGGGGAGATGGGTATTGTCTGTGTGTGCGCGCGCATGTGTGTTTGTCATTTAAACCTTCTATAATAGGAATGAGAACAGCAGAGGAAGACAAAGCCCCTGTCAGCAAAGCTGACCCTGAAGGGGATTTTTGCAAGGGGCGCAGAATAGATTTTCTCAGCTCTTCCCGCTTCCCTGGGGAAGATGGGCCAGTGTTTGGGTAAGTCGTGGCTGCTGGAAGCCTCTTTCCACATGTGGGCGCTTGTACATATGTCTGTTTGATGCCCGCTGGCACAATCTGGCTCCGGCCTTTCTCTGTGTTCTCAAGTGTTTCCTCCCCTTTGGCGAGGTCTCTGCTTTCCAAACCCTCCAGCCATTTCCCCTCTCCTTTTCTTTCCATGCTGAGCTCTCCCCTCTCCCAACTTGAATCAATCCCCCTTCCCTTCCTTACCTTTGACCCAAGAGATTCAGATGCATGTTTTACATTTCCAGCTCATTTGTTGCTAGCTTAGCTCATTTATTTTTAAAGCTCCCTCTTTCTGACATCCTAAATGGCTCCATGTGTCTCTCTATGACTTCTACTTCTGCTAACATAGTTCCTGTATCAAAGAGGATATTGCAAGGCACGCTCTGAAATTGAGGTTTCATTCTATTAATACCAGCCCCATCCTTAGACCATCCAGGATTTCACGCATCCAGGAAAGAGAAATAAAGCTTCGGGGCATTTCACAAACAACCTTTTGTAAATTCAAAGCATTAACACCAGGGCACATCTGATCTTAGCAACCCCCCTGGCCCTTGCCACTGGGGAACGACTGCTTTAAAGCAGGAAGCATACTTTGCAGGCACATAGAGGCCCAGAGGTAGCTGAGTCCGTGCTGGTTCTGGTGAGTGTGAAGATTTAGTCTTTGGTTTCATGATAAACCCTGCTTCATGTTTGCAGCTGCCTTACCCTAATGATCCTTATTGCTGCTCCCACTAGAGGGAGGAAGCCATGAGCTGAAATGAAAACATCAAGTGTAGAAGAGTGTCCACTACAGCCCTCCCAGCTGTGAGGTGGGCAGGCGTTGTATGCTGTTGACCTCGATACTTAAATCTAAGAACACAGACTGATACCCTTAGCTTGCATCAGGGAAACGAATAGAAAATCATGTGAAACTCTGGACCTAGAAAACAGAAGGGGGAGGATGCCGATGGAGGCATTTTCTAGGCGGGTGGTCTGTACTCTGTGCAAAGGGTTCTCTTTGATCATGATCTTTTGATGACCGGCTCTTAGGAGCCAAGGCCACCTGTGAAGTTGCGGACAGAGAACAAATAGCTGAAGAAGCAGATTGGAAAATTTGTTTCAGTGGAAATGGTATCACATCCAGCAATCCCTTCAGGCACCAATTCCCCAAGGACACGGTTCCTGCCTGGCCATATGGCCTTGGCCAAGGCACTGTTAATGCCACAACAAAAAGCACGTCTCTACTAAGGGCTGGGACAGCTGCCGTCCATGGACTATATGGGGGCTCAGAACTATGCTCTCCAAAGATGGGGTGACTTCCTTAGAGCTTTGAGAACTCCTTTCTATCAACTCAAATCATCAATCTCTTTTGATATCCAACCTGAGTTTTCCCTACACTTAATTAAGCTGCTGTGAGGTCTTACACGAGAAGGTATTTTGAGAGAGGCTTTTGGGTTTGTGTCTCTGTCTGAGAGTCCTTTGCTCCCACTTGAAGCCTGCAGAGGAAGCTCTGATTTCAAGTTCTTACCTTAAGGAGACTTAGGAGGCCAGGTAAAGAGTTCTAGTTACAGACACACCTCTGCCGGAGGAGTAGAGCTAAGACGGGGAGGGTAGATGGGCGAGATCCATTATCTTCATTCCTTACTGCTTTCCCAGGATATGAGGGAATCTGAACTACGGTATCTGAATCCTGTTTATTTTTGCTGCATCTGTGGAGAACTGGTCACAAAAAACGTAATCTTTCAGCCTGCTTCCTTTCCTTTTTCCTTACAGCTAAAATCCCTTTGAAATCATGTCTGAGTTCATGTGCCATTATTGTCAAGTAGGTAGAGAGAAAAGCTGCTGGGCCTATGTAGTATTACCCAGAGGCGTAGCTCTGAGGCTGATTCTAGCATCAACAAAGAGATGGGAAATCTACACTCTTCCATCGCCAGTTGTGAGGAAATGAGTCTTGTAATGACCTTCTCCCACATTTCATGTACATGGAGAAACAGGGGTTCCACATTTGGTGGTGAAAGAGTCATAGTCAAACAAGTAACATAGCAACTATGGTGTTTTAAAACACTGATAATTATAATGCTTTCTAATGTTCTTCTGTGCCTTATTTCTACAGCTTTCCTGCCCCTATATTAAAAAGGGGGAGACCTCCTTCCTAGAGAGGTTGGAGGGTTAAATCCCAGACCTGAACCACTCACTGGGATTTTCTGTCAATCCTCCTGGAAACTGGCCAGAGTGCCTCTGTCCAAGGCAAGTGCAGGCCCTCTGGAAATGGTCCACAAATGATTGGCACGTGAGTTCAGTTTTCCCGGTAGCCACAAAGAGGATCAGTGTCCTACTACCAGAAACATTGGTGCTCAGAGACAAACCGTGCATTTTTCTCTTTCTCCCTCCTGGACACCCTCACTCCATCTGAGCCTTTGAATTATAAAGCTTGGGATCCATCGTCTCTAATGAGCCTGGTCAGCTATTTGGAAGAAATGTGTGTGGCCAATTTAGCCAATAATAAGGATACGGTTACAAATGATAATAATAATAACAACAACAACAGCAGCAACAATGTTAATTGAGCTCTTACTCTGTACTAGGCAGTATTCAAACCATTTCCGTGCATTAACTCATGTAATCCTCTTAATGGTTTATAGATACACACACATCCCTCTCCTGCTGATATTTTTGCCTTGTGGCTTTGTAGGTTTGGGCAGAAATAGTCCATGGTAACTAACTGAGTTTTTCTGAGAGCAAGGTTTCTTATGAAACACATTATATTTGATCAGCTTTATTTGCCTTTTTTTTTTTTTTAATTTAAGACTTGAAGAACAGCCCTATTATGGTGGAAGGAGAAGGGTCTGATTAGTCGACCTTTCACTACCCACCAGACGCAGAGCTAAATACTTCCATACACATCTCATTAAATTCTACAGAACAGATAATATTCTATTCATTTTACAGACAAGAAAATGGAGGTTCAGAGAGCTTATCTTGGCACAGATCGCTCAATGGGTAGGATGTTGAGCCTGGAGTCAAGTCCAGCTCTGTTTACATCTAAGCTTCATGCTTTTCTCCATGATACAATTTTTTACTTTCTTCCCTTGAGCAGAGTCAAATCCTGCCAGATCATTTCTCCTCTACCCTGACATACTTTTCCTCTTTCCTCTCCTTTCTTCCCCCTTGGTCCTAAGCCCAGAGTGATAAACAGAAATGACAATGAGAACAGAGGGTTAAGTCAATAGTAACATGATACCATTTCAATGACTCTTCTCCATTTCTGGCCCTATAGAGAGTACGGTAGCCAAGTCATGGTCTCAGCAAGTAATAGAGACACTAAAGGCAAGGATAAGAAACAAAAGCCAAGGGGCATATATGTCTGGAAATCATCCATGGCCCAGGATTGTAGGTAAATTTCAGACTTTTCAGATCCATCTATATTCTTTCATTCCCAATTCTTTTTATTCCTATATCTCTCATGTTAATTGTTTCTTTCCAGGCTAGGTACTCTGCTAGAGGCTGGGAGTAGTACAAAAAGGAATGAAACACAGCTCAGGCTCTCAAATCTCATTACAGATTGTTAGGGAGATGAGGTACATAAAAAAACCTTCCTGGACCATATGCATCTTGAGGGCAGGTCATCTCCACATCCTCTGCAAGGACAGACCGTGCCTCCTGCCCCAAAGTCAGAGAGACTCCTGTATTGACAATCATTCTGCCCTGGATTCTTCCAGCCATTTAGCTCACGTTAATCTTGTTTGGACTTCTAGGTCCACTAACCAGAGTAATCCAGTTTGGTCTAACACTTGATCTAATCTGAAGAATATCTGAATCTCTGGGTTGGCTCTAACTGGCCCTCTTCCCACAATTTTCCAGTTTTCTCTTGGCTAATGATGACAGAGAGAAAACAGATATGGCTTTGGTAAACATGATTCAAGCACTTACCACTGTGTTTTGCAATTATCGTTTTCACGTCCATCTCTGACGTTTCGTGTACATGCAGAACACAGGGATTACACACAGAGACTGGACTATACGTTCCTGTGAGTAGCGACCTTGTCCTTCATGTTTGTATCTTCAGCACCCAGCACAGTGCAAAAACATAATAAATGCTAGACAAAATGTATTTTGAATAAATGATGTCTATACTGCAGAATGCTCTATTTAACTTTCTTTTTTATTCTGTACTCTGTCCCCCTAAATAAAAGTGAATTCTCTCTGTGCTTACTCTTGTCAGTCTGGGCTGGGATGTGTATGCTTCTCTGGCGGGCTGGGATCATGGTCATTTGGAAAACTCACGATAAACGTTTGCTTCGCCATGGGGACTCCCTATCTTTCCGAATCACATTTGTATATTGTTGGCCCACCCTTGTCTATGAAATTTTCATTTGTGTTTTCATCCCTGTGTGTTTACTAACCTATGTCGCTATCAAAATGGCTCCTTTTTATTTCCAGCCACTCCCCTGATTTGCCAAGTAGACATACAATTTTGGTCCTTAATACCGTCACTTCTTCCAGCTTGCAAGCCCTTGCAAGTTTAAGGAGCATTTGTGAAGGGGGTATGAGCCCTGGCCAACCCTTTGTTCTCTACCCCTCCTGGGCCTGGTAACACAAGAGGTGTCTGACCACATGTACCCTCAATCTGGTCATGTAGTATCAGTGAGCGGAACTGCATAAGCAAGATGACTGGTTATTACATTATCTGCTGTAGAAACAGAACAGCCAGGGGACATGGCTTGTGAAACTATATGAGGAACCCGTGATGGCTTTTCACGTGATGCTGCTTGCAGTAGAAGAGGCTTGGTGAGCCCTCCCTCTGAGCTGCCTGTGTCCTGACAGTTCCTCCTTTGGAACTGGCAGAGCCTCCCAACTCCAACACCCCTCCTGGGAGTGACAGAAGAATCAAGAAGCTGTGCTCCCTGATCAGACCCTGTCAGTATCTCCCAACCTGTATCTGTTTAGCTATTAAATGCATGCTTAGTTAGCCGGAGATGCATCCTTTGAGATTATGATCAAGAACTGTTAACGTTTATAGGAGGAAGTAAGTGCATGAGTGTTTCTTTCCCTACAAAGCTTCAAATCCATCTTTTGTAGACAATTTCTGACTATGAACCACCCAAGTAATCATCATTACCACCCTAACATCGAGATGTTACTTTATGGTTCTCAGAGCAATTCCATGCACTGTGATAGGTTGTATTTGTTCAGAATTCTTTCTTCCCTCCCATCCAGGCCATGGCTTTCCTACGGCCTGAGAACACTTCATTGTCCCATTGACACTGGGCCTGACATTGTGACTTTCTTTATCGGTGGAATGTGGGCCGAAGTGAGTGTCACTGTCAAGTTTAGGCTTTACCAGCCACAGTTAGGTTCCACTTGCTCTCTTGCATCACAGCCAGTGGTCATGTGAAGAGTATAACCTAAATGGCCATGACACCTTCAGCCTGGGTCATAGAATGAGAGGCACCTAAGCAGACTTGAACCCAAAGCCAGCCAAGTTCAGCTGAGCCACAGCTGATCTAAAAATCCCCAAAGGAGCAATAGTGTTGTTATAAGCCACTAAGATTGTGGAATTGTTTGTTATGCAGCATTATTATAGCAAAACCTGAATATCCATTTCTATGTGTCTGCATTATCTCTTATTTTTCTCAAAACAGCTCTATAAATGGGTAGGAGAGTGATCATTATTGCTATTTTACATAGGAAGCAACTGAAGCTTAGAAAGGTTTTCAGACTCATCAAATATTATGAAACTAGTCATTTTGGGAGGCTATGGTCAAACCCAGATGACCTGATGCCAAGAGCAGTACTCTCTCCATCTCATATATTGCCTCAATAACGCCCCTCTCTATGGGAAACCTTTAACCCATCAATAATTGTTTTCTCTTCCAGTCTTCCTAACTAAGCACATACCTAATAGCCATGCAGTTATGAGGTAGGAAGATTCTCTGGTATAAAAATGAAAATTCGGGCTTCCCTGGTGGCGCAGTGGTTGAGAGTCCGCCTGCCGATGCAGGGGACACGGGTTCGTGCCCCGGTCCGGGAGGATCCCACATGCCGCGGAGCGGCTGGGCCCGTGAGCCACGGCCGCTGAGCCTGCGCGTCCGGAGCCTGTGCTCCGCAACGGGAGAGGCCACAACAGTGAGAGGCCCGGGTACCGCAAAAAAAAAAAAAAAAGAAAATTCAATTTGGTTAAATTTTATAGGAAACACGTTGTAGAAGTGTTATAAATTATTGAATATTTCCCATCTCGATTCTCACAGTGCACTGCATTTTTTCTTCATTTTCTTTTGTAGCTGTTGTTAGAAATGGAAGGATTAGCTTTTCAAATGCTGCCTGAGAAACTCTATTCCTAGTCCTTTCCTTCAATCTATTCGCTGGACAATTGTATCTCCCTGCTGGGCACTGGGAAGCATTACAAGAACTTCCTGAGCTGTAGCAGCTGCAGTCATCTCTTAGCAAAGATCACACTGGGTACCAACTGGCTTGAGTCCAAATGTCGCACTGACCATGTTAAATAGCTACCTAGGCAGGGAGGGTATAAACACAATGCCATTTCCTCAAGATGTGTCTTATTATTATAGTTATTGACATGTATTAAGCACTTAGCATGCCCAAGTGCTTAACGCATGTTAATAACAGACTACCCCCCATACATGTGATTTAACTCGGCATGCACCCCCTTCTTCCTTCTCTGCCATTTTATCCACATGAGTTCTCTGGGTCTGCTGAACCTGACTTCAGCTCTAATCAGGGAGATGGAAAATGGTGACCCAGAGGATTCTACTTTGGAACGAGGTTGAAGGACGAGACGCCCAACTCTTTGCACTTGTCGGTGACAGTGAACTGGAGAAAATGGGGTCACCAGCACTTTGGGAAACAGAATCAGAAATCTGAATGAGTTGAAGTGATTGGACCCAAATGAAATGAAAGACAGGAAGGGCAGTGTCTCAAAATCTGGGCAGCAGGTGAGAAGGGCAGGCAAAATGTACACAGTAGGGCAATATGTAGGAAGAAGGCTCACTGGAGAGCGAGGGGACCTGAGTCAGTAACACTGACTGCAGAGCAAGGAGAGAGACGGAAGATTTCCGTTCTCCTCCACTGACGACCTCTGATCAGAATACTGTGACCACAACCAAAGAATTATTTTTTTAAAAATTTAACAATTATTTATTGAGCTGTTTGTCTACACCAAGCTCAGTGCTGAGAAATGTTTGCGTAAAATGGTGGCCAAACAGCTGAAGCATTTGCATAATTGCTTGATTGGATTTTACAATGTGGAGAAGGTACTCACTAAAGCCCTAATATAACCAAGTATTAAAAATATCTTTGAAGAAATATTGACATCAACTATCTGATTCACCAAGAGACGTAAAACTCAAATCTGTGAAGTGCTGGGTTCAGGAAAAGGAAAAAAATGAGCTTCAAGAAGTACAGAAGGTATTTAGTTTCCTTATGACAATGGCTGATAAACACTGGAGTTACCGAAGAGCAGGTGTTATCTCCTCTGCAAATGAGAACTAGCCTCACCTGTTTTGAATGGTATCCTAAGATGGCCTTCCTTTGCACATTTCAGTGTGTATCAGAATCGCCCTGAGGACTTGTTAAAACACCCCCCTCCCAATCTTCAGAGTCAATGCTGATTCAAATTTGGATTTAATAGGTCTGGGGATGGGCCTGATAATTCATATTTCTAACAAGTTCCCAGGTGATGTTGATGGTCTTGAGGTCACATTTTAAGAGCCACTGGTTTGAATGCGTTTGCTTGATTTCCCTATTGGTAAGAATGACAAATGTGGAGCTCGGCTCTCTTCCTTTATCTCTGCGGGCAAAGTTGAGTCCCTTTTGGTCCACAGCTTTCATTTCCCCCTTTGGAGTTGAAGCCAAGTCCAGCAGCCCCAGAGAAGCGATGTGTTTACAATGGCAGAGAGGAAGAAGCTGTTTATCCAATTTCCTAGGCCCTCCCTCTGGATATTCATATGCTGTAGAACGAGAGTGAGGTCCAGAAACCAGCATTGCTCTCAAGAACCTCAAGAGGTTCTGATGATCAGGTAAATCTGGGAAATACTAGTAGGTAAGCTTTAGTTTCCCTCCCATGATTTTATGAAGACTGGCTGTCAGTTCCGTAGTGTGGCACAGAGAAATACAGGTTTCAGTGTATTTTGCAACTTAAAGTAGTAAAAAGATAAATGGACTTGGAGTCAGAAACCTAGATGATATTTGACATTCTTACACTTTGTGACTGTGGGCAAATCTCTCCAAACATCAGGGATATCAGTAAAATACAGTGTTATCTGTAAAAGAAGGCTAATAATGCCCACCTATGCCTGCAGCTCTTCCCATGGGCCAGGTGGTCACCAAAGGGACCTCAGATGGACCTGCCTTCACAGAGCAACAATTTAGGCAAGCAGAATGTGAAAGAAGTGATAATAGTAAAATGCGGTGAGGTGCCCCACCTCTGTTCGTAGGGTATCTGTGAGGTATGAGGCAATAGCATGGAAACACTGGAATTACAAAACATAGCAGGCATGTCGGAATTCACCTGGTTGTCGTCATCTTTGTTATTAGCAAGGGAGAAAATTCCATTAACGATCTTGCAGGAAACAAGAAAGAAGGACCAGAAAATGGACAGCCTAACAAGAGAGTGTTGACGAAATAAATGAATGTCCAAGAGGCAAGGAGATTGGGAGTCTAGCATGATAAAAGCCAGGAGAGGAAAGAGTTTTTTAAAAATTTCAGGAGAGCCTGGTCTTTTGTTCTAAATGCTGCAGAGAGACCAAAGAGAGGAAGGATTGAGAAAAGGCATTTAGGAGGCTGAGCTGGGCCATGGGTGATTCAGGGGATGCAGGCAGATGCTAAAACAAAACAGGTTATTTTCCATCAGTTTTATTGAGCTGGACACTGAGCAAGAGAGAGATGCCCCCCGAATAAGTCATTTGCAGAAATCAGATCAAAACACTCTGCCTTACCAAAGGTCAAGTTATTTCATCACAAATTAGAGACCCAGTTACTTGTCTGCTGTATCCAGATACTGATGCCAGCCTGAGCAGTCCTGGGGGACCACACAGACAAAACAACTCTCATTTTGCAAGTGGCTTCTTACAGGTCCAGGTGGCTTTGTTGGGTGCAGAGTCAGGTGGCCTGACTCTCTTCATTATGCATCTGTAAGGTACTTTGAGGTTTAGGAGGCTGGCGCACTATAAATTGTTCCATCTTTAATAATAAATCATGTTCTGCAAGAAACCTGCATTGCAGACGTGAGAGATCCAGTGAAAAGCAATCTACCATGGGGTGAATTTCATGGAAGGTAGTAAAGAGATGAATGCGGGGGGGCAGGGGTGGGAAGGAAGAGTTAAACATCTAACATGTGTTGTCGCTGACATTTCAAAAAATATATATCTTTAAGGTATGGGGAGGAAAATCTGTCTCTAGCCTGGCTCTTTTAATGCTACTGGGCTGTTCACAACCTGAGGCATATGTACTGAAAAAGTCTGACGCCAACAAAATGTAGATGAGCTGCGGGAACAGACAGGGCCACAGTGGCAGATCAAAGTGAGGCAGGGAGGAAGCAGGCTCCGCTGAGTAAGACGAGGCATTACCATAATGAATTTTGTGAGTAAGCAACTCCCTTTAAAATCGTTCGTTTTGATCTGTTAAGAAGGTGTTTACTGTAATCAGGAAAAGGTTTACTTGGCAGAGGGAAGAACAGAGAAAGGGGAAGCCAGAGAGACAGTTTTCGATCTGGTTTTAAACAATTTTCTGTGCTCTCTGCTGTCTAGACCCTCCTCCCAGATCCTTGCTTCGTCTGATTCCCTCAACCTTCTTAGAAAAGATAAATTAATTTAACTAAAGGATTTGGGGGTGTCATGGGGGAAAGGGGAGGAGCAGAGATAGAAAAGGGACAAATTCAAAGACATCTTGTTTTAAAAGGTGAATTTTTTCAAACCAAATGAAACTATACTAGACATGATCGCTGATACAATGCGAAAAGGTGAAGCGTGTTAAGAGAAAGGTAAATCTCTGGGTAACTGATGAGGCTTCCTTGTTTTGGGGGGGATTCCTGGGCATTGCTAGGAACGTGTCAGTGGAAGAAGTGCTTTTCAGCTCCCCTCTCCTTCATCTCAGACTGCTCTTACCATATTGTTTCAGGGAGAGGCAAAGGCCCCTGGAAAGTTAAATATCCTTTCTACTGGGGAGGGAGGGCGCGTTTCACTGCTCTTCTACATCTGAGTGTGTATAAATCCTTTGTACTGTGAAGGAATGGGATTAAGACTCACTGTCAGACTGCTGGATTAAGTCTGTCTCCTTTTTTAATCCAGTCTTTCTCTTTCCCTTCCTCTCTCCCTCACTATCTCCAGGGACCTTAAGGGAAGCGGCTTTGACAATAGCTGATTTTGTCACATTGTGTGATGCACAGTTTGGGGACATTAGCCATCTATGTCCTCTTATCTACTTCCATTCACATTAGCACCATGCAAAGACTAGATGGAAAGCTGGAAGCGTGGGGCTTGCTGATTGCATCCCATTTCTGGCAGGAGCAGGTCTGGGGTCTGGGGTTGATGGACAGGAAAGAACCAAGAGCTCAGAACCATCTGCTAACCATACGCTGCTCATGTCATAGCAACAGAAGAGGCCCCATCCCTTACTTTTCCCAGAAAAATCTCTTAGGGGAAGCCCCAAGAATGTTAAAAAGTTGCTTTGACAAGACAAAAATCCCTTTCTATCTTTACAGGATTTTGGTAAAGAGCACAGGAGTCTCTACGGGTCCAACAAGAAGAAAAAGGAGAAGGAGAAGAAGAAGGAGAAGGAGAAGAAGAAGGAGAAGGAGAAGAAGAACAAAAACAAACAACCACACACCCTGAGTAGGTTGTGATGGCAGCTTCAAGGAAGGTTACAGCTGGGGCAAGTCAGGTGTCCAGGTAACCCGTTCCCTATGGGACCTGCTCCCAACACTTTAATGTCTCTCCCAAGAAAACTCTCCCAGCTCCCCATTCCCAGGGACACCCACAGCCTTGAGGGTTTTCCTAAGAGCTGTGCAGCAGAGGACATAGGCATGGTGGGCACTCAGGTATTTGTTGTCGGAATGCTAATGGTAAGGCCACAAAGCATATTTCAACTCAGAGATTGTTTTCCTTAAAAGCATTTAAAAAAAAAAAACTTAAATTAAAAAAATTGTTTCTAGAAAAAGTGTCTCACATGGAGGCCAGTGCCCAGAGTTTTAGCGTCTCTGCCCTAATATTGGATATCCTGGCTTTTAAATATTTTAAAAACAATTCTACAGGGCTTCCCTGGTGGCGCAGTGGTTGAGAGTCCGCCTGCCGATGCAGGGGACACGGGTTCGTGTCCCGGTTTGGGAAGATCCCGCATGCCGCGGTAGCGGCTGGGCCCGTGAGCCATGGCCGCTGCGCCTGCGCGTCCGGAGCCTGTGCCAGGCAACGGGAGAGGCCACAACAGTGAGAGACCCGCGTACCGCAAAAAAAAAAAAAAAAAAAAAAACACTACCAGGCAGTTTTCCAAAGTTGTTCTACATTCTACATTCCCACCAGCAATGTACGAGAGTTCTGACTACTCCACATCCTGCTTCACATTTGGTATTTGCGTAACTTTTTTTTTTTTTTTTTTTGCGGTACGCGGGCCTCTCACTGTTGTGGCCTCTCCCGTTGCGGAGCACAGGCTCCGGACGCGCAGGCTCAGCGGCCATGGCTCACGGGCCCAGCTGCTCCGTGGGATGTGGGATCCTCCCGGACCGGGGCTCGAACCCATGTCCCCTGAATCGGCAGGCGGACTCTCAACCACTGCGCCACCAGGGAAGCCCCTGCCTAACTTTTTAATTTCAGCCATTGCTATGGGTATGTAGAAGTATCTCATTGTGATTTTAATTAACTTTTCTTCTATGACTAATAACGATGAATACTTTTTCATGAGCTTTTTGGTCATTTGTATATCTTCTTTTGTGAAGTGATTGCCCTTTGACCAATTTTAAAAATTGAATTCTTTATTTTGCATACAAGCCCTTTGTCGGATATATGTTTTGTGAATATTTTCTTAGTCTGTGGATTGTCAATTCATTGTCTTAACAGTATCTTTTCATGAGCAGAAGTTTTTGATTTTGATAATGTATAATTTATCATTTTTCTTTTTTTATTATTATTGCTTTCTCTGCTTAAGAAATATTTACTTATCCCCAGTTATGAAGCTGTCCTGTGTTCTTTTTTTTTTTGTTCAAAAAGCTTTTCTTCTAAAAGCTACAATTTTTCATGCTTGGATCTAACGTCATCTAAAATTATTTTTTTATATGGTATAAGGAAGGGATTGAGATTCTTTTTTCCTTTCCATGTGGATGTCCATTTATTCTAGCACCATTGGTTAAAAATCACTTTCCATTCCCACACTGAATTGATTTGACATTTTTGTCAAAAATCAATTGACTGCATAATTGTGGGTCTATTTCTGGATTCTCCATTCTGATCTATTGATCTACTTGTCTATCCTTATGCCAGTACCTCATTGCATTGATTCTTGTAGCTTTGTATTAACTTTTGAAGGCAAATAGTAAGTCCTTGAACTTGGCTCCTTTTTTTCAAAATTATTTTGTTATTCTAAGTCAGTTGCATTTCCATAAAAATTTTGGGATCAGCTTTTCAATTTCTATTTTTAAAAGTCCTGGCAATATTATGATTTTTGTTGCATTGGATCTGCAGATTAATTTGAGAAGTGGTATCTTAACAATATTGAGTTTTCCAACCTACGAATTGGTATATCTATCCATTTATTTAGGTCTTCTCTAATTTCTCTCGGTGATTTAGCAGTTTTCAGTGCAGAGATTTTGCTCACCTTGTGTTCTGTTTATTCCTAAGTATTTCGTGTTTTCTGATGCTATTATAAATGGAATTAAGTTTTAAATATCCAGTTTTTTGCTTCTAGTATACAGAAATATAACTGATTTTTACATATGGACCTTGTATCATGAGACCTTACTTATTCCTGATATTGGTAATTTGTGTTTTCTTTTTTTCCCCTTAACCAGTTTTATCATGGGAGTATTGATTTTATTAATATTTTCAAAGAATGGTGTTTAGCTTTTAACGTTTTCTCTATTTCTCTTTCTATTTTATTGATTTCTTTTTTTTTTTTTTAATATTTATTTATTTAGGCTGCATCGGGTCTTAGTTGTGGCGTGTGGGATCTAGTTCCCTGACCAGGGATCGAACCCAGGCCCCCTGCATTGGGAGCGCAGAGTTTTACCTACTGGACCACCAGGGAAGTCCCTATTTTATTGATTTCTGGTCTTTATTATTTTCTTTGTTTTACTTATTAAGATTTATTTTACATATCTTTTTCTAGCATCATAAAGATCAATGAAATCAAATCTTTCTTCTAACGTAAGCGTTTAAAATCTTACGTATCTCTTAAAGCAGTGCTTTAGCTACATCACATGACTTTTTGGTGTTTGTTGTATTTTCATTATCATTCAAATAAGAATTATTTGTACTTCTCTTGTGATTTCTTCTTTGATCCATGGGTTGTATAGAAATTTAATGTTTTATTTCCAAATATTTATGGCTTCTTTAGATAGCTTATTGTTCTTTTTTTTTTTTTTTTTTTTTTTGCGGTACGTGGGCCTCTCACTGTTGTGGCCTCTCCCGTTGCGGAGCACAGGCTCCGGACGCGCAGGCTCAGCAGCCATGGTTCACAGGCCCAGCTGCTCCGCGGCATGTGGGATCTTCCCGGACCGGGGCACGAACCCGTGTCCCCTGCATCGGCAGGCGGACTCTCAACCACTGCACCACCAGGGAAGCCCCAGCTTATTGTTCTTGATTTATCATTTAAATTCTTTGTGATCAGAGAACATAATCTATAAGATTTCAATCCTTTGAAGTATTCTGAAACCTTTCATAAGCCCAGACTATGATCTATTCTAGTGAATGTCTCATGCTTCCTGAGAATGAATGTATATTCTGCACTGGGGGCAGTGTTCTACAAATGTAATGTAGTCAAGATGGTTAAACATTGATCCAATCTTCTTCATTCTTACTAATTTTTTGTCCTGTTGTTCTAAATCCCCAACTATGACTGTGCATTTGTCTATTTCTCCCTTTAGTTCTTAAGTTTTGACTTCATGTATTTTGAAATAAAAGTAAGCCCATGCACATTTAAAATTATGTCTTTCTGATGAATTGGCCCTTTTATTATTATGAAATATTATGCTTTATCTATAATAAAACTCCTTGTCTCAAAGTTTATTTTGTCTGATATTAATATAGGTACTCCAGCTGTCATATGAGTAATATTTGCCTGATAAGAAATTTTTCATCACTTTACATTCAACTGATTTGTATTTTTGCATTAAAGTGCATCTTTTGCAGACAGTATAGAGGTAGGACTTCCTTTCTGAAACATTTTAAATTGATCTTGTTGATCTCTGGCGTTTATAGACGTGCTTAGTCATTTAAATTTAATGTAATTGTTGATATGGTTGGTCTTAGGTCTGCTATTTTGCTGTTTATTTCTACTTCATCTGTTTTTTTTTTTTAACATCTGTATTGGAGTACCATTGCTTTACAATGTTGTGTTAGTTTCTGCTGTATAACAAAGTGAACAAGCTATACATATACATAATTTCATCTGTTTTTATTGCTCCTTCTCTGTATTTTTGAGGGCATAATAGAATACTTTAGCATTCTATTTTGTTTCCTCTATTGACTTTTTAGCTATACTTTATATTTATATAAAATATATAAATTTGGTAATTAAAATTTTGGCATTATATTTTTGGTGATTTCTCTAAGGATTATAATATGCATGGTTAAGTTTCATAATCTACTTAGAGTTAAGGTATGTTGCTTAATATAAAACATAATTACCTTGAAACAGTATAGATTTAACAAACTTGCAAATCCCACGCTTCACAGTTCCTCTTTCAAGGGAAGATTCCCCTCTGGTTTCTGCTTGCTGTTGATCATTCATTCTTCTGAGCCTTCATATGGTTGTGGGCGTGTTTGTGTTTAAATATTGTTTCCCAGATTTTAAAACTGTTTTCTCTGAGACAGTTAGTTGGACCAAATGACTCCACCATCACTCAGTTCACTTGCTGATAATTTGAGAATAAGATACTTTCTTGAAAGGAAAGAAGCAGTACCATAAATACACTATAAATTATTACTCTGCAGCCTATGGTTTCCATTTAATATCTGGGATTATCTGACTAATCGGGGTTTAACAACAATTTAAAGAAATTTGCAGCTTATAGTAGATGATATTCTCAGCCTTAGATAGAAAGAGGACACACATTCTCCTCAATTCTTTAATAAAAGCTTGATATTTTATTATTTTAAAGTAACTTTTATATACCTCATCACACTATTATCAGAAAAGTAGGGCTTCCCTGGTGGCGCAGTGGTTAAGAATCCACCTGCCAATGCAGAGGACACGGGTTCAAGCCCTCGTCCGGGAAGATCCCACATGCTGCGGAGCAACTAAGCCCGTGAGCCACAACTACCGAGCCTATGCTCTAGAGCCCACGAGCCACAACTACTGTAGCCTGCACGCCTAGAGCCCGTGCTCCACAGCAAGAGAAGCCACCGCAATGAGAAGCCTGCGCACCGCAACAAAGAGTAGCCCCCGCTCGCCACAACTAGAGAAAGCCCGTGCACAGCAACGAAGACCCAATGCAGCCAAAAATAAATAAGTAAAATAAATAAATTTATTAAAAAAAAAAAAGAAAAGTACACTTGGTTAATGTTGTACTATTTATATGAGACATTGCCCATGACGTTACTTGGAAGTGAGTGTGACTCCTCACGCTTCTTTTGCACAAAGCCCTTCAGAGGCTTCAAGCTCTAACCATGACCTACAAGAACCCTACCTGATCTGGCCCCTGTTATGTCTCTGACTTCCCTGCTACAACTCTCTCCTTTGGTCACTCCACTCCAGCCATGCTGGTCTCCTGACTTTCCTTTAAACACACCAGGCACACTCAGACCTCAGAGCTGTTCCCTCTGCCTGGAATTCTCTTCCCCTAGAGAGTCTCATCACTAGTTCCCTCTTTTTTCAGGTATTTGTTCGGAAGTGACATCCTTAGGGCAGCCTTCCAATTCTACTCTTGTTACCAAACTCAGGTCCAGCTGCTCGCCGCTCAAAAATCAATCTCAAGAGAGCAAATGTTGGTAGAAAGGAAAATTGCTTTTAATCAGAATGCTAGCAATCTGGGGAGATGGTGGACTCAGTGTCCCCCCAAAACCACGTCCAAAGATTCTGCTCGGCCATGAAAGTTTTTAAAGGGAAAAGGGGAAGTAATCTCAGTCAGTGAAATGGGGGTCAGGGTCGTCATAATCCCCCACTGTGTGCAGGTTTGTCGATTCGTGATTTTTCTTTAGATGTTGTCTTGTTCACATAGTTTGTTCACAAGATGACTGAAGGGGAAGCTAGGGTTATTTCTAGCTTATTTCTACTTCTTTGATCTATGGAAAGAACCAAGAGATTAGGCAAGGTGTGATCAAACGATTTAAAAGGTGTGCTTGGGCTGGAGATGAGTAGAGCATGGGGGTGCCTGGTTTAAGGTTAGTGACAAGACAAACCTTGTCACTAACCTTAATGAGAGCTCTTTCCTGCCAAAGCCTGCTTATACGCTCTCTAAAATTACAACTCCCTCCCTCACTAAGAAAATCCTTCTAGGACTACTTCCCTTATTATCTCTCTCTAACATAGAATATAGTTTCTTATTTATCTTATTTATTTTCCAGATTTATTTACTAGTTATTTACTAGAATGTTATCTTCATAAAGGCAGAAATTTGTTTCTTTTTTTACTCATTCTTATGATACCCTAGAATGACACCCTAGAATGACACCCTGCACATCTTAAGTGCTAATGTGTTCAATGACTAAATAGGTGAAGCTCCCTTGATATTCTCTGGAATTCTGTTAAACATTCACCACTGAGAACTAACTTTTGGAGCTGAGTCACATACACTCAAGCAGCTTTGGGTATTATAGAAGCTTCAGACTCACATTTATATTTTCAATTCAGTTCCTTCACTGGAAAATGTTGCGTTTTATGATACTATAGGGGGGTTATACATTATTATTATAAGACAAATACTATCATTATGAATAACACTGAAACCCAAAATGTAGTCCAATGAAAACATCTCTATGCTCTGACCAATGGCCCACGGTAATGGTACTTTGCTGGTCTTGTTATACTGAAATTTTCTCATATATGTTATATATGTGTGCCATATACATATGACATCAGTACAGTCAGTGTTCTTTTACCAGTCTTGTGATAATGAAAACATCTAACACCTGGCTGTATGACATAATGAGAACTGGAAAAGAAATATAACACAGTGGCACTAGCTAGTGTAGCACAAACAAGGAGTAACATATGATTCTCCTAAAAAAAAAAAAAATTACAAGAGATTGTAATCGGCCCAATTCTCTGGAGGGCAAGAAAAACCAAAAGGGAAATGTCAAAGGGGAAAGAGGATTGGCTTCTGCAAGAGTGCATTTCTGCCTTGTTCTGCATGCTTGGGCAACTTTAATGAGCCCCCTGGTCTTTGAGGGAATTTGTCTCCAGCTTTGTTTTATGTCCAGCCCTTGACCCTAGGGAAATGACCTAGAAGTACTGGCAATGAGATTTCGAACGATGTTGATTACAGTAAATTCCAGCCCAGTGAAAGATCTTGTACCTTCCTTCAAGTTCCTCATGAAGGGATATGACCCATAATATTTGTATAGATAGCCATAATTGAGCACCAAGGGGATATGTGACTTGCACAGCGGGACTAGTTTTCTCTGATTATCAGATCCTTGCCAGTTGAAATTACTTTCATTTTCTAATTCTTAAATGCTCTGAGGCAAGCCAACCTTCCCTCCCACTACCAAACTCCCCCTGCCCCCCATAAGCGTTCCCTGGGCCCCAAGGCATCCTGTGCCCTCCATTTGTTTGCCAGCTCCTGAGCTATGATCAAACGTCTCTAAATGGTGTCTTATCCAGGTCACATATAAATGTCACTCTACTTTCCATAACTGGGAGCAAGGGCACGTAGTAACAATTGTAACAGCTACAATATTCCTACTTGTCTCCTTTGTCATTAATTCACACAGCATTTGTGATTTTATTGAAGGGATTTAGTCAAATCATAAATCCTAAACTAGTCAATAGAAATGGTAACAAATTAATAAATTGACCATATCGGTTTAAATCCAAGATCCGCAAATTGCTGATTTCAGTTCCCACCTTGGATGCTCAAAAAACCAAAATATGGTGTCTCTGACTAAGCCTTCCTGGCCGTCATTCAGATTCTACCCCACTCCTCAAAACGTTGTTTTTTATATTTATTCCCTCCCATATAGGGGGATTAATTTCTTTCACATCATTCCTCACCCTGCTTCTTTATTTAATTACTTAAACATACCACTCTAAGCAAATGTGTTATAATACATTTAAACTGGAACTAAACATAGCTATATTGTATAAAATATATAATAGACAAAAAAGGAAAAGAGAAAAAAAAGAGTTGTTATTTCTATCACTCAGAGATGGCCACAGATAATTTTTGGAAGATATACATATATATGTGGAACATTAGTTACATGTATGTACTAATAAGAAATTATACATATCACTGTGTATATTTTAAACTACTTTTAAAAATACCTAATATCATCTTTAAATTCAGTTAAATACACATTTGTACCATAATTTTTGTTTTGTTTTTTTTTGCGGTACGCGGGCCTCTCACTGTTGTGGCCTCTCCCGTTGCGGAGCACAGGCTCCGGACGCGGAGGCTCAGCGGCCATGGCTCACGGGCCCAGCCGCTCCGCGGCATGTGGGATCTTCCCGGACCGGGGCACGAACCCGTGTCCCCTGCATCAGCAGGCAGACTCTCAACCACTGCGCCACCAGGGAAGCCCTATAACATAATTTTTAGTGTAGAATGTACATTTCTAAATGTAGAATTTGTGTTTTAGAGCAAGCTCTCTGGAGGACTGCCTAGGTTCAAGTTCTACTTACCAGCGGTATGGCTATGGGTAAATTACATAACCTCTATGTAATTCAATTTTCTCACGTATAAAATAGAAATAATAAAAGAACCCCCGATAATGTTCCTGTGTAGATTAAATCAATTAATATTTGCATAGCAGGTAGAACTCTGCCTGATACATAGTAAGTACTATATAGGCATCTATTTGTATCACCATCATCATTATTATTCCTTTTGGGGATGTATTAGGCTACTAGGTCTGCTGTAACAGAATACCACAGACTGCATGGTTTAAACAACAGAAATTTGTTTTCGTGCAGTTCTGATGGTAGAAGTCCAGGATCAAGGTGTCAGCAAGGATGGTTTCTTGTGAGGATTTTCTCCTTGGTTTGCAGAAAGCTGCCTTCTTGTGTCTTCACGTGGCCTTTTCTCTGGTGTGCACACTCCTGGTATTGCTACTTCTTATAAGGACACCAGTCCTATTGGATTCGGGCCCCACTCTTAGGACCTCATTTAGCCTTAATTATCTCCTTAAAGGCCCCATCTCCAAATACAGTCACATTGGGGCTGAGAGCCTACACCTATGAGTTTTGGGGGGACACAACTCAGTCTGTAACAGGAGATGTATGCTCATTTAGTTATTGTTAGATATTTAGGTTGATTTCCGGTTCTTACCATAAAGATGTTCATGCCTCAATGAACAGTATCCGTTACTATTTCCTTAGTGCAAATTCGCATAAATTGAAATATCAAAGTGTATGTATAATATTAAAGCTTTTAGGACGTATTGCCATATTGCCCTCCAGAAAGGTTATACCAGTTTACATGTCCACTAATCGTATAAGACTTATTTTAGTTTCAGTTTATTGCAAGAAATGGTCATTTTAGATATTACTGAAGTCTCGTTACTCTCCACCATTCCTGCGTCTTCACCTCCCCTTCCCCTGGTATACACACAAAGTTGTCCTCTTGAAAGGTAATATCACAGGAGGGCAAGTTGGGAAAAAATACAGAGATATATCAATAAGCATCCTATTTACTCGTGTAGACCTCAGCAACTGAAATGAAAATGTAGTTACAGAAAACACCCGGACCATGGCAGGCCAAAACAGAAGAGGCGTTGGAAATCTAGGTGGCAAAAATTAAAACAATCGTGTAAACACAGAGTCATCCTAATACCCTGCACCCATAGGAAAAAAGAATCCTAAAACAAAATAAATAAATAAAATTAAGCAAACCAAAATTGAAAGAGAAAGTGAAAATGAAAATTCGTATTTCACAAAAGTAATTTCTTAATGGTAAAGCAACACAGTTTAAAAACCTGACTATGGGGACTTCCCTGGTGGTGCAGTGGATAAGACTCCACACTCCCAATGCAGGGGGCCCGGGTTCGATCCCTGTTCAGGGAACTAGATCCCACATGCATGCCGCAACTAAGGAGCCTGCGTGCTGCAACTAAGGAGCTGGTGAGCTGCAACTATGGAGCCTGCCTGCCACAACTAAGACCCGGCGCAACCAAATAAATAGTAAAAATTAAAAAAATAAATAAATAAAATTAAAAAGAAAAAGAAACTGACTATGGTGCTTGCTTCGGCAGCACATATACTAAAAATTGGAACAATGCAGAGAAGATTAGCATGGCCCCTGCGCAAGGAGGACACGCAAATACGTGAAGTGTTCCATATTTTTAGCAGAGACCTTAATTAAACAAGAATTATTAAAAAAAAATTACTACGAGCATGTTCAAGCATACAGAGAACAAGAAAGAATTCTACAGTGAATACTTTTATATACCCACAACATAGGTGTGTTGTTAACATATTTGCTTTATCTATATGGATATATATAATTTTTTCTCAATAATTTGAATGTTTCTACTTCATTGCTAGATACTACCATATACATCTTCCCAAATAAGGATTCTCTCCAAAATACATTATTGAAGGATTATCACACCTTAACAAAATTAGCCATAGTCCCCTTGATATCATTGAGTAGCCAGCTCACATTCAAATTTCTATAATTTTCTCCCAAATATGCTTTATAGCTGTTTTCTTTAAACCAAGATCCAATCAAGTACCAGGCACTGCCTTTGATTGCTGTATCTCTGAAGTCCTTGTGCAATTAGCAGGTAATTTGGGACCTGATTTGCTGGTGTCATGTGAATGTCTAGTTGCTTAGTGAAGTTTTTTTCACCTCATGTCTTCAGTTTCTACTGGTGATTTGATTGAATTTACCTATTTCATTAGGGGATACAAAATGGAATTTTTAAAATTTTAACTTTGATTCTGGATTTATTGGCTCAAAATTCTGTGTAAAGAATTTTCTCTAATTAATTCGTTATCAAAAATGCCCAAACACATGCTCTATTCTCTGTCTTTTGTTAACCATTTTCACATCAAGAAGTTGATGTAAGTCACTTCCAGTGGTAGTGAATGCCATTATTTTCCCTGATATTTTGGTATCGTCATAGACACATACATTTTTATTTCAGTTTTAGTTTATTTTCTTTTTTGTTCTCAAATTGTCACAGATATCACCAGTAGGAGCTCTTTCAAGCTGTCTTCTCTGTCCTTTCGATATGACCTCATTAATCTTTCCCTGTTTCCTTACTTCCTCACACAATAAGATGTCCCAGCTTCACCTGTTTAACATCCGTTTGGTTATTAAATTTTCCTACAACCCTTTTTCATCTTTATATTAACCAAGAAATGTGAAATAAAGAAGCAAATATGTGATTGTAACCTGGTGTCTTGATTTTAGTTTGCCTTTTTCCAAAAGCAAATCCTGAATCAATGACTTCAGTACAGGTACATTATTTAGGAATTGATCCCAGGAAGCCAAAGTGAGGGGATGGGGAAATTGAGACACAAAAGGGAAAAAAGTAAAAAGCATGTGTGTTAGTGACCTAGTTATCACTGTTGGCAACAGCCGTGTCCCCCTGGGTGCTTTCTGTGTAGAACGGAACATTCATTTCCTCAGAACCGTCCACTGAGGAAAAGGAAGCTGAGATATTTATCAATTGCATTTTCTCCTTGGTTAAGGGTTACGCTGGGAACATTAACTCTTGAGCTGGAGAAAGCCCTGAGGTGGAAAAGCAGAGCTCAGGTGCTCAAGGTAGGAAGTTATCAGTGGGCTAAGGTTACAGATGAGCCAAGGAGAGGGGGGCAAGGTATTGAGAGCATCTACTATACTGGGAAAGTCAAGTTGGTGGCTCCTTGGCTTGATAAATGTTCTGTTCCTTTTCTTGTTTCTTGACCCACGGTCTCTACACTTTGAACGCCAACTGTATCTGGATCCAGAAGTGTCCATGTGGGTACTTTCTCCTGCTCTTCTGCATCCTAAAAGGTGTCCGTGGTCTTCTACACCAAGTGCAAGGCTATATTAAGCTTAGATTCTCCCTGAGCTTCACATTCACATTTCCAAGTGTCTACTAGGTATGTGCAGCTGGATGTCCTGTAGATTCCTCAAATCCATCATGTCCCAAGCTGAAGCTATCCCCTTCTTCCCAGACCTGCTCCCTCTCCACTCATATGTGAATGGCAGTACTGTCTACGCAGCCACCCAAGCCAGAGGCCAGGCATCGTCCTTGACGCTTTGCTTTCACCACCAAGACTCAATTGTCTTTTTCCTTTCAAAAGCTTTTCAAACTCATCTATGTCTCTTTATTACCACCACCTCTATTCTATTTCTGGAGGCCATCTTCACTTACTTTGATTACCGTGACAGTCCTCAAGCTAATTCTCCAGCATTGTCTGCCTCTAATCCCTTCTCCACACTGAAGGCAGGAGATCTCTCTAAAATACAGCAAGAGCAACTGATCTAAACCCTATTTTGCAGAGTCCTTTGCTGGTTTCTGTTTGCTTTAAGTATAAAGTTAAACCTTTAAAGTGGTTGAAATGCCCTTCTTGATTCAGCTATTGTATTTATCTCTCTGCCTCATAATCTGTCATTACCACCCTCTCTAAGTCCCCACCAACCACACACCCACGCACAGACCTCAAACACCCTACTCTGGCTGTGGGGCTTCTCTCAGGTCCTGCAATGCTCCTCTCTCTCTCTCTCTCTCTCTCTCTCTCTCTCTCCATCTCTATCTCCCCCAGCCTGGAACACTCATCTTGTACTTCTTTACCTGGCCGACAGTTACACAACTTCAGGTCCAGAAGACACATCTTTGAGGCTTCTGCTCTGTACTCTCCTAGTACCACATACTTCAGTAATCACCCTTTGTCTCAGTTTCCACAGCTATAAGTTGAATATGATAACAGTGTCCACCTTGTATGATGGTTGTGAGGATGAAAAGAGTTACTATATGCAAAGTACTTAGCAAGCATTCAATAAATTATTATATTATTATATATACTATATTATTATAGTATGTATCATACCAAATTATAATGGCATATTTAATTGTCTGTCTCCCCATCTGGACAGAAAGTTCCATGAGGGCAGCCATCTTCTGTCTGTCTTGTTCACAACTGTAGCTCCAGCACTGTGTTCATTGTCACATGGTAGGGACTCAATACATATTTGTTGTATAGATAAATGGAGGGGACAGGGAGATGGTAGCCTAAGCAAGGTGATTTTCCCAAAGTTTAAAAAGATGGTAGAAAAGTGAATGTATGTGTAAATGACTCTTGTGTTGGGAGAGGTGGGCGTTTAAGGTGGTACTTGTTCAGGTTTCCAGGGAAATCTTCTGCAACAATGACTTAAGAAGGGTAACTTTATTTTATTTTTTAAATTTATTTATTTTATTTATTTATCTTTGTCTGCCCTGGATTTTCGTTGCTGCATGTGGGCTTTCTCTAGTTGTAGTGAGCAGGGGCTACACTTTTGTTGCAGTGCACGGGCTTCTCACTGCGGTGGCTTCTCTTGTTGCCGAGCATGGGCTCTAGGCATGTGGGCTTCAGTAGTTGTGGCACATGGGCTCGGTAGTTGTGGCTCCCGGACTCTAGAGCACAGGCTCAGTAGTTGTGGCGCATGAGCTTAGTTGCTCCGTGGCATGTGGGATCTTCCTGGACCAGGGCTCAAACCCATGTCCCCTGCATTGGCAAGCAGATTCTTAACCTCTGTGCCACCAGGGAAGCCCAAGAAGGGGAACTTTAAATGAACTTCTTTAATCCTCACAATGGTCCTGTGAAGACAACGGCTTTACTGAAGAGGAAGCTGTGTAGCAGAAGGATTACAGGACTCTGGTCTGGAGTCCAAAGTAAGAGACAGAGTGAAGCTGTGCAGCTCTTAGCTTGTCCCTCCCTAGCTGTGTTCTCTAAAGCTCTGGTGCTGAAGTATGTTAACAAATGTGAGTAAAAGAATTGTGAGCACGACTAAATTTGGGGACAATAGAAGTAAATAGAAGTGACTGTTGTTGTTATTGTCTTTTTGCTGCAGGGACGCCCAAAGCCTTTAAGAGGCTAATGTAAATTGTGACTGTCCAAGATGAGAAGATACGCAAGCTTCCCCAACTTACTGGAGCAGAGAACCCTAACTTTCCAGAGCTTTCTTGGGAAACACAGCCACGGCCCTTGCTCAGCCCTCTACCCAGGTTGCCTACCTCCCTCTACCTTCAAGGTTTGGCCATTTCTGATCCTTTTTTTATTTTTTCACATACATGTCTAAAATGATGGAAAATATATTACAATGCTATATCGAATGGTGGAAGTGGAATGGACCCTGGCAATTTTTAAAGCCAATCGCCACATTTTATGGTTGAAGAAACAGGTATAAGGAGATTCAACGATATGCCCAAGGTCCCCCAGGGAGCTTGTGGTAGAGCTATAGGAAATGCTTTCCACTCTCTCCTCTCCACTCTCCACTAGCCAAATCATCTCCGATTTTTAATTCTATCACTGTTGTATGACAAGTACATTTGTTATATTCCTTCCTTAATGTTGGGCCTGAAACCACTCAGCAGGTATATGTTTGTTCCTATCACTGGTATCCTGGGTGGCTTTCGTTTACTCTGCTACTGTTTGAGGAGCTTTGGATAGAACTAGGAAAACTGTTAAGTCTTCACATTGGCAGTGATCTTTAAGACCCATAAAAGATGAATCACTGAGGGAACCTATAACTTTGCATGCTCCAAGTAAATATTCTATTTTTATGGCTGCCTGTGTTTTATCATCTATAAATTTTACAATAATGATTAGGTTCAAAGTAGGGACATAATTTACATACATCAAAACATCTCTCACTGTCCTTACAGCCTGTGAAGCACCTGCAGCAAATACGAGGAAGCTCTCCGAGGCATTAATTAATGGAGCCTCTCTAAGGCGGAAAGAGAGAGAGAACATGACAGCGACGGTGGCCTCTTATAAGCACACTTGTGTATCCTGCAGTGTTCACATAGGACTAGTGCTTTCTGCATTTGTCAGAAATAACACTTACTTCAGCTTTTTCATCCCTTCCTAAGGGATGAAAAGTGTGATCAGTCCTGTTTCCCAGAAATGCTTTTTCTCTTACACTGACCAGAAACTCTTTAGACGTGTCAGCACAGGAAGAACTTTAGAGAGTGTAGCTATTTAACACAACTGGTTTCTCTCACCTGTGCCCAGAATATGTTCCAGTCTATAGATAGATGGGGTGCGTGTCCCCCGAGTTTCTGCAGCACCTTTCTTCTCCTCCATCCTCCCACTTAGTTCTACCTTGGATTGATTTTGCCTCCTAGCAAAGAGTTAAAGGTGATCACGCAGGGATTTAAGTTCAGGCTGGAAGACGTGCACCGAGGCAACAGCAGCGACAGATCGCGGAAGGTACAAGCTTTCAGGGTAAACATCAATTTCTCCAATTTGCTATAGCCTGAGAACCTGATAAGCCTAGCGAATGAATTGTGAGTGTGAGTTTTGTGCCGGCTGGACGGAGCAGGGGTTGTTTCTATAAAGCTCTGTTAATGTACTCTGAGTCTTCGGTTTAAATATCATGAAGGAGTAAAAAGTCACAGCTGTTTCACTCACTGCCCTCCTTACATGTGTCCGTTTCAATCTTCTTGGGCAAAGACTGCCTTGCAATCTCGCACCTGGATTCAGCTTCATACTGGTGGGGGAAGTGGCCAGAGCTTGTCCCCAAACACCAGGGCAAAAACTCTCCCCTTATCTCTCTGCTCCTTGAAACCCCATCTCCATCTTCAAATGCACGACCTAGCCTTCAACTCAATATATTTCTGGTGGCACATCTAGCCACATCTCATGCCCTGTATTTGGAAATATTTTCTGTTTCCGTGAGATCCTCCATCTCCATAATAAGTATTGAGCTCTTTCTCGGGCTAGGCGCTACGGTAAGTGCTTTACATGGACTGTTTTGTTTAATATTTATACTTCTCTGAGATAGGCACAATTATTGTCCCCATTTTATAGATGAGGAAACTAAAGCTGAAGTGAAATAACTTGCCCAAAGTCATAGAACTAGTAAGGGCTAGAGCTGAGATCCAATCAGACAGACTAAATCTGTTCAGAACTTTCATGTTAATATCTGGGCTTTTAGATTGGACATAGCTCTCTGAGAGTGGGGTATTAATTCTGTGTCTTTGTTTTCCCCCTTGCACCTAGAACACTCAAATATTTGTTCATTTCAAAGGGCCAAAGCAATCCTAGGAAAAACCAGGATAACAACCAGAACCTATAAAACCAGTAGACCTAGAAATACGATTCCCCCAAAGGAGACCCTGCTTTTCTTCCTGATGATGTTAAAAGCCTAGACTATGATAACTTAGTTTAAGGACAACCTTAAATAAAAGTTTCATTAATCAGAATGAGTATTCCTACAATAATGACCCTGGGTTGAATTTTAGAACCCTCTTTATGCTTTGTTAGTAACAAAGCTGTTATAAAAATAATTTGATAAGACAGTCCATCGTAATGGTGTGACTTAACTGTAAAAAGGGTGCCTTCGCCTGGTGTCTGAGTGTACTCAACTTACGTAATGCCAGCATAATGGATTATGCATATTGTATCAGGTTGAAAAGGAAACCCAGTGAAGTATTACAGCAATTTAAAAGATATATATCTGGGCTTGTTCAGCAGAGATATTTAAAATTTAAACCTGTTTAAATATTCAACTGAAACTAAAATAAAATTCTGAAAAATGGAATTCAATAGAAAAGCTCCATTAAGAGTAAAAATGCTTCTCCAAACCCATTTGGTTCTAATAGAAACCCATCGAGTGAGGTGTTCATTGTTCAGGCACCAGCCAAGGGAAAAATTATACATACGTTTGGGTAGAAGAAAATCAGTTGGACTTCCTGTGGAATGAGCTTTCCTTAGAAAAGTAAGAGAAAAGAGGAGACTCGGACCAACACTCAGATCAGGCCATGATTTTTTTAAAATCATGATACTTTCTTAAGTATCATCTTCTCATTTGTTCCCTTGCTTCAGTGAAACCTCATTTCACCTTCCACATCAGATGTAATTCTAAAAAAGGGGGAAAAAATTGGCACCTTTTGCTGCAATATCAGGATACTGACCAACCTGCCTCCTGAGAGCCAAGCTTTATTTCTCTGATAAACATCCTGCAGGATGTTTTTATTCAATTAATCGGAATGATTGCTTGCACAGAAATGTACCGCTTTATCAAGGTCTGCTTGAATATCAGGCTCGGGCTGAGCCCCAGCATTTTCATTCCGGAGTTCTCCTGACGGCAAACGCGTGAGGACTTGGAAACATAATTAAAACAATCAGTAAGAATTAGCTAGCTCGGTGACTGCACTCAAACAGCAAAGGCAGAGAAGTAAATAGGGAAATGTATGGGTAAGTGAATGGGAGATTTCCAGAGATGGAGAGAAGGCTGTTAGGAGACATAAAATGGAGGGTATTATGAGAAGAAATATAGGATAATATAAACAGAGTCTCTAATCCTGAGGACTGTAAATCCCTTTTCCTTAATTGGTTTAGAAACTGTGGTCTGTAATGTGAGACGGAGGGCTCTGGCTGCCTTTCTTCTTTGCTGCCGGGAATCACATTAAGTGGAAAACAATAGCAGGGCTGACAGCTCCCTTTCTGTGGGGGCATTTAGAGCTAATCTGCTATTGAGACTCATACAATTACATGGGATTAGAGCACTGCCAATGATACAAAGATTGGGGAATTCTCGGGGGAGGGGGAGCTGAGCTCTTTCAAAGTAGGGTATGGGGTTTAAGAGGGGTAGTGGGTCAAGTCTGCAGTGCTCCTAATTACTCTCAAATCAAGGGAAATAACCATGATTTTGTAATTCACTCAGGCTCTTGATGAATTTTAATCCAAACACAATTCTAGCTTGAGATTTCTTCACCGGTGCTGTACACTAGTTTGCTTATTTTAAAGATTTATCATTGAGTTTAGAGATTCCCTTATAGGAACGCAGCTTTCTACTTGTACTGTTGGTATGTGAGCAACGCAGGTGGGTATGTTTATACCCACTTTACAGGAGAGAAAACTGGGTTTTAGAGAAGGTAAATGATTTGCCTAAAGTCACACTTCCCAAAATGTCAAACCCAGGATTCCAACCCAAGACTTCGTAAGACTGGATATTATTCTTTCTAAGACACCACGGTGCGTTTTTAGGTTGTGTGACTAGTATGGGTGTGTGATGCTGTGTCTGTGGGTTTCCCATACCCAGCATCAATTCCTTTGATTTCTCATTGGGGGACTTTAACTCCAAACTAAGGAACGGGCACATGACCAAGTCTTACCCATTCTCAAGTAACAGTTGTGTTGAATTGCCGAGTGCATATTCTATGTCTATACAATCTATGTTTATCCTTTGTTTATGGAATGTTTTGCCATGTCGATTTTGGAAGTGCTCAACTTCAGAGTCTCTTTTCTTGGAAACATAAAACCCCTCTTTAAACAATTAAAACTCTATAATTTGCTGAAAATCTCTTATTTGGCTTTCAGGGTTTGGGGAAGGGAAGCAAGAATTAGAAATTTGTACAATCTTGCCAACTGCAGGACAACTGAAGAGATATTCCAGTCATCCCTTAATTTGTTTCTTCATGTGTGTTCATCATATTTCTTGAGTACTCAACTGTATTAATTGTATTGAATAAAACACATAAAAATGGGATCCTTGGGCTTCCCTGGTGGCGCAGTGGTTGAGAGTCCGCCTGCCGATGCAGGGGACGCGGGTTCGTGCCCCGGTCCGGGAAGATCCCACATGCCGCGGAGCGGCTGGGCCCGTGAGCCACGGCCGCTGAGCCTGCGCGTCCGGAGCCTGTGCTCCACAACGGGAGAGGCCACAACAGTGAGAGGCCCGCGTACCACACACACAAAAAAGGGATCCTTAAAGATGTGGCTTATTCAGGAAATGGGGATTTATAGATTCCAGGTCTGGCCTTCTTGTTTCTGCCAGAAACTGCCCCTGAGTTGGGAAGTTCTATCTTTTCCAGAAGCTGAAGTTCATGGAAAAGGTTACTGGAAACGAGTGAGGATTTTAAAGATGATGTCTTGTCTTTTCAGGTACTCACTGTGTGGGGTGCTTATACATCTTTATTTGCGGCGATCCTGCTAGTTTGTGCAAAAACCTTGGTGCCTTGACGTGGTATTGGGAAACTACGAATATGGGAGTGATTTAAGGACTTCTCAAATAGACGTAGTGGTTGGGTGGGCAGGAGTTTAAATTCAGGGATCCTAAGTCTACTTCCTCCAAAAAATTCAGAATGAGACTTTTTTCTTTGCTGTAGAATAAACAGATGCTTAGGGCACCTCCGCTTTGTAGTACTCTCAGCTGTAGAGGATGGAGGCCTCCGCAGCTCAGTTCCTCTGTTCTCTGATGCGGCCTCCACACCTGGTCATTATTTGTTTATTTGTTTAAAGGAACAAAGAAACCGGCTCTCTACTCCCAGGCAGTAGGGGAAGGCATTCCTTTCCTATTTTCAAAAAACCTCAGAGGCCTTCCCTCCTCTATAGAGCTATCAAATCCCAAGTTTGAAGAGCCTCCCAGTACATCGTCAGAGGCTGTGTCCTTGTTTTCTAAGTTACCTCCTGAGGAAGCGTCAATCTTATTATTCCCATTTTGCACATTTTACACAGTAGATCAATTTTCAATTCCCAACAACTGAACTTCCCAAATTTTTATACGATGAAACTTAACTCCCTTCATATGAGCATAAAAATATGCATACCCACCAGAGCATTGTTAGATTTCAGGAAGAAAATTTTATTTCACCTTAAAATACGATCTATAGTAGCCTAATTGTGACAAAATACATTGTGTGTGGGCCTCTTTTGCATATTTAGTTGTGGAAGAATGTGAGCAACTGTCAGATAATATAATTTGCACCCAGCCAAATATCGAGTACAATGGAGAAAATAAAACTTTTGCAGTGTGATTTATATATACTTCTATACCCTTCATTTGCATCTCTATGAAATGCAGACATTTATAGTTCTATAACCAGAGGAATAAAATTTGAATGTGTAGTAAAATGAGAAATGTATTTTAAATGGGCTTTAGAAACAGAACTGGGGAAGTCGTCAGGAGGCCACAGTCACTAATGTCATTGGTTATTTTGCTAGATGGCCGCTCAGATGGAGGCCTGGCAGGCACGGAATTGAATTCGGGCTGATGGGCATGGGAGATGGAGTGATGGCTTCCTGGAAAGGATTGAGATACAGCAGCACAGTAATCCAGGCTGGCCATAACGCACTCCATAAAGACAGTATGAGAAATTCCTCCTGCCCTGTGATGCATCCTTATTTTTTTCACTTTTAAAAGAAGAACGATTTTATGATTTGGCATAGATCATTGATCATAGTGCTTTTCTATTTCAAATATCTCCCAGCTGTGTTCTGTGTCAAATTTACAAAAAAATAAACATTATTTCATAGGAATATTGGGTGGCCGTTTGCCCATGGGCACCTATCACGTCCAATATAACTCCCTTGGGCGGGCATGATAGAAGCCACTTACAGGCCCCAAGTGATGTGTAGGAAGGGGGAGCATTAAAGAGTGCTCCTTGCTGTGAGGGGCAGCTGGCGTTGTTGACTGTCCTGCAGCTCTTCCCCTTTGCCCCAATGGAACTCCGGCATTCCTGTGGGAAACTTGCGTCACATGGTTTGAGTGGAGATTAATCTGTTCTCCCTCCAATCCTTATCACAGGGATGTCATGAACCAAAGCTGGGCCAATCAGAGTCCTTCTCAGGACTCTTCCATGAGCACTTTAAGGGAAGACTGGTTTATTCCAATAGTCTTACTAAAGTGGGGGGATATGGGCCGAGGGCTTTTTATTCAGCCCATTTTCTTATCCACTTATCTCTTTATTTTCTTATCCATTTATCTCTCCATTTTTATTAAGCACCACATGGAGAAAAACATCCTAAAGACAGAAGCCGAGCCAAGCTGAGCTCAGAGATGGAGAGAAACCAAAACTCGTTACCTAATTTGAGTCTCTGGATCCGGCCACGCCTCATTCCAGTAACAACACCCCTTTCAGTTCTGTGAGCTAATAAACTTCCTTTTTTGCTTAGTGTAGTTTCAGCTGGGTTTCTTCTATTACCTACCACCCCCAAAAGCCCTAATACACTTAAAGTTTATAAGAAGACAATATATATCGTTTATATTTGTCAGCCTTCTTTGTAGCCTAGGTTGGGGCCACGTGACTTGTTCCTGCCAAAAGACTGCGAAGAGAAGTGATCAAAAGCTGAGGCATTCAAGAGATAGTACACCTCGTCCAGCTCTCTCTTCCATTTTTGCAGAGACTTAGAGGCCATGTCTACAAGATCGTGCAGCTAGAAGATGACAGAGCCCTTATCTGACTGGGTCACTTACACCACGCAGAAAAGAGCCCCCCGCCAACCTTTGCTGCGTTACATCACTAAGATTTCAGGAGTAATTTGTTATTGGCATATAGGGCCTTGTGATAGAAATTAGGCTTAGCTATGGAAAAATTAAGAAAGTCATATTTGTCTTTTTTCCACTGAGTTTGTGGCTAAGACCCATGTTCATCAATTAGCTTTACGTGAGGCTTCTTTATAACATAAGTGGAGGTAGGAGATGTCTAAGAAGACATAAAAGAACCAAGATCAGGGAGACAATGAACATGGGAGCCCTCCTTGGTGTTGTACCCAGAGAGTCATAGAGATCACAACCTCAAAGGAAGCCAACGTTCACTGAGTCCAACTGTGGGATCGAGCACTTTACCTTCGTTACTTCATTCCATCATCACCAACAAACCACAGGGTGATAGAATTTGCCTTTTATTGACAATGAAACTGAATTCCAGAGAGATTAAGTAGAGCCACAGATTCCTGGCTAGAAAAGCTTTGAACCCTGTCTGTCCAGCTGTACAATCTAGCCCCAATTATTCTGTTATTACTATTAAATAGTAGTATAAATATTACTTAGAGATAATCCTTTCCAGATGCACTCAAAATACCAGTCTCCCCCACCCATGCTCCAACATAGAGAAAGCAAGATTCTGCCATGTCCGGCCTGGGTTCTTGGCTTTAACCACGTCAGGGTTGCAGGAGCAAAATGCATGCCTCCCAGTGCCCCCAGCACCCGAATTTCCCTTTCCCTGGATTTTTATACCCCTCGCCTGGCCATCATTGGAATGTGACAGGCTTTTCCTTCAACACCCTGTCTGGGCTATTGTCCTTCTTAGCTTAATCTGTCTTGCTATTGGACCCACAGCCAAGTCAGGTCCCACAATCCCTCACTCCCAGCTCCTCAAATTCTCTAGCCAATTTCTCTCTGCCTTGACAAACTTCCTGAACTGTTGGTCCCCATTTCTAACTAATCTGTCAGCCAGAGTGCTCCCTTCAGACTAAACTACAGGTTCCCCAATCTAGATCTAATCCTTTTCTGTACTTATGAAAGACTGCCACATCATTCTTATCTCTTTGCAATATTAGCATTCTCAAAAAGTATCAGTGGTCGCCTTCTAAGTTTCTGGTGAAATAGGACTTAAATTTCATTTCATGGCATTTGGTGAAGGAGATTATATCTCCTCAAATGTCTAACTTATCTTTGACTCCGTGTCTCTTCCTCTAAATCCTCATGCATTTATGCCAAATATACATTCCAAAATGGAAAATATGAAATTAAAGAGAAACTGATCATGGTGGGATTCCCCCAAACTAGACACCAAATGCAGGAGTATACCTGGCAGTTAGAAGGGGAGTCAGTGGGCCTTCAGTAATATAGAATCAGGCAGAACTATCCACTGCTTCCTTGTCATAAGTTAAAAACAAAACAGCAGAACAAAATGCTGTAGATGAATGTGGACCGTTCCCAAAGGAACATCTGGAAAGGAGACCAGGATTAATTCTCTGAATTCCCATGAAAGGACACTGGTGATCATGACGTCTGCGCAGGGCATCTGCACAGTCACACTTAAGGGCTGTCGTTGTGCTAGGATCCAGTTAGGTCTCCTTATGGCCTATCACTGAGATTAGTATTTATGAAAGCTCAGACTGCAGATTACCATCCAATTCTGGGCTTTTTTCCCACCAGTGACTAAGATAATGCACAAAAGCCCACTTAGAACATCTCTGTGAACGTCGCACTGTCATGAATTTGTCCCCGAGACAGTGAATTCTATAAGCATTAATGGGTTTTATTCAACAAACATCCATTTTGTAGTCAGACAGTTTTTGCCACTGGCACCTGCCAATGCATTGTATAAGAAGAAATCACTGAGCTTATAGAGCTGTCACTTTTAAAATGAATATGGCTTATTATCTTTATATCTTTCAGATGGCTCTAAACTATCAATCCAGAAGACCTCTGAAGCTTTTTTGGGAAAAAATGTTTTTCAGTCAAAATCAAACACTGTACTTTGCCAGTTAACAATGCATTGATTTTTTTTTCCGTTTTTTTCTTTTTGTTTGTTTGTTTGTTTTGTGGTATACGGGCCTCTCACTGTTGTGGCCTCTCCCGTTGCGGAGCACAGGCTCCGGACGTTCAGGCTCAGCGGCCATGGCTCACGGGCCCAGCCGCTCCGCGGCATGTGGAATCCTCCCGGACCGGGGCACGAACCCGCGTCCCCCGCATCGGCAGGCGGACTCCCAACCACTGCGCCACCAGGGAAGCCCAACAATGCATTGATTTTTGCAATAAGCTCTCATTAATGTTATTGAAATTAGAAAGAAGACAGAGGTCCCTGCCATCTGGACCTAGGGACCAGGGTTCTAGCTGTCAGCCTTTGGTCAAGTCATCACACCTCTTTGGGCTTCTGGTTTCCTCGACTGTTAAACACTGAGGTTGGAGCCAGAGTTTCTCTAAGGTACTCTCTTATATTGTAATGTTCTGTTCTTCTAGAATTCCCTTTCTTCAAACAGATAGGATATCATTGTTCTCCCTGCACAGCTTTCTTCCAACGTCTCTTTCAGGCAAACTCCTATTCAGCCTTCAGATCCCAGCTCAAACATTGCCCCTTCTTTGGTTCTCATTAGACTTAAGATGTCTAATGAGACATTAGACATTAGACATCCTAAGCTTACATTTTACTTTATAAAGGAGTCTCTTTGGGTTTCCCTGGTGGTGCAGTGGTTGAGAGTCCGCCTGCCCATGCAGGGGACACGGGTTCGTGCCCCGGTCCGGGAAGATCTCACATGCCACAGAGCGGCTGGGCCCGTGAGCCATGGCCACTGAGCCTGCGCGTCCGGAGCCTGTGCTCCGCAACGGGAGAGGCCACAACAGTGAGAGGCCCGCGTACCGCAAAAAAAAAAAAAAAAAAGAGGTCTCTTTTTTACTATAATAATACTATGGTAGACAGAATAATGTCCCTCCAAAAACATCCATGTTCTAATCCTAGACTCTGTGAATACGTTATTTTCCATGGCAAAAGGGACTTTGCAGATATGATTAAGTTAAGGATCTTGAGATGGGGAGATTATCCTGGGTGATTTAGGTGGGGGTGGGAGGTCAATGTAATCATAAAAGGTTTTTATAAGAGGGAGGCAAGAGGGTCAAAGTTAGAAAAAGGAGATGTAACATTGGAATGATGCAATTTGAAGATGTAGAAGTGGCCACAGGCCAAGGAATGTAGGCTTCTAGAAGAGCTGGGAAAGGTAAAAACAAAAAATGAAAGGAAGAAAGAAACAGATTCTCCTTTGATGCCCCCAGAAAGAACACAGCTACTCTGTCAACACCTTAGTTTTAGACTTCTGACGTCCAGAACTGTAGGAGAATAAATGTGTGTTATTTTAAGTCATTAAGTTTGTGGTAATTTGTTACAGCAGCAATTGAAAATCACCACAGAGACTGTCATATATGAGTTAGCATACCGTATTATAACATTTATTTCTGTAACTGATTGTCTTCTTGCTAGTCAATGAACTTCTTGAGGGCAAGGACCATATTTTTTTATCTTTATATTCTCAGTTCTTAGGTCCTTGGCATATAGTCAATACTCAAAAGATATTTGTAAAATGAATGAATAGATGAATAAGTCTTGTTTTACAAGAATAATGTCAGAATTTAGGGGATAAGTGACTTCCCCAAGGCTTCACAGTAATAGAAATGCTGCCCAAATGCCGTGCTTACTCTGGGATGAGATGTTTTTTGGGACTAATATTTTCAGAGAGTACAACACCAAAAACGTTTAAGTATTGTCGCCGCCATCGCTTCATATGCAGCCATGCTGTGCAAACCTAGATTCCTGGGTAGAGACTGGCTTTTATTTATTTCTTTCAGGGATAACTCTTGTGATTCTATAGGAAAAATAAAAAAGATTCAAGCATTGACAGAGCGCGTATTATACAGTTTTCCTTGGAGCTCTTTCAATGATTCGACTTAATGCTAAGTTGTCCAGATTTTGAGTAGTAAAAATATCATGTGCACATCATCTGTTTGTTAAAAAAGGGCTCTCTAAACAAAACCTACACTTTGCTGAAAGTTACCAGTGTCAGTGGGTGTGAATGTGTGTATTTACACCTTGCAGAATGGATGGGGGAGGGGGAGGCAGAAAAGACCACCCCCATCCCTGCCTGAGTAAAAGTACAGCTGAACCCCCCTGGCTCCTCATTATGGTTCCATCCAGGCCATGAGGGGAAGAAGAGCACATTTCTGAGCACCAGTCCTTGGAAGAAAGAGCAAACGTGACTTCCATTTAAACTGCAGGTTGTCAGCGTTGTCTCAGTCTTTGTGTGAAGAGCTGCTTGTCGTCCTCTCACTCTTCGAGGAGAGTTTGTTCTGTTGTTTGGCAAGTTCCTTTGCCCAAAAGTTATTCCTATTTGAAAAGGAGAGGAGTTGGCCTAATGGCATTTTGTAAGAAGAGTTTGACTAATTTCAAGCAAGTTTTCCTGAGAGAGAAAAGTCCACAGATGTCCGATGCACCTTAATTCAAATGGCTCGATCCTGCCATGACTGCTTGAAGAACTTACTGTTTCATTTCAGAAGTCTCAATTCTGCTTTTCATCAGAAAATCCATATTAAAAATTTCATTTATATTTGCAGCTAGAAAATTTAGGAACCATCAATTCACAAGTACTTTTTGAATGTCTAGTCCTCAAAGGTGAGATAAAAGAAAAATAAAATGCAGTATGTTCGCATGATTGAACTTTCAATGTCACTGAGGGGATAGGAAATCGCCCACCCTAGTGAAAAATTAGCATCCAAGGCACATGTACTACATACTTTTATTGAAAAGATACACCGAAACAAATAATCTGGGGAACAAAAATATACTCATTCTTCTACCCTCCCCCCCGGCACAACCATTTTCCTTTACATATTTCTTACTTACCATATGTGGCCATGAGCATGAAAGCAATATGCAATAACAGTATGTATCAATTCCAACATTATCACCCCGCAGTTTGTTTTTTATTCCTCACATGGTGTGAGAAAGTGGTACACAATATGTTTGGAAGTTTAAGAACACATTCTTATACTTTTCCTAGTATACAGTTAAGAAACTTATTCCCCTATCTTTCTATGCTTGTCACTTTGTCACCAAGTCTCAGCTCAAATGTTGCCTTTCCAGGAAGACCTTTCTTGACAAACCAGTCTAACGTAGTGCTCTAACCTGTCATGGTCACATTACACTGTTTAATTTTCTTTATGGTCCTTTTTTCAGTATAAGATTCTTCTTTCCCATTTATGTGTTTGCTCGTGTGTTCTCTTCTAGCCCATATTAGAAAGGAAACTACATTGTCTGCGGTCACAGCTACATCCCAAGTGCCTAGAACAGCACCTACGGTGTAGTGGGACTCCCTCTGATACTTGGGACTGAATTAATAGAATACAAACTGTCAGTCTTTTGTCTAATTCATAATTAATATTACTTATAGAAGAAAACACAAAACAAAATTGACAATGACTAAAACTTGCACACAGAAAAACTTACTATAAATGAAAAGTTGACTAAAGAATCAATCTTGTTGGTAAAATGGAAAATTCAAACATTGATCTGAGAAAAAATACACTTGCTTGAAATAATTGACACAAATAAAACAGACAATGGCATATGGGAAATTTGACCCTTGACTAAAAAGTGATAGAAGAAACAAATCTTCTAAACAAAATTTATACCTGCAAAATCTGACCCTGGACAATCATACTTGGTGAAACTAAGTGTCTTAAAAGAAAACCTGTAATAGCAGAAGATATAATACATAATATTTGATATGTTTGGGAAAAAACCTGATGGATAAATCAAATCCTCATCATAAAATTCATGAGAAGGAATTGATTTTGAGAAAAATAATTTCAGTTAAATGGAAACTGTTTAAATGGTTTATATAGAAAAATTGATCAAATAATAAAATTGGCTCAATGTAGTTTGATTCAAAAGAGTCTTTCTTGGCAATGGTGATATAATTCTGATTAAAATGATTGTGTTCATAAATATGGAATCAATATATTCTTATGGTCAAAATGGTGGGATAACAACTCCTACAATCTGGCCCTACACACAGCTTTAGAGCAATATAAATAATAAACCACTAAATTGTGAATCACAAAGAGCCATAAAGTAGACCAGTGTGCAGTTTGCTAAGAATAAAACAATATCATTATAAATTGTCAGGGGAGTCCCCTCAGAAGGCAGGGCAGCCACTAACCAGCTGGCCGGACTTGGAAAAGTCACTCAGTTCCTCTGGGTCTTAGACATATTCAATAAGAATTTGAGCTACAAATTTAGACTAAAGTCAACTCCAGAGTGCTGACAAAGAGAAAGTGTATATTACTGAGAATGGGAGCAGAAATAGTGAGTAACAAGATATCATGGGCTAACCTTTAGTGACTATCAATATTTGGGGTATGGGAAGATGACAAACCACTGGGAAAAGAGGCAGAGAGGAGCAAAGAAACAGGAGACTAGAATGGTACAGTATGAGATCTGAGGGGCTGAGCATGTTTGAAAGCAGACAATCAGATGCTGTTGGGAGAAAATGTCAAGAACAAAACAAAGGCTCTTGAATTTGTCTAGAAGGCCCTCTTTGAAATGGAAGCAATGGTCTTGGGACACCATAGGAGGAGGTGGTCATTGTGAACAAAAGAATTCTACGAGCTTGAAGGAGAGGATTCTTGGTCAGAGCTTTTTAGTTTCTTGGTGACTGTAACTGAACTTGAGTAAAGATAGGCAGTGGGGTGAATTTACTGCCTCACCTGTTCAAACCTCAGATGGGGCCTGGGTGTGGTAGCTTCAGGGATGGCTATAACCAGGGACTGCAATGCAGCTGGAACTGTATTTTCTTACTCCATCTCTGCTTCTTTTGAGTTTTGGCTTCATTTTCTCCTACTGTAGACTAGCTTCTTATACTTGGCACTGGGAATTGTGGCTGGTAGCTCTTACACCCTCAGCTTTGCCACCAAAGAAGTTTCCTTAATTCCAATGTGAAAAATCCCAGGGCAGGAATAACTGGCCAGTCACTATTGCCAGTGGGACGGACCATGTAAGCAGGTACAAGAGAACAAGGCAGTCTCCAGAGGAAAGGAGATTACTGAGTCCCAGAATACAGAAGAAGAGCTTGGGACAGACCAAACGTTGTGTCCACGGCAAGCAGTTAGGAAATGTACATGCCTTTGAGATTGAACAAAAGAAGAGCATGTCTAAAGGCAGAAGAAAAGATGAAGTTGAGATGGAGAAGAGACAAAAATGAAGGAGAGAGAGATGGAGAAAGGTGAGAACACCAAGCCTATGCCCACGAAGTGAGACATGAACCAGAATGAGGCTTTACATGCAGGGGGTTTCGAGTAGTCCTCTTTTCTATTTAGTTTCAGTCCTTTCTTGATTTCTGCGATCTCCCACTCCTCTAGTATAATGATCCCATTGGCTAGTCCTCCTGCTTCACTCTTTAGTTCAGAGTTTGTTTATCTTTCCCCCTTCCGATCCAGCCCTTAATTCAGACTTCTCCTTCCATAATGGCTCTGCACATCTGAGAAACGCCAAGTGCCTAGGAAGCTTCCTCCATCCCAGCTGGACACTGAGAAGGCTGGGCAGAAGACAGCTGGGTCTCTCAAGTCCCGGGAAGGGACGGAATCCGGAGCGCAGATGGAGAAATCAGCATTTGCAAAGAAGAGAGAGTGGGAATCTTTCTCCTAGACCAACCAGAAGGAAGAAATAATGGATATACTTCTACAGAGACCAATATTGGGAGATAAAGAAACAGGTTAGAGGAAAGAGTGAGTGAGGGATTTGGGGAAGATGGTTTCAACAAGTCAGAACCATGTACTGCTAAGAAGGATGGAAAGTGTAGGAGTGTAATGAGTGTGTTAATTCCCTAGGGCTGCCACAGCAAATGACTACAAGTCAGGTAGCTTAAAACAACGTAAATTTATTCTCTCATGGTTCTAGATGCTGGAAGTCTGAAATCAAAGTGTTGTCAGCACTGCATTCCCTCTGCAGGCTCCAGGGGAGAATCCATCCTCACCTCTTTTAGCTGCTGGTATTGTTGGCATTCCTTGCTTGTGGTTGCATTAGTCCAATCTCTGCCCCTGTCTTCACAAGGCCTTCTGTGTGTGTGTGCAAGATCTCCCTCTGTCTCGCTTGTCATTGGATTTAGGGCCCACCAGATACTCCAGGATGATCTCAACTCAGGGTCCTTAATTTAATCACACCCTTTCCCTGTGGAACGTAACATTCACGGACTCGGGGCTTAGAGGTGTACGTATCTTTTTGAGGACCGCCGTTCAACCCATTATATGGGGAGTGGAAAAGATCTGGATTAACTGATATAGAAAGGCAGACTTGGGGCATGGAACAGAGGAACAAATATGATGATTGAAGAGGCGGACGGTGGCCAAGTCGGATTTGGACACATGAATTTTCATAGGTCAAGACTGCATGATTCTCCAGCAGCTTTCGGCAGCCAGGAAGCAGGAGCAGAGCAAGCAGACAGAAGGGGTAACCTGGAATAGGGTGTTTACAGGTGGGCTTAACAGAGGGTTAAGGAGATGAAAGATCTGCCCTTTCCTCCTTCCCGCTGCAGAATATGAGATGTCTGTTCATCGGAGTGAAATATACATGTTAAATCATCTTGTAAACTGGAAAGCATTTAACAAAATAAGGAGGTATAAATTTCATTTGTTCCCCTCACTTCTCCCTATACCTTATTCTTTAATTTTTCATTTATTTTATTGACGTATAGTCGATTTACAATGTTGTGTTAATTTCTACTATACAGCAAAGTGATTCAGTTATACATACATATACATTCCTTTCCACATTTTTTCCATTATGGTTTATCACAGGATATTGAATATAGGTCCCTGTACTATACAGTAGGATCTTGTTTATCCATCCTCTACATAATAGTTTGCATCTGCCAACCCCAACCTCCCACTGCATCCCTCCCTGCGCCTTTGGCAACCACAAGTCTGTTCCCTATATCTGTGAGTCTGTTTCTGTTTCATAGACAAGTTCATTTGTGTCACAGTTTAGATTCCACAGATAAGTGGTATCATATAGAATTTGTCTTTCTCTTTCTGATTTACTTCACTTAATAAGTGAATGATAATCTCTAGGTCCATCCATGTTGCTGCAAATGGCATTATGTCATTCTTTTTTATGGCTGAATAATATTCCATTGTATATATGTACAACATTGTCTTTATCCATTCATCTGTCGATGGACATTTAGGTTGCTTCCACGTCCTGGCTATTGTAAACAGTGCTGCTATGAACATTGGGGTGCGTATATCTTTTCAAATTAGAGTTTTCTCCAGATATATGCCCAGGAGTGGGATTGATGGATCATATGGTAACTCTATTTTTAGTTTTTTAAGGAATCTCCATATTGTTCTCCATAGTGGCTGCACATTTCCACCAACAGTGTAGGAGGGTTCCCTTTTCTCCACACCCTCTCCAGCATTTACTATTTGTAGACTTTTTGATGATGGCCGTTCTGACTGGAGTAAGGTGGTACCTCAATATTGGTTTTTTGTTGTTTTTTTTTTTGGCAGTACGTGGGCCTCTCACTGTTGTGGCCTCTCCCGTTGCGGAGCACAGGTTCCGGACACGCAGGCTCAGCGGCCATGGCTCACGGGCCCAGCCGCTCTGCAGCATGTGGGATCTTCCCGGACTGGGGCACGAACCCGTGTCCCCTGCATCGGCAGGCGGACTCTCACTGAGCCACCAGGGAAGCCCCTCAATATTGCTTTTATTTACATTTCTCTAGTAACTAACAATGTTGAGCATCCAGAAATATTCTTAAGATACAACTCTACATTCCTTCCTATTCCCTCCCCAATCCCCCATAAATAAAACTTTAAACAAAATCTCTATTCCAGTAAACCCAAACATTTTTTTTCATGAATGATGCCTGAAATGGCCATAGGACTGAGTACAATAGTCACTGAGAAATACTCCCACCCTCTCCCGGCTCTTCAATACCCTGGTGGCAGAGTGTCTGTCTGTATCACAAGGTTCTAAAAAAAGCATTAGAAAATTCTCATTTATTGGTGGGACCAGAGATTGCTCAGAAGGCAAGCCTCTAGGTCGTATTTCCAGGGCAACGCTCAATAGTTCCACCTCATCCCGGAAGGCTTGCTGGGGGAAAGTGAAAAAGCACAGGTTACTTCACAAGCTGCTAGATATACGATTTTTAAAGTTCATTTTTCCCCTTTACCTTTTTCTGTCTTTTTTTTTAAAAAGCAGCAGAGCTCTCTCCTCAAACAAAAATTTATATCCAACAGATACAAGTTGAGCTGTCAGGGTTGAGGTGGGGGGAAGGGAAAAAATACTGCCACCCTTCCACCCCCGCATCCCCCAGTCTGCTTCCCCAGCCCCTGGCGTCTCTCGCTCACAGCCCCTCCTCTGCTAGCCCCTGAGCACTTCTAAGGAACAATTTCTGAGCAGTTGTATAGATAAGCATGGAATAAGCTTAAGGGTGTAGAGGACAGAAGCAGCCTTCTGGTCTAGAGAAGTTTCCTATCTTGTCCATGGACAGTCTGACTCAGACTGGGCCTCCATATATTAACTTTATTACTTAAATAGTGGAATCGCCAAAGAGTTAACATTGTGAGAGACTTCAGATAACATCCAGGCCGATTCTATCCTTTTTGCTCAGTTCTGGGAATATTCAGTAATAACTCAAGTTCAGCTGTTCCTTTCGACAGGAACATGTAACTTCTTTCTTCTCTCTGTGAACCTTGGCAAGAACACCATTGAAAAATATCTGATATAGAAGTTTTCAGGATAAATGTTTCTATTTTCATGAGTGTTGACATCTTACCGTTTTTGAGAATGCTTGCAGGCCCAATTAAGACCTGTGGAGGAAGGGTAAGTGTCAGGCCAGGCTTCATTTTATACCTATAACCTCATCTCATCAAGCTACTTTCTGAAGACTATCCTTGTCTCCTTCCCCTCCTCTGTCTTCAAGATGTTTTTCCTTACCAAACTTTTTGCTTCTAATGGGAGGGTATTTTTTTTTCTTTAAACCTATTTATTTCTTAGCCATCTGACATGCCCAAGATAGCACAACCCTCGCAAGATCTGTTTTTACCGCACTACAATTGGCGATTCTCCCTGCTCGGATAAACTCACACACATTAAAAGTTTTACTAGGGGAGTGAGGACTGCAAGTAGGTGTCAATAGGGCAGGCCTCCAAAATGAGCCAAGTACAAAGGTATTCGGCAGAGGAAAAAGAGTTCACTAACTTGAAATTGCCAGTGGAGTTAGATTCAGATGCCATTATTTGAGAAAGGCATTCAGTAAAGTCCCGTAATACTAATCAGTTAATACTTATCTAGAACCTCCTATGAGAAAGAAAATTGTATTGAGCTCAGTTATAGGGGTAGGTGGGGACAGGAATACAAAGATAAGTAAGACAATTTCCTTTCACAAGGAAATGACCATGTAACCAGAAGGATTTGTCAATGAACTGTAATGCAACACAAAGAAGTTATTTAAGATAGAAGTTATTTCAGTTATTTAAGTGAGAAGTGGGTCATTTGGATGTGGAGAAGGCTGGTCATCAGTGAGAATGGAAAGAGGAGAAGATATTTAAGACTTGTTGCAGATGCAAAAAAAGAAAAGAAAAAAATATATATATATTAAAATGGCTACAGGGAGTGAGGGAGAAAGATAAATCAAAAGTAATGCCATGGTTTAAAGCCTGTGTCAGTGAGAAAATGGAGTGTCATCTGCTAAGTGAGGCAAGGATAGCTGTGAAATGATAAGTTTTGCTTTGGATGGGAAAAGTTTGAGGTGCTAGGAGATCAATGCAGGTACGGATACTGATAATCATGAAATTGAAAGAATGGCGTCTTGACTTCACCCTAAGAGAGAACTTAGCCCAGATCATCTCCATACAACGACTCACAAGACAGTGGATGAGATCTAGCAAAACAAAACAAAACAGAAAACAAGGATAGAGGCAGAAAGGGGGAAGAAATAAAGCATTAGGGGAAGAGAGTTTCCAAAGAAAACAAACATATCCAAAGCTACAAAGATGAAGAGGATGAGAACTGAGATGTTATTGGAATTGGTTATCAGTAGCCACTGGGGGCTTTTAGGAGAGCTGCTTCAAGAGGATGGTGGGTTTTCCTTACCTCATTGCCCCTGTTTATTCATTATCTCTGTTATGTCAAAACTTGAGTTTGTAATGCCTTTGATTCGATCTCATGGCTTCTCTCTACGCAACTTTTCAGCTTCTTCTGCTAACTGCTTCCTTATTTCCTCAGAATTTTCCAATTCGAATATTCAAAAGAAAGAATTCACTAGCTCTGGGAGTTTATCTCAGTTATGTGCAGGCATGATGAGTTGTTGGTCAAACCATAGATGAGTAGTACCCTTGGGTCAGGTGCCTCTTCTGGTCCAATTGTCTGTAACAGGGGACACTAGCACCCATCATCAGTGTACAGCTGTCCCTTCAGCAGGAGCTGGCATGGGGTCAGCACCAAAAGTGACATGTCTAGTATACTATGTCCACAATATAATGCTCTGTGTCAAAGTGTAAGGATTCAAACTTTAACTGATTCCTGGAATTTTAAATGGCTACTACCAGGGAAGAGAAGTTCTCTTCACACCAGTATTTAATTAGTTCATAGGTCAATATTAATAACACCTTGTATTTGCATAGCAGTTTAAACTTTTCAAATGTCTTTGTAAAATGTTATTCTAAAGGAGTCCCAGAGACAGAAGGGCATGTATAAACATATTCTACAAATGCAAATACTTTATAGCCTTATTTTATGCAAATGAATTAATAAAAAACTATGTGATGACAATGTCTAAACAATTGCCTATAACAAGTTGTCTGTTTTAGGTGCTTAACAAAATAATAAAATCTATCAACCTCCTTAGTTCTACACTGTAAATAACTTTTCTAGCACTTCTGCAGGTGAGCGACAACTACTGTTAATTTGGAGGCCAAAGAATTTGCCTCTCCAAGTTCCATTTTTACTACAGAAATTGATGTTAGGCCATAAAGATCCATGCCCCTTCCTCTGGATTTGGTGCCCTAGAGGTGGTGTTGGAAGTGGTTCATGCAGAACAAATCAATCCAGTTCAAAGCATAGTAGGTCTTCTGAAATCCACAGTAGCCATGAGAAGAACTGAGGCATCATGAATTAGCTGAATGAGTTGAAGTCATTCCACTGCTTATGGGCAGCTGCTGGACACAAATCCATATCTCCTAACTCTCAGCACAGTAAGTACTCTCCCCAGTATTTCACTATTGAATAAGTAATGTGGCATTAGAAGATGTAGCAAGAAGAGTGGAAGGAAAGAAATATTTTAACTTCTGATCCACTGCAGTCTTCTTTGTTCTATTAAATGGACCTCTCTCCACTTAATTATTTAAGCCAGAAACATTTCCCTTTGCTTCCATCCACCCAGAAACAATATCCAATAAATCCCGAAGTTCTGTCAACCTACCTCCAAAATATATCTTGAATACATTCTCTCTTCCCTGTCCCCTCTGTCACCTCCTTGGTCCAAACCACCACTCTCCATCACTTAAAACTAATGTAAAAGCTTTCCAACTGGCCCCCCACTTCAACGCTAGCTCACCTACAGTCCATACTTCACAGACTGGCCAGAGTCATCTTTTTAAGCAAACACTGTGTCTTGTTTTCCCCCTATTTCAAATTGTTCACTGGCTTCTAGTTTCCTGTAGAGTAAAATCTGAACACTGTACTCAGGCTCTGTGTGATCTTGGCAAAGCTACCAAGATCATTCACTCTCCCCACCATGGACAACTCCAGACACATCAGCCTTCTGACAATCCTTAGAATGTGCCAAGCTTCTCCTGCCTCGAGACCGTCACGCAGGCTCTTCCATCTGCCTGGATTGTGCGTCCCCAGCTCCTTGCCTGTCCGGCTCCTTGTCTCATCCTCTTGGGAGGCTGCTCCATGGCGATCCAATTTAAGTAGCCACCTACTTCCCCCGATTATTCTCTGCTACATCCCTGTGTATTTCTTTCCTAGAGATTATCACAATTTCTAGGCATATCTTAAATGTATGTACTAGTCATTTACTGTCTTTATTCTTCATTGCAATATAACCTCCATGAGCTAGGGAATCTCATTTGTTTTATTTACTACTGTAGCCTCAGGGCCAAGCCCAATGCCTGGTATGCAGCTCACCTGTTAACTGTACCTCCAAAATACATCTTAAACGCACACTCTCTTTCCTGTTTCCACTGTCACCATTCTAGTCCAAGCCACCATTATCTTTTCTTTGGACTTTTTGCAATAACCTCCCAATTGGTCTTCCTGCTTCAACTCTAGCCCAGCACCAATAAATATTTGTTATAAAATAGATAAGCATATCACTGTGGGAATAATAATAATATCTTAAAGAGATGGAAATCCAAATCCTGTAGGAAGATCACTTCATTTTTTCCAAGCCCTGAACATCAAACGATTTTACCAGCTTTCGCTGCTTGAGTGATAGAATATGAGACATTTTATTCAAGCTCATCCCCAGCACATTTGAAGATTAGCCTGGGGAACAGAGAGCATTCCATTTCTCTACCTGTGAGCTGCTACTCTAGTCAAATACACAGGGATTCTAGGCTCCAAAGGAGGAGTAAGGAAAAAACCCAAAAGTCCAGTATCTCAGCCATAAACACCACAAAAGTAGTAATAACTTAAGAAGACCTCCACAATCCAACCCTGACCCTGACCATGTCAAAAAAAAAAAAAAAGAATCTGGAGACTTTTCTCTAATGTCTATACCTGTAGATTGGGGGTGTTATAGATCCCAGACAGAAAAAAGGAGCAATTAGAGACAATGCAAATGTTTTTGCTGCCCGCTTGGAACCAGTAGTAAGAGTACTGTAGGGACTTCCCTGGCGGTCCAGTGGCTTAGGACGCCACATTTCCACTTCAGCAGGTGCAGGATACAAGTCGGGGAACTAGTATCACACATGCCACGTGGCGTGGCCAAAAAATTAAAGAAATTTTAAAATAATAATGATAAAAATATATATATATATGTATATACACATATGTATAAAAGAGGATTGTAGTTCCTGATAGCATTTCCCCATCGTCAGACCCAGAAACATCTTAGCTAAGAGGTGAGGGAGTGGGGCAGGGAAGTGTGTGAGGCCGTTTTAATCACGCCAGGCCTATCGTACAGTCTTAACTTGAATCTCACCGATTTCAAGACCCCCCAGGCACTATCCCTAATATACACTCACAGAGAAAGTGCACATATGTGTACATCTGGACCGTGGCAGCTGGTTGCATTGGAGGCTGGGGGTGCTTGAAGCCAGTGCGGCTAGGATAAGAAGCACCTGCTTCTTGCCTCATCTGAAGTGACTTGGAGGGAAAAATCATCCCGAGGTGACACAAATAATTATGTCAGTTTGTCTGGAAGTGACAAAAAATGCATTTGATGGCATAACGCAATTAAGGCTGCCTTTGTCAAAGTTGGCACAGGGCAATGGCCACAGGTGGAAAATTCCACAGATACGGCAGTGAACGTTAGCGTCATCTCCACAGCACCTCCCCTTCTCCATTCCTCCCAAGTTTACTCCCCACAGCTCTGCGACACGTCCTCTGGACATCCCAAGGTAGCATTTTGGGTGTTACCAGCTGGTTTCATCTGAGGTCTCTCCCCATCCCCCCACGTAGATTTGCAGGCTGGCCTTGACCTGAAATCCATCCCCGGAGTGAAACCTCTGAGCTTAATCCACTAAATCAGTCTGGCTTTGAGCCCCAGAGAAAATGGGATTTCTATCAAATGTTCACTTTAAAGAGAGATTTGCTCCCTTCACAGCTCCTTTTCTGCGTCACACACCATTAACTCACAAAATGCTGGCTATCATCTGAGGCAGAGACTCGAGCCAGTTCTGCATAAAGGGGAAACGCCTGCATTTGCTGTGTCTCCTCATGAGGCTCCTTCTGGTTCATGCATGCTGGGGATCCTGGCCTCAGACTCTGTACCACAAAACATCCCAGTTGGCTCCCTTTCTTGCCTCCCCTGAGTACCATAATTTGACACAGTGACAAAAACATGGCATCTCCATTGTGGCTTTGACTCCCCACCATTGCTCCCTATTACGGAAGCTTCAGGAAGGCTCTGCTTCCAGCCCAGCACAAATGTCCATGCTGAACCAGGAGCCGATGCATTCTTCTCAGGGAGTCTCTGCCATGTGCCTCAGTCCCAAAAAGCACTTCAGAAACACCACTGACACGACATGGCTGGATCCCCTTTTAGCTACTTGGGGAGTCTGGTGGTTATTTTCTGTAAATTACCTCCCTCAAGGCATCCTCCACTGTTGTCTGTCCTCCCTTGTGCGCCAGTAGACTGAGCCCTTGTGGATGGCATCACCTAGGCATCTTACCCACTGGCTTCTCCTTAAGGGAACCCTGGCAGGAGGTCAGAGGTGGGGGGAGAGTGAGGTCAGGGTAATTCTTCCTTCACTCCCTCTCAGCTTCAGTGTTCAGTCTCTTGGAGCAGCTGCATCCTTCAGAGCTAAAAATACACACCAGGGTGTGGAGAAAAGGGAACCTCCTGTACTGTTGGTGGGAATGCAAGTTGGTGCAGCCACTATGGAACACAGTATGGAGTTTCCTCAGAAAACTAAACATAGAATCACCATATAAGCCAGCAATCCCACTCCTGGACATATAACCAGAGAAAACTATAATTCAAAAAGATATATGCACCCCAATGTTCTTTGCAGCACTATTCACAATAGCCAAGACAAGGAAACAACCTAAATGTCTATCAACAGATGAATGGATAAAGAAGATGTAGTATAAATACAATGGAATACTACTCGGCCATTAAAAAAGAACAAAATAATGCCATTTCACCAACCTGGATGGACCTAGAGATTATCAAACTAAGTGAAGTAAGTCAGAAAGAGAAAGACAAATACCATATGATACCACTTACATGTGGAATCTAAAATATGACACAAATAAACTTATCTGTGAAACAAAAACAGACTCACAGACATAGAGAACAGACTTGTGGTTGCCACGGGGTGGAGGAGGGAGGGAGTGGGAGGCTGGGGTTAGCAGATGCGAACTATTATATATAAAGTGGATAAACAACAAGGTCCTACTGTAGAGCACAGGGAACTATATTCAATATCCTGTGCTAAACCATAATGGAAAAGAATATGAAAAAGAATGTATACATATGCACAACTGAATCACTTTGCTGTATAGTAGAAACTAACACAACATTGTAAATCAACTATACTCCAATTAAAAAAAATACGTACACACCAGGAAATCCCTCCTCCTAGGCTCCAGCTCATACTTAGTTCTTATACCACTATTTCACCTTAAGTCCTAGGTGTGCCTCATCTCTAGGCTGTGGGTGTCTCATTGTCCTTTAATTGTCCCTTAATTCTGCCTACACCTATGCAAATAGTCCCTCCATTAAGGGTTCGTTTGAACCTTTGTGTGAATTGTTTCCCCCTGATGCAGGTAGACCACCTGTCTGGGCTGAAAGGTCCAACCCTGTTTCAGGAGCTCTGGCTTTGATGCTCAGAACTCTGTACCGTCACTCTTGGTATGGGTCTGGTCTGTCCTTGCGTCTTTGCCCTAATAAATTGTTTCCACATTCCTCTGAGATCATGCTGTGGCCTCATTCTAGTAACTAGTTGTGTGTCTTTTGGTCTTAGGCCTGGTTCCTGGCCTGGACACCCTGTCTGTTATCCCAGACCTTCTAGATCTTGAACCCTACTTTCATCTTGATAACCCTGCTGCCCCAAATCCTGACACCTGAATTCCTGCTGAAGACTTTTCTTCTCAGTATGCTCACCTTCTCAGTATTTAGATGTCTAAATAGTACCTGCTTTTTGTTTCCCTGCTGCTGTGTTTTATCACTAGTGATTGTATATGCATAAAGACAACTGCTTGCCAGGACCATCACCCACTTTTGTCCCCCAGGTACCGTGTTCTACATGCTGTTTGATCAGTCAGTGACAACTTACCACAACCTAATTCATCAATAGTCACCCACTTCACTGAGCCCACATCTGAGCGCCAAGTCAGTGGCAGCCCCACACTTTCGAGGGTCAATCAATTAGGAGTCATTCCAGTGACAGTTCTGAAACCTAGCCAATCAACAAGTTTTTCTCCCCCAAAACACAATTTAAAATTTGATGTCAGCTAACTACTGCCTCAAAATAATCTTTGACCCCAAACCCCATCTAAGAGCACAATAATCCTTGACCCCAAACCCCAACTAAGATCAGCAGGCTGTTTTGCTCAGAGAGATTATGACTAACTAGTATGCTCTTTCTTAAGTAATGAATTCAGCTTTTTATTTCAGTTATTGAATACTGATACCTTCCATCCACAATTCAAAATAACACCTTTTAGCAACCTAAAAATAGAAGTAATTTTTCTTAGCTTGATGAAAGAAATGTGCTAGGTCTTTAGCAAATATCATACTTAGTGGTGAGACAGTGGTGACATCTCTATCAAAGACAGAACTAAAGTTGCCTGTCCTCACTGCTACTATTTCAGTGTGAAAGGTAATAGGGCAGTATGATAAGACAAAGAAATAAGGAATAAATATTGGAATTGTCATAGTTTGCCAGGAAATGACTGTTGACCAAGAAAATCCAAAAGAATCCTTTTATACACTGTTAGAACCAAAAAGAAAATTCAGTAAGGTGATTGAATACAAGCTCAACACAATACTAACAGCATTAAGAGTAATTGTTAACCTTTGCTGAGGGATTGTAATGTGCTGGGCACCATTTTAAGTGCTTTGCAGGTTTTATTTAATCTAATACTCATAATAACCCTTGAAGTAGCTACTGTTATTCTCCCTAGTTAAGAGGTGAGTACAGCAAGACCGAGTAAATGGCCAAGAGCACCTGGCTTGTACATGATGATTTCAGATTTGAACTCAAGGAAACCAATATAAGAAATCATGCTCTTAGCTACCGTGATGGTGGTCTCCAAGCTTCTTATTCATGGATCCCATGCATGAAAAAGATTGAGCAAACATCCCTTATATATACATATAATTTTAAAATTATATACGCATTTTTAAACAAATAAAAGATAGAAATGTTTAAAGGAAAATATAGAGATGAATTAAACAATATTTTCAAACAAATTTTATTTTCTAGTGGCCAAAAATGTCCCTTTAGCACTCTCAGAATTAGTACTGGATATGTGTAAGTAATGTGATTATGTGTCTTCTGATTTTTAAAATTTATAGCATTGACACTTAGTATCAGGCCATCCGTTTGCTCTATCACTAAATTCAGTTTCTTTTGACACAAGGGGTAATGCTTGTGAAAATAATTGGATTGGGGAAGCTAATAAAGACAAACTTTTGAATTACATATATTTTTGGATGTTTAAGAATAAAAGTATATTCGTTATTACTGGTATAATTAAAGAAAAATTGTTTTAAAAAACCAACCTTCAGTTGATAGCTGTTGCTCTTCGGATAAAGACAAACAATCTTGACCTTGCTCCTGATTGCCTTTCTAGTCTCCACCGACATCTTCAAGCTTTCTTACTCTGCCTTTTTTTTTTTTTTAAAGGGCTTCAAATGCTTGGCTATTTATTTATTTATGTCTGTGTTGGGTCTTCGTTTCTGTGCGAGGGCTTTCTCTAGTTGTGGCAAGCAGGGACCACTCTTCATCGCGGTGCGCAGGCCCCTCACTATCGTGGCCTCTCTTGTTGCGGAGCAAAGACTCCAGACGCGCAGGCTTAGTAGTTGTGGCTCGCGGGCTCTAGTTGCTCTGCGGCACGTGGGATCCTCCCAGACCAGGGCTCGAACCCGTGTCCCCTGCATTAGCAGGCAGATTCTCAACCACTGCGCCACCAGGGAAGCCCTCTTACTCTGCTTTTTGTCCACAGTGGCGTCCTGTTCTTTCAACAAGTGATTCCTCCACCCCCTCCCAGTTTTAAGGATTTTTACATGCTCTCTTCTCTCTGGGTATTTTTCTCCCCAATACCCATACTTCCGCCAACTTTTCTTTATCCCTCAAACATCACTTCTCCAGGAAAGCCTTCCTAGGCCCAGCAGCAGAGATTCGACCTCTGTGATGGCTCCTTTCACTTAGCACAGATTCCAGTTATACACCCATGTGGATGATTATTGGATGAATTTGTGTCTTTCCCTTCAGACACTAAGTTCCACCAGGCAAGAACCATCTGTTTTGCTCACCATTTTGTCTTCAGACTCTAGCACAGTGCTGGAGCATCTGGTGGAGTTTCAATAAATATTTGATAAATTCATGATTGAATGAATTCATTCCCATTTTGTGATGGCAGCCTGGACGTGGGAGGGTTAACAACACATTCCTAAACCAGGTCCCCTCCCATGATTCTTAAAAAGGCACCTGCAGATGCCCGCACAGCCCTGGATGTTGGCTGGCTACTGTGCCATCTCCGATGCCAGCTGTCACCCACTATGGCGGAGGTGGCAAGACAATCACCAGCTTTGGCAACGTGCACCTTAGATTTGAGGAAGGAGGCATTGGAGAAGAATTCGTTAATGTACAAGTGCTCGGGAAAATATAGCCTTGCTCAGTTGGTGCTGTCTGCATTGGTTTTGCCCTAAAAGCCCAAGATAAGGACTTGGGTGAAGGTAGTTTATTGGGGACATAAACACAGAAGTAGGAGCAAGGGAGCAGGGAGAGGGAGAAAGGAAAAGCCTATAAAAAGATGTGTTATCAAGGTTGCTGCTGTCGGCAATGGGGCCCTATTTGGCTGGGGGCTTCTGAGAAATATCTATCAAATAATGGAGACTACGGCATTTCTCTGCAGGCTCCCATCCCCCCTTGATTAAGAGCAACTCCATGGGCATCAACTCCCCTGCAATTTCAATCTGCACAACTTCTCAGATGGCAACCTGAGTGCCACCCACAGCTGTTTCACATGATGGTAATGGGCGTAGCAGTGAACAAGTGATTCTGATTTGTAATTGCAACCCAGCCACCAAGAAGAAACCTTCTAGGGCAGCATACTTCATACAATAATCAGACATTCAAAATAGGAAATGCAGACACTAGATGAAGACACCCTCCCCAGGATGGTGATCGCGGCTTTGCTCAAATCGACAATTTAAGTTGGCAACGCTGATAGCTACAGAGCAGGCTGCCCAGCGTGTCTTACCACGATGTGCTGATTTCAGTTCTCCCACGAGCCTCTTGACTTCTTTTTCCTCGTGTATCAAGGGGAGTGACAAGTCACAATCGTCCCAGTGAATAAGGTCAAAAGGAATAAAGAGAGGCTATTTCCTGCCCAAACTTCATATCCTTCACGTGGGGTCTCATGCTGGTGGATGACAGCTACTGCCAAGACGAGGGTGAGTGCGGGGCTGAGCTCTCAGAATGACTCAACCTGTAACATGACCGAGCACCCCCTTGCTCACATCTGTAGCTCTGTTCTTGCCTGTCCCCCATAACCTCCCCCACACTCCACCGCCTCCCTCGCTGTCTGATTGCAAAGGCAGCAGAACTATCACACTCCCAGATTTAAAGATCAACTGATGACTCTTCCAGGCGCTTCCTTTTCAATCTGCGGCTGGGCTGGCCACCACAGGTCAGCGTGCTCACTGCCCATCTCAAACAGCCACCTCCCCCCAACCTCCTTAGCCCCCTTCAAAGAGCAGGTTTGCAGCCTGTTTGTATTTGCAAACACTCCTGGGGACCTCTCTCTCACTCTCTCCTGTGCTTCTCATTTGACGAGTATTAAAAAATCACAAACCCACGCCTTTCCCTCAGGCGATGAACGTGCTTGGGTCTTTCTGCAAGCAAGAAGTTCTGTTCCTTCAGGCCACAACATTTGATAAAGAAATGAATCCTTGATGTTATTACTTCCCTGGGCTGAGATTTTGTTTAATAACTGTATTGTCAGTGATAGATCTGAAGAGGTAGGGTGTGAGTGAGTGTGTGTGTGTGTGTGTGTGTGTGTGTGTGTGTGAGAGAGAGAGAGAGAGAGAGAGAGATGGGGGAGGAGAGTAGGGGAGAAAGGGGAGGATAATTTGATTGTGGCCCAGAGATTAGGCAGGCTGGCATTGCAAAGCACCTCTTTATCCGGGGCTGGAGTACCAGTGTGACAAATGACTGCTTTCTCCCCCTCCCCACTTCATCATCTGATTAGGCCCAAGCCAGCCAATCACAGCAGATGATTTGGGAATATTTCCTCTTTGACATTCTGAAGAACAATCCCTTGCTGAGGAAAAAATGCATTATAAAATAAATGGAAACGCATCCACCAGCTGGGAAAATGTATTCTGCTGGTTAGAGGCAAGTGACGTTTGTGTTTACATGGGGCTGTAGGCAGGCAGGTTTGATTTTTCATTAAGATACCAAAACAGAGAAGAGAAGTATTTACATCTAGGCTGTTACCTTTCCGAATGGTAGTTTTATACAGCAAGGTGGGCCAGTAGATAACTATCAGTGAGGCAGGCATCACATGGTGGCCAGTAAATTACTTGTCCAATTTGGTGTGATTTGGATTAAAGCACAAAAGTAATTTCGTTGCCAGCAGATTCTCTCTCTCTCTCTCTCTCTCTCTCTCACACACACACACACACACACACCTTCCTCAAATGAAAGAATGGTCAAATTGCAGAAGAGGTCATCTTTTCCCTTTTGAAATGCGCCTCACCCAGGGTTGTAGCGACTGGCTGGCAAGCCTCCTCTCATTCCAGAGAGAAAGGACCTGGCTTGTAAACGCTCCCAGGAGCTAGAATCTCCCAAGACGGGATAGGCCCTGCCATGACCCACACTTGCTCAATGAGGTCTTGACAAATTTATCAGCCCATCCTTCCCCTCCCCCCCGCTTCTCATGGCCTAACCTTCTCCCCTCTTCCTGTCCTCCAAAATAAAGCAATAGATGTGTTTATATGACTCATAGGTCCATGAACTCAATCCAGCGGGTAAATAACTCACTGAATGAATGAGGTATGTCATTTCCAGGCTATAAAAATAATTCACTGTCTCACCTTTTCCTAATGGGTCTCATGGCCTGGTGTTTTCATGTCTGCCCACTGCAGCTGCAGCCGCATAGCCTCTGCAAAGTCCCTTCAGCTCCGCTGGTACCTGTGGTAAAAGAGGAAGGGCTTGAACCGCTCTGAATGGTACTTGTCTCCTCCTGGATATTAAATATATATATATATTTCTTCCTATAGGGACTTTTTTCTCATGAATTAATAACAAAATGCAAATATGTTACAGTTTTTGTTTTCCTTTCTTAGTTAAAGGACAGAAACTTCCACGACTGAATGTGTGTAGTACTAACCTGAACTGGTTCTGGGCAAAATCCTGAGGAAAGCTCAATTGATTATCAATTGCTTTTCCCTCTGTCTTTCTCACCTTCCATTCTGCCACCTCCTTGCCCCCAATCCCAGGCTCACCACTGAGCACATACACACACCCACAAACTCACACGGGCAAAATCCCAGTTCACCGCCCGGTTCAAATCACCCGATATCACTTTCATAAAATGATTCCTTTTATTCCCTCACTGAGGTCTGCCCACCTTCCTAGGACAACACAGAAAGCCAGACCACTAGATTCCTTTCACCCACCAAAAGTCAACTCAATCACGTCTTTGGTTGTATCTGCCTTCCAACTCCCAGACCAGGAAAGACTCTGTCTCCAGCTACCTGAAATCTGTCCAGACTCTACCTCCGATATTCTAGTTTGGGGAAGTTTTCCCCCTCAGCACCTACCTGTAATATTTCTTCACTCCTCAATTTCTCAGACAAGTAAGTGTTTTACTATTTTTGCATCTGCTTATTTTTTCCAGCCAGGTTCTAATCTCCACTAAAGGCAAGACCCATATCTGCAATTATACTGAACACACACAGACACACACACACACACACACACACACACACACACACACACTCTCTCTCTCTCTCTCTCTCTCTCCAGCCAAAAATGTGTCATTGCACAGAGTTGGTGTTTTGCAAATTTTTGCTAATACATCTTAGCAATTTCAAGTCCTCTGAGAGCCCCTGGAAGAAGATATTTGGAGGCAGACAAGAGTTTGAAATCAGACCAAAAAAAGGGGGGGGGCATTAACATTTGGCAAGTTTTGTAACCATTCTGGTGCTTGGTATTCTTGCATGTTAAACGGTGCTAATAAGGCCTGGTGTTGGGTGAGTGTCAGCATTAATAGGATGGGGTGTGTAAGGGGCAGGCAGCTTGGCTGGCACTTGGTCAGCCCTCAATAAAATAGGACAAGTAGAAGTCACAGTGCTTTGACTTCTTTGTCTCCATGGGTCAGCCTCGCCCCCGACCCAGGACGTAGTTAGTTCGAGGACTTAGTTCAATGATTACTAGGTGGGCCGTTGTCTCTGGCTCACTTCATTGCCCATGCCTCCCAACACTGCCCACTTTCAGCATGGCTATCTGCCCACGTTCTCCCATATCCCCACTCTTCCTTTCCTCCCTTCCTAATTTTGCCTTTGAAAAGCAGTCACTCCCGCGCGGTCCCTTCTTTCTAGGACACACAGGAAAAATTAACTATTTGAAAACCCTTCGTTCTTGACAACAGTCCAAAGGGTATCAAACAAGCTAGGGGTTGGGGGTGGGGGGCAGTCACTACAACACCTGTGCCTGGTAACCGTCTCCCTAGCAACAGAGTTCCCAGTGGCCAATGGACGTTCCTTTTGAAGCACTAACAGAGTTTTTGTTTCCAGAGCATGTCTGCTTCTCCCACTCTGATTAATCAACATCAGTTCTTTTAGTGTGTGTTTAAGTGAAATTAATAGATTATTGCTCAACCACAGTTGAATGGCAGAGGGTTTTGATGACTCTCGGCAGAACAAAAATGTCTGCCAATGGATTTTGTTGAAAAGGAAAAACTTAACCTCTCTTTCTCTTGCTGCCTGGATTCTTGTAAACAATTATATTTAGAACAATGATCTTTTGTTTCTTTTTATTTTGAATTTTATTTTATTTATTTTTATACAGCAGGTTCTTATTAGTTATACATTTTATACACATCAGTGTATACATGTCAATCTCAATCTCCCAATTCTTCCCACCACCACGCCCCTGGCCACTTTCCCCCCTTGGTGTCCATACATTTGTTCTCTACATCTGTGTCTCTATTTCTGCCCTGCAAACCGGAGGAACAATAATGTTTTGAATCATGAACCATTCCCCCTACCTCACCAAGACTTTGGGGATGGTTGACGCTTTTCAGCTTTTGCTTCTGCTTCAAACACTTAAATCCCTACAAATACAGTCCATCCTTGGGTCACAAGAGCAGCACATCGCAGTGTCCAAAGTCATCTCCCAGTGATTCTTAGAACTCTTTTTGAGATTCTGACAAATGTTTTGGACTGTGCGTTTTGTCTTCTGGAAGGAAAGGTTAAAATGTGTTTTCGAAGATACATTTTTCCAGTAATTTTTTTTTTTTCTCTCTCTCCTTTGGAATCCTTGTCTCAGCCTCTGAAAGTTCTTACAATTCTATGACACCTGGAATTTTTCTGTTCCTTCCCTTCCCCCTTTTGTATCAGGACCAGAATTCTTGATTTGCCCTGACATACCTAAAGGTCCTCATCTACATTTGATGAAGATATTTAAAACAAACAGAGGAACTCTATTAAAATGTGTCTGACTGACTTTATCCTCTAAATCCCTAAAAACTTTTGGAAAGGTAAAATAAGAAAATGGAACCAGTTCTGCCATGTATTCAGTTCTAAATACTTAAATGATAATTCTTAACTTTTAAGTCAAAATGGTTATTCACTGCCTGGCAAGGAAGAATACAAAAGAAGCCACGTGCTTGATTTCATGTTATTCACATGTGCTGGAAATACATTTGTTTGTGTCTTGCACACACACTCATTTTAAAGATGATTCACAGAATGGATTGACACTGAATTTTTTTCTAGGGTTTAGGAAGGATACTAAATTGGTGGCAGCTAGGTGAACAAGCAGGTCTTTCATGGAGTTCCAAAAGTCACCACAAGGTGGCACACCAGCACAATAGAAAAAAGGAATTACATCCCAGGGGGCCAACTCCTGCCTCTGTTAATGGCTTGATTTTCCACTTACAAGCAAGAAAATGCCATGGAAACTTTTGTTTTCCTCTTGGAGTGAAGGAGGAGGGAAAGGGATGGGGGAGGCACCAAGCCCCCTTCCACTGTGTGTTGTACGTTGCCCCATAGCCACATCTGGACATTATAAATCACGCGTTGTTGGAGTCGAGTGTTTTCTGACTTTAGCGACAGATCCATTCTAAGCAGAAAAGAACCAGTATGTCCTGTTCAGCTTAAAAACAACTAAAATCACAAGAGAAGAAAGAAAATCATTTTCACAGAGGGGAAAACCTCAGTGGAGTTGACTTGGACAGCGGTACTGGGCAAGTAACTTGAGAACATAACAGGTTGCTGGTTCCAGATACCCATGAATCCTTACCTGTAACTCTTCTGCTTCTAATACAGAGATGTAAAACTGCATCAGAGTTTTACCTCAAAGCTTCATCTCTGCTCACAGCCCCTCACAGTGACACCCTGCCCCCAAAGTAATTCCCTTTTACTATTACGGCTTTTGAATCTGGGCAATTGCTTGACATTCCACAGAACCTGCTTAGAAAATGTGCAACATTGCTGCCTTTCTGAATGAGATCACTTCTGGGCATTCCAGCGGCTGTGTTCTAGCTCAGCTGAGTCTGATGCCTCAATCTGTCCACCTCCTGCATTCCCAAGCTTGTGGGTTGCCATTCAAAGTACCTTTAGACCACGTGCACTAGGATCTGTCTAATCTCATTAGATTTCTCATTTTCAGCATAATACTGTCATGGCGCTGTGCACCAGTGCCCCAGATTAGTGGCTTGTCAGAACGGTGCCCCACTAATGAGCTAATCCAAATAACGCTCAAATCCCAAATCAGATTTAAGAAGATCCAGTCTGAGTAGAATTAGGGAGTGAGGAATACTGGCTGAAAGAACAAGCTTGCCTTTTCTTTGTTTTGCCTTAAAAGAATATAGGTGGAGTGCTGTCAAACTCCAGAGTTTTTTTCTTTGCATGACGTTAACCTCCATTACACAATTGGGAATAATAAACAGAAAGGAGTACATCTGTATGGATTGGTATAAATTTACCTTAGAGGATTAGAAAACACACATCCACACACATATGCAAGGTTAATATATTCAGCAGATCCGTGTCCTTCACAGCTTCTAGTTTTCCTCACTTTCCTGTGAGACTGGCCTGAAGACCTTGCAGATTTTAAATCTGATGTATTTCAATGGTGACCTTAGGATGTAGGGTTGGGTCAAAAAATCTTTTCTTAAAGCTTATTTGTTTCCTTATTTTCCCTCAGGGTAAAACTGGGCTCCAGAAATTCCAAAATGTATAATAGCAAAGTTAAGGTCAGGCCCTTAACAAAGGAGCTAGGCAAACAGAATGCAATGAGAATCATTGTGGTTTCAGGTGTTCTTGAAAAATGAAGCCTTGGCTTTAAAACGGATGCTTAAAACGGTTTCTTATTTCTGTACTTTTCCAGTCTTTCTGAGAATGAAAGAAATTATTTTCTGCTGGCCACAGGGCAGTTTTTGTTTTTGTTTTTGTTTTTGTTCTGTTTTTGCAGTACGCAGGCCTCTCACTGTTGTGGCCTCCCCCGTTGTGGAGCACAGGCTCCGGACGCGCAGGCTCAGCGGTCATGGCTCACGGGCCCAGCCGCTCCGCGGCATGTGGGATCTTCCCGGACAGGGGCACGAACCCGTGCCCCCTACATCAGCAGGCGGACTCTCAACCACTGCGCCACCAGGGAAGCCCAGGGCAGCTTTTATGCTGGTCAACCAGCAGGCAGCAGGAGGATGAGCCATCTTGCATTCTCCTCTAAGGCACAGTAACCCACGTGCCATCGCAATCATGGAGTCTCCCATCGTGCTGCTGGATGAAGCCCAAAGGATGCAGCTGGACTTTTTAAGAGTCAAGTTCAGCAACACAAGGCCATTTACTATTATGTTTTGATACACAAACCCAGTCAATCTGTTATAGGAATGGTACCCTCAGAATCTAACTATGGACCATTCTGTACTTTGATATTGATCTTCAGCTCAGTGCTTTCTAATCAGTGTATAGAAGTCCAGTCCTCAGAGTCTTCCTCAGAAATGCTTTTAATTTTTTAATGAAGCCCCAATGAAGCACTTCAGATTTCATTGTTTCTCTTCGTGTTTCGCACTTTGGTTTCACACTGTGTGTTTAGTTTTATAATCACTAGCCTTTTTAGGCGGTAAGCTACCGAAAGGAAGTCTGGTTTCAGAGTTTTGTGCTTTAAGGAGTCATATTGTTTTGTAACTGAGGAGAGCTCGCCTTCACTGACCTCAAGCTTGACCATGTCACACAGTCACCAATACCGAACTACTGCCTGGAACTCAGGGTCCCTGTCGAGTGCCTATGCACGAGACGGCACCTGCTTCACTGCCTTTTCTCTCCTCTATTGTCACATCCTGAAACATAAAGAATTCCGCTTGTTCCCGTACCTTAGGCCAAGAGCCACTTCCTCCCTCTGCGGCAGGATGATCAGTCAAGGAGATCTGATTTGAATTATTTCCCTATTGGATAACAGAGGGGAAGACGACCAAGAGAAATGAAAACATATCTCCGCCAAGACTTGTACCTGAATGTTCAGAGCAGCTTTATTCATTACAACCCTAAACCGGACGTAGCCTAAATATCCATCCACCTGCGAACGGGTAAATACATTGCGATATATTCCCACAATGAGACACCACCCAGCAATCCAAAGGAACAGATTGCTGAAGAATGCAACAGTATAGAAGAATCTGAAAGAGGCCAGACTCGAAAGGCTACATACTATATGGTTACACTTATGTAAGAGACTAGAAAAGGCAAAATCATAATAACTGAAATCAGATCGTTGGTTGTCTGGGGGTGGGAGTGAGGGGTGTGGAAGGACACTGGCTGCAAAGGGGCAAGAGGGAACCCTTTTGGGTAGATGGAAACATTCTGAACGTTATGGTAGCGATAATTACACAAAGGTATACATTTGTCAAAACTCGCCCAATTGTACACTTAGAATAGGTAAATTTTATTGCATATAGATTACACTTCAATTACAATACATTTTTTTAAAATCCTTTTCGGATGAGTACGTTTTCATAATTTATAAAACAGCCATAAAGGGCAAACTCCACGGCCAGAGCGAGCCATCTTGTACGTGTCACCTATAGCACGTGAGCTTTCTTGCTGCAGTTGGATTTGCAGGAAATCAGGACATACTGTGATGACAAAGCAAGTTGCTATCAGTTCATAACACCACTATATCTTGTCACACCTCCAGAGCCTTCGTTAAGTTTCCTTATCCAATGCATAAGGAATGTGAACCTACTCAGATTAACTTAGTAGAAGTCGACCGTCAACTACCTAAGTTTCTTCGATGAACTGCACCCAAGGCAACCTCCTCCCCCTGCCCTACCTGCACACCGACCACTGTAGCAACCACGGTCCGCCCCCCCGCACCCCCCCACCCCCCAGCCTATCCCAGGAGCAGAGAGCAAACTGATGATCGTTTTCCTTTGTGAATTGTGACCCAGGCCCATCGCCTCGCCCCTGGAAGGAAGCAGCCCTGCCAGTCCTCCAAAACAGCCAGGAGAGAAACGAGAGGCCTGCTAGGGCCTAGCTGCCTCCCTGCTGACTCTAATGACCCAGCCGGGAATTTTACAGTCCCTCGTCCTCGCCCGCCCCACATTGTAACCGTGACCCCGCGCTCTGCAGACTTCGGCTGGGCCTTTCTTTTGTGTGCCCGCTGCCGCCGAGTGGATTGGGCTCCTAATGAGCTTTGACACTAATGGAACTGCGAGACAGCGTGATTATGGATTCTCCCCCCATGCGGCACAGACCCGGCAGGAAATGACCTGAGACTCTGCACCCTTCCAGCCCCCAGTGAATTCTGCTGAAACCATCTTCAGCCGCCAGCTGGAGCTCTACCCCTCACCCCTCTCTCAGTCCAGTTTCCTCTTCCCTCCATCATCCTGCAGGTGGCTGAAAATAAGATTTTATGGCCTGACGCATGGTGGGTTTGTTGACAGCATTGAAGACCTTCTCTAATGGGGGGGGGGAGCGTAGAGCATGGAGGTAAGATTGGAAATGGGAAGTGGGGCTCATAAAAACAAAGAGTTTCCCCCCTTGCTTTTTTTTTTTTTTTTAGTACGCGGGCCTACTCACTGTTGGGGCCCCTCCCGTTGCGGAGCACAGGCTCTGGACGCGCAGGATCAGCAGTCACAGGCTCACGGGCCCAGCCTGTCCGCGGCATGTGGGACCTACTTGGATCAGGGCACGAACCCATGTCCCCTAGTATCAGCAAGCAGACGCTCAACCACTGCGCCACCAGGGAAGCCCTCCCCACTTGCTTTTCAAAAGCCTTCTGAGGAGGAAGGTACGGCTGTTTTCTATTAGATGCTTAACAATGTGTGTAAGTGGAGGTGATTTAAGAAAAAAACAACATGTGCTTCTGTAATTTCCATGTTGCGAGCGGTACAGGTGTGAGGGACTGGTGATAACTATTGAGCTGTGAGCTAATTATAGGGAGAAACAGCTGTTGTCCTCTAATGAGGAGACAGAGCCGCAGATTCTGCTCCGCGAGGAAGCCAGAGGAAGCCTGTTGCAGGGCTGCTTGTAGATTACCTCTTCGTCACAAAATACTCCCCGCCACACACTTGGTCACTGGCCCATTCTCACATCCACTCCAGCAGGTGATAAGTAATTTTCGCCTGTGTTTGGAGAGAGGACTATGTCCCCATTTTATTAACCTCTATGCTCCTTTTATTTTTATTCCCCAGAAGTGTACCGCTCCTGACCCTGGCTGTGTATAACCGGGAGGGGTGCCCCTTTTCTGCCCCTTGAGTTCTTTCCGTTCATTCCCATTTTTCTACGTTTCCAGAACAATCAGTCCCAAAGCTGTCAACTATTTATCATGTGATGCAGAAGCTTACCTAGACCACATTTTCCGTTTCTTGGTGCTGCGTTTTTCTCCTCAAGTCCTGTTAATGTGACCAAACATCTCTTCAAGGTCACAGCAAGTAGAGCTTGGAGGATCTGCTGACAAGTAGAAATGCTACTTCCCACTTAGATTTCATCCCAAAGACATAGGGGAAGTGTTCGTTTAAAAATGTTATTTTTGGGCTTCCCTGGTGGCGCAGTGGTTGAGAGTCCGCCTGCCGATGCAGGGGACACGGGTTCGTGCCCCGGTCTGGGAAGATCCCACGTGCTGCGGAGCAGCTGGGCCCGTGAGCCATGGCCGCTGAGCCTGCGCGTCCAGAGCCTGTGCTCCGCAACGGGAGAGGCCACAACAGTGAGAGGCCCGTGTACCGCAAAAAAAAAAAAAAAAAAGTTTTTTTTTTAATTAAAATTTTTTTTTCTTTTTTTAAACTGAAGTATAGCTGGTTTACAATGTTGTGTTAGTTTCAGGTGTACAACAAAGTGATTCATATATATATATATATATATATATATATTCTTTTTCAGAATCTTTTCCCTTATAGATTATTACAAGATATTGAGTATAGTTCCCTGTGCTATACAGTAGGTCCTTGTTGTTTAGCTCTTTTATATATAGTAGTCTGTATATGTTTATCCCAAACTCCTAATTTATCCCTCCCCCTCTTTCCTCTTTGGTAACCGTAAGTTTGTTTTCTATGTCTGTGAGTCTGTTTCTGTTTTGTAAATAAGTTCATTTGTATCATTTTTTTAGATTCAGAAAAGAGTTGAAAAGGTAATATAAATTACCAGTACTAGAAATGAAAAAAGCTATCACTACAGAGTTGATGGACATTAGAATAATATTAAGATAATACCATGAACCAATTTGTGCCAATAAACACACCAAAAAAAGTTATTTTTTAAAATCTTAATAAAATGTGATGTTTCTGTTGATATTGGTGTTCAGAATGCATTAAACCTCGACATCCCTGCAAGGAAGGAAAGCATCCAGGTCTAAATAAGCTGAAGAAGCAGGTGCCCTGCTCTGCTACTCAAAGCCTCAAATGCCCCTTCATGACCAATGAAGAGGAGGCAACCTGAAGGGGCCACCCCCCCCCACTGCATATAAAGTATTATTTACTGTGCAATTGAATTAAAAACAAGGGTTCGCTATAGCAACCACTCTAACAAGGGTCACTATTCACAGGCTGCCTTGCAGCCCAGGGTCTGGGGCCCATAAGGCACCTTTTAGAAAGCACTTGTGGGCAAACCGGTGGCATATGGGGCTTTTATAGCATGTACGAGGCGGGGCTTGGGTCATAAAAGGTTTCTCTGCAGACTGTATTGCTTTGGGAAGGGAAAGGGGAGCGCCAGCAGCTATGTTTTTCTGTAGTTTAGGATTAGTGGAAATTTCATGGAAAATAAAACCCAGAGGCACTGTAGTGGCCACTGAGAGGAAACACAAAGAGTTCTTCATGGAGCCAGCCCACCACGTGGCAGCAAGGGAGGCCACCATTGGCTTCATCGGCTCACGTTCACGCGACATCCGGGGCCTGGGAACGAGCCACTTTGTAATCCCCATCCTGTGGTACCAGTTTCTGCGACCCAAGAATTCCTGAAAGAACCGGGGCTGTTTCTGCAACTTCACAGAGAAGGGTGTGTCAACTTAAGATCCATGTCTTATTTCTCCTTACCCTAGCAACCTTTTCTTACTGTCTTCCCCCTGTGTTTTCCAGAGTCTTCTTTGTTCCACATAATATCTCTATAAAAATCTTTATTTCATTGCCTTTTTTAACCTCAGGGAAAGAAATCGCGCTCTCTCTCTCTCTCAATGAATTTTTAAGAAGACAGAGGTATTCATTACAACATACTGTAGGTGAAATTAGTTAAGAATAAAGGGCTGAGAGGATTTTTATCTTCCCAAAGAAAGTGACCTGAGGTCTCTGGCTAATCTGAGTGGCCCTCTTAAAGCTTCCCAGGTATTAGAGATGAGCAATTTTTTTCTGCTGTTTTTTATCCCTTTCTATCCCCAGATAACAGCTTCTGGTGTGTTCTGGCATGAGCTCCTCCAGCGCTGAGCCTCCACGTGAAGGTGACATCTGTCTAAGTGTCTCTTTCCCTCCCGCTTTCTTCTTTAGAACAGCAAAGGTGACCACTCAGTATTATCACTGACTTCTGACCGTGGCTAGAAGAAAAAGTACCCTCCAGCTTGTGATGGCCAGGGAACTCCAGGGGCCAGACCCCTTGTTCTCGTGTCAGTTACATTAGCTGCCTTGGTTGAAAGTGACTACCTTATAACTCCTATTTTTTTCATAAATATCACGCTTGATAGTTTAAATCCATGCCTTCTAGTGTTTTTACCCACTACCACTTCCACACCACTGTCAAAGCCTAGCATGGTGTTTTGCACATACCAAACCTTAAATAAATGTTTTGCTATGAATGAATGGATGGATTCATGGAGGAATAGAAAGGTTGTTCTGCATTAGAAAAGAGCGATTTGGTTTAATGTAATTGCAGATGCAAGAAAGCAGCTGAAAACATAAATTCCTAAAGTGCCAACCAACTCCTTTGAGGAGTTAATATATAAAGGAAATTTTGACTTAACTCATACTTTAAGGTATTGCAACAGGGGGAAATAAGCAAAAACAGCACAGTGAAGCATTCCTAATTTTGACAAGCCTGTTCTTAGAGGAGAAGAGAGATTCCATACAGAATACAGGCCTTACTCATAATTCCAGAATCCAAAGAGCTGTGATAAATAAAAGTTTTTCATAAGTCGTTTGGAAGGAAACCTGGCTTCAACTGACATGAAGTTATTTGGAGCTTTTGTTTATATTTATCCTACCAAGTGGGACTATTCACACACACTTCTGCAGAAATATTAATGTTTGATTATAGGGAGCTCCAGATGTCCCTGGGGTGTTAGGTAATAGATGGTACACTCACCATATTTATTTCCTTTCTAAAATCTAAAAGGTCCTGAATTTCAACACATATGGCCTCAAGGGGTTCAGAAAAGGGATCAGGGATCTATGTTAGCAAAATGTTGCTTTAATATGTCGAGGTTTATTCAGTAACTTGAACAGATTGCCAACAAGACATTCAGACATCTTAAATATTGTATGTAAGAGATCCCAGTGCTTAGGACTTTACAGCATTATATATATATATATATATATATATATATATATATATATATTTATTATTATTATTATTTTTTTTTTTTTGCGGTACGTGGGCTTCTCACTGTTGTGGCCTCTCCCGTTGCAGAGCACAGGCTCCGGATGCACAGACCCAGCGGCCATGGCTCACGGGCCCAGCCACTCCGCGGTATGTAGGATCTTCCCGGACCGAGACACGAACCTGTGTCCCCTGCATCGGCAGGCGGACTCTCAACCACTGCGCCACCAGGGAAGCCCTACAGCATTATATTTTTAAAGCATGAGTTATTCATTCAGCAAATATATCATGGGCATAGACCAGGCAGCTGCATGATCGTGTGGTAAAGGAAGTTGCCACCACTCTTGTTCTTAAGGAGCTCACAGTCTCCTGAATAATTTTATAAGAAGTGGCACAAAAATTACTTACTGGAGGCTTTAAAACATGCTTTCGTTTTAGATCCATTTGAAGCTTTGTTGCTTTTATTTTTCTCCATTAAGACTTACAAAAACCGGGCTTCCCTGGTGGCGCAGTGGTTGAGAGTCCGCCTGCCCATGCAGGCGACGCGGGTTCGTGCCCCGGTCCGGGAAGATCCCACATGCCGCGGAGTGGCTGGGCCCGTGAGCCATGGCCGCTGAGCCTGCGCGTCCGGAGCCTGTGCTCCGCAACGGGAGAGGCCACAGCAAACTTACAAAAATCATCAAGTGATTTCTTAATTGCAACCACATTAACAGATACAGACTTTTAAAGCCTGGGACATTTTCTGTCACAATGGGGATTGTCTGGGTGCTTCCATCTCACTGTCTTCCGTGGACAAACAGCATCACTGATCACTCAGTGCACCGATTGGGGACGGCAGATGCTGGTGAGGGCTTGGATCAACGAAACTTTGAAGTTACAGCTCAAGCCCCAATACCATCTCTGGCAGGATGCATTTCTGTTTCTAAAAAGCCATAGTTACTCCTGAATGCTAAATGGGTTTGAAAAATTTAAGTACCAGCACCAAATCCCAAGTTACTCCAGAGTGGGTGTGAAAACAAATGGGGAGCTAGAGAGGGTGTGGAGAAAAGGGGACCCTCTTGCACTGTTGGTGGGAATGTAAATTGATACAGCCACTATGGAGAACAGTATGGAGATTCCTTAAAAAACTAAAAATAGAACTACCATACACCCAGCAATCCCACTACTGGGCATATACCCTGAGAAAACCATGATTCAAAAAGAGTCATGTACCAAAATGTTCATTGCAGCTCTATTTACAATAGCCAGGACATGGAAGCAACCTAAGTGTCCGTCAAGAGATGAATGGATAAAGAAGATGTGGCACATATATACAATGGAATATTACTCAGCCACAAAAAGAAACGAAATTGAGTTATTTGTAGTGAGGTGGATGGACCTAGAGTCTGTCATACAGAGTGAAGTAAGTCAGAAAGAGAAAAACAAATACCATATGCTAACACATATATATGGAATCTAAAAAAAAAAAAAAAAAAAGGTTCTGATGAAGAACCTAGGGGCAGGACAGGAATAAAGACATAGAAAATGGACTTGAGGACATGGGGAGTGGGAAGGGTAAGCTGGGACGAAGTGAGAGAGTGGCATGGACATATATACACTACCAAATGTAAAATAAATAGCTAGTGGGAAGCAGCCGCATGGCACAGGGAGATCAGCTCGGTGCTTTGTGACCACCTAGAGGGGTGGGATAGGGAGGGTGGGAGGGAGACACAAGAGGAAGGAGATATGGGGATATATGTATATGTATAGCTGATACACTTTGTTATACAGCAGAAACTAACACACCATTGTAAAGCAATTATACTCCAATAAAGATGTTAAACAAACAGAAAAATAAACGGGGAAGTCCTGCCAGGAGGAAGCAGGGGAGCCTGGCTGCTCAGCACGTCTCAGTCAGAAGTTTTAGTATCATGCGTTCAGTGCTTCAGAGCTCAACTAATAAATGGTTCCATTAATGAAAAAGCTACAGATTTCACTGTATCAGGAAAAACTGATGTTAAGCAAATTATGTGTCTGGCAGTTGAACACCGTAAACTGCAGCCTGGGCCACATTCATTAGGAAGCTTTGTGGTGTCCTGGTGCTTAGATGTGCAAAGCTTTGACAAAGGTGACTTCTGTGTTTTCTAAAGGACAGGAGAGTCTTGCCATGTACTTAATATTTTGGTGCGTTGTGATTCGGTGATTTTTGTTTTTACGATTTTTTTTTGATGTGGACCATTTTTAAAGTCTTTATTGAATTTGTTACAATATTGCTTCTTTTTTTTTATGTTTTGGTTTTTTGGTCACAAGGCATGTGGGATCTTAGCTCTCTGACCAGGGATCATACCCGCACCCCCTGCATTGGAAGGCGAAGTCCTAACCACTGGACTGCCAAGGAAGTCCCATGATTCGGTGATCTTTTAAGGAGATGCTTCTGCCGGTGTTTACTGTTTCCTGTAGCAGTAAAAAGGTCCACAGAACTTGATAAGCAGGGTGAGAGGAACCGAGGGCTCATCTAAACCTCGTCTTAAGGGACATATTTGGATCTCCCCACTATGTCCCACGGCGTCTTTGTAATGGGAATTTTGTTCCAGTCGTGGGACCATTGCAGGCTGCTGGCACTCATATCTCCAGGGGGACAAATTCTATTTCAAGAAAAATAGCACTTCTCTTGCAACAGATCTGTCACCACTGCAGGGTTTAGAAGGCGCTGCTCACAGCCCTGGGTGGGAAGGCGGCTCGCTGAGTCAGCCGTACAGAGTGTGAATGGCATGCAGTCATTTGGGTGATGACTTCCACAGGAAATGACCTGAAGAATTCCAGTAATGAAATTCCAGGCAGGAGCCTTGAGAGGCCCGCAAGTACCAATCCATTCTGGAGTCTGGGTTCAGAGCAGACTTTGTCAAGCATGAAGTTGGGCACTTTCAAAGCATGCTTTGACATGGCTTTAAAAAAAGAAGGGCAAGTCTCTGCCTCTGACTTTTATTCATTCACAGCAGATCTCAAGAAAGGGGACAGACTCATCTCCTTTGTCAAAGCTGTCACAGTATTGGATTTCTGACCAGCTAGAGGTCACTTGGGTGATTCTGCAGGTGGTAGTCAGTGAAGATTCCTAACTCGTGAAGCTTTGGAGGGAAAAAGGGGGTGAAGATGTGTGTGGAGGTGGTTTTTGGTTTTGTTTTTGTTTTGTTTTCCAGGAAGGTGCCAATCCAGAATTCTTCTCTAAGACAAACTTTGTGACCAAAACCGACTGCAGTGCAATGACAATTCCTCCTCTGGTTTCTGTATCCTATTTTCCTATTTGGGTGGGCAGGAGAGCACATTTTCACATGGTGCAAGTAGGTGGGCACAGGCTGTATAAACCCATACTTGCAATCCTGGCAGAGATACATACTGCTATTATGCCTTCCAAATGTCAGCTGAGGTAGGAACGGCTCCAGATCTGAGAGGCGCCAGAGACCTGGTCCCTCAGCGCCAAGACGAGCTTATGCTGGTCTGGTTGGTCGCCCGCATACAACCCTTTCTCAACACTCGCTGAGCATCTGATCCCCTGATCCCAGCAGCAGTTTAGAGTTCTGGGTATGTTCAGATGCCCCTCTGTTCTTAACTCCCACACCCCTTTCCCACAATGTGGTCTCTGACAGAGGTTGAGTGGGTCATCTCGGCTGTCATGTGGTGCCTAAGTTCTCTAAATCCTTGAAATGTTCCCCATGCTGCCCTGTCAGCCTCCCTTCTGTGGAAGCTGTGACCGTTCAAAGAGCCAGATGCCTCCATCAGGAAACAGCGACTTTGAGGACCACCTTCCTTACGAGGAAAAGTTTTTAACCTAGAAGATAAACTAGGCCAGTTGAGCTGTCTCATGAAGGAGAAGCAGTAGGACTGATTTAATTGACAGGGATCATATTCTGGGTTACTTTCACTTCTTTTCATTCACCAGTAATTTTTATATACAGTTTTGTTCACTTTTCCTAAAATTGAGTTTGGGTGCAACTATATCTAAAATCGAATGGACCCAGCAATTTAAATATAGTTACCGGCCCCCAGATCCATCAAGTTAGCACCTAAGGCAATGATAACTAACCTTGATTGAGCATTTACAACTTGCCAGACACCAAGAGCTTAAGAGTATCTCCTCATACCCATAATAGCCTTATTAGGAAGTCAAAGTTGTTATCCCTATTTTACAAATGAATAAACTAAGAAACGAGGGCACAGAGAGGTTAACTAACTTATTAAGTGTCGTATAGCTGTACAGTAATCATAGCAACATTCATATAGCATTTACTTTGGGCCACACACTGTTCTAAGTGCTGCATAACAATTACCATGTATTGATACAAACATGTTGACTCATTCATTCTCACAACAATCCCGGAAGTAGGCACTATTCTTATCACATTTTACAGATCAGAAAATTGAGGCACAGAGAAGTCGCATGCCCAAGCTAGCACAGCTAGTGTGGGGATAGGGATTTGAACCTAGACTATCTAGTTTCAGACTCTGTACTCTTAAGATGCTAAATTGCCTCTCATATAGTCTTTAATATTGTTATTTTAGTCATTATTTTTCTAAATAAATTTATTTATTTATTTATCTATTTTTGGCTGCATTGGGTCTTCATTGCTGCGTGCGGGCTTTCTCTAGTTATGGCGAGCGGGGGCTACTCTTCGTTGTGGTGCGCGGGCTTCTCATTGCGGTGGCTTCTCTTGTTGCCCAGCACAGGCTCTAGGCACGTGGGCTCAGTAGTTGTGGCTCACGGGCTTTAGAGTGCAGGCTCAGTAGTTGTGGTGCACGGGCTGAGTTGCTCCACGGCATGTGGGATCTTCCCGGACCAGGGCTCGAACCCGTGTCCCCTGCATTGGCAGGCAGATTCTTAACCACTGTGCCACCAGGGAAGTCCCTAGTCATTATTTTTTAAACAAATGCTTCACAGGGCTGTTATTCCATGACATACTCTATGTGAACTTAGCATAGTATATCTGGCACCCAGGAAAATACCACAATAAATTTAAGTTACTATTATTATTAGTTTTAATAATATTCAGGCTGTATGAATTTTTCCCAGTAGGAAACAGAATGAGGACACATTTTTATCCTCCTTAACACAGCTGCACAAGAGTGCCCAGCTACAGCTAGTTAATAAAACATTTTTTCAATAAGGAGAAATATTGATAAACTATATTATTTACCATTCTTCCTAGGACTGGGAACCACTGCAACCATTTCTTTCCTTCGGAATGTTCATTCCTGGCAAGTCTCAGAGCCAAAAAGTCAACTGAAAAAGAATGATCAAGTTCTATTAGATTTTAAGTAGGAAAAAAATGTAATAGCCTCTTCATCTCCAAAATACAGGTGATAATTCCAACTTATCTAGTTCTCAGAGAGGATATGAAGCTCAAATGAGATAGCAAATATGAAAACACTTTGAGAAGTGTGCCCCGTGACCACAGCGGTATCATTCATATGAGACAATGGCCCAGAGAAATCCCAGATTTATACAAGTCACAGACGCTGTGGGCATGGCACGCTGGGAAGCTCAGACATAAAATGAAAGGCTGCTGAAGAAAGGGAGCCAGTTTGGGGAAGGGAAGAAGAGAAGTTTTGCTTTTTGGAGACCGAAAGGAAAAATCCATGGAATAACAATGGTAGAAAGAGAGGCTACTGCGTAGGTAGCGGGTACCAGAGCATCCAATGTGTTGATGTCAGGCATTTCCTCCTGCACAGCTACAGATGGCTCTGCCCTTAGGTGGCCCCTGCCTAGCAGGTCAGCCTTCCCCTTCAGAGGGAGAGAACAGCACCAGGGCAGTTGCTATAGCAAATGAGGGACAAATCTGGTGGGGGTGGGGGGGTGGGGGGGCGCGGTCAGCAGGCAGCACATTCCAACCGACATGATCCAGCCACTGGAGCCTCCTCTAAACAAACTGTGGAATGTGTGTCTTCAAGGAAAGGATTCATGTGTTTAAAGGCCCAGTCCAGCCCACCTCCAGAAGACTTAAAAAAGAGCCAAGAAAACACAGAGGAATCGTTCAAAGAGAACGCACCACGCCTGGCCTCAGCAGTGTACCATTTTTTTTCGGCTTTTCTCTAAGTGTCTCAACAGTTATAATCAAGTCACTGACATTTGGTGCTTAGCGGAGCTGCAGAAAGGTGAGAGATGTAAATACCTCTGCAACTCCATTGCTGGCCAGTCATTTAAAAGGGATAAAAGATCTGCAGAATGGGGTAACTTGAAATCTCTTCAAGAGCATCACCGACTAAAATCTCATCCCAGGGCAAATTCCCTCTAGCCTGTGTTTCAAGCCAAGTCTGGTAGAGGCGTTTGATCAGCTAGACTGGGTGTTAGAGGACTTGCAAATAGGCTTGTTAAAATGGAAAATTGTGATTTAGTATCTTTGGAACTAGCCAGATTAGCAAATGAGAATCCTTTCTAATGATAAATTGTGCTAATTTGGGTTTCATTGGTCAAGTGAGATGTTACTCTGTATTTTACAACCAAGTCTGACGACTGGAATCACTGAAGACGTTCCAATCATATTTTGGGGGGAGTGTTTCTGCCAGGACTCTAAACAGTTGTCTCAAATTTCCTTTTAATAAACAAAGTTATTTGGGTGTTTTTATGTGTTCCTTGTGGAATTTTGGAGATCACTTCTAGCTTATTTTGATAAACTGCTTTGTAAGGGCTCATAAATATCAACACATGGATGAAAAACAGAACAGAACGTCATTTTAACACACGCACTTTTCAAAAGTCTTTTTCCCTCCACTTTTAGGAGAAATACATGCACACTGTAGAGGCTATAGAAGTTCATGAAAGCAGCAAAATTAGTCATTATTTGTTTGGTAGTAACAGAAACCCAGCTCAAATCAACTGAACTAGCTCAGTTGGAGGAAATCTAACTGGAGTGGATAGCTTCAGGCATGGCTGGTTCCAGGAATTCTTCCTGTGTCATACGGTGTGGGAGGGGCAGATTTTAAAAAACCTCTAGCTTCACGGTTCACTACAAATAGCCAGAAACCGAATGATAGCCCATATTCCAACCCCTCAAAACAATCTTGCTTGACATTTTGGCATATTTTCTTCCTGTCTCTTGTTTTTGCACATTTTATCTGTTCACATGCAAATGTTAAACCAAGCTAGCTATTGCACCATAGAAAATGCAATGAAGACAGCTTCATCAAGACAGGTGTACTGACATAACACTCATAGTCCTTGCAGGTAGGTGTCCAAGCAGGCACTTGGACAATACCTGCTCAGACTCTCTAAAAAGCTGCCATTCTTCAGGGACAGTACCATCCAAGAGGATTCTCGGTAGTGATGGAAATGTTCTATACCTGCGCCATCCAACACACTAGCCACTAACCACATGTGGCTGTCGAACATTCGAAATGCGGCTAGTGTCACCAAGGAAACGAAGTTTTCACTTCAATTAATTATGATGAATTTAAATCTAAATGGCCACAGGTGACTAGTGGCTACTGTATTGGACCACACAGGATTGACACGACAAATTACACGAGTAGAAGCCACAGCTTAAAGATGAATACACATCAACCATAACCCTCTCGGGATGACAGAAGCATCATTGAAGGCTCAGACCAGAAAAGTCTAATTAAAAGACACTTTAATAAGCTTCAGTGGTGAATCCTTTTGTCCTTGAGTGAAGCCCTCAGCTCCGGTACAGGCTGGAACATTGGTCTCCCTGGTCACCCAGGGCCAGTCTTAAGTGCTTTCCTCTCCCCACACAGAGCAGAGCTCCCAGGAAAATTAGCAGGCTTTCCGGTACTGTCTTGATTTGCAAGTTACTTCCTGTTTTGTTCTGAAGAGGCAAATATAATGCGAGAGCTAAAGAAAGTAAAGAGGAGCCTGTCTGGATCCCAGACCATGGCTTCGAATTCCCACAGCTGTAAAAAAATAGCTAAAGAGGGTGACATCTTGGCGATTTTAGGGTTTCCATTGAAACAGAGATGTGTGTCATGTCATGACTCTGCTTTCTTTCACGTTTTCTTTTTCTGTTAGTGAAGCTTTGCAGTCCTTTGGCAATTAAAACACAGACCCCCATTACTGTCACTGCGATATTTATTTCATCAGCGTCAGTGTTGTAAATAACCTAAGTGATGCAGCAGAAAATCGTAACCTTCGAGGAGTGCCAAACACGAGACTTCAACGGCAAACATACACTCCAGTGTGTTAGCCTCGAAGATACAATAGCGAAACCACTTCAGGAAGATATGTGGTAATGTGAAATCTGTTATGTGCCTTCTGTTCTAGATTTCAAGCTCTTGAAAGGCAAGGACCCATCTGTCCACTGTCCAAGAGGGTACATACACCCATTTGTAGGCAAGCAGGAGGCTGAAAGCAGGGCTGTCTGGCTTTGAAGACACTGTGCTTCTCCGACACCAGCCGGTCATGTCTCCCGCTGGGCGACTTTGTATTGGAAGTACTGGAAGGGGCAAAGAATTGAGAGGCTGTTCCCCCAAGAATGCAACCAAGGATTAAACAGACTTTGCTCATTTTCTCCCCATATCTTCAGCCCCAACATGTTCCCGAAACACCACACTCGTGTCGACGGTTTAATGAGACAGTTTGGGATTGTGGTTTGGGTTTTTTAGTCATAGTGTGACGGATATCTGGAGACTGCCAGGTGCCTGCCAGGTGTACTCAGTGCCCTGTTGCCCAGTGTGTCCTGCATTCTACAAGTCTCTTCCAGGTCAACTCAAGCTCACCCCGGTGGGTGTTCCAGCCAAGGGAGAACTAGACCACTCACTCTCTCTCAACCCTTCTAAGCCTTGGTTTTCACTTCTACAACGGGGATAATCATACCACCATCTCTTTGCCGCAGTTGAAGAACTAAGGCCTGGGGGCCACATCCAGCCATGTCAGTTCATTTATTTTTGCTTTCATGCTACAGAGGCAGAGCTGAGTAGCTGTGACAGAGACCATATGGTCCACAAGACCATCTTGTTCTTTCCAGGAAAAGTCTGCCAACCTTTGTTGTGAGGCTTGAACACATAGTAAGTGATCCTGAATGTTAGCAGCTCATATTATCGTTGTCAGGCACCTCTTCCGTCTTGAGCCTTTGTCCTTTCTTGTTTGTTTCCCTAATCTCATCCCTTGCCCCAAGTTGATGTTTGTTTGTTTTTCTCTTCTTCCTCCCCCAACTCAATCCCATAAGAACTCGCTGAAAATTCTTCTTGCTGTAAGTTTCAGTTCTATGCTTTCTCTTCCGATAAAAACTACTCTCTCAACCTGAATTCTCTGGTTTTGATGAATTGTGCTCACCGTGATCAAGAAGGGCTTGGGGTCCCCTCACCTCTGCTGAAGGCATGTACCTATCCCATCACCACTGCTTGGCTTACGCTTCTTGAGGACATGAGCAGGGTGCTCGTTGTGTATGGTCGTTTGGGTTGGCCATTGCTCTGCGGGATGTGTAGGAGCCCAGAGGGCACATGGACACCAGCCTCGGGCTCCTTGATTGTCCTGCTTTGATTTCTGCCTGACTTCCTGTCTGCTTTCCTGCTTGCAGAGGAAACCTCCATAGTCTTTGTTGACCTTCTCCCTTAAGTTTACAACCCCACTGAGCAATCAACATATTTTATTTTCCCTGTTGCCACTCTGGTCTGCTTTGACCTCCCAACCTGAGAGCCTTCCTAGAAGAGAGCACAACCAGCTCAAGTTTTAACTAAGTCAGCTTAAGTCATGGAGATGAACACTGCCAGGGTGGGGACGGCAGCTGAGCCCTTTCCTTTGTTCCTCGAGAGCTCCTTTCTCCAAGACACTGTCCCAGTGGGGATTCTTGGAATTCAACGACGTTCTTGGTGAAAAGTAGAGTGTGATTCAATGGTGAGGGAAGGAAATGGGTAGCCAAGAGCATTCTCTGGATCTTGCTTTTAAAATCCAACTCTTGGCTTTCCCTATGTTCCACACACATGCACATTTCTCTATCTCATCATCTCAAACATTCCTGGAACACATCTCAGTTTAACAGACAAAGTGACGTTAATTCTGTAACATCATTTATTACATCCTCCATTGGACTATCTTTCATCCTATCCTTAGGATTTTTTTTTTCTACCAAGTATTTTAGGCACACTAAGGACTTTGGATAGTGATGTTTCCTCAGTAAAACTAAAGATGATCTCTCTGTTCCCAGTTACACAGTGGCAGGGGTATCAAGAAAGAAGTCAACTTTCAGACTTAAGATAAAGGTGTTATTTTGGAGCAGTTGTTTCCAACTGGTCTGTGTTTTGGGGGTTGTGGGTGGAAGAGATGGTGGGGAATCACCCGGGGCACTTTTACAAGCCCTCTATAGCCACCAAAGGTTCTGATGCACCTCAATTCTGATATACTCCTCTCTAAATTAAAAGCCCTTTATAGATGAATAAAAGACAAAGACCAGGAATTAAGTTTGTGGGAAGCTAAGGTTAGCTTGGGCAGCTCTGGGTTATCAAAGGGTGTTTTAAAATCTGATCAGTTGCTTTCTTTGCTCAGGAGACCCTATCCCCACCATAAAGACAACAACAAAAGACAGAAGGGCTCCGAGCCATCATGCAAGCCTATTTTGCCTTCATCAAGACGATCTCAAAACAACAGTAACTGTCACCAAATTCTTCAATTATTTGGTCCAATTGCAGTTTGGTCCAATTGCATTAAGATGTGTTGAGTTCGAACTCCAGCCTTCCTAGGTGTATTAGACATAAAGAGAAAGTGAGAAGTGGCTCAGCCCTCAGGGAGTTTGCAAGTGGATTGAAAGCCATTTCCAGCAGGAGATTCTCCCTCCTCTTCTAGAAGACATAAACTTAATTGTGGAAAATTTTTTTTTAAAGAGTCTAACACAGTATACATTAAAGGTAGTTTGCCCATGGAAAGCACACAGATTGACACAGTCTTAAATACATTTCCTCTAAAGGGACTTTCCCCTTCTAAAAATTTCTAAATCGTGACCCCACGCAATAAGAAATTTGACCTACCCTACCATTAGTCTTGGTTAATCCAAATCCAATTTAGTTCTAATCCATGATGTGGCCAATGTTCTCATCCTCTTAAATCCCTGAATAAGATAATTCCAGAAATGTAATCAAGAGCAGAAAACTGCTTTTCTCCCCACATCAGCCTTAGAGTGATTTCTATATATTGGATATATGTGCCTTTTCTCTAGTTGGATTGTAGGTCCCTGAGATGGGGGATTATACCTTTTAATTCCTTTGGATTCTCTCTTCTTCCTAAATACCCTCAAACTCTTAGCATGTATTTCTTAGTAATAATAATATAAATAAATATTTACTGTTTACCAAGCACAGTACTGAGTGGTTTACAGTCATTACTGCATTTGTTCCTTACAATTACCCTTGGAGATTTTCCATATCCTTGGAAAGGTTAAATTAACTAACATGTACACACTGTTATATTTAAAATAGATAACCAGCAAGGACCTACTGTATAACACAGCAAACTCTGCTCAATATTCTGTAATAACCTAAATGGGAAACGAAACTGAAAAAGAATAGATACATGTCTATGTATAACTGAATCACTTTGCTGTACACCTGAAACGAACACATCATTGTTAATCAACTATACTCCACTAGAAAATAAAAATTTTTTAAAAATTAATTGCCCCAAGGCATAAAGCAAAAAAGTGGAGGATCTAGGATTTGAACCCACACAGTCATACCCAGAACTCCCATGTTGAAGCACCATGCTGCACAGTCTCCAGCATTGCTCTCTGGTGACGCTGACCAAAATGCCACAGGCACAAGTGTTTGCTTGTATATGGAGAACACTTCTCCCAAGAACACTGAGAGGCATCGACAGTGAGATTCCACGATGAGATAATGAACGTCTGCAGCCTCCCTGCGCCACCAGCTGAATGTCTGGCTACGTCAGCTTCATGTATTCTGTTGGAGATGCACTCAATGGTATTTTTATGAGATATGCTTTTTTTGTTCACAATCATCCAAAGAGGTAACTCCTTTAAAAATCTTCCTTCTATAGATAAATAAAAGGCAGAGAAAGAAGAGTAGTAGATCACCTGAGTTTAAGAAGAAAGGGAAAGCCAAGGTTTGCCTCTGCTGTCCTTGAGTTCTGCCAGTTCTTAATCTAAGTTTTTCCCTCAAGAAGCCCCCCAAACCTGTAATGGTGAAAACATAGGGGTATGTGACTCCAAAAAAGAAACAAGATAAAACCATAAGGAAAAAAAAGAACAAGATAAAACTATTCGGGAGAAGAAATTACAAGTCATTCACTAGTATATTGGTAAAAATATTTTAATGTATTTATCTATGTATAGCAATCATGTTTAATGTTCTTGGGATTCTGACTCCATACCAGCTCTACAGTTACTAAATTATAATTTAAAATAGAGTTGTAAAAATCACTCTGTGTAATCTGTTTTCCAGCCTCTTCTTGGAAATATTGGGAGATGCTTGAAAGATGTCCATTACACCAATTAAGCAGCAGTGGTATTTATATCACATTCTTTGCTACATAGCTTTTGCATCTCATTTAGAGTTATTACTCATATGGCCCAACTATTGCCTGATTTAGAAGGTCTGTGGGCAAATGTAGAATATGGAAATGGTCCTAGAATAGGAATAATATATTTAGGATACTTTAAACAGTGTTAGGTATATTTAGTACATCCACTTAATTCTGTTTTGGATGATTTATATTCTGGGCTATGCTATGCTTCTTAGAAGTTATTCCGGTTATATTTCAAATTTTAATTCGAAAAATATTTTAGGGAGTACAAAACAAACAGAGGTGGGTCCAAGTTTTCCTGGATTGCTGGAGCAGCAATAACAGAGACATACAAATTCTGGGCACAAAGTGGGCTCTAGCACCATCTCTACCTCTTCATTTTTACTATCTCTGGCAATAAGAGTAAGGAGACAACATGCTGAATTTCAAATGTCCTTCAGTAACTGGAACATTGCATTCTAATGCATTTTGATGAGTCAGATTAGTTATTTGTCACATATGTTGGTAATGCAAGGAAATGTAGTCAGTCCAGAAAATTAATCCAGGCAGCCCGACATGAGCAGGTGAATGAAACTGACCAAAAGCACATCAGAGGAGAAAGCGGAGGAAAGTATTTTTAAGGAGGCTATTCAGTAGCCAAACCCTTTTAATGTTGAGTAATAGGTTTGAGAGGTTGAAATCTCCACCTTTTTTGTGAAGAAGATAGAAATCCTTTCCTTGTTTCGGGGTGGGGAGGAAGCAAAGATATTGGAATGAGAAGACTGTATAATTTTCTGCTTCCCTGAATGTCTATGTCTCACTTCCAGGACACGTGTGGATTCCACTAACCTGTGGAAAAAGGGCGAATGGGAAGGCTCTGTTGCCAGCAAGCTGTTTATTAGAGATTAGGAAAGTGTTTGGATTCCCTGATACAGCTGGCTGGGGACCACTTGCCTGGGAGACAAACAGGAAAGTGAAAAGCCTGGGCTAAATTTTGCTCTGTCGCTGGTCAAATTTCTCCTAGACCTGAAAATGGCATTGCTCTCCCAGGCTGTTGAAATGAGATAGTGTAACATCCCGAATGAGATCACTAGGTCATAATCTCATCCTCAATGTGATTTTCTTGGCATGTGTGAGCATGACTGGGAGAAGGGGGAAAGGATGAGCATGGGTTGAACAAAACCATTCCTTTAATTAAGCTCCTAGCCATGTCACCTTCTGCTCTGATCCCATCAGATCTCAGCAGCTAAACGGGGTTGGGCTGGGGGTCGGCAATTACTCTGTCTCTGTGGCATGTACCACTTGTAAGGTATGCGTTGAAGCCTTACATTCCCGGCCAGGTGTGTGCTGCTTTGTGGGCTTCTCAGAAAAGAACGTTAATAAGGCAACAAATCCTAATGTCGGAGAGCTTTGGGTTCTCCAATAGGTTGGCATAGCATAGATGAAGGTGATGTGTCAATATACTGCTACCTCAATCAAGAGATCCCTGGAAGCAAAGCTTCTTTCTTGAGGCAGAGAGGACTTGCAATGTTAGGAGAGTGCAAAGACCATCAGGATTCAGGTTGGGGAGGGATGGGTTGGGAGTTCGGGATTGGCAGTTGCAAACTCATATGTATAGAATGGATAAACAACAAGGTCCTACTGTATAGCACAGGGAACTCAGTGCTATAGTGATGGAAGAGAATATGAAAAGAATATACGTGTGTGTGTGTGTGTGTGTGTGTGTAAACACACATACATATCTGAATCACTTTGCTGTACAGCAGAAATTAACACAACATTGTAAATCAACTATACTTCAATAAAATAAATTAAAAAAAAAAAGATTCAGTATTTAGAGGATTGTCTCTGGCAGACACATCTTCCAGTCCTGGCTGAGGAAACAGTTGAATCCCAGGATTTCTAGGCATGTTTTGGTCACTTAAACGTGACAGAAACTTGCTGAGACTGACTGTGGATATTGCAAATCCCATTAAATGGTGATGCAGCTACGATGATATTCTGCTGTGTCTGTTTGCCAGAGCCATTTTCTCTCTAGATGAGGAGCTCTCTACCACAACCAGCTGTGGCTTTGGCCCTGAAAATCAGCCGGGAACCTCAGTGACCAGAGGACCCCCTTCTGCTTGGCTAGAGACAGGTCTAGAAGCAAACCATGCCTGCACCTTAGCCCCCATACCTTCACACTGGAATGGTACCATGAAGGCAATCAGAAAAATCAAAGCCGTCATTGACAAGAAGAAAGAGCAAGAGAGCATCTGCTAACTACTGCTCTGTTTAATGAATGACTGCAATATGTCTGGCTTCATCATCTCCTTTCATCTTTTACCTCTGCAGATTTCTGCAAGTAAATTCCAGAGTAAGAGTCCTCATGGACTGCCTTTCAATCTCTTTGTTCCTTCCAAGGCAAACTGCAACCATTGGCATTTTGGTTCAATAAATATCCTTGCCCTTGACTGTCACTCATTCTTCAGAGAGGAGCGAGGAGGAAGGAGAGGGCTGCTGGGAGGGGAAGAAAGGGTGGGTTGTGACTCCGAGATGCCATGGCCCCCTCTTTTGTTCACAGTAGCCCACAAGGCACCATGCACAGACCAACAATAAGGAAAGTGGAAGACACATGTCACTTTACTCTTTCACTTTATTGCTCCTGACCCATTTTGATCCTTCAGCCTTAGGCTTTCCTCCTGCTTTAGTCCTGGCCCTTTGGGAGCAGTTACCAGAACCAGGAGAGAGTACATTTAGAGAAAGGGACGTCCGATAGGAGGCAGGACTTTTATATTGGAATGCAGCCATCCCCAGACTGACCTGACAAGGGGGACAGACTCTTATTCTGGAATTTAATCCCAGAAATCTGGAGAGGTAAAGGGTTAAAGGAGGTGCTAATGCTGATGAAACCAGACATATAGGATAAATACCTGACCTCCCAATCTTCTTACCCTCTGACCTCCCACCAATGCCTTCCACTGGCCAAAGCCAACCGGTAACCAAAGGGCAAGGAAGCCCACAGATGCAGCCCACGTGAGTCGTGAGTCGACCCCTTGGGCCATGGAGCAGGGTGGGGACAGGACGAGAGGGGCAGATGGAGAATGTCCGTAGACTCTACACACTCTGTTGGCTATTTTGTTAGTTTGTTTGATTTTGGATCTGATCTGGAATCCAAAGGGTGTCTTAAAATCAAACACAGTCCAGAACAGGAGGACAATTTTTACTACTCCAGATTGAGAATATAGGTTTAACACATGCTCAATCCAAAGCCCTGTGGAGTTGAGGCTAGGAGAGAGGGGAGGAGTGTACTCAAAGTTAGTCTTTGTTCTTCAGGACAATACTTCTTCAGAAGTATTTCTTTCTAACACAAGTTTGCCCACAAAGCTACTTTTACATTCTAAAAAGTCCCAAATGTATGACCACTTGCTCCAGATGTGTTAATAGTGCAAAAGCAACTCACAACAGGCTACTTGAGTTATTACATAAAAGAACTCAACAGGCAGTTAAGTCTTCTAACCACACTCTTTCACCTTTACACATTTGGAGTCAGATTTCAATAGGCATTAAATTCTCCCCTTTGTTTTTATTCTTTTTGCTGCAGTAGCATTAGTGGGGAGACATGAATAGCTGGGCTACAACTAAGTTGTAGCAGGTATTTGAGAAATCTCTGTGTATATGTGAGTTCCATACTAAGTAATGTTCAAGGGGGAGGTTGAAACACTGAAATATTGAAATAAACGGCTTGAGTCCTACCCCTGGTTTATTATTCTTGACTAGCCCCACAGGGTAACCTTGGACAAATACCTTTGCCTTTGTAGGAGTCAAGTTTTGTTACTCCAAAGTGGAAAACTATCCTATTATCAGGGAGGAGATGTGAACTAGAAAAGGTCCACATCTATAACCCTGTGCTTTGCCGAAGGCGACCCATTCTTTGGGGGCAGGGAAAGGTGAATTTTGTTGTGGCGTTTCCTTCTAGGCAGTTGCTTCCAGAGGATACATGGGTTCACAATTTAAGAGACAGCCAAGCATGAAGGTAAAACTTACATTCAATGGCACCTGTATTTCTGGTCCTAGGAAAACCCACTAAGCCATGCTCCTTGGCTTGTTTTATTAATTTTCACATCTGAAAATTTTTACATTGCTCTATTCCCTACCTCCGTTTAGAGTCTTCCCCTGAAAGTATTTGATGGTGAGTTATTTATTTAGTGTGAAAGGAAAGGGATTAAAAATATGAAAATCATAACCTCATCTTCTGCATGTCCATGTAACACACCAGGAGCAGCAATAAGGTGCTGGGATGGTAGCTAAAAAAACAAGTGGACTTGAACACTCCTTTTCCTTTCATCAAGACTTCAGGCTGCTGAAACCCATTTTCTAACCTTCTCAATAGTTGCCCAGCTGGTACATCTCTAAGTATGTGTTTTTCACAATATGTTTGCATCACCAGAAGCATTCAGGGACTCTCTAGATCATTTAAAAAATTTTTTTCTAATTCAACATCTTCTGTATGGAAAACCCAAAAGCATCCACACATCTTTGAGAACAATTCTTATGACTTATTTCACATTTGTAGTTTTTATTCTAACAAGCACATAATGACAGATCTGGGATGCCACTTCAGTAACTGCAAAAGGAGAGAGAGTATGGGTAAAATGGATTTATCCAGTGTTAAATGAATACCAACATACCTGTTTCAAAGGAGGAATAATTAACCAAACAGGTATTCACTAAACCTGTTATTACTACCCCCACGGTCAAATAGCCTTCAGAACACTTATCTCCTGTAGGAAGCTCTTATTATTCAGATAACAGCATTTGTTTTTTCTTCATCCATGTTTATATCAAGAGAGCTCCTCTGCTGACTGGGAAAGACCAAGTAGAAAGCCAAAGAGTAGAGACACATACGGACCTAAGGTGGGGAAGTGTTAGAAGGTGAGAAGGGAAACAGAGCAAAAAAAAGAAAAAACATCCATTCACTAAGTCTGGAGCAGGTTTGTAAAGAAATCTGCTCAAAACCCATGTGTTCCTTTGTCTGCAAAGCAAGAGGGACACCCTTGTCTGAAAGTCGAATTTTAAGGACTAGCATCTTAGAACAATGTGTGTTTCTCAGCAATTATGACGGGGCTGGGTTTCTAAAACTTCAGCCAGGTATTTATTGCCTTTGTAATTTTTACTGTATGTGTACAGCAGTGGCCATGAGAACAGACTGCTCAGCCCTCCGATTTCAGGGAGTGCACAGATGGAGGGTCCCAGCTGCTGCCTTCTGAAACCCGTAGCCACATTTGCAATGATCTGTGCTTCCCACGGGCTGCTCCCAACCAATGGCTGAGTGCACCAGGGTTATTAAGGCAGGGCCATTCCTGGGAGATGTTTCTAAAATGGGAACACATGAGACAAAGGCTTGGTTGGGGTTTCACTTGGAAAAGTATCCCAGGAAGCAGAAGTGGGGTTCTGGGAATGTGAAACAGAAAAGGAGGGACACCAATACAGGGATGTATGACTGAGGACACCAAAGACCGCCTTGCCAAACTCTCCCGAGGACTGCTGTCTGGTCTTAGACTCAGCCACCTTATCTTCCTTCCCTCTCTCCTTTGCTCAGGGTCAGACCTGATGTCACCCCGATGGTTCTCAGTCTCTCCTGGCTCCCTCTCCACTTTCTCTTATAGGTATTTTTCCTAACAAATTTCTTGCCTAATTAACGTCATTTTGTGTCTGTGTCTCAGAAGGTCGAGATTAACACACTTAGGTAATAGCACCTGCATTATGTATATGATTATATGCAGTTATATACAATTACATATTTGTATATAATTACATACCATTATGTATATAGTATGTGTACATCTCTAATAAACTGACCATGGCACGTGGGACACCTTCAGATCGTCATTCAGTTACTCTTGGGCCCACATCTTACTGTAGCCACTGCTACAGCAATCAGGTAGGTCTCAAACATCTTTGCATGGTTACAACTTGTTTAGTGCCTCAGAATACCTGGCAGAACTGCTGGCCACTCATGCTCATGCAACCCAGAATTGTGGGGTGTTAATGCTCATGGGGCCATCTTTGATCAGTGGAGGATAGGCACCAATGGGTAGACACTTACCCCATTCATCCCCTGAGATTCATGTCTTAGGTGCCTTAGAAGGTCCTGGGGAATCAAACATTAGTCTTGCATAGCAGTGATCAAATCAGCCAGGCATCCATCTATTGGGTTTCCTCCATCACTTTTTCTCCCCCAGACTCTCACTTCAGCTTCCTGGGTGGGCGTCCTTTCCAAGTGAATACTCTTTGCTGTGACTTTCAGGGAAAACCATACTTATTTCCTAAACCATATCATTTATGAAATCACACATAAAAATAAATGCCTAAGTGTCAAAACTAAAAATATTTAGCATAGTATCTAAAATTAACTCACTTACCATTTTAGGAAACACTGCAACAAAAGATATTGAGGTATTTCTGATCAGACACTACTGTCTCTTTCCATGGCCATAGTTAAAATAACATCAGTGTTATTCCATTGAGTAAAACTGTCCAGTGAGACCAGAAATAACTGATGGAACTTAGGGTTCCCTGTTATATTTTGCCTTTGTATGTTTTAGACAGACTCAGTGACAATGGACTTCTCTGTAAGCATTTTGTTCTGTTTGGCTTTGTATAATCTTGGTACGTCGTGGTTTAGCATTTTACAGTCTTTTGGTTACAACTTTATTTCTTGGAAGGATTTTCCCAGGTAGCTGAAATTATAGACCATGGGCTCCTCAGTGTGGTAGGCGGCATTCTAAATATGTCTCTCAAGAGTCTTACCCCTTGGTTATTCAGTCAAACACTAATTTAGGAACTGTCAAGGGACTTTGCAGATGGAATTAAGGTTATTACTCAGCTTACTTTAAGAGAGGGCAACTATCCTGGACTTGCCGGGGTGGAGGCAGGCAATGTCATCATGGGAACCCTTAAAAGCAGCAGAAGGGCTTCCCTGGTAGCGCAGTGATTGAGAGTCCGCCTGCCAATGCAGGGGACACGGGTTCGTGCCTCGGTCCGGGAAGACCCCACATGCCGCGGGGCAGCTAGGCCCGTGAGCCATGGCCTCTGAGCCTGCACGCATCCGGAGCCTGTGCTCCGACATCAGAAGAAGGCAGAGAAGTGGCAGAAAGAGAGCATGGAGGAGAGATGAGGCAGAAGGGGACGTTGAAGATGAGCAGCTGTCCTGTATCACAAAGCAATGAACACAAGGACAGGACGCAATGGAGGCAGCAGAGTCTGTTGCGATGCTGTCCGGGATCCCCTGACCCAATCCTCTGCCCCCAGCACGCTTCTCATTACACAAGGACATCAAGCCCCTATTTGGTTAAACCACTCTTGGTTAGGTTTTCTATTACTTGTACCCAACACATTTTTAACAAATACAGGTCCCTTCCCCAAAAGGCTCACTGATGCCCCACCAGAGTCTCTAATGCTCCTGTCAGTAAGATGCTTTAAAGTTCGCTTTATTGTATAAATAGATGCTATGGGCATTGGGCTGGTTTGGCCAGTTTCCCTGGGTCTGATTACCAAGGAAGTGAGTGACAGGCTGGCCGTCACTTGCTGTGGGTCTGCCATGTCCAGACCCAAATGCTAGTTGATCACCCCTACACCGAGGTGTCACATGATGGGCGGATGGGACACTACACATGCAAATTACTTTTCTTTTCGCAGCTACATGTATTTACAAATATACTGAGTTCATTTACAAAGGCAGAAAATGGCTACCTCAAAACAGCAATGAATTACCCGAGATCATTTACTTACCCGTTGGGATTATTTGATTTTTCTTTTCAGCCTAAAGGTTCTAATTGGTGACTGTAAGTTGTTTCCTCTTGCCCCAGTGATATGACACCGTCAGGATTCTGCCCATGTGGTTGTTCCCTCCTGCGTAAAGTACGCACAGTTGGCGCAGAGTTAAATCAGTGCTGCCTCGCTAGCCCCCTTGGAAGAAAAGCACTTCCCGTTGAGGCAGAAATCACCCCATGCAGTTATTTGTCAGCTAGCTGCAATGCAGCTGACAAATCCCGAAATACTGTTGTGAAAGACAACCCTCTCCTGACTTGTCCAGCACATCCACTTTGCAGCAAAACCATAAATGCCATCCCAAAGGTATTAGGTGGCTCTTTTTCTATGTTCATGACAAGAAACAAGAAAATGAAAAGTTGCGTGAAGCTGGGAAAATTGCAGAAACCTGGCAGGGGATGACTTTCACCTGAGCAGTTTGTCAGTTCCAAAGGGACATCTGAAGCAAGTTTTAAGAATAAGAAGTATCCGGTTCCCATTCCAACCATTTGCCTGGCCATAATTATTGCAATATGGACTAACATCCCAGCCCTGCAATGCACCTGGACAGGCTCAATAAATACAACCAACCTGCAGTATTAATTAACTTGGATGACACAAGTCAGAAAGGTCTTTATTTATTACAATATGTTCTCTTTTTAACGGGGGACATATTGTATTTTCCTAGCTCCAGTCTGTCAGATTATCCTCAAATATATACACCTCTCACCTCAAGATGGGGAAATGCAGTGCCTCCCACACTCCCATCCCCAGACTTCCCTCCCCCAGGGCCAAGAGCAGACTAACCCAGCAATGGTGCAAAGTGGTACAAGCCCCTCCAACCGATATGAATCTTCTGGAAGTCAAGTCACTTGGTGAACACATGCCTAAGGCTTGAGAAGTCTAATTTTAGTTCCCTCCTGCCCAGTCCCCCGTCCTACTGGATTTGTCAGGACCTAATAGACTGAGATAATACCCAAAGTGAAAGGTCAATTTTTTTTTTAAGGTAGCGGATTTGAAAAGAATTCAGCGTCAAGGACTGTAGATTCTAATCCTTACTCAGTCACTAGTTTATAGACTTCCCCAAGCCTCTTAATTGCTGTGCCTTTGTGTGAAAGAACTAAACCGCCCTTTCTTACACTAATGCCCTGAGGATCCATAAGTGCTGGGAAATCCCTCTGCAAATATGAAATTCTATGTAAATAAGCTACTTGAGGAGATATTACTAAGGAGATCTTGAGGCAACTGACCTGACTTTGCTCGGCACTTGGAACAGCCACACACACACACACACACACTCACACTCACACTCACATTCACAATGGGTACTAAAGGATTTATCGACGACGAATCTCATGAAGATGGATAACTTAAGTACAGGCACACCTGATGGCCGCAGCAAACACTGGTTGACCTCTTGAAGTCCCTTCTAGACCTATTAGCCTTTAATTTCATGCTGATGATGCTAACTTTAATGAATACAGAGTGAGGGCCATATCCATATGTACCTTCCATGGTAATGACAATGTTTATCAGGATTACTAAGATTTGGTCTTCATTTATAAAGTGTATTAGCATCAACCATTTTACAAATATATATTTCCCAGAACTGCTGCACTCTGCAAAACAAACAAAAGAACTCTGCAAGAATCAGTGCATATTATAATATATGGCTCAGTGCTTAGGGTAACAAAACAGTTGTGTAATTACTCCCAGCATGACATACGGATGCACGAGAACTTTGCTTTAAACAGTGTCTGTCAATTTCCCTACATTAGTGCGGGAATCACTGACACGCACACTTTTACCCATCAGTATGATGCCCAATTATTTGAAAAGGGTGAAAACTTTATGCCACTTTCCAACATGACAGCCGTAACCTTTAAATATTGGCAACTGCTGAGATGTTTCATGTACTAAATTTTCTGAACGTATCTGTGAGTTTTCTCTCAGCATCAGCTTCACTCTCTCTTCACATTATAAAGTATTAACAAAGTTTTGCTTGTCTCTCTTAAGATTCACATTTGTAGCCACAAAGGACGCTTAACTCTACTAAAATGGTTATCTGATTGCGAGAGAGATTGTGGCATCTACTCTGAAGGATATTTTAAAACAAGAGTTTCTTATAAAATAGATAAACAACAAGGTCCTACTGTATAGCACAAGGAACTATATTCTGAAAAAGAATAGATATATACATACATGTATAATTGAATCACTTTACTGTACACCAGAAACTAACACAACATTGTATATCAACTATACTTCAATTGCCAAAAAGAAAAAAAAAGAGTTTCCTTCCTGGGTGCTTTATGTGTCACATAGCCTGAAGACAGAGTAGGGTGTCACATATACTCTATTTGGATGTTTTATTCAACTTATTATTCTCATTCAAAATTCAGACCTAGCCACACATAAAAGTAGTAGATGTTTGGCTCCATGTTGTCTTGAAAGAGTTAATAGTCTTTTCCCAGTGATATACTGAATTCTCAAAATGTAAATTTGCATAGCAAATAATTAAAGCTTCATATTTGCATATGTCACATAATTTGAATATACATTTATATGCTCTGAGTGTATATGCAAATGAAATTCATTTAAAAATTCCGGGGCATGGATGACCTCCCAACTGTAATGCCCAATGACTTTTTCCCCACTTCCTTTATGTCACAGCAACATTTGATGCTCTTCTCTTAGAAATTCTGTCCACCGTTAGTGACCTTGCATAAACATGGTTTCATCTAGGACTCTGTGATGGACATTTGTTGGGTTTTTGACCACCTAATATCTGAATTCTCTTTCTTGTGTGGAGACACCCACTGCTGACATAGAGAAGACCACACACTTGTTCTCTGGGAACCGTAGCAGGTGAGCGCGCATGACCTAAACTTAATCAATCAGACAGCCCATCTAGAACTCTGAGCCTGGAGCGAAGGATGCAAAGAAGCAAGAAGAGTTTGCCTTCCACTGTGGTGGCAGCAGTGGGTCTACAGCCTGTGTCCTGAGCAGTGGTAGAAGTGGAGTCAGGAGTCTGAGAGTGCCCACTGGGAAGGTTGCAGTGGGCGCAGGGAGTTCTAACCCAACTAGTCCTGCAGCACAGTCAGCTATGTCTCAACATCTTCCATTGCCTGTTTCTCAAGCCTCCTTCTCAGCCTTCTTGTGATTCTCTGAGCTGCCAAGTATACTTCCAATTAAGCTCTTTCAAGCTTAGTTAACCAATTTTTCTTTGTTTGTTTGCAAACAGTAAGTTGCAGGGCTGATTATTCTGTGAACTCTCCTGCACAAAATCATGCTCTGGATCATGTACTAAATTAAAAACCTCTGTATCCTAGTGATTTAGGAGGCTTGGATATCTTTCTCAATTCAACTTTTGTCTCCATTCCTCACATTTTCTACTTTCCAGTCAACATTCTCTGACCACACTTTTCCCAATCAGGTGTCTCTATTTGTATCAATTTCCTTGCTTATTAAAAGCTCACCTATCATTCAGATCCACATTAATTTGGCTAGCGGTTGGGCCATGTTTAATATTTGCTATAGCTATATGTACTGGAGGTTTCAGATTGCTCCAGGTTCTAACTCACCTATCAAGACTTCTCTGCCTTCAACCCATGGAAAACAGATGTGACCTTGATCTTCCTTGACCTCTTATAGCATTTTGCATCTTTCTTATGTCAAATATCACATTCCACTTTGGAAAAATGGTCATTTGTTTTGTATTCAATATCTCCTAGATTGTGAGCTCTTACTAACGTCCTAGAAGATATATCTAATTTTTTTTGTATCTGTACATTTTCTAGCAGAGATCTCATGATTCATAAATGTCAGTTGAAAACCCAAACGGATATGCATACATCCTTCTTACACAAATGGAGATTATTACAACTCTTCAAATATACAACTTCTTATGTCTCCAAAATTCCACCCACCCACTGACTAACTTAAAAGAAAGATAAAACATTATATTTCAAATTATATTCTATGATTTCCACCTAAACATGGAAATAATATATTAAAAAGTTTAACAATTAAATATTTAGGAGTTGAACAAGTAACTTAACTATTTTAATTTTGACTTACTTAACTGGTTGTTTTAGGTATTTCCAACATTTAGGTATTTAACAGTCAATGACTATAGGTGGGGTTTGGGGGAGGACAGTTTACATCCATGAATAAGCGTGGTTCTCATGGCAAATGTTCACCGCTATAAGCTTGTTCCTAGCCAGTAATATTCATGTATTCTTTGCTGTACACGGAGTTTCAGAGATAGGAATAAAGGAACCCTAGACAAATTTTGGAGAGAAAGTCAATTATCTATGTTTGTATATTTTATTTCTCATAGGAAAGAGGTTGGAGGAAAGCACAGTTGTATGCCATTAATAACTGATAAGGATAAGATAGAGTCACTAGGTGGCAAAGTTGAAATAGAAAAAGAACCAGGATTTACTAAGATGGACACATGTGGCCTATTTGGAAAAAATTGCCACATATATAATGCATTTCCGGAAGGTTTGGTGCAAAACTTACTTCTTGTGGGTATTTTGTTTTCTTTTAAAAAAGAAAGGTGTTTTTCTCCCAGTTTTTTTCTGTATAAATGCATTTAGAAAGTGGTTAGAGAATAAGTACATTGGGGCACTCTAGACATAATGGGTTCTGGAGAATCTCTTCTATTATTTTGTCACAATGCATCAATGATAGTTCTAGATTAGATAGTCTGATCACATTTTGGGAGGGTTTCTGTATAGTGAGACCAGTTCCTACAATTCACAATTCTCATACTCTCTCTCTCTCTCCCCACCTCTCTCTTTCCGAGCACTCCAACTACAAGCTGTCTTTGCTCTTTCCTTTCAGCATGGCTTCCGTCCAGAGCCAATTACAGAAAACAACATCTCCCTAGCACTACCGACAATAATCTCAAAGAAAGAATTGCACCTACTCAAGCCTAAGAACATATTCAAGAAGTTAATTCTTTTCCTAGCGTGGTCCTTGAGCAGCCTTTTTTTTTTTTTACCTTGTTTCACTGTAAAGTACCACAGGGTATTATCCCTGTGGAACCTATGGGGTACTATATAAAACCAAGTTGTTGCTGAGTTTACTTAAAATCAGTTCTTATTTCCGTTTTATGTCTGCTTGTTTATAGCACCTGGCTTGTTTGCCTGGTTCTGAGGTTCTTCCACTCAGAGCTGCCTGTCTCTGGTTCAGAACCCTCTCACTTCAGGGTGCTACATGACCCCGCATGCCGAGAGAAGAAAAGAGGTAGCGCCAGAAACTCATTTTCCAATAAAACGGCAACATGATTGAAATGCATTCCTCTAAATTCAGTATCAGTTAATTTTAATGGTCACAAGTCTTCCATCGATTTATAGATGCTGTGCATATCATGAGTTTTAGAGAGAACATTATTCCTGAGACAGCTCTCTAATTGAGAGAAGGATTCTATAGTGTAGAGACCTTCGATAAATGTTCTATAGAGATAATTTGTGGCTTTTTGTTCTGTTGGTCACTGGGCCAGCCACGCACTGACTTCAGCGAGCAGGTTTGGGAAATGTGTCTGGAGCCACAGCAAAGACAGGCTGATCACTGTATCCTCCATGACAACAGAAATCTGTGGAAAGTGTTCGTAACTGACGGGGCTCTTGTTCCGGCCTATTTTCCATTATGGGCAAATTCTCAAGATAGTACGGAAATTGTGAATAGAAGACACAGAGGCCTGCCCCCAACAGACACAGAGGAAAAGGAAAAGAATGGATGTGACATCCACTTGATTCAGCAGCATGCTAACAAAACAGGTGAGGATTTGGGCCTGGGTTCAAATGCTGGCCAGTGACACATTCAATGTGGACAGTGTGACCTGGTATTGACTATTCATTCCTAGCTTGGGGCAAGTTACTTAATTTTCCAGATGCTCAGTCTTCACACCTATAAAATGAAGCCATAATAAGTAACTTAGGTAAAGCTGAACATAGGTGTCCTCACATGGTAAGCACTTAGCAAGGACACTTCACCCGGCTCCCTACCATCTGAGAGTCAGTTTACTACACCGGTGGCGAAGCGACTTTGCTGTAACAGGGTAACCAGTTAGAGATCTCAAGAGTGGGCGAGGGTGTGCCCCTATATCACCCGCAGACAATTACATTCTAGCTGGCTCTCGGCTTTTCTGTTTTTATTGATTGTCGATAGTGTGCCAGTCCTGGACTCAGTGGCTGCCTACAAACTCAGCTTCCTTCAAGAATTAACAAGCTAATTGGAGCCTCCCAAGAATGCAGGGTAGAGATTAAAATGCCAAAGGCATGAGCTTGTCAAGATCTAACGGAGTCCAAAGACAGAGAAGCAAGAAAACTGGAAAGATGGAAAATCTAGCGACACCTCAAGACTTCACATATTTCCTTGGGCGAGTCATTTCCCCCTCCCCATGTCCCCAAGCCTCTAGGGCCTCACAGTGCTCTGACATCCTACAACACAAGCAGCAAATGGCTCTCTGCTGGGGTGGGTTAGAACAGTGGCCACCACGCAGCACCCTGGGAGATCGGTGCTGACAAAGGCTCTTTGGTGCATCCACTGGAACTGAGTTCGGACCTTATCTCTGCCACTGGCTGACTGTATGAATGTGAGAAAGCTCTTGAACTCTCTGGGACTTGGTTTCCATCTGTATAAGGGGGAGTTTATGGGATAGTTATGGGGTTTACGTGAGAAAATGCATTTAAAATGAAGGGCTTAATGATGGGAAAGACATTAAAATTAAGGTCATGGATTTAGAGAGGTTCAGAAAATCTCTCCAAGGTTCCATCTCCTCCGCTGTAAAATGATTTTGTAATAGTTTCTACTTTTTAAGGCTGTTGGGAGGATTAAATGAACTAGTCAATAAATGACACCTACAAATAGCCCCTAGCACATATGCTTTACAAAATAGAGCAGATTAGATGTTTGTATCCCCCTTATTATCCCATTTCCTGCACTGCTTGCCATTCCTTTGTTTACCTATCCCTCAGCACCGTGCTTGGCCACCTGCACATGTCTCTCTTCTAATACCCAGATAGGATTCCCCAAAGAGCCTCAGCGATCTTCCAATGGACACCATGGCTTCCTAGTGGCGTAAGTTGGCTATCTCTGTCCTAATAGTCATGATGAGCCACTCTGAAGTTAACTTCTGCCTTTCCTAAGAGCAATAGCCATTAGCCAAGTGAATGGGACATCTCAACTTCATTTACAAAAGTGAGGAGCGTGCTAAAAATATTGTTGGTTATTTCACAGTTAATTGGCTTCCGCTTGAAGAGGTGGTGTGTCTCTGTCTTTGTGGGGAGTCTCATGTTCACTTCTGGTCACCTTGTTTCCAGAGAGGTGGCACAGAGATTGAAAAATGCTGGAGAAGGGCCTTATTTTACTCAGAGGTTGAAGATTTATGGATTATGAGAAGCAGCAAAGAATAGAATTAGCTAAAGATGAGGATGAACTTGATAGCACGACTCAGCACTGTGAGGGTTTAATAAAAACTCATCGGCCCCTCTTTGTCAACGTAAAAGCAAAGTATAAGAGCAAGTGACTGTTCTACATTATCAAAGGGCAGCCAATAAGAATCAATTCTAGGGCTTCCCTGGTGGCGCAGTGGTTGAGAGTCCGCCTGCCGATGCAGGGGACACGGGTTCGTGCCCCGGTCCGGGAAGATCCCACATGCCGCGGAGCGGCTGGGCCCGTGAGCCATGGCCGCTGAGCCTGCGCGTCCGGAGCCTGTGCTCCGCACCGGGAGAGGCCACAACAGTGAGAGGCCCGCGTACCACAAAAAAAAAAAAAAAAAAAGAATTAATTCTAGGAAACAGTTATTTGCACCCTATGTTAACTTGTAGAAATCTCTGTTGTCAAAGACATCTCTGTAACCAGCATTCTGTCCCCATATTTTAAAAGACTGAACAGTTTTGTGCAATAAAAATATGTGATTATACAAGTATGTCCAATATAGGTAATTAAATTTCATGCTTCAGGAGACAAATTAGTTGTTGAGGGATATCTGGAAAACAGTTCTTCTGCATGTATGTCATTTCACAACCAGCCAGCCTCTGCAATGGGGCTTTGCCTTCCTGATGGGAAAAGAACAGGGGGTCTGTCTCGAGGAGCATTTAATAAGGCAAATTCTTTTTTTTTTTTTTTTCACTCTGAACATCTCTCACCCTCAATTTGAGTGTCTGTTAGCCCTTGGAGTCTGAGTCTATTCTAGGTGGATCCCAAACTAAGGGATTCTGGAGAGACCAGGTCACTTGGTGTATTTAGTTTTCCAGAATTGCCTGGAAGAGCCATCTAGAGGTCCTGAACCAAAATCATAAGACGACCCTAGGAAAATCCCATTTTCCCTTGAAGTCCTTTAGGCCTGAATGAGTCAGGCAAGGACAGCCACTGAGGAGCTTTGGTTTACAGGAATGGAGGTCCAGGAAGAGAGCTGGCAATACCTGGATTGTGGGCTTTTCAAAGTCCTAGTTAACTGCATCAACAGGAATGCACATTTTTATTTAGTTATCCTTTGCTGGACAAATACAATTCTTCATTAAAACTGGAGAGTGAATTGGGAAGGAGTTGGCACTAAGATTTTATTTCCCATGAAAGAAGATTGTATCTTTTGAGGAAGAAAAATATTTTGAGAAGTCTCAAAAACAAGGTTCTTTGTAGGGGAGATTTGCAGAGCCACAAAACAGATGATGCTCGGTCCGATAGATGGCATTTTTATACTAATTTATACAGATCAAACAGAAATATCAGAAAGTCATAAAACATTTGAGATCACAACTTGATTTGGATAAATTGCCTCTTTCTGATATCTGTGTTTTCATATTATTTTCCATGGCTGTAAAGGACAGAGCCACTGTCAATTCTGAACCAACTTTTGTACTGAAACTGTGTACTAAACTACACTTAGCTCTCAGCATCTCATGTGTCCCTCTAGCACTTATTGGATCACAAGTCACTGACTTCTGTAGATCTCAAGGGCACTGGGTCCTGTCTGCTAATGGTCAGATTTGAATTCTTGACCCACTCGTGTCAGATGTTATGCTCTGTCTGCCCCGACGTCCAGGGACACATGGTGGCTGTAACTCCAACAGCCGTCAGTGACTCAGGAAAACTCTTGAGGGCAAGTCAGGGAGGATGGGAAAGACGACTCTACTCTATTGGGTTAGAATCTTTACCAAAACTGTTTCTTTTATTTTTCACTACTGCCCATCATAGTGTGCATTTGTATGTTTGTGGATAAAAACTAAAGCTCAGAGAGGCTGAAAAACTTGGCTAAAAGCACATAGCCAGTTAATGGTAGAAAAGAATTTTGATTCTCATCTGAATGGCTACAAAACCCATTTCTAGTCACACTCAGATCAGAGCAGGAAGGGGAAAGTGACTATGGCCAACAGTATTTTCCCCAAATGGCCACAGCAATGTTTCCAATACCACATGCTCTTTCACAGCGTTGCCCATGTCATCAAGAGGTAGAGTCTGCATCCCCTTCCCTTGAACTTGCGTGGGACTCTGTGGCTGTCTTGATAAACAGCTGCAGCAGAAGCGACGCCATGCGGTTTTCAAGGTCATGAAAGACAATCTGCATTCTGCTGCCTCCCGCTGAGTGAACCTTCAGATGACTCAGCTGGAAGCTTTAGAGCTGGCCCAGCTGACACCACCTGAAGCAGAGATGAGCTATATCTCGCAGGCCTAAATTACAGATTCGTGGGCAAAATCGATGTTACCATTGTTTTAAGCCACCAGTATGTGTTGGGGTAATTTGTTACGCACCCATAATAATAATGACAATCACAGAAAACAGATCATCTCAGTACTTAGAATCATGACTTTAGCATGAAGGGCAAGATCATGCCTCTCTCTGTCTCTGTCTCTTTGTCTCTCTGTCTCTCTCATATGTGTGTGTGTGTGTGTGTGTGTGTATATATATATATATATAGGCACATGCATGTGTTTGCATGTGTGCATACATGTAAATACATTTACACGTGGAGATCCTGAACATAGTGCTGGTCAAATTCATGACAAGAAAGCACAAGCCTCAGCCTCCCCTGCCTGCTCTATCCCCTCACTCAGCTCAGAGATAGTTCCAGGCAGTTGAAGAGTGAACATTCTCTTGCATGGATTGTTTAGACCCCTTTTTTCCTATAGTGGATGATGGCCACTGTGGCTTTTACCTGCTATGCATGTTTTTTATGTCCCTTCTTCTTCCACTGGAGAATTCCTTTTGTGCTCCATGAGGTCCTTGGGAGGTATCAGTTACGATGCCTTGTTGCCCTAACACCACCTCTGGAGGATGCACTGGATCGCCGGATTACTCTGGTTGGTCCGGAGCTCGCCATTTCCATCCCAGAGGTTGGTTCAGGGATGGCCACGTCCTTCAAACAAGGCCCATTTGCTGGTACCCTGGGACTGACCCTGAACCCTGGAAAAGAGAGGTCTTCTGTGGTTGACTGAATTTATTACTCCTAATTCTTCACCTCTTCTTACACCCACTCTCTTTGCTGTGTAACTTTGCAGTTCCTCCAATAAAAATGCAGAATGTATTTCCTGCCCCTTCCCTTTGGACTTGGTCAAATGGCTTTTTGGTCAAGGGGATATTAGTAAACTTGCCCATTTGTACCTCTTTTTTTGTCTTGAGAAGAGCTTCCTTGGAGTAGCTTTTGCCTCTTCATCCTTGGCTGGAGAAGAGACACACATGGGACAGAGTTGCTCTGGCTGTCTTAGCCTGAAGCAAAGTCCCCTCACAGCCAGCCTCAAACTGATAAGAAATAAATGCTTCTTAGTGTGTGCTATTGAGATTTGTGGCTGTTACGCAGCATTTTTAAAAAAAGCAAATAGCTAACTAATATACCTTCTTTCCTTGGAGTTGCTAAACCAGGAAAACATAAATTCAGATTACTTGCCGTTGTCTTGTGGAGACAGCTCAGCTGAGGATGAGGCCAGGCAGGGGCTAGCAGGACCCAGAGATGGAGAGCAAAATAAATCCATCTGAGTCCATGCATCCAGCTGCTGCCTAAAGCATTAGGATCTACCTTTGGCGTTTCCAGTGACAAGGCAACAGATTTTTCTTTTTTTTTTAAGACAGTTTGAATAGAGTTTCTGTCACTCGAAACAAAATAGTCTAGACCAGTACATGTGTCACATAAACCGTGTCTGACATGTTCCCTGCCTCGAGTTCACTGCTCCCTCCTGCCCACACTGGCTTTCTAGCACCTGAATAACTGGCTTTTATCCAGACACTTTTCCAGAAGGTATAAAAGATTTTACAGGGCATGTTTTCTCAAAAACATAAACTGTCACAAATGTCCTCCCCTCCTCCTATACAAGATGTAGCAGAGCCTGACCTGCAAAGGACATGGCTTGGAGTGGGGTTTGGGTCGTCATTTGAGAAGACTAATTCTGTTCTGACTCTCTTGGGGTCTTGGCAGGACGGAAAGCTGTAGCTGGATGCAGGAGACTTGAGTTTCCTTCTTCTTCCTGGGGGCAGGCAACAGCCAGCCAACTTTAGCAATGGGACTGGCAGCTTCATGCTTGATTCACAGGTTCTAATCCTAGAAAGTTCATTTATGCCTCAGTGGAGTACAATTCATGCTAGAAATGAAGACTCCCCACGCCGTGTCCCGCCAAATCTGTCTACGTGTCTATTTTTCCCAGCTCCCTGGGTACTTCAGAAATGTAAGCTGTTAGATATTCCAAACAACTCCATCCCCGAGTAACAGCATGGGAATCTTTGAAGCGCTGCGTTTTCACCAATATACGAGATCCTAGTTTAGTCTCTTCCCTGGGTTATTCTTTTCTCAGGAGCCTCTTTAATCTCCCCCGCTCCTATCCCAAGGACTTTCTATCCTACACCTCACCAGCGAGAGCACAAACACAGCGCCCCATGCACATACATTTGCTTGGTGAGAAACGGGGAGGAGGTGGCATCACCACACCGAGCAAAGGCCCCAGGCTCCTGCCAACACATGGGGCCCCGTGACGTTCCCTTGGTGGCAGCCACAATGCATGCTAAGTAGAGGTCTTGCGTTCTTTCAACTTTAATTACGAAGCAGGAGTGTAATGAGACTGCGTGGCAGAGAACTGCTGTGGAGCCTGACAAGGCATTTTGTCAACATGTTATTATATTCAGACATCAGTGAGCCTGGAGGATGATGCAGTGCTCCAACAGCCACCAAGGGCTTAGCAGACCTACCATTCCTGCGCCCATGGGAGCGCTACCAGGGAGAGGGGCTTCACCACCCTCAGCAGGATAGGAGTCAAGAATGCTGATGGAAGCATCGGTCCCTGTGGAACACCTCAGGGCGTGCTTGATTCTCCTCCTGAATGACGCTCCTACGTTCACACGAGGGATGAGGCCCCGTCACAGTCACAGTGTGACGGGGCTTTAGGTGCACTGGACGTTCTACAGAAACATCTCCTTTAATCTTCACAACGGCGCTGTGAAGGAGATGCACGTGCACGGTGCCATGGCCTCTAGCATCTATTTCCCCCTTTTTCTACCCAAACTAAGAGCAGCCTGCTGTTGTTCAGGCTGACGACGTGCCAACTAAGCAAACTTGGACCCCAGGCCTCCTTGCAGCTGTGGGAGACCACATCCCATAACCCTGGCCAGTGAGCATTAACTGTAAGTCTACCCAGTAGGGCTCTCGGGAGAGCTCTTGTTGTCCTGACAAAAAAGGACAGATTTGGCTGGCATATGCCTTTTGCCTATTACCCACATTTGTTCCTTCTTTCTGCATAGAAGCAGGTCAAGGGAGGAGTAGCAGCCGTCTCACAGCCAGTCATCAGAGGATATGGCAGGGCAGGAAGCTAGAAGGACCTCGGAACCCCGACTAATACATCAGTATTGTTATTATCTCCATTTTACAGATGGGAAAACTGAGGTTTAGAAAGATGAGGCTATTTGTACAAGGTCACAACATAGGTTGAACATTTATCTAAGTCCAAATTCCATGCTCTTTCCATAAGTTCTGTTAAGAAGAATAGTCTTAAGATCAGAGACTTTAAAGAATATATGTGTGCCTTTGTTCTTAATTCCAGTAGAATATAAGAAAAAAGTATTCTTTACTTTTTCATGGGGAATTCCATGTAAATTCCTAGGATAGGGAAGCTAATGAACAGGTATGAAGGGAAGGACATTGAGAGTGGAGGGCTCAGAAAATTCTTTCACAGTAAGATTGGAAATTCCTGGCAGTGCAATGAGGTTAAATAAAGAGAGAAAGAGGGATGTCACTAAGTGGAAGTTATATGTAAATAGAAGGGAAGCAAGTGACCTAACGGTGTTCCAGCAATAACAGAGAGGATTTTCCTTTTTTTTCCCTACCCCTTTCTTCACCCCATTAAAATGAATTTCAGAAGCACTATTACACCAGAGAGGGAAAGAAAAAAAAATTGTTGAAGACACTGGCTTGAAAATTTTTATGCTGTTTAAAAGGTTTAATCTGTGCCCTTTCCACCCAAGGTGTGGGGGGGTGAAGTTATCTTGAAAAGTCACTTTCTTATTACCTGTAAAATAGGATCTTTAAAAAAGAGTGGAGGGAGGGAACCTTGTAAGGGACTTCTTTTCCTTTAAGGAGCTGTGGTTTCCTGATGTAGCCTGGACCTGCTTTCAAAGCATCTTCATTCACATGCAGTTTCACTCAAGGAGAATTAAGCAGGTCAAACCTAAACAAGTTTTTCATTTATACCAAGAAGAAATGATTTTCCCCTGGAAGTGCCTAGAGAAAAAATTCGAAGGAGAGATTTATCCTAAACGCCAGCACCCCATGAACCCTGAACCCCAAGGATATTGTTCTTGCTTTGATCACAGATATATGAAAGAAAAGAAGAAATAAAGACCCAGTATGTTCTTAGCTGTGTCTTGTCATTAGTTGGGAAAGACCATATTGAGTTCCTCCCAAGAAGTAGGGAGAGATATGCGTCATTGAAAGGTAATTTCTGGAAGGATATCTGGCTTAATACCAACTTTCCCCCAATCCACTAACTTAGTGCCACCCTGCCCCACTTCAGACAGCTTGGTACCACCCTTTCTTAATCATCAAAACTGCTTACCAGCAGTCCGGGAATATCCAGCAGTTATTTATCTAAATTATTATAGTGCAATTGGAATAAACTCAACGCTACAGGAAGTGAAGAATACCTAAAGATGTGGACCCATGTGTCAGGATTTCAAAGCCAGTCTGACCACCAGCATCATGCCAAGGTTGTGTGAGGTTTAGAGCAGGTCGATCTATGTGCTCTTTCTCTACAATGTAGCATTTTTATTCGGGAAAATTCAGATAAACGGCCTTAAATGATAGAATCATGAGCAAGGGCTGTAAGCAGAAGTGGTTCAGGGCCCATGAAGCCATTTGAGGTAGGAACACCTCCCCCAAACGAGGAACAACCTGAGGATAGGAAGCCTGTTTATACTCAGAAGGTGGGTCACCCCCGTCCATACCTTACGAGACAGTATCAGGGGCCTCAGGGGAATGAAGCCATGGCCTGAGCAGATACGTGATCATTTGTTCAGACATTTTAATAATAATACCAAATAGTTATTAAGCCCTTGCCTTGCACTGGGCAGTGTGTTAAGAACTTTACCTGGAGTGCGTTGATTTGTTTTCACAACTCAATGGGGCGAACTCCATGGAATTGTTATTAGATCCTTCAATAGAGGAGAACAGTAAGGCTTGGAAAAGTTACGTAATTTGGAAAAGTTATGTAACTTGGCCAAGTCACCATGGTAGTTTAGTGGTTGAACCACGATTCAAATGTGGGCAGGTAGACCCCAGCTGGCTTCATAACGCTCACTAAGAGGCAAACTGTCTACCACACACTAGACAATATCTTGGGCGCTGGGAATACCAACATGATGGAGACATTTCTCCCTGGCTTATCTACTTAAAGATTTATAAAATCTGGTTATTTCCTGAGATCACCCAATACTTAAAGGCTTTCCTTACCTCCAACCCCCAATTCTGGAGCTGCCTGTGCAATCTGCTTGACAATGACTCTCCCATTAGTGGTTCTCAAACTTGACTGCTGGGGACACTCAATAACCATTTCTGAGGGGTGTGGTCGGGCCATGGGTAATTTTTGTAAATTCCCAGGTTATCCAATGCTTAGCCAGAGCTGGGAACCTTTGCAATGGTCCATAGGGCAGCAGACCCAGATGATCCCCCTGTCTGACTGTGCTCTTATGTCTATGCAAGATTTCTGCCCTTAATCTCATTCTCTGTGGCAGGGGGCCATGTCTGTATGTAGGACGGTTTTCAGCTCTGGGTTGTAAATTGCCTTGCTTTCTGTTTAGTACATGGTATAGCCAGGGTCCTGGCAGCAAGTATAAAGAACCTGAAGTCTGGAAAATTTGGTGAGGCCCAGTTCTCACAGTCTGGTTGCCCACAGTTGGTCTTGGACAAGGGTGGGGGAAAAAGATGTCAGGTTATTAATAGCAACCCCAGGGCTTTACTTCTATTAAACCCCCTTGGGGGGAACGAAAGAGCCCGTGGAGAAAAGAAGACACTGATTTAAGAGGGTCATTTACTCCTGATGATGAAGATAAACAGAGTAGGTCATTGTTTCCTGCCTAGAGAAGTGACAGGTCACTTGGGTGACCATGTAAATAGGTCTTATGAATAGGTATTTTTTAACCTCCATTTTGTCTTTCTTATCAATTACCTTTCGTTACAAAATTAAAACTTCTATATGGCACATGTTTGTCCTCTTTACAAAAAGATTTCAGTGACCATATTTGGCTAAAAACAATAAATTCAAAGTGGTGCTGGGGGGAGTATTTTGGTGAAAATTACAAGGCCAGCTGGGATCATGCTGCGGCATAATCTTTGACTTTCTGCAGCTCAATTACTTACTTTTCTTCACTTATCTTTCCCCAAACATAATGCCAATGGTCTTCAGGCTTTCGTTTATTGGCAGGTGCCACCTGGATCCCCAACTATAGTTATTAAGTGGTTGTTAAACAATCACCTAGTTTAAGATCACTAGACCTGCTACCTACCCAGCCAACCCTAGAATGGACAACAGATGTACAGAGCGCTTAGGAACTACCCCTAAAAGGATTTATTCCCATTGCCACATCCTTCCTATGACACTCTGACCTCGTTCAAGGAACACCTGTAGCTATTTCTCAAGGAATTCAGCAAGAACATGAAATGGTCTCAAGTTCAAAGTTATCCCATGGTTTTTATTCTTTTATAGAAAGCTGCTTGACGTCTTGGTCCTATTCACCACGTGGATTTTATAATTACCTGCTAAGTCAATGGCTAAATATAAAATGCAGGAGTAAAATCATGGAGCTATATAAAGCCTGGACCTTAGTGAGTCCATTTTGTATTATAGTAAGGATGTAAAAAATTGTGAAATGTTAAATAAGTAATGGTATTCTGGATCCTTCTACCCCAGAAACATTCTTCAGTGTGTCATTTGCAGACAGCTTTTGAGACAGTTTCAGAGACTTTCTTAGCCCAAAGAAGTGGGAACAAGCAGAGATATTCAAGAAAGCTTTTGCCAAATATCCTGTTGTGATTCAGAGGGTATTTTGGCGTTTAATTGACTAATTATGCATTCCGTTCCTTGAGAATGTTGGATTTCTGAGGGCCAGGGCCGGGGACACAATCAGTATTCGTGGTGGTGGAGAATGGGTCTGGCCAGTCCTAACAAGGTTTGGTGGTTTCTTCCCCTCTTCAGAACCTCCACCCCAAGAACAAAGGCTTACCTCTCCCCCAGCTCAAAGTCTCAACAGAAACGTTGTTATATGGGAGAAGGCAGAGAGACAATTAAAGGGCTGGAAACTGAGACCTATGAGAAATAGTGAAAGGAGTCAGGATTATTGAACCTGTGGAAGACAAGGCTGAGGGGGCCTTTAACAGCCTTCTGCTTGTCTCTGGAACAATCTCTCGTGCCGAGGAACACGGCCAGCTGTTCAGCATCTCCACTAAAGATCAACCGAGAGGAAGCGGGTTCAAGCTACAGCATTAGGGATTTAGGACACAAGAAAGAATTTCCTGACTTTGAGAAATGCTGAACATCAGGAAAAGTTACCCGCAAGGGTTGAGGAATCTCTTTCTCTTGGGGTATTTTAAAATAGGAGATTTTCTTAGCTGTCTTGAATGATTTAAAGGTCCAGACTAACACTTGGGGGATGGAAGAGATATGACCAAATAATCTCTTTCAGAGGATCTTCTGGTTTGGAAAACTAAGAAGGCATTTTCAGAATTATTTTTTTAAAAAATAAGATACTTAAATAGAGACGTATTCTCTACTGATTCTCGTATGTCAATTTAGTAAAAAATGTATGTTGAAGTAGTATTTTAAAAGGAAGGGGCAAAAAAAAACCTCTCCTCATTTACAGTTTCATCTTTTTAAGTTATTTGTGCTTAAGAAGATAGAATAATTACCTCAGACTCTGTTCTCACCTGTAAATTGGAGCCCAAAATAACTGCATTGCTTACATCATGAGGTTACTAGGCGTAACAATTAAGAAATAAAAATGCTTTTAACGGTGGAAATAATGTCATACAAGTGCAAAACATCATTATGGAAAGGTATTTTTGTCTAAACATCTCTATTTCTCTCTCTCTCTCATTTCTGTAAGAACCGAGTCAAGGCTGACAGAAGAAATTCTAAACGCTCAAGGTACAGCTGGCTGTTCTTGCCGTACCTCTGGCCCACTGTCAAGACGAAAGTTTAGAGAATTTCACTTTGAAGTCTGGCCTTGGAAGATCTCCTGATAGTCTGACAAACACAAGGGCTTCCAACTAGAATTTCAAACCTGGGCAAACATCTAAGCTCCCAATCAACCTCTTGGCTCCGTTGGATCCAGGTGAACGGGATATCATCCTGTTCCAACCGTTCCCAGGTGATTTTCACGCGCGTTGGGGTGGATCACGTGACTGGAAAGGCAACGAGGGAAAATTGCCCGAGAGACCCTAATGCAGATTCTGGAATATAGCTCACGTTACAACATGCTGGTGTCATTTGCTTGGCTAAGAGGCTGTCAGGAGACTGCAGACAAGCCTTGGAGGCTCAGCCTTCTCTCCTCTTGCAATGTCTCCTTAATTTTGTGAGTGTTGACTAACTGGGGAAGCGTTGATGAAGAAACCACTTCATAGATAAAGAATAAGGTCCTACTGGATAGCACAGGGAACTATATTGAATATCCTGTTTTAAACCATAATGGAAAAGAATAGAAGAAAAGAATGTCTATATTTGTAGAACTGAGTCACTTTGCTGTACAGCAGAGATTGACACAGCATTGGAAATCAACTACATTTCAATAAAAATAATTTTTTAAATAAAATTCAAAAAGAAAAAGAAAAGGAAAGAAAGAAACCACATCACTACTTCAGGACCTTTTCCCAGGGGACCTGGGTTTAACACAGAAGGGCAGCCTCTCTCCCACCCCCGTGGCTGCGTGTTCCTGCCACCACCTTCCCTGTCATATTCTTTTTTCAAAACTACCTCACCTGGTGAGACAAGTTCCCGGAGTCCTGGAGCTGGTTGTTTCCAAGGTATCAGTATTGATTTACTAGAAGAACTTCACTGGGATTCTACTCCAGAAAACTCCAGTCTCAGTTCTTTTCAAGCTTTCCCCTTGCTAATAGAAAATTTATTTTCTCCCCAAATTACCAGGCAAAGAAAAGAGGGGGAAAAAGGGTTTGTGATGGAAGGAGCTGGCTAATACCTAGAGAACCTTAATGAGAATAGCCATTAAATCTTCAGACTCAGGAAAACTCTGCTCCCTAAAAAAGTGGAATAAAAGATGAAGAGAGGGGCTTCCCTGGTGGCGCCGGGGTTGAGGGTCCGCCTGCCGATGCAGGGGACACGGGTTCGTGCCCCGGTCCGGAAAGATCCCACATGCCGCAGAGCGGCTGGGCCCGTGAGCCATGGCCGCTGAGCCTGCGCGTCCAGAGCCTGTGCTCTGCAACGGGAGAGGCCACAGCAGTGAGAGGTCTGCGTACCGCAAAAAAAAAAAAAAGAAGAAGGCAGCATTTATTCGACAGTAACTGGGCTACATAACCCACTGAATTCAATATGCAAGCAGTCATGGGGAGAGAACATTCATAACCACATCCTGAAAAAGGCAGCAGTGACCCCAGTGTCACCCACCTGTCCCGCAGTCAGAACGTGCCTTTGCAGCAAACCACTGAATCTCGAAAGGGAACGCTAGAGTATTTCCATTTTTATCCTTAGATTAGTTTAACTTTTTCTTGGGCCTGACTCTTGAAAAAAACTTTTTTTTTCTCTTTCTGCTGGTCCCTTGGCAATTTCTTAGGTGTGAGAAGGAGAACAAGAGCTAAAACAAATGCTACTTCTGGGGAAAAGCCACATTCCAGATGAATTTCTGTTGTTTAGCTCATTCCCATGTTTTCCCTTCTCCCTGGTGTAGGAGCATTTTTTACCCCACTCTACATGCTGTGCAGAGTTATAACTCAACATGGTGAAACTCACACCAAATCAAGTGTGAGGGGCGTGAAACTGATTTCTTGAGTCATGCAGTTTTAACTTTCGATTTAATACTTGCAGGGGAAAATGGGAGGGTCCCCCTCCCCATATAGTTAGCTACCATAGCAGGTTGTTGGAAGGAAATTACATTGATGAAACGCTTAGACAGTGATTAATATGCACCATAACTCATTGCGAGATCCCTGTTTCAGCATTCTCCTCGTCACAGAGGGATGTCCAATTACTCTCTATATTGATCAGCGACCGTATTGCATGGAATAGAGTGGCAGCCTCAGTTCATTTCATCCTATTGAGCTTTGGCCAGTAACAATTGCTATTTGGCACACCATTCCCAGAGACATTTGTCTGTCATCAGGGAGTTGATTAACAGGTTGGCAGTTTGGATATTTGTGAAAAAGGGAGGAAAAGTGTAAATTCTGCTTATGAATTTTTTCTCATATCTGATGTGAAGGAAAAGGCAGTGTTCTCCCCCACTCCTCCAAATTTAGTCTCTATTATCAGCTGTTTGCCCCTGTCAACCTGTTCACATTCAAAACTGTTCTGCTCTTATTTTTTATTGATAATCATGTGAATAATTAAAGTCCAAGTACATGAAACCCACATAAATCATCTTCAGTGGGCATGTAATGAACCTGGGCACAGCCCTTGCTCACAGCATAAAGTAAGGCCAAAATAATCGCTATGTAAACTAGGCATGTCGTTGCCTGCAGCAGAATTTATAGTAACCTGCTTGTCACTCAAAACCTACCACCTTCAAGGGAGTCAGCTAGCAAAGGACCCTTCTCTCCCCAGCCGTCAAGGCGACCACTAACACTCTTGCCTTCCACTTGCCTCAACCATTGATGTTATGTAAGCAGGTAACATGCTATTTGTTTTGCAAGTCCCACCTGCTTCACTTGGCCATTCCTGCTGTGGCCTTAACATTTGCTCTGTGCTTACTTTTTTAGAGCCCAAGCAGCGCCTTCCAGGGCTATTAACCTCTCTCACTAATGTCATCAATCATGAGCTTGGCACCTGGGCTTTGCTAGACAAATCTAACAACATCTGCCACGCATTCTGCAACTTCCTTTTGATTCCTCACACTTTATTTTCACTTTCGTCTCCTCTTGCTGGTGAGATTTATGTCTGATCCCATTCAGATGCCAGGGAGCTGGTAACGTGCCATTCCTCCACAGGGCAGTGTGCCTTGCGAGAAATTAGGGCAGCCACTAACTCGGGGCTGGAAGGTGTTCCTGGTGCCAACATCCAATGACACCTGAAGCCTTTTACGGGAGAACCTCCTTGATTCAGAGGACACTGCAGCCTGAGAAACCGCTCATCAGTACACACAGGAACAGCTGGCACATTAAAAGCATCTCTGGAAAAAATCATTTAATTCAGACAATAGGTTACACATTTCCTACCCAGACCTAGCATCCAAGAGCACCATGTTGGCCGAAGCCCTGCTCTTTGCTTATCTGAACCCCCTCCTTCATAGGCAAGTCCCATTTTCTTTTTATGTCATGGTAATTCTTTAGACCAGCCATTGCCTGGTATCACAGGGTCCTACCTGCCATCATGATTGTAGCTTTCACACACCCGAGATGACACCTAGATGTTTACTCTGATTGAAATGTTTAGGAGCCCATAGCTCTTCTTGGAGGCGTTACTGACTCCCCATCCATTTCCATATGGCAGACATGTCCTCTGGCCAATGTTCTTAGGACTTCCGGATTGACAATCTTAAAGGAAAAATCCAAGGTCCTGAAATATCCATCTGGCCTATTATTTTATTAGTCAACTTGTGAAAACTTAAACTTGTCCTCAGCTTCTTGGGATGGAAGATGAAGAATGTGCCCGAGAGAGAGACAGACTGTTAAATAAAAAATATCTACTTTCATGAAACTGTCACTAGTAATGAAGAATGCATTTCAACGTTCTCTACAAGGCATCCAGGACTATTTAAATGATCAAGGGAAATGAGCACTCATACCTCAAAGATCTTTTTTTTTTTAAATATTCAGTAACTTCACTCGGCTTACCAAGCCTAAGATTTATCTTTTTCAATGAGCATCATAAAGTGTGAATTTTTTTTTAAGAAAAATGCATGTTTATTTAGTTTACAAGCCCATGTGTCTTCACTGCATAAAACTTATTTTTATGATAAGGCCATAAAGTAAGGGATAATATTTTAAGGTCCTCCTCGTCTTAAAGAATTCTTAAATTGCTAGTGTTTGGGTGAGAGAAGAATGAGAGAGCTCATTCAGTCAATGCTGATGCGAGTTTTATCTTAATTCTAAAGAACTCTCAAATATTTAATTTAAAAACATGCGTAATAGGCTTAAGTGAAGTAGGCAGCAAGATACATATCATATGGTGCTTGTGATAAAGAGACTCATAATTGGGGTGGTGTGAAAGAGCGGGCGCTGCCCCCAGATACATTGATATTACGTGTTTTTCCGCTTGGATGCCCCCCTCCCCGTGCACACTAATCCATGGGTCTGAGGGGGAATAACCCACTGCCATCCAATTTTCTGGGAGAATTTTTTTTCCTTTCTGAACGAGGCAATTTGTTTGTGAAGGAGCGCACACATTAATTCTTTCTCAACTAAATGGTCCTCACAAAAGAAAGATTGATTCTGGCATTGGAGATTAAGGTCACCAAATCAAAAAACCTAGTCAGATGCCCTCAATTTCTAGCCATATCCCCTCTTGTCTAGAAAAATAGAAGGGAAACAGTGATTTTTTTCCATGAAAGCAGACATAAGAAAAGTTCAATATTGAATGCACAAAAATCTTACAAATGAAATGGGGTAGCAGCTCAACCAGACTCTGGTTCTAAATATTTTCTACCTCTGAGGCTGAGCTTGAGAAATACACACAAACACACACACAGAGATGGTAATTTGACAAACGTTTATACAATGTTCAGCTCAAGGAAGATAAAATATGAGCCCAGGTTGTTCAGACTGTAGTCAGGGAGACACATGTTAGCAAATTACAGAAAGCATGGAAATCATTAGAAACAGGAGTATAGATGGCAAGCTTGACTTTGCTTAGCAGACATCAGGGGAGACTCTCTTACAGGGAGGGTAGGGTTTTAGAAGGAGAAGTGGTTAGGGAAGGCAAGCCAAGGGCAAAACAGGCATGGTGCCACCAGCAGCCTATGAGAGCAAAATCACAATGAGGTTTGACCTTCTATTACAGGTCATGTATGACAGTAACTTATTTTGCAAGATCTTGTTCCCATCTACCAACGAAGGACCTCAGGTCCCCCCACATTCCCTACCTCACCCCATCTCAAGTTTTTCCTGGAGTCTCCAGGAGGTATCTCACATGTGCTCACCTGAGACGTCCAGTCACTTATCACCTGGCATCCACTGCCTTTTCCTCCTCTCCACTCTGGACCCCCAGGGCTGGGCAGCCTTGGGTCTGCTGGCAGCATTGTCAGTTCTGCTGAGTTCTGCTGCCCCAGCCAGGCCGACCCTATCAATGGAATACCTCCTGATTCCCACAAGACAGTGTTGTTCCCATGAGATCCCGTCTCAACTTCTGTGACTTCCCCTTCCCCCTTCAACTACTCTAGTGTTCTCAAACCTTGGAAGTGTCAGGTCAAAGGCTACGGAGGGACCAAACATACTGTGGAGTCTTACAGAAGTTGCAATGAGGAATTCTTTCCACTTTCACACATGGTTCTCACTCTCTGAAGACTCCAACATGGGGAACTAGGGACAACCCCATTGTAGTCCCAGAATCACCCCCTATCCCCACCCAGGCCAAGCTCGTATGCCTGGCTTCCTCAACCCTCAGGTGGATTTCTCTCCCAAGATGTGATTTGGCCCTTGCGCAAACACACGTATAGCAGTTTACTATGTGCCTGGATCCTCTCAGTCCTTGTGATGGATGTGGCTTATGTTCAAGCTGAGACCCTCCTCCATGCATGATAATTGGCAACATGATACGGAGAATTCCTTAAGAAGCCCCCTTTCAGTCACTACAACTGAGAAGAAAAGTCTTATGCATTAAAACTCTCAGTTATGAGAAGTGGGAAAACTGATCTAAAATAGCTTTTTTAAAACACAGGACATTTGCTAGTTCATGCAATTGAACAGTCAGATGGATCCACTTATACGCAGCTTGATTCCCCCCTCAGACAATGTGATCAGGACTCGGTTTTTCACCTTTCATTTCTTGGTTCCACTTCCTTGGCTCTTCCATCAGGCTTGTTGGTGCCAGGGTAGCCACCAGCATATCCCAGGACCATATCATCTCTGTGTATTACAAGCAGGAAGAAGAGAAGGGAAAACTTCTCTTTCCCAGAAGCCCTGGCAAAGTATCCTCTTGTATCTCATTGGCTTGAGCCATCTTGATGGCCAGAGTAACACAATGTACTGAATGGCTTAGGAATGTGCCCCTTGTTCCAGCCCTGGATCTGGGGATAGAGTCCTCGCTACATGACTGAATGTGGGTAAAGGAGCAATCTCCCAGAGGAAGAATCAGAATACTGTTGTTTTTTTTTAAAGGGCAGGAGGATAGAAGTTAAGTGACCAAAATTTAAAAATCAATATTATACCACAATTTGTGTTCCTAAACTATCGTGGTTGTATTGGCACAAAGGTGATTTAACAACCTGGAGTAGAGTTATTTGCACTGCTGAGAGAGCCTGATGGATGTTAGTGTTTGCAGTGAAAGGTGTATGGGAATGGGCAAGAGGAGGGAGGTGGGTTGGGCAGAGAAACTCACCTGGGGCTCTGGATAGCTGGGAATGGGGAAGGTCTAACACTACTTGGATCAATCAGATCAGAACACAGAGAGGAATCAGCCATGGATCAGTTAAAATATATAAGATAAAAATGGTAGACTTTAGTGTAAAAGATAAACCAAAAAATATTTCAAGAAAATATAGGAGACTATATAATCTATGGGTTGAGAGGAACTTCCTAACCAAGATTAGGAATTCAGAAGCTAGATAAGAAAGGATAGGCATATTTGAATACATAAAAATCAAGAGTATTTGTATGGCAAAAGAGTCAATAAATAGAATCACAAGCAGATAGCAGAATGTAAAAAATGTTTGTACCAGACTTAAAAGAGGTGGTATCTGTAACATACAAAATCTTAACACTGTCAAGAATAAGTCAAACAATGCAATAGAAAAGTCGGTAAAAGATACAAATAGACAAATCACTGAAGAGCACATCTAAATGGCCAAAGAAAAATTTTTTAATGCTCAAATTCACTAGAAGTCATGGAAATGCAAATTGAAATAACAATGATATGCCATTTTATAACCATCAGATGGACTAATTAGTAAGAATCATCACACCAAATGACGTGGGCTGGTAGGATGTAATGGAAAGACTATTTGTACATATGATGGCAGAAATGTGATGTGTTATAGCTGTTTAGGAAAGCAATTTAGCAGTAATTATAAAAACTGGAATTACGTTTACTATTCAACTCAGCAATTCTGCTCTTGAAAATTTATTTCATAGAAATAAAAGCACCAATACATGAAGATATTCGTGTGAGTGTATGTGTGTGTGTGTGTGTGTGTGTGCGTGTGCGTGCACCCTTGCGTGTGTGTCATCATTGTTCAAAGTGACCAAAAAATCCCTCTGGAAACAAAATAAATGTCCATCGAGAGGAAAATAGCCAAAATTTTATAGAGTATTCACAACACAGAGTATTATAGCTCTGGTTCATTCTCTGTATGGCTGTATACCAGTTGACTTGGTTTACTTCATGGGCAAGTCAGGATAAGGAAGCACTTATATAATAGCATAGAATATAGAATATAACCTCATTTTCTAAAACAACAATGACAATTATGAAACCTATACTATATTAATACAAAGAAAATATGGAAGAGCGTATGTTAGATTTTTTTAATTGAATACTTAGGGAAGAAATATAGTGGTATAGAGAGTGAGGGTAACAAATCATTCTGGTTTTCCTGGGCCTGAAATAGTTTCCAGAATGTGGGTCTCTCACTGCTAACATTGGGACAGTCTCAAGTACTCTGGGGTGGCTGGTCATTCTAGAGATGCCAGTGTATAGAGTGGGGAGGGAAAGGCAAGCAAAAAGAGAGGGAAATATGACTAAAATCATGCAACCATACATATATTCATGTGACGTTATTTATCTGGGTTGATATTTGTAAAAATAAGTTTTAAAAATACTTATTTTCACAAATTCCTATAAGACTTACGGAAAGATTTAGGTCCTATTCACAGACTCCTCAGATTTAGAGGAAGCTAAAGGTAGCTTAGTTAGGAATGATTCATTCAGTAAATGTTATTAAACATCTATTCTGGGTATTAATTTATCTATTGCTAACACAACACATAGAGGCAGTCAATAAATGTGCTGAATGAAAAAACAAATGTCTGATCATAATTATAATACATATAATTACAGTTGATCCTTGTACAACATGGGTTTGAACTGTGCAGGTCCACTTGTACGTGGATTTTTTTCAATAAATACTACAGTATTTCATGATCTGTGGTTGGTTGAACCCACAGATGTGGAACGGCAGGTATGGAGGGCTGACTGTGGACTCGAACACGACTATAGGGCTTTTGGTATATGTAGGGGCTCCTGACCCGGATACCGAGGCATGACTATTATAACCACAGTATATTATAACATATACACAACATATTTTACAATAACAAATGCTCTAATAGAGGTAAAAACAGAAGCCCATGAGAACACAGAAGAGGGAGCACTGACTTTGCACAGTAGAATCATGAAAACATAACAGAGGAGTATTAAGTGTTTGAAGAAACAAGTGAGAGTTTGAAAAATGGAGAAAGGGAAAAGGAAACTCTAGAAAGCGAGAGCACCCTGTGGAAGGACAAGAATCCTGCAAAAACAGGGTGTATTTGGGAAAGAGTAAAAAGATCCTGGGGCCTGTGTATAGGGGCGGGGGGAGGTGGTAGAGGGAAGGCGAGAAGATGAGGCTACACAATTAGGGAGAAGTGAGATGTGAAAGGCCCGCGTACCCTACCAAGGAGTTTGAATTCATTTTGAAGACACTAGGGAGATAGAAGAAGCCTCACACCAGGGAAGAGACACAATTGGATTTCATCTTTAGGAAGATACCATGAACACCAAGATGGCAAATTGACTTTATGTCAAATGCCAGTTCCAATTGATTGGTCATGAGGGCGGGAAGGACAGTGCTCAAGAAAGGCTGTGTGGCCACCCACGTCTGGGCTTAGCACTTAAAGTGCCTTGACCGATTAGCACTATCTACTAGGGATGAGGGTGTGTTTCCTAACGCTGCACCTACAGGCACCGTAGAGGAGGAAACTCGTGGAAGAGGTCATGGTCAGGGAGAGCAGAGATTTTACTCATCTACGCAAGAGATGATGGATGTCAGTGACATCCCAGAGGTAGAGTGGAGCAACCAGAATCAGAAGAGATTTCAGAGGTGAAATCACTAGGACCTGCCGAAGGAAATTAGGAATGGATGAGATCCAGGCACTAAGGGCATCTCTGGCTAACAAGCAAGTTTCAGAGGAGGATTGCTTTATGATATTGGAAGCAAACCCACTTGGCTTCCATAGACACCTCGAAGGAGAGCGTGATGACTCAGCAGTTCCGGGAGCTGCCGGGGCGCGTCCAATAATTCTTGACACCAAAACACTCTCCGGTGTCTGTGCCCTGGCTGCTTACTCCAGCAGTCCTTGTGATTTATTCTCCAGGCAGCTCTTGGAAGTGGAAAGTTCATCTTAGAGCAAAAAACAGGAAGCATCCCCCCACTCACCTGGCTGAGGGGCCAGGAAGGGATATGTGTACTCTGACACACCAGCAGTGTAAGCTCCCATTATGTCAGCATGTTTACCATCACCAGGCACTTCCTGTGACATAGGAACACAGCTAAATGTCTTCACCAGCAAACAGGAAATGACTAACTTCAGGAAATCATCCCTTCTCCCTCCAACCTACCCTCCCAAATGGAGATGCTGTTGAACTTTCACTAAAAATATCAGTACCATCTAAAAATAAAGTTCCTCAACTCTGCCCTTGCCCCAGGAAATCCTGACCAAAGCTTGTTTTACATCACCACCAGCCGTCGTCAAGTAGCCTCTCACAGGCACACCCGACCTGTCCTCTCAGCTTCACGTTCATTTGGAAATCAATCCCACCTGCCTCCCTCACCAAACAGAGGGTGAAGAATGGCTGGCCACAGTTGTATCAAACAAGTGTCTTCCCAAGGGACAAATGGTCTTCCAAAATTCTTCCACCAGCACACACACCCAAGTGGGTTTGTTTCCTGTCTGGTCGACTTCCTCCAGGCTCATTATGGTTTCAGTGTCATTTCCCAGAGCAGGAAAGTGTGCAGGAGTGGGGACTTTAGCAGCCTGGAGTGGACGTGCAGTGGCCGACCTGGAAGAGAAAGGGTCTCTCTGAAGCCATTTGTTAGGAAACCATTGACAGACATATAAGTATTTGGCAGTGGCCCTATTCCTGAAGCTGGTTCCTGGAGCACCTAGTTTGCTGCAGAGTTTATATTCTGTCCTGTGCAAAGAAGCCACAGCTGAAAGTTGGTATTTGCCTTTGGGGAGGAGAGAGTAGGTTCCTGATAGGCTGAATTGATCTAGAGATGTAGAGTTGGGAAGAAATGCTTGAACCCCAGTCCAAGAAGGAAGGATGGAAGAAATGAGAAATAATTCTTGATTCAGCCCTTAACTCCTACATTCCTGGAAGTTTCCCTAATAACTGAATTGAGTTATTAGTTTTACTTCCCAAACAAGAAGGCAGGAAAATCTCAAATAGGGACACTGACTCCAAGGAAAGTACCACAGCATAGTGGATAAAGGCTTTCAAGTTAGACTCCTGGGTTTCAATTCTGTCGTCAGCAATGTACAGCTGTGTGATTGAGCTAGTTACTTAGGCTCTGTAAGACTCCTGTCTTACAGAGTTTTACAAGGCATATACCCTGAGAAAACCATAATTCAAAAAGAGTCATGTACCACAGTGTTCATTGCAGCTCTATTTACAATAGCCAGGACATGGAAGCAACCTAAGTGTCCATTGACAGACGAATGGATAAAGAAGATGTGGCACATATATACAATGGAATAATACTCAGCCATAAAAAGAAATGAAATTGAGTTATTTGTAGTGAAGTGGATGGACCTAGAGTCTGTCACACAGAGTGAAGTAAGTCAGAAAGAGAAAAACAAATACCGTATGCTAACACATATATATGGAATCTAAAAACAAAAATGGTTCTCAAGAACCAAGGGGCAGGACAGGAATAAAGACGCAGATGTAGAGAATGGACTTGAGGACATGGGGAGGGGGAAGGGTAAGCTGGGACAAAGTGAAAGAGTGGCATGGACTTATATATGCTACCAAATGTAAAATAGATAGCTAGTGGGAAGCAGCTGCAGAGCACAGGGAGATCAGCTCGGTCCTTTGGGACCACCTAGAGGCATGGGATAGGGAGGGTGGGAGGGAGACGCAAGAGGGAGGAGATATGGGGATATATGTGTACGTATAGCTGATTCACTTTGTTATACAGCAGAAACTAACACGTCATTGTAAAGCAATTATACTCCAATAAAGATGTTAAAAATAAATAAATTAATTAATTTTTAAAAAAATTTTTAAAAATGAGAGTTGGCATGAAGATGAATTAAAATGCATAGCTGGTGCTCCCTGGATGTCCCTATCCGTTTTCCTTACTGAGCGCCTTACCACATGGTGGGCACACTTCTCGTGCTGGAGAGACTTTGCAGAGAACAGGACAGGCAAGATGCCACAAAGCAGGACACACAGTGTGCAATTAATCTGGAGTGGTCAGTTGATGGGAAGGGCATGTGAGCTCACTAATGAATCCAAACTGAGAACAGTTCCGAGGAAGACACTGTTTCATTGAGATTTCTCAGTCCCGGCGCCAGAGAGCCCTGGAAGAAGGAGAAGGAAACTGTGATGCACAAGAGCTTCCGGGGGGTGGGTGCACACACGTGAGGCCACGCTGGGCTGGATGATGTCCCCTCAGACCTCCCTGTCTGCTGGAGCACTGTCTCCGGAACGGCCTCAGGGAAGGACTCAGTGGTCACTGCAAGCCTGGCCCCCGGCAACTTGGCAGGCAAAGAGACTCCAGCCACCTCCCCGGCACAGCAGCAGAAGGGGGCGTTGCCAGCGTGTCTGCAAAGTGGTGATGGGGAGGGAATCATGGACTGTCAGAAGGCAGTTTAGGAGACCAGGAGGTGGGCACAGAATGAGGACAGTGACGGCAGTTTAACAAGAAAAAACACACTAAGTTTGTGGGTTCAGATGGAGCCTTTGCACTGAAGTTGTTGGTGACTCTGAGGGGCCTCATGTAAGCAGGAGCCAATTTGGTCCTCTTGACTGCCTAATGGTGCTCCTTGCTCTGAGGTTCCTAAAAGTTCTTCTCTGTCCCCCCCACTCCAGTTCTAAGACAAGGATCAGATTCTAGGATGTGCTGTAGCACCTTCCCCCAAAAGATATCTACCTAAATGTCTATCATCTATCATCTGTCTATCGACGGATCCATCAATTCATCGATCCATTGATATGGATTTATATACAGTTGATCTTTGAACAATGTGGATTAGTGGCACCCACGGTCCATGCACTCGAAGATCTGCATGTAACGTATAGTCACCCCCTCCCTATATGCTGTTCCTCCCTATCTGTGGTTCTGTGTCCGTGGATTGAACCAACTGCCCATAGTGTAGTACCATAGTATTTACTATTGAAAAAAATCCACATCTAACCAGCGTTGTTCAAGGGTCACCTGTGTATGATATATATACTCTATCAAAACAAACAACAACGAAAACCTGCAATGAACAAGAAGAAAACAAATAGGAAAAAAAAGAGAAAGAAAAAAACCCCATTAGGTCACAAGAAAGAGACAGGGTTGCCTGTGAGCCTCCTCTGGAGTACCCGGAGCACACTGACTGCCCTTGCCCTCCCTTCGGGCAAGTCAGCACCTCCTGGAACCCAGGAGAGCTCACTGAAGTAGGAGACAGCAGGGAGATAAGAGGGATGCTTCCGATATTAATTAGAATCCCAGCTCCCTGAGAGCAGGGATCTTCGTCTCTGGGTCAGTGAGGACGGCAAGTTCCCACAACACTGCCTGGTACTGGTCGCCTCTCAACGGTTATTTGGTGAATGCATTTCATCACTTGCTAACTCTACCCCATTGTTCTCCCAACATCTTGTTCTGAGGACTCTGTGTGCGGTATAAATGCCTCATTTTCATATCAGTAAATACTGTGTAGTTAAGTTTTCATTTCAAATGTTGGTTGTCATTCAAGACGCTCATCGTAGCCAATGCCCTTATTCCTAACAGTTGAGGGAATCAAACCCAGGTCGTATATATCAAATTCTGTTTCACAAATTCTAGTGAGGCCCCAAACTGGTGTTAGGTTATTCCTTAACATTCATGCTGGCCCAGTAGTAATTTCAAAGCTCTAGAGACGGTCACAGTCAGGGATTCAGCCCTTTCCCTCTGAGCCAACTACACTCACTGCCTCGGAGATGTGGGGTTTTTTTTGGTTTTGAGGGTCATGACAGAGTAGATCCCCTAGGGGGCAGTGTGTGCACACGTTTCAGCCAAGCGAGGAGTGCATTTTATGGCTGCTGAGGTAATTGCCACAGCAACAGGAGATCTGGGGGTCTGTGAAACAAAATGCACTATACAAAGTTGTTCTTTAGGGAGAGCAGGTAAAGGCGGCCTGAAAGAATTGAGCAGTGGAGGAAAACCCGGTGACACAGCAGAAAATTGGGGGATGGCAGTTTTAAAGGCTCCAGCCACTGAATTGCTTAAGGTTCAACACAGGAAGATTTGACATGCTCCTTAGCATTTGCTAAAGGGTTTTTAATAATTTTATTTATTACCTTTTACATTTCACGTTTCTGAAATCCATGCAGAATTGTGTTTCATTTTCTTGTCTATTCTGGGTGGCAGTTCAAATTCAATTAAAGTTAACCAGTTTTAATTAAGTAATAATAGTTCACACTGTTATTGAGGGCTTATAATGTTCTGAGTGTTATACTGAAATGACATGATTTAATTATTTACATTACCTTGTATAAAGCTCCCATTGCTACGAGATGAAGCCTCTTCTCATTTTGTAGAGGGGCAGACTGGTATAATTTACATGTCACTCAAGATCCCAAGCTTAAAAGTTGCATTCAGACCTATGCTCTGAATTATTTTACTATTTTACCTTCTAAAGCAGTGCCTCTCAAACTTTAATGTGTACACATATTACCTGAGGATCTTGTTAAAATGCAGATTCGAACTCAGTAGGTCCGGGTGGGGCCTGAGAGTCTGCATTTTAAGGAGGAGCAGGTGATGCCAACGCTGCTGTCCGTGGACCACATTTTGAGTAGCAAGAACCTAGCTAGAGGAATGTGGGGAGAGAGAGGCAGATATAAAGATGTGCATGGTACAGCCCCTGCTCTCAAGAAGGTTATACTAGTAGGAAAGGTTCAGACAAGTACACAAGTAACAATATTGTGAGAGAACACGTATGTCAAGGGCCACAGCGGTACAAAAGCAGAATAACTTAATAGATACTAAATGAGGGACTCCTAGGGCAGGACAGTACACCCCAAATCTTCGGAAGGGACGGGCAGGATGAAGAAGACACAGCACCTACCTGCAAGGCGCTGGCAAGCTGGTGGGGCAAGGCCGATGGATACACAGAAAACCCTAGCGCTGGCATAAATTTATGAAAGAGACTCCCAGGAGGGCTGTGGGAACAGAAAGGAGGGACGAGGTGACGTCAGCCAGAATCTCCCACGTGATTGGAATTAGAAAGCAATGTATTTAAGAAGCTCAAGTACTAACGGCTCTCAGCTGGCCCTTGATCTAGAGGAAGGCTTCATGAAAGAGATGGTGTTGGTGGTAAACCACGCAAGAGAGATGGAGTTTTGACAGTGGATAGAGAAGGTCACTTCAGAGAGAAAAAACAATTTAAGCCAAAGTTCTGAAAGGTAAGAGCACCAAAAGCTAAGTTGGGAATGAGCACAGCATCCTATTTTCCTGTCGGGACACTGTATGGAAAGCCATGTTTTAGAGCAGGGGCTCTCCATTCATATTAAAAATCACTTTAAAGAGTTGAAAAAGATTTTGATGCTGGGGGTCCATTCCCAGAGATTCTGATTTTGTTTGACTGGTAGTAGAGCTGGGACTCGGTATGTCTTTGAATCTTCCTGTTTTTAACTACCTGATACATATGTGCAGTCAGGTTTGAGAAGCATTACCCTACAGAAGTGGTTCTCAAAGTGTGAGCCCTGTACCAGCAGCATCAACATCACCTGAAAACTCATGAGAAATGCAAATTCTCAGGCCCCACAACAGACCCACTAAATCAGAAACTCTGTGGGTCGGGTTCAGGATCTCACTTTTAACAACCCCTCTGGTAATTCTAATGCAAGTCAAAGTTGGAGAACCAATGTTCTAGAGCCTTGCTCCTCCAAGTGTGGTCCACAGTCTTTGTTCACTACACTAGCATCACCTGGGTGCTTATTACAGATGCTGAGTCTCAGGCCTCACGCCGTGGCTAATGAATGAATCAGAACCACAGTTTAACGAGATCCACAGGTGATGGGTACGTAAAGTTTGGGAAGCACTTTGAATTTCTGAGAAGTCCAAACTTTTTAAGACAGTACTGGGAAGCAGCTGAAGGTTATAGAGCGGTGACATAATCCATTAGGGTTCTAGAAAGAACAATTTGATAATTGTGTGTAAGATGGATTGAATATAACAGATCCTGCACAATACATCTTATCTGATCCTGCAAGATAATCATAGAAAATTTGCTTGCCACTTATAACTCCCCAAGACTTTCTTCTCCCTGTTCATTCCTTCTTCTTCTAGGCTCCAGCAGAGAACACTGCACTGGGGCCTTGGGTAGGAGCCTGCCTCACCGCTCAGAGCGCCTTTAATGGTGGACTCCTGCCAGCCATTGATCCAACAGTGGGAGTTATCTCAGCAGTGCAACTGCACTCAGGCCCCAGTTCCAACTTGTATAATATTTCTGATAATAAGAGAGCCCAAATGAAGTATCCTTTAAAAAGCCTTCACTGTTAATTTGGCACAGGGAAAAAAGCCAGCATATTATACGAGGTTTTCTAGTCATCCTGCTTGTGCTATATAGACTCTTTGAATAGATGTCCATAATGAGATTACTCAAAATAGAATTCATTACCTGACTTAAGATTTATTGCTTTTTAACTAGAAATACAGGGCTGTACACATTCTGCTCCCAGAGTTGGCTGTGTGACGGCTCTGCTTCTCCATTCCAGCATGGAGACGGGAAGGAAACACGAAAGAGAGCAGGGTCACAGACCACAAGAATGGAGAAAACAATGCGGCTTCATTAGGACAGGAGCATGGGAGCCCAGGCCTCTGTTGCTAAGTTCCGCTTCCACAGTCTCACCATGGGGACCGTGGATGGGCCAGTCACCTCCCCACTAGTGTAATTGGAAAGACTCTAAGGGGCCCTGAAATGCTGAAGTGCTGTAAATTAGCAGTGTTCAGTTCTGATGAACATTAAAGGGAGTGTGTAGTTAATTCCTCCACACATGCTGATCACAAAGTCTCCCCACTGGGGGCTTTTGGCTCGGAGCGTTACAGGTCCATTTGTTCTGCCTGGCTTCTCCACCAGGGCAAGGGCCTCAAGGTGAGTTAATAGGCTTGGCTTCCCAGTACTTTATTGTAATCTATATTTACCATCATCATATACATTTTAACAAATCGCTGGTGCATGGCACGCCATTGAACACTGCACAGAATAGGTAAGAGTGGCAGGGCCCTGGTCTCACTGGCAGAGGGTGGCAACTGCATCCAAGGGGGCACTGAGGGTGTCCTATCTTGCCCACTAGCTTATGATGCTGCTTTGTCCCCACATGCTTTACCATCTGTCACGTGTCTTCCTAGGCCTTTGCTTCTTTACACTGTCCTGGGCCACCTCCGCTGGACTGGCACGATCAAAGGGAGGTCACGTCAATGCAGTCGCCTCTTATAAACCCTGTAAGCACTGCCCATTTGACGGCCTCTGTCCTTGCCCCCTTTCTTCCTCAAGCACTTTCCCTCTGGTCTGCGATGCAAAACTACTGCTGACGGTGGCTCTACATGAGATAATAATCTTAAATACACGATATTTGCATGGATAATAGGATAAAGTAAAACAGGATGGGCAAGTTGATAATGGCCGATTAGGAGGAAATATAATTAGCAACCCAACAAAAGCCAAATTTAGGGGGTAATAAGCATGATGTGTTAGAATTGTTACGAATGAGATATTTTCATATGTTCTCTATCCCTGAGGTTAAAAACCTGAGCAGCCTCATTGTGTGTTGTGGAAGTGTATCTGAAATGACGTGTTCTATTTGTTTGTTTCAAGATTTCACATTTTAAAAGCAGAAGAAGCTATTATTACAGAGATTTTTTTTTTTTCCATCGCTTTAGGAACTAACAGGGGGGAAAATGCCATCAGAGGTTATAATATCGCCCTGAACAATTGCAGGACGAGCCACCGGCCTGAATTCTTGTTATTATTTTAATTTGTATATGGACCTTGTCAGATAGCCAGGCATATTTTTTTAACATGCAAACTAAGAGCCATCATCATCTGATGTTCCTGAGACAGCTATGACAATGACAAGGTGCTGTTAAAGGCCATGTTTGCACTATCAAGATAATGAGACAGTGGCCCCCGCTGCCTGATCGTTTCAGCCATCTTTTAGTCAATTTGGATTGTCACTCGGGCAACACGCTAGACAGATCTGGAATTAGTCGCTTATAAAGCTAGAAAATGTCACATTTTTCTCTCTTCGGTGAATGTAAAGTGGTACAAGCTTCTTCGTGTCCCACGACCTTCCAATCTAATAGAGAGAATACTTCTACCACCAGACCCTCAGCGCTGACTGGGGTGCTGGGACTCGCCCACGTGGCCTTTGCCCCGGCTTGATGGTAAAATCGTCAGGTCAATCTTTTGCAACGTGCTAGAGGCATGGGCCTCTAGACATATGAATTTTGGGACTGTCCAGGGTGTTGAATTCTAGGCCGTGGCATTCCTTCTGGGAAAGCTGTCCTCTCTTCTACCTCCTCTGCCAGTTTGAGGCTCTTCCGAGAAGATCACATGCTCTCAGGGCCTCAAGCGAATTTCCAATATTCTCACGCTAAAGTCCCGAAACATCCGTCAGTGAGTCCGCGTGTGCTCTTGCCTGGGCCGGGGGCTGCTAGAGTCATCAATAGGATGTGCCCAAATGGTACATTTAGTTTGTGGAATTATTGAACAAGGGTCCTAAACTTATTGATTTTTGTTATTGTTTGTTGGTGTTATTCCTGTAATATGTCATAGAACAAAGCTAAGACTCTTATCTGAAATACTTATTAATCGTCCATTGCTGGAATATGCTTGAATTGCAGAAATTGACTAAAGGTTGGGAAGGGGGTTGAGGTTAAAAGGATTTAACAAAATCCTAAAAGAGAAAATACCTTGTACTCTAACATATCTTAAAAGCTTACGGAAACACTTTTGCCAGATGACTGTACTTGTCAAAATGTCCACTCCTTTTCTTTCTTAATTCTGCATGGAAATGAGTCCTTTCTAACTATAAAATATTGAAACACTTATATAAGTTTATAGAGTGAAATTTGAAAGTTGCCCTTCATTCCCCCCTCCATTCTTTCTAAACTCACATCCTTTCCAGGAAAGCAGATGCTTCCTTCCAGTTCTTTTCCTATGATTTTATAATATATATGTACATGCATATATATCTTTAAAAAAAATGGGATCATACCATACATACTGTTCTGCCACTTGATTGACAATTAAATACGATTTGAAGATTTTTTTTCTATATCGGTACATATAGTACTACCTCATTCTCTTTAACAGACACCTAATGTTCCATATTAAGGATGAATCATAGTATATTTACATATTCTATTAAATATTATTTATGATTTTATTTTATTTTTCCAGTTTCAAACCCTGAACATTCTGGAGCCCGCGTACAAGTATACTTTTAGGTTGTGTTTCTGGAGTAGAATTGCTTTTATAACTTTAATAACTACAGCTACTTCCCTTCCAAAAGGGCTCCTCAACTACAGTGAGATTTTTGCAGATTCATAATCAGAGTACTCTCCAAATATATTCTCTTAGAGACAATAGGCTCAGTACATTGGAAATAAACAGACCTGAGTCTACATCTCTGTCAGTTCCGACGCTTCGCTCCCCAGGCAAGCTCACTAAAGCTTCAGTTTCCTTGCCCATAAAATGAGGATACAATTACCGATCCTGGAGGGCTGTTGGGAGGATAAAGGTGATAACATCTCAAAATACTTGGCACTTGGTAGGTGCCTGATAAGCCATGTTTATTATTAATGAGTCCATGACCTGAATTCCACAACTTGAGAGAAGTACAGTAACCAGCAGTTTCCAGAAACAGAAGTGACATCCTAAGAATTAAAAAAATCAGATGAATATATACACAGAAGCCACATTTTGCTGGTTTTTGATTTCATCAGTGTTTCTATCTCCTTCTTATTAAAACCATGAGAAGCCACTAATCGTACGCTTCCTCAACCTTTGATCTACACCTGCAATTCAGTCTCCGGAAGTAAACTCAGCACAGACAGCATTGCTAGTTTACTTCTGTATATTTTATATGACATGGAGGTTTATGCAAGGAGTTATGCTATGTTAATTTTAGGTTCCCAGGTTAATATTAAGATTAACTGGCATTCCCTGAGCACACACTGATGTAGATGTCCAACCTAATTTATCACTCTGGCTTAATGAAGAGAGTTGTCTTTCCCTGTCCCACCTCCCACTGCCTTTGCAGCCAAGGTTATCTGTATAGCTGTCTCTACCTCAGCTTCCCGGCTTTATATTATGGTGTGATTGTTGGCACTAGCTTCCCTTCATATTGTGGGCGGGGGCCTCTAAGAGAACACTTATTTTTAAATTAATTTACCTCATTTGAATCATAGCTTTCAACTGTTGTAGCAAACCTGTCATGCACCTGATCTCTCACACTTAGATCGAAATATCTGCCAGGCCACTCATTTATTGCCAAGAAATCATTCAGGGCTCATAAATGAGGAATGGTTTCCAAATCTCCATGTCCAGTAATATCCGCATTGCCCTAAGCTCTATCTCACCTAGTTAATTCTTTCTCTTAGCTGCCAGCTGCCATCCACAAAAGAAAAGCAGAGGCAAATATAAAGGGATAATTATGGGAAGACTTTTTATTTTTAAAATGGCTTTTCGTGGTTTTAAAAAGAAAGATGTAAATCAAAAGCAACAAAACGCAGCTCCAGCAGACCTTTGGCAGAGGTGTGTTTTGAAGCCTTGCTTGTTCTTGGAATGGCATGGTGGAGAGAAGAGAGCTTCACCGTTACAACAGTCTCTGGTCTCACTCTACCATGCCATTTACTGGTTGGGTGACCTGGGGCGTGTTACATGGCCCCCGTGTAGTTCCTTCATCTCACCAATAAAATGAGGTTAATTTCAACACCTACCTCATAAAGTCAATGTGAAGATTAAATGAGACAAAAATGTAAAGCACTTAGTGCCCCGCAAAAGTTATATACATGTTGGTTTTGGTATTTGTGTTTAAGAGCCCAGGGTCTGGGATAGGCTGCCTGAATTCAAATCCTGCCACTTCTTACCTGGGTGACCCGGAGCAGGTAGCTTACTCTTTTGAATGTGCTTCTTCATTTGTTAAGTGGGAATGATAATGGTATGTCAGGGGATTCTTTTGAGAAGCAATGGATGATATACAGTGTTTGGCATTTAGAAAGTATTCATCAATATACAATATCAGTTCATATTCTTTTTTTTTTTTTTTTTTTGCAGTATGCAGGCCTCTCACCATTGTGGCCTCTCCCATTGCGGAGCACAGGCTCCGGACGCGCAGGCTCAGCGGCCATGGCTCACGGGCACAGCCACTCGGCGGCATGTGGGATCTTCCCAGACCGGGGCACGAACCCGTGTCCCCTGCATCGGCAGGCGGACTCTCAACCACTGCGCCACCAGGGAAGCCCCAGTTCATATTCTTTTTTGATGAACAAGATATTTGTTCTACGTCCATAAAAAATTTGCTCTGGTATAAGTGGCCATGGATTCCTGCACTCTCTCTTCCAGTTTCTTACAGAATCTGGTTTTAAAATATACCTAGGTCTGGGCTTCCCTGGTGGCGCAGTGGTTGAGAGTCCGCCTGCTGATGCAGGGGACGTGGGTTCGTGCCCCGGTCCGGGAAGATCCCACATGCCGTGGAGTGGCTGGGCCCGTGAGCCATGCCCGCTGAGCCTGCGCGTCCTGAGCCTGTGCTCTGCAACGGGAGAGGCCACACAAAAAAAATTATATATATATATATCTCTCTAGGTCCACAGAAAACACATCTTATTAATATGTTGGGAGTTTATTGATGAGGCAACATGTAACCAGTGGACGTTGGGCCCCAGCCAGAGCAGTCATTACTGAAATAACAAATGGACCTAATTATAAGGTGCTTTTACCTTAAAGGTCAGCCGGTGCCATGTAACTGGAGGCTGGCATTATGGGAAGCTTCTAGTGTATTATATTGCATGTCAATATTAACACAAGTTCTGTTAGTGCTACATGAATGTTACAGTATTTAGAGGCCTCAGCTTTCTATTCTGTGTGTACAACCATGCGTGTGGACACACACGCACTCACACACACATGCTTTTAGCTGGGACCACTGGCCACCTCAAGTCCCATGATTCTGAAAGCTGACATTATTGTTCAGGGACTCCTAGTTTTCAGGGTAGTTGCACAGTTGAAATGAGTCCTTGCTGCTTGGAAGGCTTGTTGCATAATTTCATTTGGCTGAGACAGGAGACAAGTACCTCATTTTAATTAGAATTTCAAGCAAACTGCATTATGTTGTTGTGTGTTATTCCAAGAGAATATACCACATCAAGGACAGCTGTTGATAGAGTAAAGCATCCTATTTATTCTGCCTAAGAAATGTAAATCCGTTCATTCACTTCACAAGCTCTCTCATGACGCTGCTCCTAACACGTCCCCTGGCACAAAAAGATGTGCCCCGAGGCTCTCCAAGACAGTCAATGTGTTAACCAAGATGCCAGGTAATAACCATGGCGCCCAGGACAAGGTGGCATCGCCACGTCATTAGCAGGCAAATCGCAGGCCTTATCCTGCTCTCTGTGTCTCTTCTGGCTTGCTGCAAATCACAGAACCCTCGGAGGGATCCCCTTTCCGCCTGTTGCCCTGAGAAAGGGCCTAGCTTGTGTTGAAGAAAACTGGAGGCTATGCTGCTTTAGACCTGCAATTAAGTCCCTGCTGCTCTCCAAACCCAATGAGTCCTTCCAAGTAGTCATCTAATTTATTTTTCCCATTTTCTAAGTAATGCCACGGTAAGCGTGTTCATCATTTTAGACTCACCTATTCTAATTCCTAATTCAGATTTGTTTGTTCAGTAGAAGGTAAACAACCCCAAGCTATCACCCACCCCCATTTATTTGGAAAGAGAGTTTCAGTGGGAGAAGATAAATAGCATGTCAAACGTGGTTTGGAGGGGCTGTGACTGAATAATTTCTGGTTTCCTTTGCCTGGTTCCAGCTGTTGTGGCCCAGTGTGACTCTGGCAGCTGTGTGCTGGCTTGGCTGAGCTAGTATTTAGTCAAATCAGATCAATACTTCTAAGTATTTGTCTGATACAATAATCTTAGGCCAGTCCAGAAGTTCACACATTGAACCACATGGGTGGGGATGACTTGTTTCTAGTTATCAGTCCGTGAACACAAGCTCAACTGGTTGATACCTGTAATCCTAAAATTCCTTAGAAAATTAAAGGCAGGCCACACTTAAGAGATTGGACGACCCATGTGGCCCTGGGGCTGCATCAACTATATTCCACAAACATTTATTGGGTGCTACTATATACAAGGAAACATAGGAGATACAATGATCAGCAAGATGTCCCAATTCTCAAGTATAATTTAATACCAGACTATAAAGACATCAGTAGTTGATTAATTGTTATTTAGATTTGGCCTTGTTCCAAAAGGATCTAAGGGGGAAGAATATTTGTAAAAATATATCTATAAGTCAAAATGAAATAAAAAAGTATTACATGAGATGGGGTTGGTAAAAATTAAGGGTGGAGAAAATTCAAACAAAGCCAGAAGTGAAGGAAGTGCAAAAAATATATATGATGAGAAATAATGCTTACCAGTGATGAGCCATAAATTTGTCCTGGAGCTTCCTGGAAGCTGACACAAAACTAGAAACAAAATTGGTTTATTGTACTATTGATGGTGTCTATATTGATCTTGCTAAGATAAAGGACTACAACAGGTATGGAGACTACACAGATTTTGCTCATAAAAAGAGGACTTTGGGGCTTCCCTGGTGGCGCAGTGGTTGAGAGTCCGCCTGCCGATGCAGGGGACACGGGTTCGTGCCCCGGTGCGGGAGGATCCCACATGCCGCGGAGCGGCTGGGTCCGTGAGCCATGGCCGCTGAGCCTGCGCGTCCGGAGCCTGTGCTCCGCAACGGGAGAAGCCACAACAGTGAGAAGCCCACGTACCGCAAAAAAAAAAAAAAAAAAAAGAGGACTTTGATTTGTCCTAGTGAGTATCCATGACTTACTTATAGAGAATACAGTCCTGATTTTCACTGACTGGGAGCAAGGACTGTTTGTTCCTTATGTCACAGGCATTCTTGTCACCTTCATCCTTGTTGCAAATACCCCCCTCACATACACCCCAGGGGCTGAAAATGCTAAATGTTGGTTCTCCCAGACTCCCGTGGACATGTGATCCAATCATGGCAAATGGGACCCAAAGAGTAGAATTCTGTGAAGCTCCTTATTGATGAGCACCAAGTCTGGAAATATTTATCCTTGTTCTAGAACAAGTAAAGATACTATTATAAACATTAATGAGGCTCATGAAAAAAGACTATAGTGTAAAAAATGGAAACATTTGACTCAAAGCAGGTGCTCTTTTTTTTTTTAAACATCTTTATTGGAGTATAATTGCTTTACAATGGTGTGTTAGTTTCTGCTTTACAACAAATTGAATCAGCTATACATATACATATATCCCCATATCTCCTCCCTCTTGCATCTCCCTCCCACCCTCCCTATCCCAGCCCTCTAGGTGGCTCATTTCTGAAAGGGATCTACTGCAAGACTCAGAAGATAACGTTGGGAAGTCATTGGGAATCCTTGAAAGAATGCAGGAAGACAGCCACTACAAATTAAATGCTTAAGGAGACAAAAAGCTGAGATTAAAATTCAGATCAATGGAATTAACAAAGATCCCCAAAATCTAAAAAGGTAATGGGACTTCCACGTAAAGATGGAGCTTTGAACTAACATCACATCCCTCCCAAAACCCTTATAAAAGTACTGTATATATGTCTCCACATGAGTAGCAAAAATAGAAGAAAAAAAAAAAAACGGAAAATTTTGAAGCTGAGGTTTATGTGATAGGGTAAAATGGAGAATCTCTAGGCTTGGGGACACCAGTAGAGATCCCTAAGGTTCTATACCACAACAAGGAGAGGTAAGTACATGTTTACATACTGATTGCTGAGCTCTAGTCCCTTCTTCCATTGGCTCCCAAAATGCAGGACTTCATTTTTCAGGAAAGAAATAGATGAGTCTTCTTCAGGGGATATGGCCATCCCTTGGTGGAAAAAGTCCCCAAATACTAACAACAGAGACAGTAAAAGCTCTTCGTGATTCACAAAGGACAAGGTGTGCCAAGGCACTTGGAGAACCCCTTATCAGCCCATTAGCACTCCCCTCTTAAATATGAGCAAACAGTCAAAGTTATCCATTAGTCCACAAAAAGCTCCCAGTGTAAAATACAAAGGCAAAAACAAAAGACAAAAAGAAACTGGAAGAAAAAGACAACGTGCATGGAGAAGAGAACATTAAAAATTAAACTGTAACTAATATCACCTGAAAGATTAAACAGTTACATACATAAAACAAGAACGGGATGCTTTGAAAATGGAACACGAAAACAGAAAATGTAAAAGATCTTTTGGATAATATATTGCACAGCACAGGGAAGTATAGCCACCAATTTTAATAACTTTAAATGGAGTATAATCTATAAAAATATTGAATCAATATATTGTACACCTGAAACTACTATAATATTGTAAGCCAACTATACTTCAATAAAAATCGATCTTTTGGATAAATACAATGAAAAATTGGAATTCACATGAATGATAGTGAAAATCTGAATCATGTGGTGAATCTTTGAATCAGTCATATGGAAAATGAACTTGAAAAGTTTTCCTGGTTTGCAGAAGCAAAATCAGAGAGATTAAAAGACAGGTGTAAGATAGATACAGAAGGTATATAATGGAGAGAAAGCACAGATCATTGATGTTCTCAGAAAGAAGATCAGCTTAAGTAGAAGAGAAAAATAACAACCAAAGATAAGAAGAAAAAAGCCTTCTTGAGTTGAAAAACGATCTGTACTTGTAGGTTCAAAGTACCCACTGCATCCAAGTCAAATGGATTTTAAAAGACCCAATCCTGGCACATTCCAGCCAACTTTGGGACTGAAAGAATGAAGGGGACATTTGCAAGGCCCTAAGCCAAAAAGAAAAAAACTACAAAAGAATGAAAATGAGACTGGCCTCCAACACCTTTTCTCTAGTTTAAACACTAGAAGACAAGGGATTAATGTCTACAGAATTGTAAAGAGAAACAATGTCATCTAAGAATTTTGTACCTAGACAAATTTTGTGTGAAAGCCACAGAAGAAAGTAGTCTCAAATGTGCAATATGTCATTCACATGAACTTCTGAAAAAAAAAAATTGAAGATGTGCTTCTACTGCCTGAGAAAGAAAACTAAATTTTTAAAGTTTCAAAATGTGAAGGTAATTGTATAAAAGGACTGGTCGCAAACACAGAACCATTTAGATTGAGAGAGATCCAAATTAATTTTTTTAATTGTAGTTATAAAGTGGATGCCAGCTTCAAAACTTACATTTAAATTAGAAGATATATAATGGTTGGGAGGAAGGAAGGAATAGAGAAAGGGAAGTGGAGAGGGAGGGGAGAAGGGAGAGATGGAGGACAGAGAGAGAGAGAGTTTTAGTCATTAACAGTGACATTTAAGCATTAATAATGACAGAGAAATGGGAATGGTGGGAAGTAAAATTGTGTTTAAACTTAGCAGTTGGCAGATTTTGCTGTGCATTACAATCTGCTGGGAATCTTTATGAAACACTGATACCTTACTTCCTCCCACATACATTTTCATTTAATTGGTATAGAGTGCAACTAAAATCTCCTCAGCTACTTCCAACATGCAGCAATGTTTGGGAACCTGTGGCTTAACTCATTAAATAGGAAAAAGCAAGGATGGCATAAAGATTTCATCTTAATTTCCAGCTCTTGTTAATTGCCTAGGGGCTTTGTTGAGGTCATATCCAGGCTCAATGGGAAATTGCTCTGATCTACTTTTACTGTCCTATCTGAAAGAGAAGAGGATGACATCGCACATTTGCCATCCCTGGATTGAAGTAGATTTTGAAAGGAAAGTAACTATTAGGGGCTTAAAAAACAGTACAGATCTCTTCCAAAATATTAGAGACAATGAAAGCAAAGAAAATATAGCCATAAAGTAAAAGGCAGTAAACAGAAAGAAGAAGAAAGATGAACAGAAGGAGAGGGAGGAGAAGAAGAAGAAGGAGGGCTTCCCTGGCGGCGCAGTGGTTAAGAATCTGCCTGCCAACGCAGGGGACATGGGTTCGAGCCCTGGTCCAGGAAGATCCCACATGCCGCAGAGCAACTAAGCCCATGCGCCACAACTACTGAACCTGCGCTCTACAGCCCACAAGCCACAACTACTGAAGCCTGCGGGCCTAGAGCCCGTGCTCTGCAACAAGAGAAGCCATTGCTATGAGAAGCCCTCGCACCGCAACAAAGAGTAGCCCCCGCTCGCTGCAACTAGACGAACCCACACCCAGCAATGAAGACCCAATGCAGCCAAAAATAAAAATAAAATAAACATTACAACACACACACACACACAAATTAATAAAAAATAAATAAAAGAGAGAAGAAAGAAGTGGAGGAGGAGGAGGAGGAAAGAAAACCCAATAGGAGGAATCCCAAAATAAGACGGCAAAATATGACCAATATGTTCGTTAAGTCTATAAATGCAACAGGAAGAATCTCCTTCATTAAAAAAGTATATCGTCAGATTGTATAATAAGAGAAGAGCAATTCCTCTATGTGACATTTTCTAAAGACCCACCTTCAGATATAAAATTATTCAATAAAAAATATATTAAATGATTATAAAGTAGGCAAATATATCAGACAAATACATTTTAAAAAAAGAATCACAATACAAATAACAAATATGATAGAAACTAAAGCAGAAATATTGAATGGGATAAAGAAAGATGTCCTGTCAGAAAGTATATTTCACAATGAATATAAAACTGGCATGAAATTTTATGCATCAGATAATATTATATCACAATCCAAAAAGTGAAATCTGCTATAAATTAAGAGAAATGGACTGAAGTACAATACTGACGGGAAGCTTTAGTAACTTTCTTTTTCTGACAGCTGATAAATGTAAATCAAACTTTATACCACACAAGCATAGAATATACCTTTATTTCCAATACTAATAAAACATCTACCAAAAAATAAATAAATAAAAAGATCATGCATCAATAAAATTACAAAAAGCCAAAAGTATACAGTTTACACTCTGATTAGAAAGTAAGGAGTCATTGGGATTCCCTGGTGGCGCAGTGGTTGAGAGTCCGCCTGCCGATGCAGGGGACACGAGTTCGTGCCCAGGTCCGGGAAGATCCCACATGCTGCTGAGCCTGCGCGTCTGGAGCCTGTGCTCCACAACGGGAGAAGCCACAACAGTGAGAGGCCTGCGTACCACAAAAAAAAAAAAAAAAAAGAAAGTAAGGGGTCATTATTGAGTCAAGGAGAAAATTAACACTGCAAGTAATTAGAAGTTAGAAAAAATTTAGAATTAACAATAATTTAGACATTAACAACAATAAGAACAGTAAATAGCAAAATTTATGGGATGTGCCAAAAGTATTCAGAAAAAATTATACATTTAAATATGTTTTTTACAATGGAGGAAAAAGGGAAATAAATGCCCTATAACTGACATGGCTATGAGAAAAATGTCCCCGCCAGAGAGAAATTTAGGTTGATTTTGAGAGCCATGATGATTTCATCATATGAGGTCTGCCCCTGCTTCTAATGTTCCTTCTTCCAAAGAAAAGTTCTTCGGTTCATATTCTAACCCTAGAGCTGGAGTGAAAATTTCTCTCCATTTTTTCTGACAATTCTAGCATAGGTGAAAAGTTTAGCATTTGTACCTGGGTTTTTATTTTATGTAAGTCAAGCTTAATTAGTACATGAGAATTGCAAGAATTAACAAGTTATTGTAGAGCCATTTCTAAATCCGTTATAGAAACAACTTCTTTCTGAACTCATCAAACTTCATATTGGGCTAATCATTTCTTTTGTGCTTTACTTCATTTTAGGGAAGAAACACAGACATAGAAAGAAAAATAGGCTTTGTCAAATAAATTACAATTTCTCACAAGCCCAGGCACCTAAAAAAAATCATATCATGGGCAAGTTAAAACTTCAATAAGTATAAAATACAAAACTATACAACTTCTGGAAGAAAACATAGGAGAAAATGTACATGGCCTTGGGTTTCTTGATGTTTTAAAATATAATACCAAAAGCATAATTCATGCTTATAAAGAAAAAAACTTTACTTTTTACTTTTTTAATACCTTGTATTAAAATTGGACTTCTAAAATTTGGGGATTTTATTAAAATTCAAAAATTCTGCTCTGTGAAAGACACTGTTAACCAGATGGGAAAAAAAGCCCATCTCTAAGCCAGACTTAGAGAAAAATATTTGCAAAACACATGTCAATAAAGGACATATATCCACAATATACAAAAAAAAATTTTTTTTAACTGAATAAGAAAAGAACCCAATTAAAAAAAATGAGCAAAAGATCTGGACAGACTCCTCACCAGAGAAGATACACAGATGGCCAACAAGCATATAAAAAGATGCCCAACATCACTGTCATTAGGGAAATTTAAATTAAAACAACAAAGTAATACTAGAACATTCCTAAGACTGAATGGCAAAAATCCAAAAAACTAATAATCCTAATTGCATAGCAATAAGAACTCTCATCCATTGCTGGTGGGAACGAAAAATGTGCAGTCACTTTGGAAGGCAGTTTGGCTGCTTCCTCCAAAGCTAAACACAGTATTACCATACGATACAGTAATCACATTCTTAGATATTTACCCAACTGATCTGAAAACATAGATCCACACAAAAATCTGCATAAAACGTTCATAGCAGCTTTATTCATAATCACCAAAACTAGAAGCAACCAAGATGTCCTTCAATAGGTCAATTGATAAACAAACTGTGGTACATCCATGTAATGGAATATTATTCAGCGATAAAAAGGAACGAGCTATCAAAGGCAAAGAAATGAATAAACCTTAAACCCATGTTCTAAATGAAAGAAGCCTGTCTGCAAGGGTTATATACTGTTTGATTCCATTTATATGACTTTCTGGAAAAGCCAAAACTCTACAGAAGATAAACAGATCAGTGGTTGCCAGAACTGGGGGGCAGAGTGATGGAGGAAGGTTGAATAGGTAAGGCAGAGGGGATTGTTTAGCTTGGTGAAAATATGCAGTATGATACTGTATTGGTAGATACATGACACCATGCATTTATCAAAACCAATAGAACTTTACAGCAGAAAGAGTGAACCTTAATGTATGAGAAATTTTTTAAAAAAACATCACTTAGGTAGTTGGAGCAGCCCAGGATGTAATGACAAATAAATCTAACTATATGACAAAGGAATCTAACTGTATTACAAACGTATGAAACAATCTCACTGAGGTGGATAAGGGGACAAGATGCTGACCTAAGTAACTCTGGAAATTAGTGGAGTCTGTAAGGCAAATGCACAAAAGCAGTGTATTTCAGTTGATAAAGTTGTTTCCATGGAAGCATGCAACATAACACATGTGTACTGGAATTGAAGAATTAAGTAAATGGATGGCAGATGGTGGGAGCCGGTTTCCCACTGTTGGAGTTGGAGGTTACAGATGAGCAAGAGAAGGCTAGAATGATACGTGTGGAAATGGACTAAAGTTGAAGACATCACTATGAACTTACACTGAGCTTAAGAGAGAGAGAAATAATTATAGATATGTGTATATACATGAGGTAGTAAAGACATATATATTTCCTTACTCTGTCTGCTGAGAAACAATGACATCCCAGTAACAGGATGCATACCTAGCACGCGGATTTGGTTTCTAATACCATTTTCCAATAAAAAGAACCAGGATTCCTTGGAGAAATGGCTTATTCTAGGCTGAAGAAGGAAATATACAAGATGGGCCTGGAGCATCGTTTAATGCCAGAAGGTAAAGAAGTACTCAAAAAGCACATTGATGGTGCAAAGTCCAAGTGCCAATTAGAAGAGTTCTCAATGGCCAAAGCTGTAAGAAATTGAGAGCCACAAAATAAATCAAGTAGGAATGGATTAGAACCAGTAGGAGAGGAGACAATGCTCCCCAGAGAATTCCAAATAGTTTACACACATATGTGCTCCCAAGGAGGTGAAACACAAGTCCCATTTTTTAAGTGTGGGCTGTGCATAGCGACTTCCCTACGAAGAGTAGTACGTATGGAAAGGGGGTGGAGGGAAAGTAGCTTTACAGGGGAGAAACCTGACAAATACTCTCTCAGCCAGGTCATCAGGGTTAAAATCAACAGTGATGAGTCATGTTGATAGAATGTGCCCTTGCTGTGATGTGATGAGAAAGGCATTTTACCTCCATGGATTACCTCCCCCAACCTATCACCCCAGTGTTATCAGGAGAAAAACATCAGACAGTCCCACCCGAGGGACATTCTATGAAATACCTGACCATTCATTCCTCGAAACTGTCAAGGTATCAAAAACAAAGAAATTCTGGGAATTCCCTGGCGGTCCAGTGGTTAGGACTCAGTGCTCTCACTGTCAGGGGCCCGGGTTCAATCCCTGGTTGGGGAACTAAGATCCTGCAGGCTGCACGGTGCGGCCAAAAAAAAAAAGATTTCTGAAAGTCTGTCACAACCAAGAGGAGCCTAAGGAGACATAATGAGTAACTGTAATGGGACATCCTGGATCCTGGAACATGAGGTAAAAGCTAAGAGAATCTGAATAAAATGTGGGCCTTATTTAATAACATTTTATCAGTACTGGTTTGTTAATCATGACACATATACCACACTGATAAGATGTCAATAATAAGGGAAACTAGGTATTAGGGAACATGGGGACTCTGTATTATCTTCAAAACTTTTCTGAAAATCTAAATCTGTTTAGAAATGTATCCTAAAGTAACAAGCTTATTTAAAAAATCTTTAATAAGAAGTGAAGTCTAAACTTCCATAGTGTAAAATTCTCTAGACTCCATTATACCAATACTGCTTTGCTAATACCAGCCTTCTCTGGTGTCACCCAGCCACTGGCCGGAAAGAACCCACCCAGAGCACAGGCCCCAAAGTGCCAGGCTCTGAACCTGAGCCAATGAACTAAAAAGCCTTACTCAGCATCTGTAAAATGTTTTCAATGTCCCTTGACTCATGCTTGCCGAATCTCTATAAACTAAAACTAAAACGGAGAACGGCTGCTGTCCTGAAATGCCGACAACTGCTTTCACCCCACTCGCTCCAGTCAGACCCTTCAGAAGTAGACAACAGCATGAATCAGACTCAATAGGTCATGATGATCAGTTAATTTCCCCCATCGCTAGCTCCCTCCTCCTTCCCTGCTGGGAGCTTCCAGCATGCTGTGTAGACAGGGTCAGGCTACTTACCAGAAAGCTGATTAACCAAATCAACCAAGTGTTTTGCTTGTGCACATTTACCTCCCACTGTTCACTCGGTGGCCATTTTAGTGCTTGTAAACACACATATATCAAAGGCAGCAACAGCAAGCAGGCCTGAGCCTTTGATATGGTACCAAACATTAAGGAACAAAAATATATATACTTGTATATGCATCAAAAAAGTCCCGCACGAAATCACATGACATTGTTGATAGTGGCTACCATCTACTTCTAGGAGGCAAATGGGGGAGGGGATTGGGGAGAGAAGTTCTGGTGTATTCTTAATATTTGATTTGTATTTCTATCCGTGAGGATTGTTTTGACACAATTCTACACTGTTTGAATATTTTTTACAATGAACATATAGTACTTTTGTAATGTAAAATACTTTTAATGGGGGGTACATACCGTAGCTGAAATTATGGATGCTGGCTCTTAAAAAAATGTTTCTACTATTCCATGTAGATGGAATTTGAGGACTTTATTGGGGTATCTTGTATCATCATGCCCAGGGACAAAGATCAGTGGAAAACTACAGATAATGTCTCTCAGGGCTCAGAACCATACCGAAAGAAACTAGGCAAGATAAAGTGTTGACTAAAGGTAAAAAGATGATGGAGTGGGTAAGAGAGAAGGGGGCAGGGGGAGGGTCGTTAATTGCACCAGTAGCATCAAGAACTATAGTCCCCCTTCTATGTCCTTGTTGTTAGTGTCCAATGACTTAATTATTCCACTCACTTTTCCCTTTGTTCTTTCCTCTTTTGAATAGGAGATTTCATTGTTCTTTTTGTGTTTATTCTTCCTTTCCTCCATACTATTGTGTATCCATTGTGTTGGTATAATTATTTGATTCACTCACCGGTTGAAGAAAAAAGTGCGAAGGAATGACAGCAAAAGTACAGGAGATATGCACATCTCAGGGAGATCATGGCTTTTGAAGGCAGTGGCAGGTTGGTATATTCTGTATGTATGATACTCTTGGTATGAACTTGGGTTACTTCTTTTGGGAAGAGTTTATGACCATCTGGAAAGGCATCTTAGAACTGTGTGTGGCAACAAAACTGTATGTGCTCTAGGCAATCAAGGGGTGAAATAGTGGAAAATTTGAATGTTTCTTTAAACATATGTATGAAATTCTAGAAAAGTCATGTATTGAAAGTCAAAAGGATGTATATCTCCTTTAAGGGAACTCCAATTTATAGGGGTGGGACTCCTAAGCTGTCATGGTTCCACTCATTCTTATTGTCCTACTACATTGGGTAGGCCTTCCAGTGCAGTCTTAAATAGAAGTGATGGTAGCAGACAACCTTTCCTTATTACCAATAAAAGGGACATTTTGTTTTTCGTCACTAAGAACGATATTTGCTCCTTTTTTTGGTAGATGCACTTTGTCAGCTTGAGCAAGTTCTACTCATTTCCAATTTGCTGAGAGATTTTATCATGAAGTGGTATTGAATTTTGTCAAAATATTTTTTTCTGCTTCTATTGAGAACTTCATGTGAGTTTACCCTCCCTCTCTTTTATTCTGTTAACGGTGAATTTCATTAATAGACTTTCAAATGTTAAACCAACCTTGCATCCCGAGATAATCCCGATTTGGTCATGATATATTATACTTTGTATGTATTGCTTTTGCCCTATATCAAGAATAAGTCAAGCATCCGTATTGTAACCCTTAGAGAAACAACAAAAAAAAAGAAATAGAACAAAGGCTTAGAGAACAAGACAATAGAGGACATGCAATTGATTTTTGGAGAGATTTCTCTCCATATCTTTCTCTTCTCTAGTACTCTGTTGTAAACCCCAGCTGCCTTAGCCTGTTCAAACTCCAAGCTCTGTCTTTGTAATGTTGCATGACCACTGCACTCTGCTTGGATTTCCCTTTTGTGGGCCATGGTCCAGAAAGTGCCTTCAAAGAAGGCTAATGTTATTCTCAGCCTTCTATCACCTTGTACATTCGCCTTCTATCATGGATAACAGTCTTGTGCTATTTTGCAATGTCTGAAGATAGTTGTTTACAGTGGGAGGGCAAGTCTGATACTAGTAACTACAATATTGCCAAAAATGAAAATCACAAGATATTTATTCTTAAAGACATAGCCATTCTACAAGTGTTATTACACAAGAAGGTATTCTTAACACATAAACAGGTAACGTTACTATTTCAGGAAGAACTATATAACATCAATAATTCAGACTCTTTAGTTACAAAGGTAATAAAAAGAGCATAAAAATTAACTACCTTTGCCCAGATATTTGAGGCTTAGCTATAAAAGTAGTGTAGGTGAAACGATGGCTTGATAAGAAAAATTCAACTCAAGATGGGGTAGGTATCCTTTAAAAATCAGTGAAAAGAAAAATCCAATTATAAACATATGCTGGGCTTCCCTGGTGGTGCAGTGGTTGAGAGTCCGCCTGCCGACGCAGGGGACACGGGTTCATGCCCAGGTCTGGGAAGATCCCACATGCCACGGAGCGGCTGGGCCCGTGAGCCATGGCCGCTGAGCCTGCGTGTCCGGAGCCTGTGCTCTGTAACGGGAGAGGCCACAACAGTGAGAGGCCCGCGTACCGCAAAAAAAAAAGAGCACAGAGTTTAACTCAAGGTTGTTTTACTTTTGTGCATTAATTTATTCTTGCAACTTTTTTTTTTCAGCTAGGTCAGAAATGACAAATAGATTTTGTATTTAATGCCATCTTCTATGAACTGTTAGTAGCTGTTTGGAGCTCTGTATTGAGAAGGAAGATGCTTTTCTGGCTCAGCCAGATTGATTTTCAATTGAATCCAGGCCCTGGGCAAAGAAGGAGGAAGCAGCACAAAGGTGCATTGCCATCTCTACAAGTCCCCATACTTGGCTCCAGGGATATTGTGGTGTGTAAGACAAGATCCTGTTTCTAGGACTAGTAGGGAGTCATTCCAGCAATAATGATAACTGTAACAATAATGGTGGATGAATCAGGGGTCCTGGAGATTTCATGCCGGAGATTGGGTAATTATAAAGCTGTTGCAAAGGCTGGAAGAGAGACCGGGAAAAGCCATCACTGATCTCAACTCTGCAAGCAGCTTTCAGGGAGTGAAGGAATTGCAGGAACTTCTGAAAAATGTTGGTGCTGGTGATAGCTGCCTACAGCACTGAAGCATGTGAAACTGAGCACCAGGGAATGGAGCCAGGACTTGAACTCAGGTCTGACTCTCCCTTCCTAATCTTTCTGTGACACAGCCTTTTTCGTCATTAAACTTTTGCTGTCATTGTTCTGACATACCTATGTCTTTACGGATTTTTTGCTAGTTGTTTCTCTTATTTTTAAGTCCTAAGCATGCTTTTTGCAAAAGGAAGAAGGCCGTCAGTACCATTAAACACATTATGGGCCCTTGAAACTCTTACCTCTGGGGCTTCCACTCTACACCATTGCAGGGGTTCAGAACAAGCCTCCCCAAAGTGTCACTTTGGCATGAGGATTATTTTGAGCTAAAGGCAATCAAGAACCTGCAGTTTCAAGAGAAACTACAGCCCCTCCCTTAACTACCCAGAAGAATTTAAATTGGGGAATGCTCCCAAAAAAGATTTATTACCAGAGATAAATTTATCTAAGTGGCTCCATGTATATGGCCAGCAAACATCTAATTACCAAACACCTGCTCTTCTCCTTATTGTCCTGTGAAGGACCCTTCTGTCCTTGGAAGCTCCAGGCCCCTATCTCGCTCCTTAGCTCAAGATGGCATATATACCTCATTCTACCTGTCTCTGAACCTTTCATGTATGCGGGGCTCCCAGACATACAAAATTAAATGTGATTTTTCTCCTGTTAATCTGTCTGTCAATTTAATTCTTAGACCAGCCAGAAGAACCAAGAAGGGTAGAGGAAAGTTCTCTTCCTCCCCAACACCATCTCAAAGATATTACCATGCACCTACTTTGGGGATAAAAAATGTAATTTTGCTTATGAAATAATTTGGCTACAGATAACTAATTTAATTTGAGATTGGCTAGGATTTCTTGGCAATCACTTTGCAAGAATCTTGCAAAGTGTGAAAAATTAAACTTTCAAATTGTTCTAGCTGTAATGAAATATTTAGGAGTTGTAAACATGACAATTAGTAAAGTTGGCCCAATGTCACAGTTTGTAGATGTTTATTACAACATTTATTAAATTCAATTTTGCAGTTTTCTTTTTGGAACTAATACATGTTTTTTTCAGCTCTCAAATGTTATCTCTCTAGTGCTGAATGGCCAATGGCCCAGTGTCCTGTATATTCTGATCTGATCACCTGCTGCCTCTCTCTTGATACCACCAACCTCTTGGAACAAGTGTGCACCTTCATACTCACTGAGCACAATGAATAGAATGGGATTATCCCCAGACTCTCCCAGCCTGGTACACACTCTTCAAGGTGAACCTTCTCATCAGGTCTTTCTTAAATCTTCTCACACCATCCACCTATCTGTAGAGTTGACCTGTCCCTCTGCTCTCATGGAAACTAATGTTTGAATGAGAACACTTGTTTCTATGTCAGCTTTGCTTCTCAAGACAGGGATAATTTGAATTTTGTAAGAGTTTATTTCAGCACAGGGGCTCATGCCTGTGGAATCCACTATTAATTTAGTCACTAGACTCAAAATTATGTATTCAATGTTGTCAATGTAAACATTTCTAGTTTATTTTCATGTGGTTTCTTTTTTTAATTCAATATCCAGAAAATTAGTGGACAAAAGACTATGGCATACCAATAACATGTGTAATAGGTCCTTGAATATTAAAACATGGTCATAGTTTTATTTGATCCATACAAATAATGTGACAAAAGCAGAGCTAGTAATATCATCCTCACTTTACAGATAAAGAAACAGAGGCTTCAGGAGGCTAATAAGATGTAGGCTCAGATCTTAGGTCAATATCCAATCCTAATTTCACCCCCTTACCCTCACACTAAACACTTTGCCCTGGGTTCCAGAATGTTAAATTGAAGGCAGAATGGTTATAAATTAGCAAGTTGGATAATTCAGCAGTGAATGTAAATGAGAGTTATAAGATAAATGACATTTAGTGACATTAATTAACTGATTAAATTAAACCTGATATTTCAATCAGAATTTGTTTGTGTAAAATGCTAGATAAAATGAAATGTATTTTAACCTAGTTACTTTTAAAATTCCAGTTACCATAACAACTTCTTGTGATTTCAAATAAAGGTGGTCTTTTCGTTATATTATTTTTAGAACTTTGGTTACCATAACAACCAGATGCTGTGTATTTGATCAGTTAAATTATTCCCAAAGAGTTAAAATATGGTGTGCTCTTGGAAACAATCAAAATATGATAAGTGATGTGTCAGGAATTAATGCCCAAATGGCAACGCAAACTCAATTTTTCAAGGCGCTCACATGTGAAATAAACGACCAATGAATCTTCCTTTGTATGTTGGGCTTATGATGTTTCTCAGTTACAGATATTAGAAAGAGATTATTTATCAATTGGAGGAAAGTGGAGATGTCAGGTTCTGGGGTAATATGAATTGTCAGAGCTACAAAGAGAAATGATGTAAATGATTAATTCATTACTGGGTTTGGGGGTTTTGCAGGAAATGATATTACCAGCGCTTTGGCCAAGCTGAGGGTGGGGAGAGGAGTTTGACTTTCCACAATAGATTGCGTCTGAAAAGAGCTCTGTCTTTCTGTGTTCATTTCCTCCCCTTCCCCTCTTCCCCATGTTGCAGAATTTTAAAGGAGTCTGCTCCTATCTCAAGAAACTGGTTTCCTGATATCAATGAGAAGAGCCACCACATACTAATAGGATTTGCAATTAGAAATTGGGAGGGAGAGAGTTCAGAAACAGGAGGATGACAGACCCAGGAGTCAAGAGACAGCCGGGGAAGGGTTACGGTACAGGAAGAGGCCGACCCATTGAAGGAGCGCAGAAGAGAATGAGGGGCAGGGAAGGAAAAACAGCCTCCTCTGTAGCCAGATGCCCCTGGTAAGACATAATAGGTGTAAGTTAAAAATGCCGATGGCTCTCCACCCTCCAATCATGTGGAAATATTCCTGACATCATGGGCCCAAATGAGGGCAATGGAACGTCTGGAAAATTCCCTTGCTCTGGGAATCAAAGTCCTCACCTGCTTGAGGCAAACCGGCCCTTCTCGGCAGATGTCTTGCTCTATTTGATGGGCACCCATCCGCAGTGGAGGTGGGTAAGGACAAAAGGCACATCTGGTTGCTCTGGAGGAAGAGCCAAGTCGCCCATTAAGTGACAGGTAAAGAGGGTCTCGCCCTGGTACTCGCCCTCTGCTCATAAAATGCGGAGGAGCGAGCTGCCTTTGAGCCCCAGCGGGTGCAGGAGCCACAGACTGATGTGGGAGTGTCAACCGTGGATGCCAGGTTTAATTATAGTCCTCTTGCTTAATGAGGTTTATGAGGAGGAAGAGATGGGGGTTGGTGTGTGCTCATGTGGATGGGGGTTTTTAATTAAAAAACAATAAAACTACCAGCTGTCGCTGGTTAACAGTCTGGAACCCTCCTGTCCTCCACCCAGACGAAAGCTCCGCGCAGAGACCTGCCGTGTGCTGAGGCTCTGTCAGCACCCTGCCTCAAAGCGCCCGCACTTCCTTCTCCAGCTCTTTTTGCTCGCCAAAAACATGGCTATCGGGGAGACTCACAAAGCCAAGCTACAGAAAAACAAACACAACCTAACCACAGTTCTTCCTAAGTGTACTTGCTGGGAAACAGAAAACATGCCTTTGGAAATGGACTTGGGAGAACTCAGCAGAAACGAGTACTCTCCACTTTCTACCCCCTCTGTGCACGCTGACTATGGAGATCGCTGGTGGGGGAAGGCAGCGGCAGGGGGGAGGGGGAGGGATCTTCTACTAGTTTCTTCTGAGAGGAGCATGGGTACTTGGTCTCCTACTGGTGTGACTCCCAGTTCTGATGGCCCAAGGCTTGCCTGCTTTTAACCACCACCTGGGGAACTTCTTTAAAACCTCTCTAGCCATTTATCCACCTATCTATCTATACATCTAATATATACATATAGATATAGATGTAGCTTCAAGCTCCTGCCTGGAGATTCTAAATAAATTTGTCTCAATCTGTACTTCTAATAAGTGCCTTAGTTGATTTTTGTGGCCTGGAAAATTTGAGAAATCCCCTCGCTCATTGCCTGTTCACATGAGGGACCAGAGCAGAGACAAGGGAGGAGGGGATGAAATAGAAGAGTCCCCCAATGGGGCAGGTGTAGCCTTTGTTGTATTTCACAGTTACCAACAAAGGACCAATGCCCGTGTATGATTTTCACTTTCAGTGAATCCCCCATCGCCTGACGCCTCTAACTCAGCTAGCAAGAAAGCAATAGAACATAACTGCACTGTGTGTTTCTAGGGATGTACTGATTAGGTGTGGTATCTGACAACGTTCTTATTTCCACCAGAAACTGAAGGATTCCTGTGGCAAAATATTGACTCACTAGCATGACACTTAAACCAGGAGGCCCCTCTTGTTAAGGAATCCAGCTCACGGCAGACATCTGGGTTTCACTCCTTAGTAGGGGATAACCACCCCTATCTGCCTGAGATTCCCTGGATTTTAGTGCTGCAAATCCCATTCTGGGCAACCCCTTAATCTCAGACAGTCCAGGCCATTGGTCACTCTGCCTCTAGTAAACTAGGAACTGGCTCATGTTATTAGTGCCTGTCTTGGAATTATTTAGCCTTGCTTTTTGGCCAGCCCAGGTGCACCATGAACCTCACAGGTGCGTCATCCGTCTTGGGATCCCCAGCCTCCCGTGTGCACTCTCTGGACCCCACTTAGCATCCTGTTCTCAATGCGCTCTTCTTTAGCACCTATCATTTGGCAAAAAAAAAAATCCAGTTTATTCTCTTCCCAGCTTCCAAGCAACTCGTCTCCGGCCTAGTAGCCTCACATGTCTGAAAGTCCTATATTCTCTAAATCAAGATTCTCCTGTGACTTTTGCATTATCTTTTAAGTCCACCAAGTAGGTTGGCCTGGGATTAAATCATCTTTGTAATTACATTTATTTGCATTTCTAATGTATAATTTGCATGACAATTGCTTATGCCTCTGTCAGTTTGGCTCTGATCTAATCCATATTTATTTGGGAGTGGGGAAACTATAATGGGAAAATCCTGTAGGTTCCTGGTCATAAAAGCTGACTCCAAATGTTGACCTTGATATTTACATGCTCAGCAACCTTAGACCAACCAGTACTGCTATGTGAAAAATGGAGATGGTCTTATGGGTTGAATTGCATTCCCCCAAATTCATATGTTGAAGACCTAACCCCCAATACCTCAGAATATGACCTTCTATGAAAATAGGGTCATTGCAGATGTAATTAAGATGAGTTCATACTGAAGTAGGGTAGGCCCCTAATCCGATGTGACTGGTGTCATTATAAAAGGGAAATTCAGAGACAGAACACACAAGGAGAATGCCACGTGAAGACTGGGGTTTATGCAATCACAAGCTAAAATATTACCGGAAGATAGTACCAGAGGATAATAAGTGAGAGGCCTGGAACAGATTCTTCCCTAGAACCTTCAGAGGGAGCACGGCCCCGCCAACACCTTGATCTTGGACTTCTAGCCTCCAGAACTATGAGACAACAAACTTCTGTTGTTTAAGCTGCTCGGTGTGTGGTCCTTTGTTACAGCAGCCCTAGCAAACTAATATAGACGGTAACATCTACTTCAGAGGATTTTTCCGAGGATTAAATACATTTGATTATTTGTGTGAAAGTACTTGGTACATAGGAGCCATTAATGAATAATAGGAAAAAGAATACAGAGTGGTGGGTTACCAGAAAATTACACACTTTTCAGTGTCAAGGTTCAAACTCCATTTCCTACTCTAACTTAGATGACAACTGCAAATCAGTTCAACCTCTAATTTCCTTGATCCTTATTTCTTCATCTGTAAAATGGATATAATGGCACAAATTTCATAGGGTAGTTTCGATGTTTAAATAAGAGAACATATGAAAGTTCATTAAGCAGCTTTATAACCAAGGGCCACATGGCTTTTGCCCTTGTGACGCAGAAGGCACAGAGGTTTAGGCCTCTTCTCTCGGCAACTGTCACCACCTGTGCTCCCTTAGCACTTAGTCTGAGACTAAGAGCTGTGGCAGCCGACAGATAAATGAGGCTGAGATCCTGCCAACCCTTTGTGTGTTTCAGGAAGATGGAACCGTAAGGACTACCCTTTCCTTTCTCCCTCCCTGCCACCCTCCCATTTGAGAACAAGTTACTTGTTTCTTTTCCTGAGGATCAGAAGAGCTATGACTCTGATAGTTAATGGTTTAAACCCCCGTTTTTTTCTTTTTTGGAAGAAACAATTTGATAGCTATAATTATTCTTGCAGACCCAATTATTCTCACAGAAATTAAATATGCCTGTGATAGTACTTCAGTAGATAAATGTGTTTGTTACACTATCAAAAACCACTTTTTTTTTCCTGCTATGTTGAAGAAATGAACAATTGAGTTCCAGATTGCAGAACTGAGGTTTTGTTTAATATTTACTGTTAGCAGGCACATTTGCTCTTGGGGAAAAAAAAAAAAAAAAAGCACAGAGCAGAGCCATTTGTATCCAATAGAACCCATGATTGCAATTCATGTACAACCCCTCCCCTAGGATTAATCATATAATATTGCTAATGAAATATTAGCTCCAAAATGAATATCTAAGGCCTTAAAATATGAATGCCGGGCTTCCCTGGTGGTGCAGTGGTTGAGAATCTGCCTGCCAATGCAGGGGACACAGGTTCAATCCCTGGTCCAGGAAGATCCCACATGCCGTGGAGCAACTGGGCCCGTGAGGCACAACTACTGAGCCTGCGCGTCTGGAGCCTGTGCTCCGCAACAAGAGAGGCCACGACAGTGAGAGGCCCGCGCACTGGGATGAAGAGTGGCCCCCGCTCGCCGCAACTAGAGAAAGCCCTTGCACAGAAACGAAGACCCAACACACCCCAAAATAAAAAAAAAAAAAAAAAAAAAAAATATGAATGCCCTTTGACCCAGTAAGTCTACTTATAGAAATTTTTCCTAAGGAAAGAAATATTCAGGTGTTCAACTTTGCAAAGACTTGTATATCAAGGGTATGGGCATACCTCAGAGATACTGAGGGCTCTGATCTAGACCCTTGCAATAAAGTGAGTCACACAAACTTTTTGGTTTCCCAATGCATATAAAATTTATGTTTACACTGTACTGTAGTCTATTAAGTATGCAGTGGTATTATGTCTTAAAAAACATCGTTTTTTAATACACCTTATTTGTTATACCTTAACTGGTAACTTAAGGTATATACTTTAAGTGATAAGTACTTTATTGCTAACACATGCTAACCATCATCTGAGCCTTCAGAGGGCTGTAAGCTTTTTGCAATAGTAACATCAAAGATCACTGATCACAGATCATCATAACAAATATAATGAAAAAGTTTGAAACCTTGCACGAATTATCAAAATATGGCACAGAGACAAGAAGTGAGCAAATGCTGTTGGAAAAACGGCGCCAATAGACTAGCTCGACATGGCTGCCACAAACCTTCAATTTATAAAAAACACAATATCTACAAAGCGCAATAAAACAAGGTATGCCTGTGTTCAGCAGAGATTATTTGTAATATATTTTTAGAGAAATCCTAAATTTCAATAATTGGTTCAATAAAGTATGGTTTATTTTATTAACTACATATTATCTAACCATTAATAATGGAAAAATAGATTGCTATCTATTGACACAGGAAAACTCTTATATGAGCAAGTTACAAAACAGTATGTAAAATATTATTCAAGTTCTGGGCTAAATGTTTAGATGTATAGGGAGAGAGCATATATATGAGAAAAGAGAACAGAAGAAAAAGGGCATTCACTAAAATATTAATAGCTACTTCAGGGTAGAAATACTATTACCGATTTTAATATTGCTCTTTATGGCTTTCTCTTTTTATTTTTTTAGTAAGTATGCTTTATCTTTATAATCAGAAAGGATTATTAAAGCTTTATTAGCCTTAAGGGGAAACCTTAAGGGGAATTACTTTAAATCAAAGGAAGCAATAGGGTGTAGCATTTCCCAAACAATGTTTTGAAATATGTGGTAGGAATTCTTCAAAGCAAGGGTTCCCTTGCGAAATAAGTTTAGAAAACACCTTTCTTGTTCCCTCTCTTTCTCTCAGATTCACAATGAAAATTAGTAGCAGCAGCAAATAATTACCTAAACTCGATTTGATCATAAAACATAATTTTTTCCAGTTTCACCTTTTAATAATATACAGTATACTACCTTGAGAAACACAGCTTGGGTGGGAAATACTATTCAAAACAGGAATCTTTCCTGCCTTGGTCTACCAATTTGGAGGGATAGAGGAGATGTTTGCTATTTCCATATCCAGCATACATTCTTCATATTCCCAATTCCCAACAGCAACCAGACTTACCTGTGTAAAACCAATCTTCCCTGCTCTCTAAGGGCTGTGTGAATGGGGGTCGGAGGGCATAAATCAGTCAACATGACATCATGCCTCTAACCACAGTGGATGAGGGATGAGTAGTAACCCCAGCCTAATCCATCCAGAGCATGGCATTTCTCCAACCACAGTAAGTGATACAGGTGAGTGCTATTGGATCAGAACTTAGGGCATTTGTTGAATAACAGTGCTAAGTATTGTGCTCACAGCCCCTGGACATGAAAAAGAAAACATAGAGCACCAGTTGCTAAGAGCAGCCATCTTGTGACCATGAGGAGGGAAGCCAGCCTTAGGAAAAAATGACCAAGAAGTAGAGCTGCAGTCTTGATAAAATTGTATCTGATGTCTGGTGTACCCATGGCCAATAAAGCTACTTTCAGTTTGGATTTGTTTTTCTGTTACTTCCAAGTGAATGTCTTCTGATTCAGGAGACTCAAGAAGAACTTCAAAGAGATAACTAAGGAGGCTAATCCAATGCCTTAAAAATACAGTTCATATAGACCCAGTTAATCAATGCCTCACTCACCTGTCCAATTCCACAAGCATCCTTTATATTATGCATATGTTATATTTTATATTAAGTATATATATTCACATTTCCTTAGCTTTAAATTGTTCTGGAATAGATATTCATATCTCATCTGGAGATTAGGAAGGCAGAGGATATCAAAGTTTCCTCACTGGTTCTCTTCCTCACATTCTCTATGGCTGGACAAACCCCATATCCCTAGGATGAAACAAGCCACAGTGGCAGTCCAGTGAGGACTGGGGACCATCTAGCTAGATATTTTCTAGATATTTTCCTGATACATCAATGAAAGTGCCAGTGAGTTATAGCATCAGATCCATAAGCAACTTGCTATCCATCAGTGTCTCTTCCCATTTTTTCATATTTCCTACTGCTTCCTGGGCTGTTATTGAATCCATACCATGGGATTTCTGGGAAGTGCTAACAATCTAATAGAAAATGGAAGCTTTGAAGGGACATACCACTCTCCTTGACTTAGGTTTCTCTCCAGAACTTCCATCTCATCAGTCAAGTGACATCTGCCACAAACGGTGTCATTAAATCATCAGGAAGAACTTGCCTGAGAATTTAATTGGAAACATCAGTGTTGGCATTCCACCTAAGTCCTCCTAAAAAAGCACCCATGTTGTACCTGTAAACCATGTCCCAAAAGGCCTGACAGCCCATCTACTGATACAGTATAAAATTTCTATCTACAAATGGATTTTGTGTACACATAAATGTGGCTGGATATAAAAGACTGTTGAGCCCCCATATTCTAGTAGAATCAGTCAGGAAACAGATATCAACCTGGATACAAGTCACTACAGGGGTAGGGAGAAGATAGACAAAGGATGACTCGTATTCTTTATGGACTTGATATGAAGTTGGGGCTAAATCTTTGTTACCATTTTTTTTAAGATTTTTTTTGATGTGGACCATTTTTTAAAAAATTCTTTATTGAATTTGTTACAATATTACTTCTGTTTTATGTTTTGGTTTTTTGGCCATGAGGCATGTGGGATCATAGCTCCCCGACCAGGGATCGAACCCTCACCCCCTGCATTGAAAGGTGAAGTCTTAACCACTGGACCACCAGGGATGTCCCAGTTACCATTTTTTAAAATCAGAGTAAGGGCCTTCTGATAATAGGTGTGTGAGACAGGGGCCTAATGTCCTGGGCAGTTGCTATATTCTCAAATGCAGACGTACGCCACTAGTTCCCACCACCAGATAAACTTAAGCTGCGGGTCTCCCTGCTCTATGAACCTGGGCAGTACTGACATTTCGGACAAGATAATTACCTGTTGTGAAGGAGCTGTCCTGTACCTTGTAGGGTAGTTAGCAGCACCCCAGGCATCTACCCCCCAGATACCAACAGCTTCCCTCCTATTGGGGCAACCAAAGAACGTCTCCAGACATTGCCTAATGTTCCCTGGAGGCAAAATAACCCCTGATTGAGAATCACTGTACTAGATTATTCTTATTGTGGTTGCTTTGTCCACTCTCCATTCAGTTAACTGGGATCTAATTCCCCCCAGAATTCCTTCCCTTGTATGTTTCCAGGTTGGCAGTAACTACAAGAGACATTGTGCATGAGATTTGGGAGGTAGTGGGAAGCTTCAGCTGTGTGGTTATGCTCTGAAGTTCAGCACAGAGTGCCAGGCACTGCGGCAGCCCACGCACATCGTCTCTGATCTGCTGGCTCATCTTGTTGGCACGGGTGACACCTAGCTCCCCCAGTGCCTGTCAGATATCCTCCCTTAGCTGAGTCCTGAGTTGAAGGGCACCAGCTTCCCTTCCCAGCTGCTGGTCTAGCTGACTTACAGTGACTTCAGGCTCAACACTAGACATGGAGGGAGCATCCTGCACAGACCACTTCACCTGCTCCCGCAATTGAATAAGATCAAATCCCCACAGTAAATTGTATTCTGTGCTATTCACACAGAGCATCGCTGCTTCTCTGATCGAACCCTGTCAGATACACTCACAAGTGGGGGTTCGGGTTGTAGTGACATTTTGGAAAAGAACCGGGAGACTTCCCAACGTTCTTTTCACCCCAGATAATTAGTCTAAGCCACACCAGGTGGTCCCATCCCTCTTGCCAGGTATTTGTTCAGAGGTGAACAGAATTAAATCAGTTTAAACCAATGGGATGCAAGGAGACGCTTGCTTGGGGTTTCTGGAAATAAAAAGTCCATCTATCTCATCCAAGTAGAAACAAACACAAAAGTGTGCACACTATACCATTTGCTGCTGACAGCTGTCATGTGACCATGCTGCGAACCAGCTTTAGGATAAAGCTGAGACCACTGACAGCAAAGAGAACAAACAAAAAGAACCTAGGTCTGACAAATTCTGAGCTGTGGAATCAATAAACCCTGAAGATTTCCCGACTTCTGCACGTCCCTTTGCACAAGGTAGTAAATTTCTCTATCGTTTAACCCAGTCTGGTTGGAATGGTCACATTCCTAAAGTAGTTTTGGAGTCTGGTTTAGACCCTGGATATGAATAAATTCTCACTTCTTAAAGATTTGATCTGGTCCCCCTGGGGTGATGACTCCATTATTTTTTCAATACTCTGCTGTTCCTATTCATCTCAGATCTAGAAGTCTGGATGGCCTTCCTCTGCTGCTTCTACCAATTTCAGCTGAGTCCTCACTGCCTACTTTTCCCAATCTCAAACTTCACCTGACGCTTGATTTTAAAGCAAACGATGAGCAGAATTTGGCAAAAACGTTCTCCAGGAGATTTAGGCATGTAAGTCCTTGCTTCCATCAGAACCGGGATTTACCTGAAAGGTTTGGGCTTTCTCCAACTATGATCCACACCTAGCAGTCCTGGGCCACCTACACCCAGCAGGAAACAAGCAATTATAAAGGCAATAAGTTAAAACCCTAACTAGAGTCTCAGTGCATTCTGTTATCCGGGGCTACACTTGTTCACTGCAAGCTTTTGGATCATTCTTCCCCACTCTTTGGATGCTCAGTCCCTGGGGACAGCGGGGCTGAAATGAACAGTCCTGAGGGGGCTGCTGCCAGCAAAACGTGCCTCTGTCTCCAGGTGGTTATGGTGGCGAGAAGGGTCCTGGCTGGATTTCCTCTCCACTCACTCCCTCTGCCTGGTACCTCTGCACCAGGACACAACTGGCAAAGCCCTGAGCAAAGCCCTGGACAGAAACATTGGAATTAGACAAACTGAGGTTCAAAGCTTTGCTGCTTTTACTGGAAAATGGGCATGTCAACCAACCTCTTAAATTGTCTCATTAGTAAAAGGAGAATATGAAAATCTGTCATCACGGATTGCGCGGCGCACGGTGTCTTCATCTGAGCCTCTTCCACCTCTTCACTGGTTTAGCGGACCTCTCGCACTCCTACTTCCTCTTCCTGGCCGGCCGTCAGATCCTTCCACCGAGCTGGATGGCTGCGCCCACCCGCAGCTGTGCACACTCTGGCAGCTGAAGGGACTCAAAATGGGAAAAGCCCGCTGTCCAGGTTCAGGGTAAGCCACAAACGCTTTCTGGCTCTGTGACTAGGGGGAGGCACAGAGCCCCCAGGGCCAGAGGGAAGAAATGGAGTTGTGAGGAAAACCAGCCGTGTGCACCAGTGCCGCCTTCACCGTATACTCAGGTCATGCATGCCTCGGGCACCTAAGCATAAGGTTTCAACCCTGGTCACACCGATGATTGTCAGGTGGGCTTCTAGACTAATGGCTTGAAAGAGGCATAATATGCACATGGCTGTGATCCAGCAACCTTGAGCTTAATCCTGCTCTACTGTTGATTAACTGGGTGACTTCAGAGAATCCATTTCAGCTCAGTTTCCTCCGGAACCTAATTGGTGGATTATCTCACACCATCTCAGATCCTGTATCATCTGGGGGCGGGCGTGGGGGGGAATAGGGTGCATTATGAAAAGTGCCCTCCTCTGGCTTATTTTAAATATTCGGTGTCTTTTTTGACTGGATAATCCCATGAAAGTCTTGGTTTCCTCAAGCATCAGTGTCTGAGCTCCCCCACACCACCGAGGTGTCGCCCATATTTGGTTCAATGAATATCATTAGCGGCTTTGAAACTGGCCCTGCATTTCAAAAAAGGCTGTTTCTTATTAAGAAACATATATATTTATATACACTTATAATCATTCAAAAATGTGCTATAAGAAAGCAGCTGCCTTAAGAATATTTCTGTGGAGGAACCAATTGTTTGGGAATGGGAACGCATTCTGCCACTTGTGAAGAGAAGAAAAAAAAGAGGGAACAAGAGAGAGAGAGACGAGAGGCACAAATATATTGACAGATGAGAAGAATAAATGTTTTTGTGGTGTGCGTCGTGCGGAGGTGTCGCACATACCAAATTATGACCTAACTGTTGGAGTAATGGCTGCAGCTGTTGCCTTTGTAAAGTGATCCACAATACCCCAGTCTAATAAGTGCAGCGTGTGTCCAAGGCACTTTGCACAATGAGGACAGCCTAATCCCACGCCACATGAGCTCTGTGCCAAACGTGGCCACATCACAGCAGCAGGATCAAGCCAGGAATAATCACATCCTTAGGAGAAAATCCCCTGTGTAACACACTGAAATCCCTTTTAAACAAAGCAAGCATGTGAATCCGCTGGTGAACAGGAAACTTCCGTGATGAATTGCCAAGGAAGGGCGCCGGGTAAAAATTCCATATGTTGCCCCCATCTCCACAGGGTAAAAACTACTAGAAAGAAAAAGTTGACTTTGGTGAACGTGGGAGGATGCTGCTGGGTTGTAGTTATTCATTGATTTGTTCATTTGTTCAACACAAATTTCTTGAGTGTGTGTGCCAGGAACCAAGCTGTGAACTGGAAATACAGAGAGGGAGGTAAACACTGAACAAGTAACAAAACAAATCATTAATTCATGGCAATTGTGATCACTGCTTTCAGGAAAAAGGACTGCATAGTAGAAGAGTGAATTACAGACTGTATTTTCTCTTTGAGAGCAGGCTGAAAAGTACAAGTTGCAATCACTATAAGCCTACTTTGAATAACAAGAGACATAGCATTGGTATCCAGAGAACTAGAAGTTCCACTGAGAATCTTTTAAAATCTTCTTTTAATGTTTTATTTGATAGCATGCTCCTGTCATTGAATATTCAGAATTTGGCAGTGAATGTGCCAAAACCATCCTCTCAGCTCAGCAAGCGAGAAGCACTAATGGTGATTGTAGATATGGGGAAAATCCCCTTGGTAAGAATACACTTCTCTATAGCTGAGTTGGTTCATGTCGTGCCCAGGATCATGCATTCTAGAACCAGCCTGCCTGAGTTCAAGTCTATCTCTACTGCTCACTAGCATAGGCGTCAACTTATTTAAACTCTCTGGGCCATGGTTGCCTCATGTGTAAAATGGGAATACTCTTATTACTTCCTTCAAAGGATCATTGTGAGAATTGGGTAAATAAATACACTTAAAGCACGTCAAATAGCACTTGGGTTCTACAAAATGCTATGTTAGATTTTCTATTATTACTATTTCTTGAACATAAATCTAGGACCCTACAGTGCAGCTAAATTATTATGTCCTCTCTAAATATTTTATTTCTTATTACCTGAGATACTCAGATTTAGGTTGTTTGTTTACCTCAACCCTCAATCTCTGCTTTCTCTAGATGTGAAAATCTCTTGACCCTTATATCACCTTTCATTATTTTCACCCTATCAATCAAAATAGGCAGCCAGATAGTCTGTTTCCATCCATGACTAATCATTTTCCCATTTCTCAGGTTTTGCCAGGAATGATTTTGCTAAACATACTGTCTTCTGTATGGACGAGAAGTCACACAGCAGAGGTGCCAGGGTACCTCCGTAACTGCCATTAAATTGTGTAAGGATTACTGTTAAGTGGAAGACTACAGCACCTAATTCGCTAAGCCTCACCCCATACCCTAGGCACATGGCCACCTTCAAGGAATATAAACAGCAAGGAGGAGCCACGGAGACGTCGAGCACCAACATACGTGCTCTTCATCCTTGAAGATCACGGCAAGACACATTAAGTCCAAAAATGAAAGAAAAAGTCTTAGTGAGTCAGATAGATAATAACTTATTTGACCTTTGACTTCCATTGTTCATGGAGGGGTAAGGACATCTTTGACATCTTGGAAGCCGACTGGCTTTCTCCGTAGATGACGGAGAAAATTGTGCTGAGTTTTGATCATTTGTGTACTCCCAAGTTACTCCATGAACAAGCAGACTGTGAACAAGAACAACTCTAGGGCTTCCCTGGTGGCGCAGTGGTTGAGAGTCTGCCTGCCGATGCAGGGGACACGGGTTCGTGCTCCAGTCCGGGAAGATCCCACATGCCGCGGAGCGGCTGGACCCGTGAGCCATGGCTGCTGGGCCTGCGCGTCCGGAGGCTGTGCTCTGCAACGGGAGAGGCCACAAGAGTGAGAGGCCCGGGTACTGCAAAAAAAAAAAAAAAAGAACAACTCTAAAGACATGTAAGCACTATGGTTAATTTGGTATGCAGTAAAAATAATTTACTCCTGAAGAAAGAGTTTGCTCTTTATTCACTGGTGAAAACAAAAACAAAAACAACCCAGCTTGATAACACTGACAGAACTCGAATATTTTGGGACCGGTTGAAGAAAAGTCCTATTTAAAATGCTTCTGAAAGTGTGAATAAAAGCAATCTGACTTTTCTTCCTTTTGTAGGTCTTCACCTCATTTCCTTGTTTGTTTGTTCCTTTCTTTTTTCCTACTTCCTTTTAGCTTATCCTTCTGCAGTGCTGCAGGAGACTTTTCCCAAAGAAAGTTTTCTGAGGCATGTCAGCTAATTAATTATTTTTCAACATGATTTCTATATCTGACCTCTGATCTCCTGTCAGCCCTACAAAATATCTTGTTGCATTCCTTATTCACCCGGAAAGATTCTGGGAAGAGGTGATTAATTGAAAAATGGAGAAAATGACATTGTCTTGAGACACACAGTGCGCATCAAAATGATTCAGAGCCAACTTCTTGTACCCCGTGCTGTTTCTCTTCCATGTACAGAAGCCCCATGGGAACCTGGTACATCTCCTGGTTCAGTAGGAAGCCTCGTTTAGGTAAAGGCAGCAAGCAAAGACTGTTTCACCCCTACGTGCTGCATGTTAAAATCCACCTCTCTCTCATCACTTTTACTCCTGGGTTCCCAAAACAAAGGCCTGGTACTGCCTGACGGGCATGACTTATCTCTGACTGAGCGGGCTGGCAATGATTCTTGCCCATCGCCGACGCTATAAATTAGCTACAACTGGTGTTTGAAGGTGAGGTCGTGCACCTGTTGCCCTCATTTGGTGATCAGAGACTCTTCCAAAATACACTGCTTTCCCTCTTGTCCTCCGTCCATCCTAGAAACACACATTCTTTTGATTTCTGAGGGTCTCTCTGATGCAGTGTGTTGTTGGATATTTTGCTATCCTGGTTTTTCCATTTGATAAAATAATTGAAGTGACATAGATGCTATGAGGCATGGGGGAGGGTGGATAATTTCCTTTACAGGGGTGAAAAATACACCCTCCAACTCACTACAAGTCATAGGAAGTGATGTCTTTTTCGGTGAAGTGCAGTTCTGCCCATAGTGGGGAATAAGTGTTAGCAACCACCAGTAATGGCAATATAAGGATGGTAGGGCCAACTTTATGTGTGCCCTTCAAGGCTGCATGCTTTAATAATAACTGTTTCCCTCTCCATGGTGGTGGTCCTGATACCATGACCAAAACTCATCACACAGACAAGAAACTGGGATCTTGCTTGCTATGGGCTGAATTCCATCCTGACTATGTCTCTTGCTCATTTAATGTATATTGACTCTATACACATGCCCATCTAGCCCAGATTCCCTTGTACACACACAACATTCAGTGTTTCAACAAATTGAGCACATCTGTTGAAGCTATAAGGGAGCCACTCTTCCAAATTTTTGCTTTTTGTGTCCACCTGGAGCAGGATGTTTCTCACTATGGAGGTATGAAATGGGAGTTTTTTCTTTCTTATGAATAATAAATAGAATCATGAAAGCAAAAAAGAATATAACAGGATCCTGCCATTGGAGCTGACATTTACTTAGCAGAAGTAAGATTATGTTAAAAAAATCAATATGCTTTGTGAAACTTTCCATATTTTTAATTCACTTGCAAAAGATAATTAGCTCATATATTTACATTAGCCTGCTGAATTTTATTTAGCAATTTTTTAAGGCGATCACATGCTATGTTATTCCTGTGTCAGTTTAGCCACTAATACAGTACACAGAGACAGCTCCTCTGCCCCCACCCCGCACCCCCCGCAGAAGGCTGTTTAGGGCTCCGTTTCCAGACAAATGATCTGGATAGTTTTCTCTCAAAGCCACGCATGGCTGTGCCAGTGAATCTGTAACCTCTGTTAGGGAGGGTCAGAAGGTGAGAGGAGGAGGGGGCAGAAAGACAAGGGCCTAAGGGAGAGTTTGGAAGCTGGAACCTTCACTTGGCTTCACCCTGATTGTGGGTGACATTGGGTGAGTGTACGTGGCCTCGTTTCTTCCTTCTCCGATGGGAACACCACACACGATGGGAAAGCCTCGCCAGGCAGGAATTCTTTCCGGAACAGAAGCATTAGCAGAGAGGGGGCTCGGAGGACATGGCATTTTCCCTTATGAACCAAGTTTAAGCTCAAAGTTTCATATAAGTGAAAATATACCATCTTTTGGAGGGAGGAGGAGGGAGGGGTCAATTTTCTTTATCTTGTTTGATTTGTTTCTCAGAGCATCCCAGGTGGGGAAAGGTCTGGCTCACTGAGGCCTTGGTCTTGCCTTTCAGCCATTTGATTGTAAGGTTCAGTTACAAATATCATGCAACATCTTATTCCTATGTAAGGGAATGTTATTTCTTTTTCATTTTTTCCCTTCTTCCTTCATGTCTAGTGAATTGCAGATCCCTCTCTCTTCTCATCACCATTCCTTCCTTCATTTCCAGGGTTTCTCCATTCCCCAGCAGAGAGCTTGCTTTCTTGCCTTTTCTGAGCCAGGTCAGTCCTTCAGGAACAATCCCGCAGCCACAGCCCATCTTGCATGAGGATGTTCTTGCCGGCACATTTTCAGCAGGCAGGGCACACCGTGACCGCGTCTATATTGGGGAAGGTGGGGGGTGGGGGGACAAGATTGTTTACTTTCTCAGAAGGCTAAACATCTCGGCTGGGAGTCCTTGACTGTGTGCTTAAGGACACAGACAGAGAGGACAAAGGCCAGCAGAAAGCGCTTCTGCCAGGGCGATTTGCATCTGAGTTCAATTCAGCTCTGCTCTAAAGAGTCTCATTTGAATACACAGTACATTAGCTCCACTCCTGCTTCGGATCCAATATGGGAAATACATGCATAGCTCAGTAACCTCTCCCCCACCTAAGTCCAGACAGCTGGGGAAGAGGGTGGGCAGAGACTCCTACAACTGCAGAGAAACCGCATTGCAAATGAATGTCTTTTCGTCAGCTGCCTATGCATCCCTCAGCTGCACTCTGATAGGAGATTTGCATATTTTTTCTTACTAATGGAAATAAATATAGGATGAAGATTTTGTTTTGTCCATTTAAAAACACTGCTTTGCCCCTCGTGCTCCAGAGCTTCTACATATGCAATGGGAAGAAATGGTTTGTTAGACTAAAAGAAATCAGAAGAGTTTCAGATGACACGTCTACCATTATCATCTGTGTGAAGGACTGCGGCTAGAAATCACCTCCAGAATGCTTTCTGGCAAAAAATTAATAAGTAGATTTATAATACAAGGCTATGTGAATGTAGTCATGTAAAGGACCACTGATCTAAACTAAATCAGCCTGCAGAGAGCCCTAAATTATGCACAAGGTTGAAATGGCATTAATTGTCTATTCCCTTTCTTTTTAGTTTTCTTTTTAGTTTTCATGGGAATTCAGATATACCCTGCAATCTTTGTGTATGTTTTCTTAACCCCTTGTCTTCTTTTGGCCTGAGAAGCAAAGGGTAACTGAAGGATGAGAAGGTTTAAGTGTGTTAGAAGGGTGGCATTGACGAATGTTTTTACCCTGGGACAGTTCTTTATCTAGCCAATGTCTATAGATGTAAAATGCAATAATAATAAGGTAATGATATTGACATTTTTTAAACAAGTATGCCAGAACTTGTATACACCCCAGATTTTTATCGATGTCATAAAACCAGTCACCTTAGGAGGCTGAGTTTTCGTCATTTTAGCTTTTAGTTTTTAACAGTGGTTTTCGTTTTGTTTTAACACCACAGTGGGAATTGCTACTAAAGCCCACAGTATTTTTCTATTGAATATTGTCAATGGAGAAAAATTTTTTGTCATTTGAGTGTGGGTTTGATTTTTGCAAACAGTCAAATACTATCTGAAGCCGGAGTAACTAGCGAACAGGCAACTAAGTATTAGTTTAAATATGATCTTCCGTAAGTTTGGCTGTAGCAGCACAAAATGTCTTCTGGGCTTAGTTAAGTACCTGCTGGAAAATGGAAGATGTGTGGAAATTCACACTCACTGTGCCTGACAGTCCCCTGGGCCTTTAATGAAAGAATTGTAGCATTCGAAGAAATCTTAGAGGTTACGAAATTCAAGCCCTTCGTTGAGAGAAATAAAAAGGCCACAATGGTGAAATTTTATTTAAAACAGTGTTTTTTTCTTGTCTGTAGAAGTTTTAGTAATTACAATTTTGTTTAGTTCTTAAATACTGCAAACATTTGGATGCTGTGTGTGTGTGTGTATATCTGTGTGTGTGTGTGTGTGTGTGTGTGTGTGTGTGTGTGTGTGGTCAGTGATTGTGTATTTGTAGGACATACTTCCAGGGTATTGGTCCCACTCAGCTAATTTCCTTATTTTGGAACTGTCTTCTTGCTCCACATCTAATTCTTGAAAGCACAGATGTGGGACCCTGCCGTCCATGTTGGGAGGGTGACACCTGCCCTTGGAGACAGCTGATTGGACCAACAGTAACACCTGATGCAAGGCAGGCCAATGAAATCCTCTCTTTGGGAATCTGGAATTGGCACTTAGGGAGTTGTTCAATACGGCTGGATCTAGAAGTTATAGAGTCGGGAACTAAAGTTTTCCTCATGGACCAGAGAGCCAAGAAAACTGGTCTAGGGAGAAAGAAAAAGTAATACAGAAGACATGAAGAAAAAGGTAAAAATGGGATTAAGGGAGATAGCACTGCTCATGTACCTTAAGTCTCTCGTTCCCAGTTAGAGACTTCCTGAAGCTTGAAGGCTCAGGATATCTCTGCTCTTAGCTTCCTTGAGGTAACACTGCATCCTTAGGTGATGTGTTTTTAATGTTTATTTGGGTTAGATTGAGTAGGCTTGTTACTCGCAATCCACTAGATCATACCCAACAGATTATGCATATATATCAATTCCCAAGAGGGAACTGAATCAGCCAGGATTCAGGATTTGGCTCTCAGGAACCAAAGCTCTTTCATGAGGACCTGATGGGTTCTCTGAGAGAAAGGAGAATGGGACAAAGGGTCAGGTCCTGGGCCAGGAGACTTGAGTCATCTGCCAACCGCAGCTTTCCAGAGAACACCACGGAGGAGAAAGACTCCCTGTGAGGTATGAGAGACTTGAGGCATCTGGACCATGGCACAATGATTGATGATTGTGGGAAAGGGACAATTTTGAGCGTGGCCTGCATGGTCCTATGAAAAGTCCTTATCTGACACAGCCTTGGGGAACCAGGGAAAAGCAACTACAGCATTGCCATTCTCCGGTACTCAACTCATTCAGGGGCAGCCCCACCTCCAACCCCACTGCCTAGACTAGAAGATAGAATCCAAGCCCTTAAAGCACATCCACATGGAGTAGTACCTGATTTCCATCTTCACTCATCTTCCAGCTCATCCAGCCTTATGCTTTTTGAGGCAGAAGCACAAAACCACCAGTTTGCCCCTCCCTCACTGCACACCTCCGTGCCTGCACAGGCGTAGTTCCCTCTACTTGGAATGCCCCGCATACTCCACCTCTCCCTCTCCATCCTAGCTCCTCACTCTCTTGGCCTAGAAAATTCCTACTCGATTTTTCAAACTCTGTAATAGTCAACTCTGGGAGGCCTTCTCTGGCCTTTCTCTACCCCAGAATAGAATTAATCCCTTTTCTCTGAACGACTTCAGTACCTTATAAATATTTCCCCTACTCTCCTCTCTTGCACTCTGTTTAATGACTTGTTGATGTGTTTTCTTCCCAGCTAAACTGTGAACAATGTGAAGGCAGGAACCACGTCTCATTCACTTTTGAATGTCCAGCAACTAACAATTAGTGGGTCCACAATGACTACCCTGTAGCAGATGCTCTGGTAACTGACACCTTTTGTGTGGTCAGTACATGTGGAGAGAAATGAACTGAAATTATGTAAAGTCATCTTCTGCGCAGGCTCTAAAGTATTTGTTACAGAGACCTCCCTTACCTCAGTGAAAATGACTATTGAAACGTCTTGCATTTTTAAGTCTGCTGCCTGCTGCTTCCCCAGGAGGCTAAGCGGATGTTCCGTACATGAGAGCTATTAGGAACTATGTTGCTCAAGAGGTTGATTTGTGTATGAGGGGCTCCTACTAGTCCTGGGGACCATGATAGTGAATGCAAATGTCAATAATTTCCCCCTGGGTCCTATGAAGCCTCCTTAATACAACTGGAAGAGGTCCTGCACAGGCACAAAAGTCCAAAAACTCTATGAAGCAGGAATGATGTCTGTTTTCTGTTCAACATTTTATGCATAGTGTCTGAATACAAACAAGGCAGCCAATAAATATTCATTAAAAATAAAGGATGGGGGCTTCCCTGGTGGCGCAGTGGTTGAGAATCTGCCTGCCAATGCAGGGGACACAGGTTCGAGCCCTGGTCCGGGAAGATCCCACATGCCGCGGAGCAACTAGGCCCGTGAACCACAACTACTGAGCCTGCACGTCTGGAGCCTGTGCTCCGCAACAAGAGAGGCCGCGACAGTGAGAGGCCCGTGCACCGTGATGACGGGTGGCCCCCGCTCACTGCAACTAGAGAAAGCCCTCGCACAGAAACGAAGACCCAACACAGCAAAAAGAAAGAAAGAAAGAAAGAAGCTTTCATTTAAAAAAAATAAAATAAAAAAACAAAGGATGGGAGAAATGGAGGGAGAGGAGGAGGGAGGGAGGAAGGGAGAAAGAGGAGAAGAAACGAGGGACTTTATAAGGAAAGGTTTTAATTACTTGTGAAAGACCAAATTCACCCTGTACAATAAACCATGTAGAGCGAAATCACAGTTAACTTGAGTGTAAACATCCATAGTAAATGGTAAATATTGTAGAGAATGCTTCCATTGTTTAGCGCGCACTAACCCCTATCAAGGTGTTGGTAAAGGTCTTCCTTTGAGTGGTGGCATCAGGCTATAATCAAGATCACTGTGTGGTCCTATATCTCCAGCCCAACTTTCTTCCTTGAGGATCCCACCCTGGCCCTGGTGCTCTGGTGTTGATTTCAAAAACCTTTCAGTTACGCAGCTTGAATGACTGAACAGTTTGTCCTTAAGCTTCAGGAGTTCCTCCTGTAGCTTGCGGAGTTCAGTAGCTTTATTCATACGATGGCTGGTTGACTCAGATTTGTTCTTTCCCCAAACCATGTAATGCTGGAGCAGTGGGGGTCCCACAAAGCTATATAGTTGCTAACGAGCTCTATTCTCTAAAAAATCTCCTGCCTTTGTACAAAAGAAGCGGCTTAGACATTCTTGGCTTTTGGAGGGCACATGCCCCCAAAGAATATCGCCGAGGCTGAGTGTGTCCCTCCACTGAAATCCTCTTGCTCCTATAATTATTTCCTATCGCATTTTCAAATCTTACCTCGGCTTCAGAGCAATGGTTTAAAGTGATAACGGTTCAATAAAACATTGCCATAAGTTTTTCCAGTTAAGTGTTTTGTGGTAGCCACAGATGCCTTAGATCGTGAAATGGAATCATGGAAGGTTCCAGCTAAAAAGGTGGTATGGAAGATAATCTAATAAATAAAGCCCTTTATTTGACAACGAACTTAACTCAGTCTTTGAGAAGCTAAGGAACTTAAACTACAAATGAAGCCAGTAGCAGAGCGAAGAGAAGAATTTCTGTCACCTGCATTTTGGGCCAGTTGTCCTTTCTATCATGCTAGGTAGGAAAAAGGTAAGGAAGATTAAGTGGTACTTGGCATGACAGTGAATGAGACCAAAGTCAAGTTCTTCTGATGCCTTCGACTGAAGAGACCCGAAGACGAAGGTTGACAATGTTGTAGAGTGATGAAGGGAAAGACCTTTGAATTCCGATTTGGATTCTCAATTCCAAAATTTAATAGTTAAGTGACAATGGGGAAAGTGGACCTTTCTGATCCTCAGTGTTTTTATCTATAAAAAGAGTGTAATAATTGTGCCTGCAGCAGACAGCTATTGTGCAAACTAAATGATAATGTATGTAAGCAATTAGCACAATGTCTACACATAGTAAGTACCCAAAATAGCAGAAATGTAGCTTACGTTGAACTTGGCCTCATCCTATGTCCTCAACAATTGATCAAGAAAAAGAGAGAACATATATTTTTAATTTGTGTGGTCACTAAATGAGTGTGTGACCTGGGGGCAGCAGGAGAAGGGAGCTGTGGGTCTGTGGGCTCTCAGTCAGCCTCAGCTCCTCCGTGCCTCTCATACCACAAGCATCTCCTTGCCCCTCAGGAGATCTTTAAAATATGTATTTGTTACATGCCATGTCCTTTGAATGTCAGCCAGCTACTTCATCTGGTGTACACATTGAAGAAACACCACGCTGCTCTGACGCTGGAAGAATAGCTCATTCAGAGTTGTGGTTTCCTGAACTCCAGCATGACTTCTAAGAAATCAAGAAAAATTTTGATGAAATATCATTTTTGCCTTAGGCGTTTACTTGCTATTCTAATTCCTTCGTTAGATACATTGGCAACTTAAATATCATCATCATGGTAGTTATCATCATCATCATCACTAATGGTCCAATGGTCAGTCTGGAAATTCACTCTTTGGGCATTGTGCTCAGAGTTCCCTCAAAAGATTATACTTAGAAAGTCTCCCTGCTTCTCACCCTGTATAAGCAGAACCCTCCCTAGAACCTCTTGGGGAGGGATGCAGGGGGTCTTTCAGGCCCTTTCAGTCACTCAGCATGTACCTTGTGATTAACTCCAAGGTCCTGTGCAGCCACCCAGGGACAGGACTCGGGGAAGGCCAGTGACACACTCGTCTCAGGCACAAAATTTAAGGGGGCACAAAAAACTCAATAGAGAAATAATATCTTCATGCAATATTTTTTTAATTAAACAAAAAATCTATGGGGAACAAAATTTCAAAATATTAAATAAGGATAGGATCGGTGATTTTTCCTTTTGCCTCAGACCCCAAATAGCTTGACCTGGCGCTAACCTCACCTTCCTCGGTCCCTCACCCTTCTCAGCACACACACCAAACATGTGTGGACCCTTCGGAGCCCCTTTGAATGATTGTGGAATCACAAAATCAGCTCAGTTTAGTCGTTTACTTCGCAGATTGTATTCTTATATTCCCGGCACTATTCTAGATGCCTGGGATATCACAGTGAATAACCAGGTGAAACCTTTGCCTCCATGGGGCTTGCATCTAAGTGGGGAAACAGACAATAAAGAAAGAAATGAAAAAATACGCATAGTATGTGAGGTACATTAGAGCAGGAGGTTTGGGGATTCTATGGGTAGAGCTAGGAACTGAAAGTTTAAATAGGATGCTCAGGGAAGGACTCACTGGGAAACCAACTACTGAACAGAGACCTGAAAGAGCGAGGAAGCAAGTGATGGGCTACCTGGAGGGAAATCATCCCCTGCAAAGGGACCCACACGTGCAACCTTTCTGGAAATTGTTGTTCTGAGTAGGGGGTGGAGGTTAAAAACAGTAGCCTCGGGTTTCCCTGGTGGCGCAGTGGTTGGGAGTCCACCTGCTGATGCAGGGGACACGGGTTCGTGCCCGGGTCCGGGAGGATCCCACGTGCTGTGGAGCGGTTGGGCCCGTGAGCCATGGCCGCTGAGCCTGCACGTCCGGAGCCTGTGCTCCACAAGGGAAGAGGCCGCAGCGGTGAGAGGCCTGAGTACCGCAAAAAAAAAACAAAACAGTAGCCTCCCTGACAGAACAGAGGGCTTCATGTAGGTAAGTGGTAAAAATCCATGCCTGGCAGCAATGGCAGTAAAGACAGCAAACTCAATGACAAAAGGGAAAATTCTAGTCTGGGTGGATGGGTGGATACCTGAAAGAAAATGAGGGTTCAGAAAGGAGGAAGGGCAGTTGGTGGGTGGCCCATACTATCTGCATTAGGAACTCATTATTTAGTAAGAATGTGAGATGAGGTAGATTCCCAGAAGCAGAGATCTCCATATGGAGGTTATAGTGTTGACAAGGAAGGAATAAAGAAGAGTATCTGAGTTTAAGGAAAACGGGAATATCTTCTCACTTTTTTGCCTCTCTTGGTATGTAGAAATGGTGTCTAGCCAACAGCCAGAGATGGAGCAAACATCTGATCTGCACTTCAATCTCATAACAAGAAAACCATTAATTACTCTAATGGCTAACAGAGCTCTTGCTTGTGCATATAACATTTGTCCTAAAATCATAGTATGGAGTAATGGGCATGGAGTCCAACTGGAATGTCTTGAGGCTTATATCAGCAAGATGCTTAAAACAGGCAATGCTGTGGTTGTCGCTCAAGATTTACTCATCTGGCAAATGCCAAATTCCAAGTATGTGCACGATACGGATTGCAGCGATGGGTACACAATCGTTGTTCCAGACATCTTCACAGGGCAAGGGCTGTAGCACCTTTCTGATGACTAGACTTCTGACGACTAGTCTTCCTTCTTGATTCCAACCAAGAAATGCCAAAAATGTTGTTAAAGAAACTAATATCTGAAACACCACTCTTATGCCCAGGGGCTTGGTGTTGAATTCAGTCATGGTATAGTTGCTTTATATCATTTAATAGTAAAATGTCTAGAATTCTAGGTAGGAGTGTCAGTCTACAGCATTGTCAAGATTTTGAAGACATTTACAGTTTAAAGGACGCTACATTGTTCGTTTTTGCTCAAAACAATATTGAATTCCTCTGGAGAGCCAATTTCTTTCTTGACCTAGAAGATGAAAGAATACCACTAAAATTTTTTCTTGGGCAAACTCATGGGTTTGTGCTCAGAAGACAGAAGCCTATACGCTGAGGACAAATCTTAGATTGAAGAGGCAGGAGAGAGCTAATAGAGAGCCTGAACCAGTGCCTCTAGTGATGGCAGAGTGCAACCTTTTGCAAAATAGCTTTTCTTCAAAAATTGTTTTGAAATACTTAGATCCTTGGATTTAATTTTCAGTTTATATAAAATGTCATCTCATGGGCTTCCCTGGTGGCACAGTGGTTGAGAATCTGCCTGCTGATGCAGGGGACACGGGTTCGAGCCCTGGTCTGGGAGGATTGCACGTGCTGCGGAGCAACTAGGCCCGTGAGCCACAACTACTGAGCCTGCGCGTCTGGAGTCTGTGCTCCGCAACAAGAGAGGCCGCGACAGTGAGAGGCCCGTGCACCGCGATGAAGAGTGGTCCCCGCTTGCCACAACTAGAGAAAGCCCTCACACAGAAACGAAGACCCAACACAGCCAAAAATAAATAAATTAATTAATAAACTCCTACCCTCAACATCTTCTTTAAAAAAAAAAATGTCATCTCATGAAATTCTAAAATCTTATTTCATCTTACACATAATTTCTACTCTAAGATAAAAATAAAAGAATTCTGGGCTTCCCTGGTGGCGCAGTGGTTGGGAGTCCACCTGCCGATGCAGGGGACACGGGCTCGTGCCCCGGTCCAGGAAGATCCCACATGCCGCGGAGCGGCTGGGCCCGTGAGCCATGGCCGCTGAGCCTGTGCTCTGCAACGGGAGAGGCCACAGCGGTGAGAGGCCCGCATATTTCAAATAAATAAATAATGTTAAAAAAAAAAAGTGTTAAAAAATAATTCTGCCTGCCATCTCCCCAAATTTGCTAGACTTGAGAATTATCTCAAAATTTCCCATATTATGAATTTTCTCTGATGGATAGGAGAGAATAGTAGTCAGGATAGACTAAGTTATGATACAGTTACAAATACACCCTAAAATCTCTGTGGCTTCATTCATTCCATAAATGTTTATATTTAGCTCACACCAAGTGCAACGTGTGTGAAGCAGTCTTCCTTCATCTTGTCAACACACCATCAGGAACGTGAGGACCTGAGGCCTCCACGGTCACCACGGCAGAAGAAGAGAGAGCTGGAAGATTAGATGGAGTGATTCTATCTACATCCAATGGCCAGAACCCAGTCACATGACCCCAACCTACTAGGGAAGCTGGGGAACAAACGCACAAGAGTTCATATATGGTAGAGTGAGTTCTGCTTCAGTCTGATTTATGTTTCTGAGCATTTATGCTTTCTTCCTGGCTCCTACACAAAGAAATCAGTCACACCACCACTGATGCCACCCCCAAGAGTCAACCCCAAATCCACTGCATTAGCTTAAGGTCCAGGGTTTCTGGATGTGGCTTCTCCCAGTCCAGAGACCAATGAACTTTAAAAAAATTAATGATCTGTCCCATACAATGGTGGAGTAGAGACAGAATCACCACAATAAACATTCCTATTCAAAAGGAGGAAGAAATTGCGACACAAAGTAACCACACATCTGGAATTCTGAAATCCTGCTGGCCATATTTTGGAGGCCCCTACCCAGGGCGAGTGCTGTTCCTTGATTAGCCCTGACTCTGTCCTCTGGAGAGATTGTTCTCATTTATCCTCTTCTCTGATCAAACCTGAAATGAGTGTGAGAAATCATCTCCTCCTCCAGGCTGTAACTTTCAATGTTTGCTTCTGCTCGTGGAAGGCTGGGGAACCAAAGGTTGTAGAGCTCAAACTTATCAAAGGCCTTTTATACTCCAGGTTCATGGTTTTTGGAGGGGAATACCACTCCCTCAGAAAGTGAATAGACTTTTGATCTATTTCATTCTAATCAGCTCCATGAGGTAATAAATATACCCAAAGATATCGTTTAATCATTATTTTCATGTCTACTACATTTCTTTGTTTTCTTACCTCTATTCCCATCTCTTTCAACTTAATGGTGGCTACCTTTCAAGTTTGGAAAGTCACTCCCTTAATCTGAACTCTGCTCAGTCACTTTACATTTTATTGGGTGTTTGCTACTCAAAACCTTTCTTAAACTCCACTTCTTACCTTTTGGAATCTAGAAGCAGTAGGTTTTTCCAATCTTACCAATGCCTCAAATTTTTGGACTCGATTTCTGTTTGGATCTGGGGGACAAAAAGGCTAGATAACCCCACTAGAAAACTTTAAGGGATCATCTAGAAGTGGCTTACATTATTTCAACTCATCTCTCACTGGCCAGAACCCCATTAAATACTCCAACCTAATTGCAGAGTAAGTTAGGAAACATCATAGAGCATATGGATTTAGGGATGGAGTCTCCGTTTCTGTCAACTGTATGCCCAAAATATCAAATCTAAAAATACCCACAAAAGAAATCTAAAGTTTGGGCAAGTTCCTTTACCATTAATTCTTTGTTTTTATTATAAAGTGAGCTTAATTTTATTTAATCATAATAGAGTGATTGTGAACACCTAATACACATATAAAGTCCTAGTATAATACTTGATGTAGAATAGTCTCTCCTAAAAAGGTTTGTAAAAATTCAATAATTTGTTCTAGGTTTTATACGTAGGAATATCCTATTCTAACTCAGGACTTAGTATTCTTTATAAAATAATCACAGGAAGCAGTTTTGACCATTGGCAGCCAGTCAAGTTCCCTTTCAGATGTCTGTTGATTGTGTCTTTAAAGTTAAGATTTTGAGTTTTTATTGGGATCTTGGCATGCTCTATGGTATTGCTTTCAAAAGCCGACATTTAGGTGTAGATTGGATAACTTCTGAAGAGGATGTTCTCTTCAGATTGGGTATGTGGGACAAGGGTAGTTTATTCGGGAGGTGATCCCAGGAAGCAAGATAAAGGAGAAGGGAACTGAGGAAGGGAGTAAAGGCAATAAAGGGTGTGTTATTGACAGGGTTACCACAGTGGGCAATGGGGAGTTTTCTGGGGCTTTCCAGGACATTCTATAGCATACACTTTATAATTGTCCCATGAAGTCTTGAAGAACCTGGATGTTCATCCATCAACTCTCGTCTCTCAATGTTTGAGGTTCATTCCTGAGACGTTATTTTCTGTACTTCCAGTCTTCCACATGTACAAGTGAGCATGCTCCTCCAGCTGGAGAGCTCCCCCAGGCAGCAAGAGACAAGACGCACTTGGAGCGTCTGGGAACTCTCTGCAGGTGACCTCTGGAATGGAGGTGGGCCTGGAGATATGAGTGGGATACAAACAGCATAGAGCCTATATTTTAAATAATTCCCCTTGGAATCTCTGAATTACTGGGCCATGTAGCCACAATTCCTTACCAGCATCTCTTTTATTTTTACTATTGATAGCTCTTCAATGTATCTTAAAATTGTCAAATTATGGTTTCTCCCAAGAAATGAAAAAGTTATACATCGTAGAATTTGCTTCTTTCCCAGTCCATGGCTGTCTCGTCCCTCTGTACCAGATTTTGCAACTTTCTCCTCCTTGTTCTATGTTTTGTAAGGGCCAAATTCTCCTTTTTTGGCCGAACAGTGTTGAAGGGCTCAGGCCTGCCCGGCTGGTAGCATTACTGAGAAGTGGAGGGGAATTTTTCTGAAGCTGAAGAGATGGCTACCATCAAGATAGCAAGCAAAGCTGAAAGCAGAGTGGTAAACCTAAGCCCAAAAAACAGAAAGAGAGGAGGGGGATTGGTGAGTTACAAAAACCAGAGAGAGCAGAAGCAAGCAACTACTTCTGAGGTGCAGTCCAGAACCCAGGCGTCAGCGAGACCAGAGGTGAGCAAGCGTTGGCTGAGTATAAGTAGGAAGAAACAATTGCGTGGAAATGTTTGCTGTCTTCAATTTCTGTTTAGGAGCCCGGTGGATCACTGCGCATGGGTGAGCCCCTGAGGTTAAAAGTCCAGGGTGAGGCAGACAATAGGAGCCCTAATACATCTCCTAGACTTTGCCTCCCTAATCGCCCACTCTCAATCACTCCCATTTGTCATTTTTATTACTTTTTAACTCGTTATTGTTACCTTATTTTTCAGTTTAAAATATATCCCTGGGTTAGAGTTCCCTTTTTATTCTGGATTAAAAAGTTATACTCTTCATAACTCAAGCAACAACATTTTGGCAGGAAGTTAGCAGGAACATATGGGCCTCAGCATTTTGATGCCCAGACTGGCTTCTGCCAAAACATTTCTTTACTGTCATATAGATAGCGGCAATGTTTGGGACTGTTGGGGAATCATCCCACACAGCTCAGGCGGGCAAATGCTGCTGCCTGACAGCCTGTGTGCGTAGCTAAGGGACTTCCCATCCCTGAGTTTGAGAATTGTCAGGGGCGGGAGGGAGGTGGTGTCAGTCAGCTTCCACTTGTTAAATCTGCATGAGCTCCAGGCAGTGTCCCCTAACTTCAGGTACCCAAAGACACTGATAGGATGGCTGGAACAGGAATGCAGAGGGTACTGGTCAGAGTCCAAATCAGAAAACACTTCTTTTTTTTTTTTTTTTTTTTTTAATTTTCTTTATTTTTGCCTGCATTGGGTCTTCGTTGCTGTGCACAGGCTTTCTCTAGTTGCAGCGAGTGGAGGCTACTCTCTGTTGCGGTGTGCGGGCTTCTCATTGCTGTGCCTTCTCTGGTTGTGGAGCACAGGCTCTAGGCGCCTGGGCTTCAGTATTTGTGGCTCACGGGCTTAGTTGCTCCGCGGCACATGGGATCTTCCCGGACCAGGGCTCCAACCCACGTCCCCTACATTGGCAGGCGGATTCTTAACTACTGCACCACCAGGGAAGTCCCCACTTTCTTTTTAAAAAGAGGAAATCTAATCAAAGTGCTTGGGTGTACAGGTAATAGAAGAACTAAAAGTCAACTAGGAGACAGTAAAGCAACCCAGACATTAGCCGGAAGAGGAAGCCATTAGTACCTTCTCGTGGAAGGGCGATGGGGAAGGCAGAGTTAGTGGAGTTCAGTGGAAGTTGGAACCATGATGGGCTTATCCAATGGGTTCTGGAGCCAGAGAAGAGACTCAGTGACTGCAGACACCTCCTGAGGCTGCCAGGGAGGGGGAGATACCCTGGCTTCTCTGCCTTCCACCCTCCAGCTTCCTGTAGTGCCTTGCACTACAGGAAACAGAAGGCAGTAGGCATGGGAGCCTGGGACACTGTCCTTAGGGAGTAGACCTCCTGCAATATAGTAAACAAAGAAGAGCTGGGGTGGGTCTGAGAGCAAATAAGCCAGGACTGACTTGCACAGGGTGGGAGAAATTAATAACTGGGGTGGAATAAGCCATCCAATCTCACAGTCTAAGGTCAGGACACCCAAGTCCCCATCAATCTTTCTTGGGCCAACTCAGTGCTCAGAATATTGCCACAAGAAGGAAAACAACAATCACATCATCATCATCTGACATTTATACCAGCTATTTGATGTAACCCTTCTCTATTCTAATATACTATTACATCCCCAATGGGTACATGAGAAAACTCAGGCAGAGAGAAGTTACAGATTCATCCTAGGAAGCAGTGGAACCAGTGTTCAGAAACAGGCTGTCCCATTGCAGAGCCCGTTCTCCATTTGCTCCCTCACCTCCCCCACATCACCTCTGCCCTGCTGCCTCCACTCACTAGAGATCTGGACCTCCTCACATGCCATTCTCACAGGATGTCAGGTTCACACCATGATTTAGAAGTGTGTGAGCCCCGGGCTTCCCTGGTGGTGCAGTGGTTAAGAATCCGCCCGCCAATGCAGGGGACATGGGTTCGAGCCCTGGTCGGGGAAGATCCCACATGCCGTGAAGCAGCTAAGCCCGTGTGCCACAACTACTGAAGCCTGCGCACCTAGAGTCAGTGCTCTGCAGCAAGAAAAGCCACCACAATGAGAAGCCCACGCACTGCAACCAACAGTAGTCCCCCCCTCACCAAAACTAGAGAAAGCCCACGTGCAGCAACAAAGACCCAATGCAGCCAAAATTAATAAATTTAATTAATTAATTAATTAAAAAAAAAAAGAAGTCTGTGAGCCCCTTCCGAGGACCCCCATGAACAGCTATCCCAAAGTAACTTCTAGGAATATCCTAGGATGGGATAATGTTTCTTACCTCCTATATTTTTCCATTGCTTATTGTTTCTAGGTTGCGTATTCATTCCTGGCCCCTGTCCTCTGGTGGCAGAGGTACATGAGGGGTTTAGTTTTTCCATTTGCTAATGATAAATCCTCCATTTTTTCCTTTTAATCTATGCCAACAATTTCCATTAGATGTGTATCACGGTCTTGGTGCTGTTTTATTTCTTGGCAGCTGGGGCCCAAAGGGTTAACTGCTATTAAGGTGACAATGGGAGGCTAGTAGGTGACAGAAGACAGCTCTTTGGGTAGAAGTTAACACTTTCAGCTTGCAGCCAAGGGACCTCCAAGCTGAAAAACAAAACAAAGTGAAACCTGGGTCTGCAGATTACAGTGGTTTGAGTAGTCTGCAAAGAGGCCCAATCTACCACCCAATGTCTAGTTCTTCAAAAGACAGGAGGTCTGATATCAGGGAGTGGGATGATAGTAGAATATCGTATAGGAAGCATAGCAAGTTTATATGATGAAACCAGGACACTGAGGACTGGAGACAAGCTGGCGCATCATGTTGGGACATAAAAATCATGTTGGGGAGGGAAGGCAAGGGATTGTTTCAATAGCAGGAAAGATGTAGAAAAGTTCTGGAGTGAAATAGTAACAGTGAGAATGTATAGAAGGGATGACTATAAGAGATTATTTAAGAATGTGGAAGTGATAATGACTGTTTGAAAGCAGGAGTGGAAGACAGGATTACGTTCCACTTGCAGGCTTGAGAACTTTCAGGTAGTTTCATTCTCTAAACTAGACAACACAAAAGATGGGGTAAGTTTTGGACAGGTTGGGTTTGCGCTCCTGTTGGATAATTCAGGTAGAGATCCTGCTAGGAGTTTAGGAGAGATATCTAAACTAGTAGTAAGTATTTTGGGAAATCATTTGCATTGGTTTGGCCCACTGGAGTGGAGATATACTAACAGCTAGGAAAGACATTGGTGAGAAGAATGTTGTAGTCAGCTCTCTGGGGAATACCAACACCTAAGGAGATGGGAAAAGAAAACTGAAAAGAAAGGCCCAGCATAAAAGAAGGAAAAGTTCAGTGTCACAGGAGTCAAAGGGGAGGATTTTCAAAAAACTTAAAGTTAACACTGCCAAAATACTGCCAACAAGGTATTGGTTTTGTCAAATAGGTCACTGATGCTTCTGCATTCCCTCTGGACATTTCCTCATTTCCTCTGAGCTGTGTGACCTTAAGAAAGTAGTTTAATAATAATCCTACTTCACAGAGTTTTTGTGAAAATTAAATGAAATCTCTGCCCACCTAGGACAGGCTCGTCTCTCTCTAGAATTTACTTTCTTTAGGCATATTTGCATCCACAGTGTTCCAATATGTTTTTAAAAATATATGATCTTGAAGAAAAAATAGTCTTTTCAATAAGTGATGCTGGAGCAACTGGACTTCCACATGTAAAAATTAAAATTAAAAAAAAAAAGAATTTAGACACAGATCTTGAACCCTTCACAAAAATTAACTCAAAATGGATCACAGACCTAAATGTAAAATGCAAAACTATAAAACTCCCAGAAGATAGCACAGGAGAAAATTTAGGCAACTTTGGGTATGGTGATGACTTTATAGATAGAATGCCAGGAAGACACATCCATGAAACAAATAATTGATAAACTGGACTTCATTAAAATTTAAAACTTCTGCTCTGAAAAAGACACTGGCAAGAGGGTGAGAAGACAAGCCACAGCCTGGGAAAAAGTATTTGCAAAAGACATATCTAATAAAGGAATGTTATCCAAAATATACAAAGAACTCTTAAAACTGAACGATAAGAAAATGGAGGACCCTATTTTTAAAATGTGCAAAAGCTTCAACAAACACCTCACCAAAGAAGATGCACATGGCAACTAAGCATATAAAAGATGCTCAACATCATATGTCAAAGGAAAATGCAAATTATAACCACAATGAGATACCACTACACATCTATTAGAATGGCCAAAATCCAAAACACTGATAATGCCAAATGCTGATGAGGATGTGAGGCAACAGGAACTCTCATTAACTGCTGGTGGGAATTCAAAATGACAGAGCCACATTAGAAGACAATTTGGTGGTTTCTTACAAAACTAAGAGTACTCACCATATGATTCAGTAACTGTGCTCCTTGATATTTGCCCAAATGGATTGAAAACTTATGTCCATATAAAAAGCTATCTTTTGGGGCTTCCCTGGTGGTGCAGTGGTTGAGAGTCCGCCTGCCGATGCAGGGGACACGGGTTCGTGCCCCGGTCCGGGAATATCCCACATGCCGCGGAGCGGCCGGGCCCGTGAGCCACGGCCGCTGAGCCTGCGCGTCCGGAGCCTGTGCTCCGCAACGGGAGAGGCCACAACAGTGAGAGGCCCGCGTACCGCCAAAAAAAAAAAAAAAAAAGCTATCTTTCATAGTATCTTTATTTATTATTGCCAAAACTTGGAAGCCACCAAGATGTTCTCAGTAGGTGAATGGATAAACAAACTGTGGTACATCGAGACAATGGAGTATTATTCAGTACCTAAAAGAAATGAGCTATCAAGCTATAAAACACATGGACGAAACTTAAATGCATATTACTAAGGGAAAGAAGCCAGCCTGATAAAACTACATGCTGTATAATTCCAACTATATGACATTCTGCAAAATGCAAAACTGTGGTGTCAGTAAAAGTAACAGCATGGGTTAGAGGGGAGAAGGGGGATGAAGAGACAGAGCACAGAGTATTTTTAGGGCAGTGAAATTATTCTGTATAGTACTACAGTGGAGAATGCATGTCATTATACATTTATTAAAATCCATAGAAATATACAACATCAAGAGTGAATGTACATCAAGGGGGGAAAGTGGCGGGGGTGGTGGTGGTGGTGGTACGAATTGGGAGATTGGGATTGACAAATATACACTAATATGTATAAAATAGATAACTAATAAGAACCTGCTGTATCAAAAAATAAATAAAATAAAATTCAAAACTGCAATCAATCAATCAATCAATAAAAAGAATGAATGTAAACTACAGACTTCGGCTGATAATGATGTTTAATGTAGGTTCATCAATATACCACTCCGGTGTTGGATATCTACAATAGGAGAGATTTTGTGGGGTGGTGAGGGGGAGAGCCAGGGGGTATATGGGAATTTTCTATACTTTCTGCTCAATTTTGCTGCGAGCCTAAAACATCTTTAAAAAATTGTCTATTAAATATATATACATAACTTTAAATTTTTAATTTTAATATATATAAAACTTTATTAAATTTAATTTTTAATTTTCCCCCTAGAAACAATGATCTGTCAAAGTCTTCTATTTCTTAACTGGAAGTGGAAACATAGCATATATCACATTTGGTAATATTGCTCCAACCTATATACTGAATGACCCAGCACATCTTTCCCATAAATTTGGAAAAGTAATCAGTATTTAACATTATTATGTTGATAAATCTGATAAAATTGGGAAGCAGGCAATGACTTTCACTATCTCTACTTCCATTTTATGTTGGACTTGAGGTCCTAGCCAGTGTTATAAATGAAGAAAAAAAAATATATGAAAGATATAAAACTGCCTTTGCATATGATATGATTATATACATAGAGAATCAAAGGGAATCTATGATCTAGTAAAATGAGCAAATTGATCTATAGACTTCATACAATCCCAATCAAAATCCCAGCAAGATATACATATATACATTGACAAGCCGATTTTAAAATTTAAATGAAAATGCAAAGGACTTAGTATAGGCAAGACAATCTTGAAGGTGAAGAAACTTGGAGTATTTATTTACACTGTCAGATTTTAAGACTTCTTATAAAGCTATGCAATTAAACAGTGTGGTGTTTGGATATAGACAAATACATCTATGAAACAGAATACAAAGTCCAGAAATAAACCAACATTTATTTAATTATCTGATTTTCAACAAAGACCCCAATGCATTTCAATAATGAAAGAAAATTATTTTCAATAAATGATGCTGAAGTAACTGCATATCTCAAAGGGGACAAAATGAACATTGACCACTAACTTACACTATACATATAAAGTAACTTGGGATGGATCACAGACCTAAATGGGAAGGCATAGCTATAAAGTTGTAGGAAAATATCACTGTAACCTTAGGGTGAAGGAAGAGTTATTGGGCAGAATGCAAAAAGCACTGACCACAAAAGGAAACTATAACTGGGCTCCATCAAAATTTAATGCCTCTCAACAAAAGAAACGTTTAAGAAAGTAAAAAGTGGAAGCCCAAGGCTTCAGAGAAAATATTTGCAGTATGTATGTCTAACAGATAATTGCAATATGTATATATTGATAATATGCAAAAAGACAAATATCCAATAAAACAATAGGCAGAACACTAGGCACTTCACAAAAGAAGACATCCAAGTGGCAAATAAGGACGTGAAAAGACACCCAACATTATCAAGCAACAGAAAACTGAAACTTAAAACCACAATGAGAAATTAAAACCACAAACACAAGAATGGCTAAAAGTTTTTAAAGACTGACAAAACCAAGTTAACAAGGATGTTGAATAACTGGGACTCTCATATGTAATTAAAGGAGATATAAAATGATCCAACCACTTTGGACAATTGTTTGACAGTTTCTAAGAAATTTAAATATATGCTCACCTTGTGACCAGCCATTTTCTTCTTAGCTGTATACCCAAAATAAATGAGTACATGTGTCCACAAAAAGGTTTATCTAAGAATGTTCACAGAAGCTTCATTCATAAGATATCCAAACTGGAAACAACCTAAACATTCATCAACAGAAGAAGAGATAAGCGTATTTTGGTGTATCCATACAGTGAAATATTCTACCACAAGAAAAAAGAACCAATTTCTGAAACATAAAACAACATACATATATTTCAAAAATCATGTTGAGCCAAATAAGCCAACACAAAAGTGCATGTACTATGATTCCCTTTAGATGAAGTGAAAAACAAGCCAAATTAATCTATGAAGACAGAAGTCAGAATAATTGTTACATTTGGGAGGGTGGGGTATTGACTGGAAAGGTCATGAAAAAGTTTCTGGGACAATAGGAATGTCCTTGATATGGGCCAATCTGGGTCATGATTACTTGAGACATCTCTCTGTCTCTGTCTCTCTGTCTCTATCTCTCTGTCTCTCTCTCTCTGTCTCTCTCTGTCTCTCTCTGTCTCTCTCTCTCTCTCTCTCTCTCTCTCTATATATATATATATATAATCATACACTTAAAATTTATACTTTTTACTATATGAAAAAAGTTAAAACAAAGAAATAATGCTAAAATGCATATCTCTTTCTTCATGGTAGGAGGTTCAATGTGCAATAATTTGTCTTTTATATTGGAGGGCGTGTCCTGGCACAGTAAGACAACTAGACACCTAAAAATATCACCAATGTGGGAGGTCCCTCGATCTTCATAAGATCTCCCTCTCACCATGATGTGCACGTTTGTTTCAGGGCATTCAGAGTACTTGCCATTTCCTGCTCGATGGGTCTGATTAACATGATATCATTAGTATGTTGGATCAACTTCATATCTTTTGGAGTGTCAAACTGTCAAAACTAGGTAAGTGTCATAACCCTGGGGCATAACTGTAAATGAGTGTGCTCTGTTCTCATTCCCAGGTGAATCTGAACGCCTTTTGATTCTCCTTCACGATGGGAATTGAAAAGAATGCGTTCACCAGATCAATAGCTCTTTTCCAAGTGCTAGAGGATATTTTGATCTCTTTTAATAAAGATACCACATTTGACACAGTAGCTGCAACTGGGGTTCCCACTTGTTTAAGTTTATGATAGTTCACCATCCTCTGCCATCGTCTATGTGATTTCTCAGGGACCACACAGTGAATCAAACGAGAATAATATCCACCACCTCAGCAACCGGTAAGTCCTTGAGAGTGGTACTCACCGCTGCCATTCATCCAGGATATGTTATTGCTTTAATTGTAACTCCTTGCAGGGGTGGAGAGTAGTTGCAAATTTAAGAGCTTCCTGTATTAGTTTTCTATTGCTGCTATAACAAATTAAGTGCTTAAAACAACAGAAATTTACCTACAGTTCTGAAATTCTCAGTGGGATAAAATCAAGGTATTGGGAGAACTATATTCATTCTGGAGGGTCTGGGGAGAATCTCTTTCCTTACTTTTCCAGCTTCTAGAGGCTTCCTGCATCCCTTGGCTTGTGGCCTCTTCCTCTGTTTCCAAAGCCAGCATAATAGCATCTTCAAATCTCTCTTTGAATCAGACTTCCTCTTCTGCCTCCCTCTTCCATTTGTAAAGACTCTTGTGATTACATTGGGTCTCCCAGATAATCTAGAATAATCTCTCCAGCTAAATGTCAGCTGATTAGCAACCTTAGTTCCAGCTGCAACCTAATTGCCCTTTGCCATGTAACTTAACATATTCACAGGTTCCAGGGAGTAGGACATGGGCATCCTTGAGGAGCCGTTACCCACCTACCATGCTTCCACTAACTTCCCCTATCATAACATTCCACAATCAAGTAATGAATGTGAGGGCTCTGTTGACTTACAGGTAAATCATCCTAATGATGTATGTAGGGCTGAAAAAACCATCATAGCGTGGTCCACACATACACTGTATTCACTGTATAATGGACTTGAGACAGGATCCTACTTATCGCATGACTTCCATAGCCCCTATAGGCATTTTGATTCCCTTGCTCTATCAGTATCACCTATAATCCGGTACCCAAGAGCCCTTGAAAAATCCGCTTTCCCTGAATGTACAGTTATTCAGTAAATGACCTAAAGTCCTTTGCAGGTAGATTGGGGAAATAGCTACTGCTATGTGATGTCATACTTCCTGTGACATCACAGCACCTTTCCTCTGAAGGAAATAACCTCCCCTTCAGCTAATGGGCTCTGGGTCTGAGAACAGTGCAAGGGATTGTGATTTTCGAATACAGCATTTGACATCAGGTTTCTGTTGGCCCACTGTTGATTTTTTTTTTGTTTATGTAGTTCAAGCAATACCATAATCAACTGTTCAACTGTCTTGCCCCTAGGAACACCTTGATCTGTTAGATATCTTCACAGATTCCTGTGGGCCATGGGCTCCTCGTTTTAATTCCAGCTGTACACCCATTATGGAAATTATTGATACATTCACCTTGCTTCTGATGGTTAAATGCTGCCACCTGGCCTGTAGTGGGCCAGAGGCTTATCATCCCCACTGATACTAAGTAGCCCAGGTCTATAATAACCTTCCATTCCACCCCGGCTCACAAATGATATAACCACCATGAACTTCTCTCATTCTCTATTGCATTAGTGAAGAGGTGTCTTCTGGGCCCTCCGGAGAACAGAGAGCTGGTTTGGGTTTTTTTTTTTTTCTTTTTACATTATGTAATAAATCCATTCCAACATGTCCACATCTCTGATCCTTTTGACCCTTTCCTTAATACGCTGCCAAGACAATTCTGGCATCTCCTCTTTATTTACTCTAGGCCTCCAGAAAATGGGAGGCTGGTGAGTTAAGTCGCCATTCCTGCCGTAGCTTAGGCTAGCCTCCAGAAGCCCTTGCCAGGATGGAAATCCTGCCAGTGTTCCTATCAATACGCTTTTCCTTATCAAACTTTATATTCCTCCTCTCTGAGCAGCCTTAAGGTACATTTCCAAGCATGTTGCCTTGAAATTTGTTGGTACGTAAGCCCTTTGGTGAATAATTCCCCTTTTTTCCCGTTGTGTAGAACAGTGTGAGGGATTGGGATTTCCAAGATGGTGCTTGACATCAGCTTTCTACTCTCCCACTATTGATGTTTTGGTCGTTTAAGTCAAGCAACACCATCATCAGCTACCAGGCTTTCTTGCCTCTAGGAATACCATGGTCTATTAGATACCTTCACAGGGTCCTGTGGGTCATGGGTCCTCGCTGTCATTCCAGCTGTATTCCTATTATGGAAATTACACTTACCTTGTGCGTGAATAGTGCTTCTTACTGGCACTATACTAAGACTTGACCCTAGTTTTTGTTATAGATCTATGGTTGGTCCATGAGGGCCCATGGGCTGGACACTGAAAGTTGTAAAATTAAGGAACACAGCCATGCCTACTTATTTATGTATTGTCTATGGTTATGTTCATACTACAATGGCACAGTGGAGTAGTAGAAACAAGGGCCATAGGGCCTGCAAAGCCTAAAATATTTGCTATCTGACGCTTTAAAAAAGTTTGCCAACCCTGGTCTAGATCAGCTCTGTCCAATGGTCCTTTCAGTGAGATTAAAATGTAAATTCTGCACTGTCCAACATGGTAACCACGAGCCACATGGGGTTATTGAGGACATGTAATATGGCTAGTACTGAGAAGAAAAATTCTTGATTTTATTTCATTTCCACTGGTTTATAGTTACATGAGACCTCTGGCTATTGGATTGGACAACACAGCTGTAAAAGCAGTGAAGAAGTTGGGGAAAGGTAGAGATCTTAAGGAGGACAAACACATCTTGAAGTCATCCGTAGCAGGGAAGGATCTTGCATTGTCTTCAGAAAATGCAAGGTTGCTTTCTTCTAGCCAAGGGGAAAGGCTCACCTTTGCTGGTCCAGGGGTCAGAGGAATCTGGGGGTTGGCAGAGCTCAAGGACATCTACCCAGAAGTCCTTTTTCTAGGTCTCAAGTTGTGAATTCAGTCTCTTCGTAGTTCCCCCACTCATATTTAAATCTTGGGTCTGATTATTAGCACAGACTTCTGAATGCAGGAGATAAAGATCTCTTTAAACAATGCCACTGATGCATTCTGGTTTTCAGACCATACCTTGAATTGATAGATTGTTGACCTGAGTTTTTTATTTTCTTCCTTCCTATGTATGTATGCAACTAATTTCCCAGTCCTCATATCTTCCAAGCATTGGAGCTGCTGCATAAACCAGTACACCTCCTTCCACAAGTTCCTCCTCTCAATCCACCACAGGTGAAATCTAAGAAACTTGTGCTATGCCGTGCCAGAGGTAATTGTTGCCTCACTTAATGGGGGCTACCCCATCTTTCCCATCAGTATGCCACTCTGAGTGTCTGCTTCCTATACCTACTTAGGCTGGGTTCTCCCAGGAGCAGCCCCCTAGACAAGGATTTGAGTGTATGTGGTTCATGGGGACTGACTCTAGGGGAGAGGGGTCAGGGAATGAGAAAGCAAGACAGGAAAGTGTAGGAAGCCAATACAAGGTATGTTAATAAGCAGGTCACTGTGGAGGGCAACTGGGGCTCAGTCCTGCTGGGACCCTTGGGAAACGGTGTGGAACACACCTCAGACTTGTCCTCCTACCTCACTGACTGCGGCGTACCCCCAAGGTGTCAATTTTCTGGCACTTCCTGCTGGTCCTATTCATAAGATGAGATCAAATTCTCAGGTGAAGAGTTGCAGGGGTTTGCCATTTTCATATTTAGGAAAGGTGAGCATTGGGGTGATAGGAGCAGGGCACTAACCACATCTGCTACAACACTGAATACATTAAAAAGTCCATGAGTCCATAATGGTACTCAAACAAAGAGAGGTAGCCAAAGCAATAAAAGCAAAAGCAAGACGCAGTGCGCACACACACACATACACACACACACACAACCTCCTTGGTCACCGTTGGAGGTAATCAGTAAATAATACTTGACTCTGACAACTGGCAATTAAATGGGAAAATTAAGCATTGAACCTAACTTTCCTGTATGAATTGTGTTTCAGAGTAATCAGTTAGCCCTGGTCAATGAGGAAGAAGTCTTCTTTAAAGAAAAATTACCATTTTCATCATTGTTTTGTAGGACTGAAATTTTTCAGAATTCCTAAGATGCGTGTTCCAAATCATGATGCCCATTCCTGCTTTGATCACACTATAACCTTCAGATTTCCCTGATGAACTGATCCCCTCCTAGATAGACAAAGCTTGTTATGAAATCTTGCCCATGTACACATCTCATGAGTTTGTTGTGTGGATTTTGAAAACAGTGACTACGGAGCTCCCGTCAGAGTGTCTGGTGCAGGGGGAAGGTCCTAAGTGTTGACACTGTTTCCCACCATCTCCCCCACCTTCCCAAACCTAAGAAGGAAAAAGACCCTTTCAGTTCCTTCCAAATGTAAATATATTACCTGAGAAGGGCACTAAATTAACTCATTAGCACCTTTTAACACATAAGCAGAGTTTACTTTATCAGATTAACTGCAGAAAACAAGGTCCCGAGGCAATGGGACATCAGCTGCATAAATATCGACAGGGACGAGGTAGCAGGGAAAAGTAAATAAATAAAATTCGATCTTACATTTGTTTGTGGATATGCACTTTCTGGGTGGCTTTTGTTATCAGTCTCATTTAATCTCCAGACCTCTATTTAACAGAGACGGCTCAATGAGCTTAAAGCATGAACCCAGCTTCCAAAAGCTAATAAAAGGAGAGCTAGCATTAGAACTCGAATCTTCAGACTCCGAAGTCCAAAGGAAGTGTGGATGTCTGGAGCCCAGAATGAGAACACTGATGAACACGGAACAGCAGAGTGAGAACTTCCTAAGGAAGGGAGAAGAGGTGGGATATTTGCCCCCTTCGTAAGGGTGTCCCTTTAGGCTTCCCTGGTGTACCTGGGATTTCAGTTTCTATATTTGTCTCTATCTTATTTACATTGAACCACACCTGGGCCAATCCTCTCAGTGCCCTGGTATGCCTAATGTTCAATCCTCAAACACCTTCCCCAGAAAAGTCCTGATTGTGTTGTTTTTACACACAGCTAAAAGCAAAATAAAACCTCATTTTGAAATTTCTAAAAAAGTTTTCTAATTATACCTATAGAATATATTATGATTCTGGGGAAAAAATGTAATTTCATTTTTCCTATTATTTTTTTAAAGATATTTATTTATTTTTGGCTGCGTTGGGTCTTCGTTTCTGTGCGAGGGCTTTCTCTAGTTGTGGCAAGAGGGGGCCACTCTTCACTGTGGTGTGCGGGCCTCTCACTATCGCGGCCTCTCTTGTTGCGAAGCGCAGGCTCCAGACGCGCAGGCTCAGTAGTTGTGGCTCACGGGCCCAGTTGCTCCACGGCATGTGGGATCCTCCCAGACCAGGGCTCGAACCCGTGTCCCCTGCACTGGCAGGTGGATTTTTAACCACTGCGCCACCAGGGAAGCCCCATTTTTCCTATTCTTGACTTCATATATGATATTTGATTTTTTTTCCTTGAAAAGCTATTGATAATTACCCAATTTAGTCATTTGAAATCCAGGGCACAATGAGTTTTAATGGCAAAAGATCGCCTATTTTTATATTCTTTCCTGTGGAAAACACTTTAAAAAAAGGAAAGATTCTTATATATTTTGCTGACTGTACGTCATACATATTTATAGCTTTAAAAATTCAATCATTAGAGAAGTATATAAATGAGACAGTTTCCCCCATCCCATTCTTCAGCAGGAACCCTAGTTAATAGCTATATGGTTCTTCTTTCAGACTTTTTATTTTGCAGAGTTTACAAAGTACTTTCACATACTTCATCTCATTGAAGCCTCACAACAGCAGTATTCAATTATAAATGTGAGATTGGGGAAATTGTTTTCCAGTGAACTTTAATAACCTTCTCACAAAAGGGAGCTACCATGACTGACTACCTGTTATTCCCATTTTTGCAAACCCAGGCCAGGATTTATTTACTGTGACCTTTCATGCTCCATTCATACAACAAAGAGCAAACTGGGTTGTGGAGAGCAGAATCAATCCAAAATCTGCTAAGCGCTTTGGTTCTGTCAGCTACAGCCTTAGCTGAACACAAAACATTTGCATGGGTAATAGATAAAGATGGAGCAGTCTTCCAAAACACTATCAAGGATGCTTCTTCCAGATCACTAACAAAAATGTGAGACTAGCCAGTCTAAAGTGTGGTATAATTTTGAGTTCAAATTAGAGTAAATTGTTGTATCTCCTCCCATATAAGTGGGTAGAGATAGACTTAACACACTGATTACCACTGGAGATAAAGTAACAGCTCTCAAATTAACGGAATAAAACAAGTTCCCCCACCCCCAGGCTAACAGCATAGTCTTGGGCTTAGCTGCTTAATTAGTGGGCTCTTTGTTCTAATAGATTTTTTAGACAAGATCTTGAAATCGAGTAGCTTTGCGGGGGAGCGGGGAGAGTATTGGAGACAGCTTGGAGTCTTAGGTGAATTTGGTTGCCATATTTTTAAACTAGACTAATGGAAAGATAAGGACCTTGATTCCAAAAAGAGACAAATCAATCTTATCTCTTGAATTAGTTTGTATATAATGAACTGTTTATTTTGGCCTAGGAATTTGCTTCAATGAACCCATTATGATGGCCAAGGGCTAAACATGATTAAATTTCCCTCCAAGGACGAATGAAAGGATAGTTAATATTTTTTTAGTCTTTCCAAATCATAAACAAAAACATTTACTGGGTAAATTATTCATCTTTATGATTGTGGCTTCTTTAACACTTGATGCCTGTATGCTTCTCTTCAACTCTTCAGTCTCAATGGGAAGTGGTGATTGAAATGGATTTGATTTCCACTGAAACAAAGAGGCAGTAAAAATTCTCTGAGCTCCCTGGCCTCAGAGCAAAATGCAGAGTGATTTAGAGTACTGTGACCTAGCTTGAAATGTTGTAATGGCCCTGATAGTGATTCATGTCCTCACAAAACAAACAGCTATCTCTCTAACCCTTCACAGCTTAGGCGGGGCCTCCACCACAGAGTTGCCTTTGGTCAGCTCTGCTGGCTTTGATGATGAGACACTGGCAGCCCATCTAAGAAAAAGACATTTGGGGAATTTTAAGTGGTTTGGATCAGCAGTTGTCATGTACAATTGATGTTCATTTCTATTTTACTAGCCAAAATCTAATGCTGCCCCAAATTGGCAAAGAAATATCTCAAATACTAATCAGGCCCAATCCTGCTTTAATGTAAAAACTGAGCTGTCCTACCTTTTTTCAATCCCAGTCTCAGAAGACAGATTTAATATTTCCTGACAGTGCTTTAAATACTTTGCTGTTCAGACTTCAATGAATCACAATAACTACATCAGTTCAACAAGCCTGGTTTTTCCAAAGCTGTTTCAAGCTTAGGGTACTTCTGAACTCCTTATCATGGCATTCTTCCTTTGATATTAGGTTTAATAGAGAAAGAGCCAATACTCTGATGGGTCACGACTTAACCATTTAACCCATTTACCTATTAGCTATCTTTTTTTTTGTCTTTTGTCTTTTGTTTTCATCTATTCGTCCAGAGGTCTACCATTTCCCAGGCTCCTCCTTTCCAGGAACTTAATTGCACAGACTTTAGGAGCCATATGCTACTCTCAGGGGAGGGTTTCAAGGAAGGCTCAGTGGTTTTTAATTCCCAGAGGATGAAACAATAAAGACTTCAGTAGATTATCATTAAGAACTGACTTAACAGTTAGTGTCTAACTAAGCCTTTTATAGGAGCTTTTATTTTGTCATTTCCATGAAGGAAGCTAAAAAATTATCTTTGTTTCACAGATGGAGAAAGTGTGAGATAGTACACCACTGTTTTGGGGGGGACCTGGGGAAGTATCCGATTCTTTAGCTGGAACTTCATTCTACCCACTCCTCGTCACTCCCTCAAGAAATCCAACAATTTCATCATAGTTTTGGCTTCAATCAGTGTACTCATGCTTACGGAGCCACACTCTCCAATAAAATGAGAACTTCTCAAAATGCTGTATTGGCAATCTCCAGCCTTCGCCTCCACAACAATCAAACAAACAAAAGAGCACAGTTGAGAATGATTTTCCTAAAGAAGAATAGCCAGAGAACCCTAAACACATTTACATACAGCCATAAAGCAAGTGTAGGAATTGGAAGGCTTTCCCTCTGTGTGAGTGGGGCAGCGGGCCTAGCCTCCTGAAGAAGCATGGGAATGGTAGGTGTAGAACCCCTTTATTTCTTCAGATGACCATTGAATCCCCACAGCAGAATCTGTCTTGGCTTCTCTGAAAGTATAAACAATACCACTACAAATCAGTGATCAAATTTAGGAACTCTTTAATTGTTTTCCCATGATTTCCTCTGGGAAAGTAAATTAGAAGCCATCCATAAAGTGGACGCTTATTAATAAAAAAAAATTATCAAAGAAGTTAACATAAGTGGTTATGAAATCAGAGCAGGCCTGCAAATACAGACATTGCAGAGTCAAAATAGAGGAGGGTGATAGTAAGACAAAGTTTGCTTTGAACTTCTCTGCAACGTTTATCATGTCTCCTCTTAATTTTCTAATAATCAATGATTTGTCATTTTACATTTGACCACATCTTATAAATCCAAACTTTCATTATCTGATGCTCTGTTTTTTGGGGCGGGGGGCTTTGCGGTACGCAGGCCTCTCACTGTTGTGGCCTCTCCCGTCGCGGAGCACAGGCTCCAGACGCGCAAGCTCAGCGGCTATGGCTCACGGGCCCAGCCGCTCCGCGGCACGCGGGATCCTCCCGGACCGGGGCACGAACCCGCGTCCCCTACATTGGCAGGCGGACTCTCAACCACTGCGCCATCAGGGAAGCCACAGACGCTCTGTTTTTTTAATCCTGCCTTAACCTCATTTACAATGATGCTCCAAGATTAATAGCAGCAACTAAATTTGCTGCTTTTAAGTGGAAAAATTTTTGATAATAGGCTAACTTAGAAAAGTTTACTCCTTAGAGCAATGAGTTCGGACTGTTTTAGAATTAATGCCAACTTGAAATGCTATAATAGCAAGACTTTCAAATTGAGGAGTCAGAGGAGCTTAGGTGTAGTTCTGATTTTGCCCTTTATTAATTACATGAACTGCTTAATAGAATGTGTATAATTTAAATATCTCCTTTTAGTTTATAAGAAGTATAAAGTTATGTATATGTTGGTTAGCTTAAGCTACACTGGAAGGGTGGTCATTTGCCCTAATCAAAAGGTCACACCCTAGGTGTCATCAGTCTTCTAATCAGAAATCCCACTGTCCAGAGGTGCTTCCTAGCAAGGATGTAGCCATCTTAGCCTTCCAACACCATCACCAGAGTATTCTTTCTTTTTTCTGTTTGCAACTGTCTATATGTATATTTATTTATTTAATTTTAACATCTTTATTAGAGTATAATTGCTTTACAATGGTGTGTTAGTTTCTGCTTTATAACAAAGTGAATCAGCTGTACATATACATACATCCCCATATCTCCTCCCTCTTGCATCTCCCTCCCACACTCCCTATCCCACCCCTCTAGGTGGTCACAGAGCTCTGAGCTGATCTCCCTGTGCTATGCGGCTGCTTCCCGCTAGCTATCTATTTTACATTCGGTAGTGTATATGTGTCCATGCCACTCTCTCACTTCGTCCCAGCTTACCCTTCCCCCTCCCTGTGTCCTCAGTCAATTCTCCACGTCTGCATCTTTATTCCTGTCCTGCCCCTAGGTTCTTCAGAACCTCTGTGTTTTTGGGTTTTTTTTAGATTCCATATATATGTGTTAGCATACAGTATTTATTTTTCTCTTTCTGACTTACTACACTCTGTATAACAGTCTCTAAGTCCATCCACCTCACTACAAATAACTCAACGGTGTTGGCTGTGGGTTTGTCATGTATGGTCTTTATTATGTTAAGGTAAGTTCCCTCTATGCCTACTTTCTGGAGGGTTTTTATCATAAATGGGTGTTGAATTTTGTCAAAAGCTTTTTCTGCATCTATTGAGATGATCATGTGGTTTTTCTCCTTTAATTTGTTAATATGGTGTATCACGTTGATTGATTTGCGTATATTGAAGAATCCTTGCATTCCTGAGATAAACCCCACTTGATCATGGTGTATGATCCTTTTAATGTGCTGTTGGCTTGTGTTTACTAGTATTTTGTTGAGGATTTTTGCATCTATGTTCATCAGTGATATTGGCCTGTAGTTTTCTTTCTTTGTGACATCTTTGTCTGGTTTTGGTATCAGGGTGATGGTGGCCTCGTAGAATGAGTTTGGGAGTATTCCTCCCTCTGCTATATTTTGGAAGAGTTTGAGAAGGATAGGTGTTAGCCCTTCTCTAAATGTTTGATTGAATTTGCCTTTGAATCCTCTGGTCCTGGGCTTTTGTTTGTTGGAAGATTTTTAATCACAGTCTCAATTTCAGTGCTTGTGATTGGTCTGTTTATATTTTCTATTTCTTCCTGGTTCAGTCTCAGAAGTTGTGCTTTTCTAAGAATTTGTCCATTTCTTCCAGGTTGTCCATTTTATTGGCATAGAGTTGCTTGTAGTAATCTCTCATGATCGTTTGTATTTCTGCAGTGTCAGTTTTTACTTCTCCTTTTTCATTTCTAATTCTATTGATTTGAGTCTTCTTTTTTTCTTGATCAGTCTGGCTAATGGTTTATCAATTTTCTTTATCTTCTCAAAGAACCAGCTTTTAGTTTTATTGATCTTTGCTATCATTTCCTTCATTTCTTTTTCATTTATTTCTGATCTGATCTTTATGATTTCTTTCCTTATGCTAACTTTGGGTTTTTTTGTACTTCTTTCTCTAATTGCTTTAAGTATAAAGTTAAGTTGTTTATTTGAGATGTTTCTTGATTCTTGAAGTAGGATTGTATTGCTATAAACTTCCCTCTTAGAACTGCTTTTGCTTCATCCCATAAGTTTTGGGTGGTCGTGTTTTCATTGTCATTTGTTTTTAGGTATATTTTGATTTCCTCTTTGATTTCTTCAGTGATCTCTTGGTTATTAAGTAGTGTATTGTTTAGCTTCCGTGTGTTTGTATTTATTTACAGATTTTTTCCTGTAATTGATATCTAGTCTCATATTGTTGTGGTCAGAAAAGATACTTGATACGATTTCAATTTTCCAAAATTTACCAAGACTTGATTTGTGACCCAAGATATGATCTATCCTGGAGAATGTCCCATGAGCACTTGAGAAAAATGTGTATTCTGTTGTTTTTGGATGGACTGTCCTATAAATATCAATTAAGTCCATCTTGTTTAATGTATCATTTAAAGCTTGTGTTTCCTTATTTATTTTCATTTTGGATGATCTGTCCATTGGTGAAAGTAGGGTGCTAAAGTGCCCTACTATGATTGTGTTACTGTCGATTTCCCTTTTTATGGCTGTTAGCATTTGCCTTATGTATTGAGGTGCTCCTATGTTGGGTGCATAAATATTTACAATTGTTATATCTTCTTCTTGGATTGATCCCTTGATCAAAATTGGGTCATTTATAGAGACATGGATGGATCTAGAGACTGTCATACAGAGTGAAGTAAGTCAGAAAGAGAAAAACAAATATCGTATATTAACGCATATATGTGGAACCTAGAAAAATGGTACAGATGAACCGGTCGGTGTTCAGGGCAGAGATAAAGACACAGATGTAGAGAACAAACATATGGGCACCAAGGGGGAAATGTGGCGGTGGAGGTGGTGGTGTGATGAACTGGGAGATTGGGATTGACATATATGCACTAATATGTATAAAATGGATAACTAATAAGAATCTGCTGTATAAAAAAATAAATAAAATAAAATTCAAAAAAGAACGAAGGCCTCAGGGTAGTAAGGTGACATTGTACAGAGTATAGGCTTTAGCAAATCTAACCTTCATGACAATTTTTACTCCTCCACCCTGAGCCTCAGCTTTCTCATCTCTAAAATGAAGACTATACGAATTCATCTTAAACATTCACTGAGAGTTGTGGGAAATGTCTAATTCAAGTGGTACATATGTGTGTATTTTTCATTATTATTAAGTCCCCTCTCTTACCAATACAAATGGAACAAATCATCTCACCCTCTACTACTCCTTTCTCAATGCATCCCTCTGTCTTCTCGTTATAATAAGAATGGTTTTTGGAAAAGGATCTGCCCCTAGGGTTTGGTCCTGGTTTTCATTTTAGGTAGACTTTGAGGTTAAAAAAAAGTTGGTGGGGAAGGGAGTGGGGAGAAGAAAAAGTCTGTAGAGTATAACCCCAGGCATGGATTGACTCTGCTTTCAGGGAGAAGAGAACCCACAAGAAGAGAGAAAACATCTCCCCCTTCCTCAGAACTTGCATTTTTCCCAAGTAAAAAGACTTGAGTTTGTGACGATATCTTTAGGCTCATAAAGTATAACTCCATTTTTAATTAAGGTTTTCCTCGAGAGCTACGTCTTCTGAAATACGCTTTTGGTATCAAGTCATGATCATCCATACTATATATTTGTAATATGCACATATATACACCACATACATATTTATATATAATATTAGAGTCTGTTACCATGACAACTATTACAGTACTAACAAATTAAGCATTGACTCTGCTGTAATAAGAAAAAAAGAAATTCAAATGAAACACGAAGCATTTGCTTAAGCACAAATAGCTTTAGTAATTAAATACACAGAGAAAATTTTTTAAAAACACACATTAATATTTAGAAGCCTTTTCCAGTGTGAAACTCAGCTTTGATGTTGTTTTCCATTGCATTGCATTATACATCTTTATAAATTAAGTTTGGCATTGGGTTAACGAGAATAGATCTGCTGTGTTGGAGCCCTCACACACCCAAAAGCTCAGTTCCCATTCTAAACAGTTACACTTTACATAGTTGGTGAGAAAGATTTTATGGCTCTTTTTATGCATCAGAAAGAGGACTTTTTAAAAGAAAGCTTAAATGTGAAGTTGGTCTTACATCCCGTTTCACTCAGACAACATGTAGAACTACCCCTGGGGTTTAGAATATATTAACATCCTTTCACAATTAACCCTAATGGGACAAGTGTAGCATTTTTCCAAGTAGATTTATTCAAAGCTGGAAAATACATAGTGTTTAAATAGATCTCATTATATCATCTACACCAAATCTCTCCTCTTTACATACAGAGGATTGTACCTCTTTTCACTGTCATGCAACATTAGAATAGGAAGGCATACACAAAGATGACATGGATTTGACAAAAAATTAATGATTTGTACATCACTTTAATGCTTCAAATCTGCAATTCATGTATGCTAATTAGTTCATAATGGTCTGTTGAAGAACAGAACTGTCATCCCCCTTCTTCACAGGTTTCTGGAAGCTCCGATTCAGCACAGACTTGCCCGGTTGGCTGCTGGATTCTGGGCTGTAACATGGCAGATCTATAAGAACATCCCCCTCCCCCAGTGGCATATCTCAAATAAGTGATTCCTGGGTGCTGCAGTACATACCAGGAGTAAGAGCATAGCATCACTATATCTAAATGATTGATTTCTGGATTTTAGGCTGTCAGGCTATATACCTCAGAGGGCAGCTGTCAGCTTCCTAAATGTATGAAGTTGTATTATGCGGCACATTTTGAAAATGTATGTACAATTTTTAAAAATTTATTTACAGATAAAAAGGGCTGCAAAACTTGGAGAGAGGAAACAAAGGGGGCTAAAAAGATCAGATATCTTTTTTTTCTGTGAAATCATGTCTGTCTTCTCCAATGCAAGAAAAGCAGCTACCCATCCCATTTTCCTTTAGTCTTTGTGCTGCTGGGGCGGAGACAAAGGCTGTCATAACATCATGAGAGGGTGAGCTGAACTGCTTCACAGACCAAATGGAAACACAAGGGCTTGCTGGGAGCTGCAAGATTTGAAAACACGTTGCTCCGTTTTTACCGGCGAGAAAGCCGATTTTCCCTGATCTCATGATAGAGGCTTGACCCAATGTGTTTCTCATATCACATCTGCTGATCTGTGAACCCAGCTACAGCGCATGACCGAAGAGAAGTTTATGCAAAGGAAACAAGCATCAAATTTGTCTTCAGATTTGAAATATCAGTCAGGTTCCTGCTTGCTGAAATTTTGTCTTGAAGACTCTAAAATGAAGATGTATTTAATTTAAAATATTTTTTTCACTGGGAAGTATGAATCAGAGATGATAACGGAAGAACTGAACTAGGCCAGGAAAAAAAATGCTCCAAATGTAGTTGAGCTATTAAGAGATTTTAGATAATGAGGAATAGACAGTTAATAAACATACAAAATAATGATATCATGAAAGGGAATTTAAAAGTGATCAAATTAATAAGAAATATTTTGTTTAGAGCTTTAGGTAAGGAGTGTATGTAACCAGGAAGGAAAAAATATTTACTAATCAGAATAGACGTTTAATAAATGTTGAATGAATGAAGGATGCTCTTCAAATAATGTTGTGACTTAGGACAGATATAAAATGATATTTCAACCTAGAGG